>NC_064618.1:559221600-559846600 GCF_023898315.1 Schistocerca nitens | reverse complement strand
GAAAAATTATGAGGTGACTTTGATGGCAAAAAATATTTCGGTGAACTGCACGAACAGAGCCGAAATTAAATGACAAGTAACGACTTTATACCGTTGAAGTAATTTTTGTTACGCAACTGCAGCTGTCTGTTGAGAATGAGGGTATTATTTCGAGAAATATGTTTAAAAATCTCTAATTCGTAAGAGTGTCTATCTAGTCTACGCCCTTTCTTCTCGTTGTTCAAGATGTTGATATCGCAAATCAGAACATGTTCGGCAAAAGAGGAATATTGGGTGCCATTTTTTCTTAAAACGTGTTCTTTATATCTAGTTGTAAAAGCACGTCCTTTTTGTCCTATGTAGTAAGAAAAGCAGGTATCACAGAAAATCTTATAGAAGCCATAACTTTCTAAAGGGGAACGAATCGATTTTAAATTGTGAATGAAGTTTTATTTTCAAGTTATTATTGGTAGAAAAGGCAACGTTGCAGTTGTTTTTATTACGCAGAAGACGTTGTATCTGATAGGAGATGGGTCCCAAGAAAGGACTAGAAACTTATTTTTTTTTTTTTTGGCTTAGATTCAATGATAGAGGTGCCGAGGGTAGTAACTCTTTTAACAGTTTTCTTTCCGAGGATGTCATCTACTATATCAGGTTTATACTCGTTAACTGCTATCGTTTTGAGTAAATTGATTTCGTCGTTGAACTTTGAGAGGTGGCATGAGCCCCCTCTCATATTTCTATCTTACGATTTCCCTCTCCAATTGCATGCGGTGTAAAGTTGCTATTCCTTCACACGCAGACTTCCCACACAGCGTCTCTCGTCACCCGGGTGGTCAGGTGACAGGCGGGCTCTGCTAATCTTGAAAGGGTAAGCCGACGGGTGTGAGGGAGTTGAGTGAATGCTTTCCAGATGCCGACATGGTAGAATAGCGGAGGAGACACGCTCGGAGGGGCCTGAAGTAGCGGCTGGGCTAGAGGTCCCGTTACTTCGCAGGAACTTAGCGAAAACACTTTCTGGCGGGCTACCAGCGAGGCGTGGGAATGACTTGTGTACCCAGGCAGTTTTGGCGGGCAAATTCCCGCGCTTTCTGCAAAATCGTAACTGTGATTGGCTTGGTCAGGGCATAGCTCCGTGACGTAGCAAAATCGGCACAGAAATTGGCACCAAGAATCTCCATTGGTGGAATGGTAGTGCTCCGGCAGTAGAGTGGAATTTTCCGCCGGTTTTCGAGTTGCTGATTGGAACGGTTAACCACGGCCACTGTCGTGGGGGCGGGAATGTTCTGTGTTCGGTTTGTACAGGTGCTCTTGTGGGTAGTCGGCTCTCGCCTTTCGGTCGAGGTAGGTTACAAGACTGAGCTCTCGCTGCGCGGGTCAGCCTGCCTTCCGTTGGCTGTCTAATATACTTTTATTTAATTGTAACTGTTTGACGAAGTTGCTGAAGTTTCGACTTCAACGTAACTTTCCGAGTACAGTTGGCAATTGAGCGTTCTGTGTACAAGAGGCCTATGTTGTCTGTCTGGAGCAGTTTTGGCTAATGTTGACTGTATCGGAGTTACTGGGTGACTTCGCTTGTTAAAATCAATCACTGTACCGTCAGTGATTGTGTGGCGAGCCTTCTTCGTCTCCCTCAGAGGCGCATTTGTATTGCTATGAAGTCTTTAGTCTGGAACAACCAGGCCAGGATAATTTGTTTCGGGCTATACTCGCGACATTATCATCACCACGACGGGACATCGAAGCAACCAGCCATCGCTTCCAGTACGCCAGATCGTGTCCTTGCAGCTAAGAAGACAGCTTGGTAATGTACGTCCGCAGCACTGGCAAAGCAGGCATTTTTGCTAGGCGATAATCAGAGCTCAGCAGACCGCGCCTGTTCGTCTTTTCTAACTTTGTTCTATCTTGGGTGTTCATTGTCTGAGTTCTCACTAATGTAGCAGCAATTAATGTTGGGTTAGCGGTGTGTCTCTCTTAAGATTTGAGTGGCAAGGAATTGGCTCCACATACCACTTCGTCATAAACGTCACAATCTAGTTTAGGAACAACTTCACCTTCACAGCGTTTGTTTGAGTATTCAATTTGAGCCAATTTGATGTATTGTAAATGTTTCATGTGTTTTTGTTTATTATTTTGTGTTTAGTCTTAATAAATCATATTGTTATTTTGGACAGAACTTTCATTCTGTTAATCGGTAGAGCAACCCTATCATTTCTCACTACGTTAATGAAACCTTCCTTTATTCAACTTATTTATCAAATTAAATTATTGCAGGTGCCAAACTCTTTTCTACGCCACTTGCAGGGTTGATTACATTCATTTCGCGTATCTTTTTAATCCATGTGCAGCAGCAAAAGTCGGAGTTAGAATTGGGGGGGGGGGGGGGGGTCTTAGAGCATCATTTATATATGTAGATGCTAGGAGAATTTAGTGTTAAATACACTGCTAGCCCCGGCACCTCGCATAAAATGGCGACCCTTAGCCTCGGATCTTTCCTGGAATCTTCTGATAAGCAAGCAGTAATATTAGTAGGGACACTCAGAATTTTTTTTGCTTAATGTTTTATTGATTAATACCCAAGTTTTTTTTCTGGTAGTGCCGCGTTTAGTATTAAGTAGCGGCGCATGATTACAGATTTTGTTTTCACTGTATATATTTTTTTTGTTCATTGTTTTTTTTGTGTTCCTTTGATGGTGTGTCTGTACCACATCAAACTTTGTCGGGTTTGTGTGCGGTTTCTGTACCACAACAAATCGTGCGTATAATTACAGCGTTGGAGCGGCGTTGTTGAAATTTTATGCCTATGTTAAAAATATATGGAGTACATTAATTTTATTGTGCATTTTAGATAAATTTGTTTTTCATGAATGATAACGAGAAGTAAGGCACGACTATTATCGAGCGAACCTAAAACAAAAGAGGATAGCATAATGGATAGGGGGCAGTTTACTGACGGGAATAGGTTCGGAGATGAGATGGGCACATTTTTAGCAGGACAGGACGCCAGGGTCATTGATTAGGAAGGTGATTTGGACGCGATCTTAGAGCAGCGTTGCGGCCGTGATTATGATAGTGAAGTAGAGGATGAAACAGAGACAGGCACACAGGTCGAGACGGTAGCAGAAGTTTATAATCAAACGAACGAGAGCAGACAGGGGCTAGCTCGGCCACGTCAGAGCTCTAGCGCCCAGGTGTCCAGAGTTACATCTCCCACGTTTGAAGAGGATCAAAAACCCAATACTGAGCGTCCTACGATCAATGAAAAAAGAAGCTGACGAACAACGTAAGAAGGAGAAGGAAGAAGATGAGAAACAACGTAAGAGGGAGAAGGAAGAAGAGGAGAAACAACGTAAGAAGGAGAAGGAAGAAGCTGACGAACAGCGTAAGAAGGACACTGAGGCAATAATTTCGCATATAGGGGAAATTCGTGGGGAATTACTAACAATAAAGAAAGAATGTGGAGAAGCAAAACAAATGTCAATGGCTGCACAAAAAGTAGCAGGCCTGGCCAAAACGGCAGCAATAGGGGCAATGAAAGTCGCGGAAGCAACTTCTAAACTCGCAGGGCGCTTGCGACGTACAACACAATCCCACTCAAAATCCCTAGCGTTCTTAAAAACTCAGGGTAATATCGCGGTTGCGAACACCACGAAACGAATGGAAGAAGTAGAGAGTCGGATAGCAAAACTAGAGCAAAACGGGCACACGAACACTGCGCGTTCGGTTACCAATGATGGAATACACAGAATTGTGTCTCCGAGGAAATGCCCGCCGTGCTCTAGCCCAATGACCGAGTGCGGAACTAACAATGCACACGCAGAAACAGCGAGTAATAGCTCCAATAATTATAGCCCACTTAGGAGAGTGAATTCTGATTGCCACTTCCACTGTGATACAGAGGTAGCACATCACAGTTATCAGCAAGATAGATCAGGACACTCAGCAGACGTGCAAGTATCGGAAACGAGTGACAACACCAGTGCGAGGATCAGACAGGATTTTGATCACAATCACTTCCTGTCGATACTAAAATTCCAGAAGTTCAAAGAAAATGGAGGGTCGATGCATCCGAACAGCTGGGTGATGCAGTTTACAAATTCATTACCGGCATCATGGCCAACCCAGGCAAAATTAGAATTCATGTGAGGACACATCGAAGGCCAAGCCGCGGAAAAGATGCGGGGTGTGGCAGTGACGTGTCGGACTTATCAGGAATTTGTTGGCGCATTCCTGCGGACCTACTGGTCAAAGGAAACGCAAGACAGGATTAAAGAGGAAATAATATTTTGTCCTGAACTGGAAGTGTCCGGGCATAGGAGCGCAACCAAATTTCTTGATGATTTACTCAAGAAGAATCAATTTTTAGATAGTCCATATAGCAACGGAGAAATCATTAAATTTTGCTTTACCAAATTGCCAGTTAGGTACCAACAGACACTTGTCGGGAAGTGTGGATCTGACATAGAAGCATTCAAGAGTCTATTGCGCGAACTCGAAGTAATCTTTGATAAACAAGACGCAAAGGACAGGAAAAAGGGGCAAAGTAACAAATACCACGGGCCAGGAAGGGAAGACGACAACAGATCGCATAATCGCACTGGTCAGTTAGGAAACCAGGGTTACAGAAGTCAAGGTTACGCTATTCAAGGTTATGGAAACCAAAGACACGGAAACCAGAACGTCAGGGAGCAGGGTCAATCTAGACAAGGAATCTGGGATAGGAGGAATAACGAACGGCAAAGTGACCGTAATTGGAGAGAGCGAAACCAAGGACAACAGTGGAACCAGGAGATTGAAACTAGACCCGCAAATCCTAATGCACGTCAGAGGAGGGGGAGCTTAACAAGGGATGGACGCCAGACTAGTGCGAACACAGGCCGCCGGAATTTCGCACGTAATCCCGGACCTGGCCAACTACGGATGATACATTACGAAGATTTATCAGAAATCCTGCTCGAAGAACATAAAACAACTCCTCGACAGGATCGGCATCCTCATATCACAGTAGCAATAGCTAAAACGAGTATGAATGCGATAATAGATAGTGGAAGCTACATAACAGCAATATCTGAGGCAGCATACAAGAGGTGCTCTCAGGAGATGCACTGGCCTGTCCTATCGGTTAAGAAAACCAAAATAAAAGGGGCATTAGCCGGTAAATGTACGGAAGTCACCCAACAAACAAGACTGGAATTCTCCTGCCAAGGACACAAAATAGAGTCTAACTTTTGGATCGTGCCAAATCTGGCGATCGACATGATAATAGGAACGGACTTCCTAAATGAACATGAAGCGATAGTTGATCTAGGACGAGGTGAAGTGGTTTTGAGGAAAGGGAATCCCGTCCACATTAACTTCGACGACCAGCTGATCCCAGCTCAACTACCGTCTAACTGTGTACGGATAAACTATGCGTGTCTGAAAGACAGAAAGGAAGAACAGGTCGACGTTGCGGGTAGGGGAGAGGACACAGATGAGAATGAAGTCGGAATAATGGGAGAAATAAAGGAGAAAATAGGAGAAAAAGTGGAAGCAATAAAGAATATAGGGTGCGACCGCCGCAAAGAACTTCATAAATTACTAGTAGAACATGAGGAGGTCTTCCTTCCCAAGACGGGATCAATAAAGAACTTCCAATATGAATTTCGTGTACGTCCGCACAACCAGTTTCGTGTGCCACCCTACCCAATCCCCTTGGCATATCGACAGAAAGTAGCAGCTGAAATTACGTGAATGCTGAGTGAAGGAATAATAGAACCTACGGCTTCAGCCTATAATAACCCGTTAAGAGTAGTCGAGAAGGCAGATGGTAGTATTCGTTTAGTCTTGGACTTGCGACAAATTAATACCATAATAGAACCCGAAACAGACAGACCGGAACGATTAGAGGAACTCTTACAAAACTTCCATGGAATATCAGTCTTCTCATCAGTTGATCTAAAATCGAGTTTCTGGCAGATCGAGCTCCATCCAAATTGCAGACAGTACACAGCCTTTTTAGCATTTGGAAGATGTTACCGGTTTCGTCGTCTCCCATTTGGTTTGAACATTTCGTCTGCCGCATTCATTCGGGGGCTGGACGGCATACTAAGCGATAATTTGAAACGTCATGTCACCAGCTATGTGGACGATTTGCTGATCGCGGAGAAATCTTGGGGAGAGCACAATGCGGTCCTCGATGAACTCCTTGCGACATTCAAGGAATACGGAGTGACTATCAATATCGAAAAATCGAATTTTGGGACGTCCTCAGTCTAATTTCTAGGACATATCATCACGGGTGAGGGCATTGCCCCAAATCCCGAAAAGATCGAAGCGATTGAAAAGTTTTCCATTCCTACGACAAAGAAGCAGTTAAGGGGGTTCTTGGGGATCATAAATTTTTACAACCACTTTATACATGTCAAAACTCAGAGCAGTCCTAGGTTGCATCAACTTACAGGAAAGAAGATTCCTTGGGAATGGGATGAGGCGGCCGAATCCGAATGGAAAGCATTGAAATTCGCATTATTACAAGCACCCATCCTCTCACACCCAAATTTAGCAGAAGAGCTTTGCATAGTCACGGACAGTTCATACTCAGGTCTGGGTGTCATGGTGTTCCAAGACTATGTACATGAAGGAAACAGGGTGTGGAAGACAATTGCGTTTGGTAGCAGAGTACTAGCCAAGAGTGAGAGGAATTACTCAGTAACCGAGTCAGAGGCGCTGGCTATTGTATGGGCGTTTCAAAAATTCAGATACCCTCTGTTTGGTCGCAAGACGAGGGTCTACACAGACCACAAGGCACTCAAGTTCCTGATGACAGCAAAGCTTAATCACAGGCGGCTCATTAGATGGGCATCATATCTGCAGCAGTACAACTTTCCGATAGAATATATCCCCGGCAGTCAGAACATTATTGCAGACGCCTTATCACGGTCACCGATCGGATTTGAGCACAACATGGAAGAAGATCTGGAGGAAAATCACTACTGCCTTTTCTATATGCAGAAAGTAGCCTTTGAAAATTTTATTACCTGTAGTATGCAGGACATCAAGAAGGAGCAAGACAAGAACCCTGCCCTAGTGTTACTGAAACAGAAATGGATAGACAGAAGACACGTCACCATCAGGCAGTTCTACCTCTTGCGGAAAGGCATAATTTTCCACCGAAATTATGTCAATGACACTGAATGGGGGGTATGCATCCCTGAACACCTAATAAACAAGGTTACCTGGCATACTCACCTCAGCTATGGACACTTCGGACCGCGCAAGTGCAATCTCAAGCTAAGGACCATGTGTTACTTTCGAAACATGGAGCGTCGAATTCGGAGGGTACTTTCGGGCTGCAGCAGAGGTCAGGAAGAGACGTGCCGACAGGGGAGTTCATCTACGACACTTCCAAATTGGACAAAGGGTGCTCGTGAAGTCTTTCCGACTTTCGAACAAACAAAAAAAAGGCTAAGCAGACCACTGTGAGCAAGCAGCCACCATTATACCCAATCGTACCGACCTAATTAAGACAATTAGCAGCAACAGATTTGATGGGACCTTTGCCAAGAACAAGAAGAGGATATACTTACGTATTAGTGTTTGTTGAACTAACGTCCAAATACGTTACCTTTACGCCACTGAAGAGGGCGACAGGACGAACTGTATCACGAGCCCTAATCCGGGATTTCCTACCACAGGTTGGTCATGTGAGTAAAATTATTTCTGATAACGGGCCACAGATTAAATCAAAAACATGGAAGGAGACGTTGCGTGGATGTAAAATTGATCCCATTTTTATATCTTCACACCATCCGAGCTTGAATGCTGCAGAACGGGTTATTAAGGAACTCGGAAACTTGTGCCGGTTGTACTGTAACAAACAGCACACGACATGGGACGTTTTCCTTAAAGACTTCCAGGAGGTGACAATGAGGCACCCATGGGATAACAAAATTGGCACCCATTACAGTACTGAAAAACCGGATTCCTAAGGACTTGATAACCGAGGTCGTAAACTTCCCACCAAGGGCGCGAACGCAGCACCAAGCCATAGTGGATTTGGCTCTCAAGAGGATACGGGCTGCAGCTGCAGCAGAGGTCAGGAAGAGACGTGCCGACAGGGGAGCTCATCTACGACACTTCCAAATTGGACAAAGGGTGCTCGTGAAGTCTTTCCGACTGTCGAACAAACAAAAAATGAAATGCGAAAAATTCTATTCTGTTTACAACGGCCCGTACCGTATAAGGAGAGCAGCTCACCACAATGCTTATGAATTGGAGACGCTGAAAGGAAAGAAGTCCATAGGACTCCACCACATCTCTCACATAAAGGAGTTCGTGGAATAGTAGTAGTGTAAGTGGTGTACATAGTAGAATGGTCAAATACATGAACCTTGCTATAGTAGTAGTGTAAGTGGTGTACATAGTAGAATAGGCAAATATATGAACCTTTCTTCGGGGAATAATAATCATTGCATTAATAGATTAAGACTGTTAAATTATTAACACGCTGCATTGTCTCACATAATAATTTACTGCTGCTATCCTTTTTTGTTTCTGTTCGCGACTTCCAATGTCGATGGAGTAGGAGACACTACCTTTCCATGAGCGATGTTTTAGTCCATTCCTGTCTGGTGTCCATGTTGAGGGATAATGATGAGTGAGTAAATGTCGCACAAACGGGCGCATACAAGAACGTGCTCTTAGAAGCGTTCTGAGAAGTCGTGATACGCTCCATAGCGGCCACAACCAGTTCGTGAGACGTTCATAACAATGCTTGCAGGCACGCGTCAGTGCACTGCAAGATTGTGGTATATTGCGTGATTTCGAGGATGAACATGGGCAGTATAGTTTTTACAGTGTTGCGCCAGCATCGTTGTCTTGCAAGTCGGGGTGAACCTGCGAGCGTTTGACTCCAATGGTGCCCTAGACGGTAGAAATGCGGGCTTGTGACTGTCACAGATGAATAACCAAGGAATTATACTTGGAGATTCGTGACATACTGTGTAACTGGTGTGTGGTGGGCGACGGAATCCTCAACAGGAACCAGTCCTGGCTTGGTCATATTACATTGCCTCTGGAAAGGTGTGCTTTGATCGCGAAAACCGCATAACATAGAGAAAGAAGTTGCAACTATAAATTTATTGTCTTGTATAGCCATGACTAACCCAGTCTCTGGAGTTTCAGTGAGGCGTAGTGAGAACTCGGAGGCCATGTCGTACGGCGCGCACATCACTGTCGTCAAGAGCGGCGAGCAGCGAGACATCTCAGCGTAACAGGAATTATGTAAGAGTGTTGTAAAAAAAAAAAAAAAAAAAAAAAAAAAGAGAGAGAGAGAGAGAGTACCATATACTAGGATAAGTTAAACTTTAGGATTTAACAATAACTAGATCCTTAATATTGTGGTGGTTTTCTACCACAAGTGTTTGGCGCGCGCCTGTTGGGATGCTATTTTTCGGGTCACCAAACCACAGACCCGAGATGGAGGGACGACGGGCGAGCGAAAGTAGAATAGTTGCATGTTCTTTATAGCACAGTAAAACTTAGACCTGCGTAACAACATAATTTATTTAAAGGACATAGAATGTAGATCGTTGGCAAATGGTAGTTAATTCTTGAGCATGTCTACTGTCGATCTATATAATTAATAGTAATATTAGTGCGGGCCCGCACATTTAGTTGTTCATCCAATACATAGCATCAGTTGTCACACACCATATACAATAGTGAGATCGGTCTCTACACAAATATCAATATAAATTATTTCCATGTCTAGATTAGATACACCAAGATTTTGTTATAATGATAGCCATAGATTAATAACTATAAAAGTAAAATAAGAGTGTCTGATATGACAGACCATCAATGTGTCGTTATGTAAATTTATTATAACATAGAAGGTCATGGGAAAAAGTTAGGCATAAGATTTTTGTCAGAATTGTGCAGATGACGGGTATCGAGGCAATGCAGAGGCCAGCCGGAGCAAAAACAAGAGGTCTTCGGCTACCTGCAAGAAGGGGATCGTCAGCGCGCCACCTAACGAGAAGGGCGCACAAGCGTCCGGTCCTGCAAGTTGACAGTCACCGGGCCGTATACCTGAGGGATTAGGCGGGATCCTCGCCGGGCCACAAGCGAAAGTGAGGCTGGCCGTTGACACTGACACGCGACCCACACGTGACAGCCAGCTAGCTCTCCGGACGCGGCAGCCGTTTGGAGGGATTCCCTGTGGCAGTCCACGTTGTCGTGAGTACACGAAGAAGATCACATATGGTGTCAGAACCTGCGCCTCATATGCCTCAGGACAGAAAGGGACGCTATATACTCACCTGTTTGGGTTTTTACAACTAACTAGCATTGGCCGATCTGCATACACAAAGCAGTATCGTGCCAGAAACTCTAACAAATGAATTGTCTTATTTCTAACTTCTCCTCTCTATTAGAGAGCAGTTGTAGCAATCGTCGCTCCTAGTTCGATCCTGTCTGGATGACCTCACACACTTGTGGAGTCACTCCACGTGCCATCATCCCCCGTCGAACTTCAATATTGGGAAACGTAAAGTACTGTCCAGGGAGAGAAGAGATCTGGACTAGTGATGCATCCCAACTAGCAGGTCTCAGAGACATTTAATCGACATGAGGAGAGCCTATCACTATGTCTTCCTACCGTACTGCCGTTATCATATGCGTGGGTCTGACTGCAATCTCAACAGCGTACTGCAGATGCTCCAGCACTCCCTATTGTTGTTGCAACAACATAGCAACAACACCCGATGTTTAACCCTATGTGATGTCAGTACTGTGGCCTGATCCCAAAAGCCCCCCTCCGATCCTCGAGACATGGAACCACGTGCATCAATGCATATGACTCAACATACCAACCCCCTGAGAGAAACTAAGGAATTTGTGAAGTGCTTTGAATATTTCTAACAATGTGATTTAGTGCCTCATTCTCAACACACTCGTGAACATTGTGCAATTTGCACGCACAACTTGACGCACCATGAACCATGTTTTTTTTCTTAAAATTTCTTTCTCTAGTGTTGTGCTTGTAATGTATCTTACACCTTGTATGTGTTTGTGTTTTACACTGTAATCCTTATGTAAGTGATAGAGTAGGGCGCACAAATTACAAATTACTGTATTATTCTCCACACCATGTATTTTTTTTATTTTGTATTTATTGTTGTGTGTATGCAAACAGTGTGCCTGAAGTCCCCATAAATGAAGCAGATACCACCACTGTCATTGTCAATGGACCATCAGTTCAGGGAACATTTTGTAAAGGTTATTCTTGCTGCAGGGAGACAGAATGAATCGGAGATTGTAATTAGATTCTGAAAGCTCATAAAGAGATTGTTAACTTAAATAGTATCATGTGTGAGTGAGTTCAGGTTAGTTTAATGATTCAAATTGTTGTAACATCTTGGGCATTTAATTGCGGAGCACCCCAACTCTGATTGTAAAGAATAAACTGCTCCATGTTTGGCTCACATGCCCAGGCCATATTTAGTGCATGAATGTCTGTGTGAATCGGTTTTTGGAAGGGGCTCCCTGGGGATGGATGTCTGATGTGAGTGTTAGAGTTCCATATTAAGAAGGTGAAGTTGGCTACATCATAAATAATCCTCCCTCTATGAGCTGCATTTTTCAGTTGCAGTGATTTTCTTTATAGAGTGCAGCATGTGGAGTCAGTTTGCAAGATTGTTCTTGGGCGATTGACTCACTACCTTGCTCCTAAGTGAGCCAACCGCTCACCAATTACAATCTAAAATGGCGTAGGGGCTATGAGAGGTGGCATGAGCCCCCTCTCATATTTCTATCTTACGATTTTCCTCTCCAATTGCATGCGGTGTAAAGTTGCTATTCCTTCACACGCGGACTTCCCACACAGCGTCTCTCGTCACCCGGGTGGTCAGGTGACAGGCGGGCTCTGCTAATCTTGAAAGGGTAAGCTGACGGGTGTGAGGGAGTCGAGTGAATGCTTTCCAGATGCCGACATGGTAGAATAGCGGAGGAGACACGCTCGGAGGGGCCTGAAGTAGCGGCTGGGCTAGAGGTCCCGTTACTTCGCAGAAACTTAGCGAAAACACTTTCTGGTGGGCTACCAGCGAGGCGTGGGAATGACTTGTGTACCCAGGCAGTTTTGGCGGGCAAATTCCCGCGCTTTCTGCAAAATCGTAACTGTGATTGGCTTGGTCAGGGCATAGCTCCGTGACGTAGCAAAATCGGCACAGAAATTGGCGCCAAGGATCTCCATTGGTGGAATGGTAGTGCTCCGGCAGTAGAGTGGAATTTTCCGCCGGTTTTCGAGTTGCTGATTGGAACGGTTAACCACGGCCACTGTCGTGGGGGCGGGAATGTTCTGTGTTCGGTTTGTACAGGTGCTCTTGTGGGTAGTCGGCTCTCGCCTTTCGGTCGAGGTAGGTTACAAGACTGAGCTCTCGCTGCGCGGGTCAGCCTGCCTTCCGTTGGCTGTCTAATATACTTTTATTTAATTGTAACTGTTTGACGAAGTTGCTGAAGTTTCGACTTCAACGTAACTTTCCGAGTACAGTTGGCAATTGAGCGTTCTGTGTACAAGAGGCCTATGTTGTCTGTCTGGAGCAGTTTTGGCTAATGTTGACTGTATCGGAGTTACTGGGTGACTTCGCTTGTTAAAATCAATCACTGTACCGTCAGTGATTGTGTGGCGAGCCTTCTTCGTCTCCCTCAGAGGCGCATTTGTATTGCTATGAAGTCTTTAGTCTGGAACAACCAGGCCAGGATAATTTGTTTCGGGCTATACTCGCGACGTTATCATCACCACGACAGGTCGTCGAAGCAACCAGCCATCGCTTCCAGTACGCCAGATCGTGTCCTTGCAGCTAAGAAGACAGCTTGGTAATGTACGTCCGCAGCACTGGCAAAGCAGGCATTTTTGCTAGGCGATAATCAGAGCTCAGCAGACCGCGCCTGTTCGTCTTTTCTAACTTTGTTCTATCTTGGGTGTTCATTGTCTGAGTTCTCACTAATGTAGCAGCAATTAATGTTGGGTTAGCGGTGTGTCTCTCTTAAGATTTGAGTGGCAAGGAATAGGCTCCACATACCACTTCGTCATAAACGTCACAATCTAGTTTAGGGACAACTTCACCTTCACAGCGTTTGTTTGAGTATTCAATTTGAGCCAATTTGATGTATTGTAAATGTTTCATGTGTTTTGGTTTATTATTTTGTGTTTAGTCTTAATAAATCATATTGTTATTTTGGACAGAACTTTCATTCTGTTAATCGGTAGAGCAACCCTATCATTTCTCACTACGTTAATGAAACCTTCCTTTATTTAACTTATTTATCAAATTAAATTATTGCAGGTGCCAAACTCTTTTCTACGCCACTTGCAGGGTTGATTACAGTCAGTTCGCGTATCATTTTAATCCATGTGCTGCAGCAAAAGTCGGAGTTAGAATAGTGTGGGGGGGGCTTAGAGCATCATTTACATATGTAGATTCTAGAAGAATTTAGTGTTAAATACACTGCTAGCCCCGGCACCTTGCAACTTTTCTTTCGAAAGTGGAATGGAAGAAGCTCCTTGAATAGCATAGTGAAAGAAGGCGTTTTTATGGGACTGTGGATGTATAGAAGACGCAGGAACCCGATCAGTATATATTCCTTTACGAAAAATTTTCAATGAGATTTTCTTTTCTTCTGTTGTAAGCGTCAAGTCAAAAAAGTTTAATTGTCTGACCTTGTTTTAAAGTTCGATGGTGAAAGATATTTTCTCATGAAGTTCGTTGAAGAGATTAAAACTACGGGCAATTCCATCAGCTGGTTACTTGTAGATGACTAAAATATCATCTTCTATCTTTATTTTTCCTCTCTTAGCACTATTTGCAATGCTTTGTAAATTTTGTAGGTACACAACTGAAAGATATTTTTTACACTCTTTGAGATCTATAAATAACATTTTATTATGCTCTTAAATGAATTACTGTCAATGTCAGGAGGAGATGAGTGCTTACATGCACAAAATGGTACTTGTATACTATTTTTTCTTGACTACATTGTACACCTTATCGATTTCCTACTATGTACATAATATATGTAATCTTATGCTTATGTTGCAGATGCTATTTCTTTCAATTTTCCTGCGCAATAATTTTGCGTTTGCTTCTTCCAAACATGTTAGGTACGAATCAGCCCACAAAATTCTTAAAAGTGACTGTGGGGCTATGAAAGTTAGTCGTTAACACTTCTGTGCAAATCTGAACAATAATTCTGCTGTGGTGTGCATACGCAAATTCTGACTCTGAGATATTAGTATCGCGAGTAGTAGCGAGCGAACAGTTGTTGAGAGGAGTCTGAAGTGGTCGGACACAGCCTACCATGATCATGTTAGTAGCGCCGGAGGAGAGAGGTATTAATTGACGGTTTTCAGTAATATGCCTTTTGCTACACGTAATTATTACTTGCTTGCGCACTGGAGGAATTTTGTCAGATTTGTGTATGTATACATTGAGAGTAGCCAGCTAGTGCAGTTTTGCCAACCAGCAGTAGGATAGGTGCAAAGGCAGAAAGTTCTAACTGTAGCGGCAGGCCACCTGTTAGATTATGCAAACTCACTTAAATTGACAGGGGGGGGGGGAGGTTACAATGGTTATTTTTGATGCCTGAAAAGCGAGGGCAATCGCAGTACGTCTCGCCTGGGGCATTCTACCTCTGAGACTTTGTAAGAGCTGGGATGAATGTACTTAGTGTGTGATATTCTCAGGAACAACGTCCGCCATGGCACCTGACAACTTATTTCATGCATGATGTCATCAACGCGTATAACGCGCAAATGGGTTCTGCGGTATAGACATCCATGCTGCATTCACCTGATTTCAAAGCTCATCTGTAGTGGTTGGCATTTGCTTCACAGTGGTGCACCGGTCGTTTCACCATATCCCACACATTTTCGATTGGCGACTGAGCCTTGGTGCGCCTTTTCTGTACCCCAGCTCTTTGGCACGACACTATCGATTACCCGGCTGTATTAGGATCTTTGACCCTGTTGTGATCTCGCGGGTGTTTCGCGCTCGCGGCAGTTGGCGTTGGCCTCCCTACGGGGCGCAAGGACGCGCTAGAGTGGATGAAAGAGGAAAACAGGCGTGCTCGGCCAGCAGCGGAACGTCGAGCCTACCCCGTAAGACGGTCGCGAGTTTGTGGTGGACCTGATGTCAACTCCGGGCGCTGTTCGCCGCATTGCGTCGGTGCCTGTTTTCTCGGAGAGATCCATCCCTGGAGACCATCTCGAACAACGCTCTCCATCCAAGGTGTAAGTTATTTTGTTGCCTTCTTTTCGTTGAACCATTTGCGTTGCAGCGAGTGTACTTGTTGCTTGGTTGCTCTAATATACGCGTTGTTGAAGTAAGAGCAGCCGGCAAGGGGTGTGACGGCATGGAGACCAGCAGTTACTACATCCTTTTAAAAACCCTCTGGTTGGATTACTATTAGGAAGATGATTAACACGAAGGTGTGTGTGTTATATTTTTTTTTTTTTGCTTTTTGGGACAGTATCCAGAAGTTTATGTATTGTCTGTATGAGATTTTCAGTGTATTTTGATTGCCATCAAGTCGGCGTTCCTTGTATATTGCTGTAAAATTTTGGGTGACTTATATTGTTGTTGTTGTTGTGGTCTTCAGTCCTGAGACTGGTTTGATGCAGCTCTCCATGCTACTCTATCCTGTGCAAGCTTCTTCATCTCCCAGTACCTACTGCAACCTACATCCTTCTGAATCTGCTTAGTGTATTGATCTCTTGGTCTCCCTCTACGATTTTTACCCTCCACGCTGCCCTCCAATGCTAAATTTGTGATCCCTTGATGCCTCAGAACATGTCCTACCAACCGATCCCTTCTTCTAGTCAAGTTGTGCCACAAACGTCTCTTCTCCCCAATCCTATTCAATACCTCCTCATTAGTTACGTGATCTACCCACCTTATCTTCAGCATTCTTCTGTAGAACCACATTTCGAAAGCTTCTATTCTCTTCTTGTCCAAACTATTTATCGTCCATGTTTCACTTCCGTACATGGCTACACTCCATACAAAAACTTTCAGAAACGACTTCCTGACACTTAAATCTATACTCGATGTTAACAAATTTCTCTTCTTCAGAAACGATTTCCTTGCCATTGCCAGTCTATATTTTATATCCTCTCTACTTCGACCATCATCAGTTATTTTACTCCCTAAATAGCAAAACTCCTTTACTACTTTAAGTGTCTCATTTCCTAATCTAATCCCCTCAGCATCACCCGATTTAATTTGACTACATTCCATTATTCTCGTTTTGCTTTTGTTGATGTTCATCTTATATCCTCCTTTCAAGACACTGTCCATTCCGTTCAACTGCTCTTCCAAGTGCTTTGCTGTCTCTGACAGAATTACAATGTCATCGGCGAACCTCAAAGTTTTTACTTCTTCTCCATGAATTTTAATACCTACTCCGAATTTTTCTTTTGTTTCCTTTACTGCTTGCTCAATATACAGATTGAATAACATCGGGGAGAGGCTACAGCCCTGTCTCACTCCTTTCCCAACCACTGCTTCCCTTTCATGCCCCTCGACTCTTATAACTGCCATCTGGTTTCTGTACAAATTGTAAATAGCCTTTCGCTCCCTGTATTTTACCCCTGCCACCTTTAGAATTTGAAAGAGAGTATTCCAGTTAACGTTGTCAAAAGCTTTCTCTAAGTCTACAAATGCTAGAAACGTAGGTTTGCCTTTTCTTAATCTTTCTTCTAAGATAAGTCGTAAGGTTAGTATTGCCTCACGTGTTCCAACATTTCTACGGAATCCAAACTGATCTTCCCCGATGTCCGCTTCTACCAGTTTTTCCATTCGTCTGTAAAGAATTCGCGTTAGTATTTTGCAGCTGTGACTTATTAAACTGATAGTTCGGTAATTTTCACATCTGTCAACACCTGCTTTCTTTGGTATTGGAATTATTATTTTCTTCTTGTAGTCTGTGGGTATTTCGCCTGTCTCATACATCTTGCTCACCAGATGGTACAGTTTTGTCATGACTGGCTCTCCCAAGGCCATCAGTAGTTCTAATGGAATGTTGTCTACTCCCGGGGCCTTGTTTCGACTCAGGTCTTTCAGTGCTCTGTCAAACTCTTCACGCAGTATCTTATCTCCCATTGCATCTTCATCTACATCCTCTTCCATTTCCATAATATTGTCCTCAAGTACATCCCCCTTGTATAAACCTTCTATATACTCCTTCCACCTTTCTGCTTTCCCTTCTTTGCTTAGAATTGGGTTGCCATCTGAGCTCTTGATATTCATACAAGTGGTTCTCTTCTCTCCAAAGGTCTCTTTAATTTTCCTGTAGGCAGTATCTATCTTACCCCTAGTGAGACAAGCCTCTACATCCTTACATTTGTCCTCTAGCCATCCCTGCTTAGCCATTTTGCACTTTCTGTCGATCTCATTTTTGAGACGTTTGTATTCCATTTTGCCTGCTTCATTTACTGCATTTTTATATTTTCTCCTTTCATCAATTAAATTCAATATTTCTTCTGTTACCCAAGGATTTCTATTAGCCCTCGTCTTTTTACCTACTTGATCCTCTGCTGCCTTCACTACTTCATCCCTCAGAGCTACCCATTCTTCTTCTACTGTATTTCTTTCCCCCATTCCTGTCAATTGTTCCCTTATGCTCTCCTTGAAACTCTCTACAACCTCTGGTTCTTTCAGTTTATCCAGGTCCCATCTCCTTAAATTCCCACCATTTTGCAGTTTCTTCAGTTTCAATCTGCAGTTCATAACCAATAGATTGTGGTCAGAATCCACATCTGCCCCTGGAAATGTCTTACAATTTAAAACCTGGTTCCTAAATCTCTGTCTTACCATTATATAATCTATCTGATACCTATTAGTATCTCCAGGATTCTTCCAGGTATACAACCTTCTTTTATGATTCTTCAACCAAGTGTTAGCTATGATTAAGTTATGCTCTGTGCAAAATTCTACAAGGCGGCTTCCTCTTTCATTTCTTCCCCCCAATCCATATTCACCTACTATGTTTCCTTCTCTCCCTTTTCCTACTGACGAATTCCAGTCACCCATGACTATTAAATTTTCGTCTCCCTTCACTACCTGAATAATTTCTTTTATCTCGTCATACATTTCATCAATTTCTTCATCATCTGCAGAGCTAGTTGGCATATAAACTTGTACTACTGTAGTAGGCATGGGCTTTGTGTCTATCTTGGCCACAATAATGCGTTCACTATGCTGTTTGTAGTAGCTAACCCGCACTCCTATTTTTTTATTCATTATTAAACCTACTCCTGCATTACCCCTATTTGATTTTGTATTTATAACCCTGTAATCACCTGACCAAAAGTCTTGTTCCTCCTGCCACCGAACTTCACTAATTCCCACTATATCTAACCTATCCATTTCCCTTTTTAAATTTTCTAACCTACCTGCCCGATTAAGGGATCTGACATTCCACGCTCCGATCCGTAGAATGCCAGTTTTCTTTCTCCTGATAACGACGTCCTCTTGAGTATTCCCCGCCCGGAGATCCGAATGGGGGACTATTTTACCTCCGGAATATTTTACCCAAGAGGACGCCATCATCATTTAATCATACAGTAAAGCTGCATGTCCTCGGGAAAAATTACGGCTGTAGTTTCCCCTTGCTTTCAGCCGTTCGCAGTACCAGCACAGCAAGGCCGTTTTTGTTAATGTTACAAGGCCAGATCAGTCAATCATCCAGACTGTTGCCCCTGCAACTACTGAAAAGGCTGCTGCCCCTCTTCAGGAACCACATGTTTGTCTGGCCTCTCAACAGATACCCCTCCGTTGTTGTTGCACCTACGGTACGGCCATCTGTATCGCTGAGGCACGCAAGCCTCCCCACCAACGGCAAGGTCCATGGTTCATGGGTGACTTATATACATGCGTTTATTTGAAAGCACTCAGTCAGTAAAGCTAGTCATTTACACGTAGTTCCTTTATATACGTGCATTCATTTGAATTCACACTCAGTATTAGAGCAATTGCTTCTTCATTTATATTGTTATTTACTGATCTCTTACCTTATATTAATTGATGTTTGGTTGGTGTTTGACTTGTCTTCTGCGGTGTGTTTGTGTTTCAGTTTTCTGCGAGTTGGGGCGTGTGGAAGCGGCGCCACGTTTCGCTTCTGTGTACAGAAGCTGTGACGTGACGTCTAATGGGAAGTGACTCCCAGTTGGGCCCCGGCGTTTAGGTATTGCTTTGGACGGCTGGTCTGCTGCTTCAGGCATTTTAAGTCAAGTCACCTTTTGCCCAGGGCAGCCTGGCGTCATTGCCCGTTTGGTAAACTTTTAAAATATTTCATGCATATTTAAAATATGTTTTTAAAATTAGCTTGGGAATGAATTTTATTAATTGGTACTTGTTCCGCTGTTTGTGTTATTGGGGTTCTTAATGAACTAGTGTGCGTTTCATAAATCACTTTCATATTGCCAATTAAAAAAGAATTATCTGTGTCACTTTCTTTAAATTACTTCCATCGTAATTTATTGTTTTTTTTACCTATTGAAATCTGTGTGGCTCATCTCTTTAAGTCAGTCTTGGTAATTATAATTTGCGGGCTTGCTTAAGAAGCAAGCGATCTGTGATTTTGGTATTGTCTTAAAGATCGCCACGTGTTGATTGTCTCTTAGCTGTTTTATAAATATTGTCTCGAATAAATTGTTAATTTATTGTTTTGGTAGTTGTTGTCTTTAAGGAGTGACATTAAAGGGTTCTTGACCTTCCATGCTAAGTGTACCCCTCATCCCGACTTCCTCAGTAACAGCGACCAATCTGCTGACCTGGCGGGCCAGGGCAAAAGGTTGGCATCTTGAGACACCAAGAAGGCACTTATTCGTGCTGCAAAATTTGGTCGTGCATTGTCTTGCGTCTGCGGTGTTGTGAAGAAAGAGTGTGGCTGTGGGTCGCAGGATGTCATTCACGTAGGTAACACTAGTCGCAGTGCCGTGGACAAGCAGCAACTGTGATTTGTGACTGTGCCCATTAGCACCCCACACCATAAGGCCTTGAGTTGGAGCTGTAGGTCTTGTGCGAATGCAGTCACTGTGATGCAGCTACCCCTGTCTGCAGTGATCCAAAATGCGGCCATCATTTTCAAACAAACAGAAACTGGATTCGCCTGAAAACACTATCTGATGCCATTCCTCTCCCCAATGACCAAGTTCCATACACCCTATCTATCTAGCACGTTTCTGAACGTTCGTCAAAGGTAAGGGGAAAAGTGGACAATGAGCACACAACCCATACCGTAAAAATGGCGACAGACTGCCACCCATGATCGTGTGTGGTGTGTAACACTGCTCCACTAATGCGCCAGAGCCGAGGAGGACACAGGTCTGCCCTGCAATGTCGTTCGGATGACGGGACGATCTCCTCGGGGGATGATGTGGGTGGTGCGACGTGACTCATCTCCTTGTTTTCTACAGCTTTACGTGAGCCATTCTGCACATACCTCTTGCACTGCCGAAATACTTTGTCCAACATGTCCAGCAGTTGAATGAATGTATCACATTCTCTCATGCCAATAATGAGCCCTCACCGATTTGACGGTACGGTTCGCACATACATCTGCGAGGCATTTTGTATTTCAGCTCAAGTGACTCTGATCCATACCTTCGGTTAAAAGCGACAACAAGAGCCGCGGCAGCCACATTTTACCGGTAGGTGGTGTTCCGCCGCGATATCGATGTTGATCTCGAACCAACGGGCCGAGATGGTTCAAATGCTAGTCATTTCCGCAGAACCTATTAATGTACATGTCCTGTGAATATGAACGTCCTATCTCTAGTCGTTCTGGGTGTTCTGTTTTTTATGATCTTTGCTACATCATTAAAATTAAAGTGTGCACTTTGGACAATGTGATAGAACCACTCAGACTTAACTGCAAAGTGGAAAATTTCGTACCAAATGACGATACTCATTAACAATTATTTATTTTGTTGACCTTGTCCCAGATGTTGTTTAATGTGAAACTAACAGCTAGTCGTTCATTTACTGCTAGCGGATAAACAGACTCAGTTATAACGACCACTGGTATAGGAACTAGGCCTAAGCACAATGAGAAACTCAGACAGGAGAGTACTGCAAATGTTAGAATAAGGAAAGGTTCTCATAAAAGTATAATCAAAAATAATGTAAGTATATTTCATCAAAATATTGGGAGTTTAAAGAATAAAGTAGATGAGCTTCTGGTTTGTTTAGAAGATTTAGAAGCTGAGAATGAAATATATATACTATGCCTGTCTGAGCATCACATTGTTACTGATATGGATAAGGTAAATGTAAGTGGATATAAGCTCTCTGCACATGTAATGAGAGAAAATATGGAGAAAGGAGGAGTTGCCATATATGTCAAAAGTTATCATTGTGCAAAAAGTATAGAAACAAAAAAGTTTTGTGTAGAGAAACATATAGAAGCATGTGCCTGTGAGCTTAAATTAAATAAAGGCACATTTATGATTGTAACTGTATATAGGTCCCCATCAGGAAATTTTCATCTATTTCTGAAAAATTTGGACTCCTTGTTGTGCTGTCTGTCAGACAGGGGGAAGCAAATTATTATTTGTGGGGACTTCAATGTAGATTCTCTGAAAGAGGGTAATAGGAAAAATGACCTTGAAGTATTACTCGGTTCTTTCAATTTGACACCCGTTATTGATTTTCCTACTCGGGTGGTAAAGGATAGCAGCTCACTGATAGATAACTTCTTTATAGACCAAGATAAGTTTAACCAGATAAATGCTCAGCCTGTTGAGAATGGTCTTTCTAATCATGGTGCACAGCTAGTTACAATATATGACATAGCTCCATTCAGCAATACTAAACAGTCCTCCAAAGTAGTACGTCCAGACAACGATTTAACAATTGCAAATTTCAGGGAAAGCCTACAGCAGTTAGACTGGGATGAGGTGTACAGTGAACCTGATGCCAATTTAAAATATAATTTATTTCATGACATTTTTGTAAATGCATTTGAAAACTGCTTCCCCAAGAAAATAGTTAAATATACTCGTAAGAAACCTTGTAACAAACCATGGCTTACTAAGGGTATAAAAATATCTTGTAACCGGAAAAGGGAAATGTATCTGACAGCAAGAAAGAGTAGTGACCCAGAAACTATCAAAAATTATAAAAACTACTGTGTTATATTAAGAAAAGTTATTAAAAAATCCAGGAGTATGTGTATCATGTCTGAAATCAGCAACTCTGATAATAAAATTAAAACAATTTGGAATATTATTAAAAGAGAAACAGGTCAACCAAGAGCAGAGGAAGACAGTATTACCATCAAATTGAATGAAAACTTTACGAACAAAAAGTCAGAAGTTGAAAATATTTTTAATAATCATTTTCTAAATGTTGTGGATATAGTAGGATCCAGGTGTTCATTAGAAGATGCTAGGCTGTTAATGGAAGAGGCCATACCTATGCAATTTGATACAATTGAAATCTCACCCACTTCTCCCTCTGAAATTAGGAAAATAATAAACTTGCTTAAAAGCAAAAACTCACATGGAATTGATGGCATTTCCAGCAAAATACTAAAAGCTTGTTCTCAACAGATAAGTAAGATTCTCAGCCACCTGTGTAATAGCTCTCTGGAACAGGGCATTTTCCCTGATAGACTGAAATATGCTATTGTTATACCTTTGCATAAAAAGGGGGATAGATCTGATGTCAACAATTACCGTCCAATCTCCCTTCTAACAGCTTTATCCAAAATTTTTGAGAAAGTAATGTATTCAAGAGTAGCTTCACATATCTGTAAAAATGAAGTACTAACGAAATGTCAGTTTGGTTTCCAGAAAGGTTTTTCAACAGAAAATGCCATATATGCTTTCACCAGTCAAATTTTGAATGATTTGAATAACCGAACACCACCCATTGGGATTTTTTGTGATCTCTCAAAGGCTTTTGATTGTGTAAATCATGAAATTCTGCTAGACAAGCTCAAGGATTGTGGCATGAGTGGGACAGTGCACAAATGGTTTAATTCGTACCTAACTGGAAGAGTGCAGAAAGTTGAAATAAGTAGTTCTCGTAACATGCAAAGATCAGCACATTCCTCAAACTGGGGAACTATCAAGAATGGGGTTCCACAAGGGTCAGTCTTGGGTCCTTTGTTGTTCTTATTATATATTAATGACTTGCCATTCTATATTCATGAAGAGGCAAAGTTAGTTCTCTTTGCTGATGATACAAGTATAGTAATCACACCTGACAAACAAGAATTAACTGATGAAATTGTCAATACTGTCTTTCAGAAAATTACTAAGTGGTTCCTTGTTAACGGACTCTCACTGAATTTTGATAAGACACAGTACATACAGTTCCATACAGTGAATGGTATGACGCCATTAATAAATATAGACCTTAATCAGAAGCATATAGCTAAGGTAGAATATTGCAAATTTTTAGGTGCGTCCATTGATGAGAGATTAAATTGGAAGAAACACGTTGATGATCTGCTGAAACGTTTGAGTTCAGCTACTTATGCAATAAGGGTCATTGCAAATTTTGGTGATAAACATCTTAGTAAATTAGCTTACTACGCCTATTTTCACTCATTGCTTTCATATGGCATCATATTTTGGGGTAATTCATCACTGAGGAATAAAGTATTTATTGCACAAAAGCGTGTAATCAGAATAATAGCTGGAGTCCACCCAAGATCATCCTGCAGACATTTATTTAAGGATCTAGGGATATTCACAGTAGCTTCTCAGTATATATACTCTCTTATGAAATTTGTTATTAACAACCAAACCCAATTCAAAAGTAATAGCAGTGTGCATAACTACAATACTAGGAGAAAGGATGATCTTCACTATTCAAGATTAAATCTAACTTTGGCGCAGAAAGGGGTGAATTATACTGGCACTAAAGTCTTTGGTCACTTACCAAATAGTATCAAAAGTCTGACAGATAACCAACAAGTATTTAAGAAGAAATTAAAAGAATTTCTGAATGACAACTCCTTCTACTCCATAGAGGAATTTTTAGATATAAATTAAGAAAAAAAATATTAAAAAAAATAAAAATAAAAAATAAAGAAAAACAAAAAACACAATAAAATAAAGTTGTTATATTAACTTAAGTATGTTGTTAAATTAACCTAATTATGTCATGTATTGGAAAATTCGACTCGTTCCACATCATTACGAAATATCGTATTCATGATCCATGGAACTAGTATTAATCTAATCTAATCTAATCTAATCTAATCTGTCGCTGTAGTCATTAGGGAGTTGTAGCTGCAAAGACGTTGAACTAAAGCGAGAGCATAAGAATATTTTGAATAAAGTCGTTATGCTGCAAAGACTTTCCTAACTTTAAAGTAGTAACCTGTTAATAACATAAAGACGGTGTACCGCAAACAAACATTTTCGTAACGTGAAAGTATTAGTCTGTTAATAATGAAGGCTTGCACCTTGTTTCGTCATGTAATACAGATGGAGTGACTCTTCTGAAAAGGTAAAGATGAAAGTTGACCTTGTTGCCGGTATTTACGACAATAAAAATTCATGAAACCAATTCTTATCGCGCTTTTAGTACTTTGTCAGTCTTTAGTAGACGAAATATTTCCTGAAGTAAAGATACCTATCAGTATCGATATCAGTGAAGCTGGAAACTCTTTGGACATACGATGTGTTTCTTTCTTAAGTTCGTCAGCGAACGTAACGATAACTTCCGGCTTCGCGGACATAAAGGTACGACTCTTCCTGTGAGACTGCACTTTGCTGGTGAACACGACGAGAAACAGGAACTATTTCGGAGGGACTTCACTGCAAGCTGTTGATAACGAAATTTCCATTATTCATGTATATGTTCTGCGAATGGTTTTTGATGAGTCAAAATTAAAGCCCCATTCTGGTCATATTGTGGTTGCAGATTTCGTTTAATTGGTACTCGCAAAACGTTACACGCACAACAACCAATCGGTAGTTAGAAACGTGTTCTGGCCCACATGGACGATCTTGTTTGCCATATTACTTCTTTATATTTTCTCGTGCCCATTCTGCTAACAGCCTAGTCTCGTTGAAGATGCTTGTTCTCGTCAGATCACCGAAATTAAGCAACGTTGGACGTGGCCAGTGGAAACCAGAAGGGTATACCACTTGCTGTTGGCTATTTTTCCTTTGATTTTACGGCAATAGGAAGGAGGGGTGGTGGTGTAAGGCTCCGATCAAATTCAAAATGTCTCCACAGTATCTCATGAAGTGAATGCATGCGACACGGTTGATGGTCATCCATCCGTCGGATGGGGGCGTTAAGCTCGGATGTTCTCTTGGTGCTGTTCGAGAGGAGTAGGCCAGTGCCCGGTTTCGGTTTCACCCTCTCTCTCCTGTCATCATAATCCAAGACAAACGTGGTACCATACTACACACACCCACTACAGTATCATACACTTAAACATACAACTGTCACACTTTGGGAAGAAGATGTGCTGCTAAACATGCCCTTTAGGTCTCCCAGAAAACCATCCATACGACTTTGCTTTCTATACTCATTCTCTGTGAGTTCATGAGCCCAGCTACTGTTAGTTTTCATGACGCTTGCGCTTTTGGTAACATGTGATTAGACTTTTCTTTTGCATTTTCGACTGTATGTACAACCATTCGGAGACATTTCTAGTGATTTTAGACACACTCCGCATGATCTTCGGTAATACTCGGCCTGTCTTTCCCATGCTCCCGATATCACCTTTTGGTAAAAGATTGAGCTACGTGCACCACATACTCAGATATATAAGGGTCTCCTTTCAGTGTATGAGGTAAGTCTGTCCTTGCTTGAATCTACGAGTTGCGGGACAGGTGCAAAGAGAAGTTTTTATTAGCTGATAATGTTAAAAAAATGTCGTATGACTAGGGGCCCCCGTCGGGTAGACCGTTCGCCGGATGCAAGTCTTTCGATCTGACGCCACATCGGCGACTTGCGCGTCGATGGGGATGAAATGATGATGATTAGGACAACACAACACCCAGTCCCTGAGCGGAGAAAAATCTCCGACCTATCCGGGAATCGAATCCGGGCCCATAGGATTGACATTCTGTCGCGCTGACCACTCAACTACCGGGGGCGGGTAACTGGTAATGTTGATTCACTTTGAAGCTACGGTAAATATGACGGTTCGTTCATGCATTTTAGTTATGGACCTTACCCACTGATCAAGTAATGTTTGTTTTCAATAAGATGGGTTCCCCGTAGCTGAGTGTTCAGCACGTCAGACCGCCATGCAGCGAGCCGTGGTGTGGTTCCCAGCTGGGTCGAAGATTTCCTCCTCTCGAGGACTTGGTGTTGTGTTGTCCTTGTCATCCTTTCATGACGCAAGTAGCCGAGTGGGACATCAGCTGAAAAGACTTGCAACACTGCCGCCGATCTTCTGCATATGGGGACTTGTGGCCATCAGTGCCATACAATCATCATCACCACATATCAACTGGAAACGAAACACGTAAACACACGAAACTTTTGATGAAAATAAAATAATTAAATTATTTAAATACATCTTCAGTTTAGGGGCTGGTAGGTGTTTCGCAATAGCTTACTCTTCTATTAGCACTGTGCAACAACACATACCCGACGAGCACGGCTCTTTGGCACAGTTTTAGCGCGGTGTCCGCGACGTACGGCGGCCCTGCCGGCACCTGCAGCCAGACGCCCGCCCGTGTTTAACCCCGCGGCCGGCGCGTCACTCATCGGGGAGCACAATGCGCTGCCCCCACCCTCTGCCGCGCGCCCACAGAAACTCTGCAACCTTTCTCCCTCCCGGCCCGGTCGCCTTTGTTCTCGGGTCGCTGCCGCAATACGAAACGCCTTCCGGGGACGCTGCAGAGCTGCCCTCGTTTCTGACCAGCGCTGTGCTGTTGTAATCGTTCTCAGCGTTGTAGCCGCGAAACCATTAAAATACGGAAGACGTGCTCGTTACAAGCATTTCAACAACTCGTATTTGATTGTAACATGTTGACAGCATAGACGAGCAAATGGAAGGCATACAAAATAAATTTTAAAGTTTACATCAACCTTCCAAAATTATTTCTTGAGCCTGCTCAATGACTTCACCGCATCCGTCAGAGCCCAGTTTTGAGAAAGAAAAAACTGCAATGTGCCTGTTGTCTGCCTCGTAACAATACTACCATCAGTTATGTTTATCTTGTAGTTAAGATGATTTCCGGCTTAAGCTACTGAATGTTTTGGCTCTAATCAACTGGGTTTAGGCACAATCAGTGGTCAATAATGAAAAGGAAATTATTTAATAGTAATTGGTTTGTTAAGAGATTTGAAGTGATTCTTGGAAGCTCATTTTCCTTATCTCACTATTTATAAATATATGGTTGTGATTTATGGCCTACTTTGGTTTGTCCATCCTTTTCATAGAGCCATGTGTGCTTCTGTAGAGACAAGTTGCACACAGAAGAGCTTTCCAATTGATAGGTCATATTTATGCATTTGATGACAAATAATGTATAACGTTGCACATACACTCCTGGAAATGGAAAAAAGAACACATTGACACCGGTGTGTCAGACCCACCATACTTGCTCCGGACACTGCGAGAGGGCTGTACAAGCAATGATCACACGCACGGCACAGCGGACACACCAGGAACCGCGGTGTTGGCCGTCGAATGGCGCTAGCTGCGCAGCATTTGTGCACCGCCGCCGTCAGTGTCAGCCAGTTTGCCGTGGCATACGGAGCTCCATCGCAGTCTTTAACACTGGTAGCATGCCGCGACAGCGTGGACGTGAACCGTATGTGCAGTTGACGGACTTTGAGCGAGGGCGTATAGTGGGCATGCGGGAGGCCGGGTGGACGTACCGCCGAATTGCTCAACACGTGGGGCGTGAGGTCTCCACAGTACATCGATGTTGTCGCCAGTGGTCGGCGGAAGGGGCACGTGCCCGTCGACCTGGGACCGGACCGCAGCGACGCACGGATGCACGCCAAGACCGTAGGATCCTAAGCAGTGCCGTAGGGGACCGCACCGCCACTTCCCAGCAAATTAGGGACACTGTTGCTCCTGGGGTATCGGCGAGGACCATTCACAACCGTCTGCATGAAGCTGGGCTACGGTCCCGCACACCGTTAGGCCGTCTTCCGCTCACGCCCCAACATCGTGCAGCCCGCCTCCAGTGGTGTCGCGACAGGCGTGAATGGAGGGACGAATGGAGACGTGTCGTCTTCAGCGATGAGAGTCGCTTCTGCCTTGGTGCCAATGATGGTCGTACGCGTGTTTGGCGCCGTGCAGGTGAGCACCACAATCAGGACTGCATACGACCGAGGCACACAGGGCCAACACCCGGCATCATGGTGTGGGGAGCGATCTCCTACACTGGCCGTACACCACTGGTGATCGTCGAGGGGACACTGAATAGTGCACGGTACATCCAAACCGTCATCGAACCCATCGTTCTACCATTCCTAGACCGGCAAGGGAACTTGCTGTTCCAATAGGACAATGCACGTCCGCATGTATCCCGTGCCACCCAACGTGCTCTAGAAGGTGTAAGTCAACTACCCTGGCCAGCAAGATCTCCGGATCTGTCCCCCATTGAGCATGTTTGGGACTGGATGAAGCGTCGTCTCACGCGGTCTGCACGTCCAGCACGAACGCTGGTCCAACTGAGGCGCCAGGTGGAAATGGCATGGCAAGCCGTTCCACAGGACTACATCCAGCATCTCTACGATCGTCTCCATGGGAGAATAGCAGCCTGCATTGCTGCGAAAGGTGGATATACACTGTACTAGTGCCGACATTGTGCATGCTCTGTTGCCTGTGTCTATGTGCCTGTGGTTCTGTCAGTGTGATCATGTGATGTATCTGACCCCAGGAATGTGTCAATAAAGTTTCCCCTTCCTGGGACAACGAATTCACGGTGTTCTTATTTCAATTTCCAGGAATGTAGGTACATATTGTATTGTCCAGTTTCTGAGGGATCATGGGAGCTGCTTTGAGTTTGGCGCGCTGAGAGAGTGAGTGGATGATGGGTTCTCCCTCTCTCTCCCTCCACCCCTCTCTCTCTCTCTCTCTCTCTCTCTCTCTCTCTGTGTGTGTGTGTGTGTGTGAGAGAGAGAGAGAGAGAGAGAGAGAGAGAGAGAGAGACAGTTTGTTTGTGAATATGTGTTTACTTGATAATTTTACTTTTCTCCTTTCATTTTCTAATAAATAATTTGTAAAGTAATTTATGGCTTACTTGGAATATTGTCCTGCTATTTTTTGTCATTTAGCATATTTTATTTTTATTTATGTCAGTTTGTATGAAATAACATACCTGGAGTGTGAACATTTCCTATCTTTTGTTCTTATGGCATAAAATTACCTTGTCTCTTTTTGTCTCAGTCTTATGGTGATTTCCTTTTACAGTTAAACATTCTGCATATGTGTAGTGAACTGCAAATCTATACTAACAAAAATGTAAACCTTCGTATATTCCAAAAGTTCTTGAGCGAGTGCTTTGAAATTTTGACACAATATTGCATTCTAATACAGGCGTGTTATATATATATATATATATATATATATATATATATATATATATATATATATATATATATTGGGACAACGTTTCCCTATTATTAAATTATATTTTGAATATATTCAAAAATTAGCTGTGTATTTCAGAGCAACATTGTGTCAACATTTGAAAGCACTCGGTGAAAAGGGGAAAAGTTATAAAAATGTAGCTCCTGTTTTGTTCAAAATCGTAAATTTTTGCCAGCCTCACTCACGTGTGGCTAACGTTTATTACAGTAACTAGCAAAAATTTACGGCTTTGAACAAACCAAAATTTACATTTTTATAACTTTTACACCAGATGGCATTCCAGTAGGTACACAAAACCACATGAGTAATCGAATGTAAAGTTGTGTCAGAATTTCAAAGCAACATGCAAAGAATTTTCGGAGATTTGAGATTTCGTGGATATGAACATCTACATTTGTACTTATATCGGAGCTGTAAAGGTTCCTAATAGCAAATCTCTGAAAAGCGTCTGTAAAAAATACAACAGTGAAACGTTGTCATGAAATAGGTAAGGTGCATTTGTGGCCTATTGATTTATGATCAGGATATTACTGCAAAATCTGAATTTGCGGAAACAATAAACAAGGGTGAAGGTCAGAGGGAGGGGGAATTGCAGATGGACAGAGGGTACGAGGAAATAGAGGTAGATAACGGGAAGGAGAAGATGAAGAGAGATGAGGGAGGAGAAGATGGACAGAGAACGTGGGAAGGGAGATGGACACAGACAGGGGAGGGATGTAGATTAGGACGTATATCCAATTCCTATGCATATTACAAAAGTGTTCTTTTTCTTTTCTTCCTTCTCCATTTAAGCAGACTGGACCACGGCAAAGTGTAGCCAGGTACACCTGGTATTAATAATGATACCACCTACTTTTGAGACAGCAACTGGGACAGAGATTTTCGTCTTGGGTAATTGCGTTGTGGTAATTTGACAGTAGTCTATGTTTTGTTACTTGAGTTTCGTTACAATGCGAAGCTGCAGCATATTTTATTTACCGAAATTGTTAATATACACTCCTGGAAATTGAAATAAGAACACCGTGAATTCATTGTCCCAGGAAGGGGAAACTTTATTGACACATTCCTGGGGTCAGATACATCACATGATCACACTGACAGAACCACAGGCACATAGACACAGGCAACAGAGCATGCACAATGTCGGCACTAGTACAGTGTATATCCACCTTTCGCAGCAATGCAGGCTGCTATTCTCCCATGGAGACGATCGTAGAGATGCTGGATGTAGTCCTGTGGAACGGCTTGCCATGCCATTTCCACCTGGCGCCTCAGTTGGACCAGCGTTCGTGCTGGACGTGCAGACCGCGTGAGACGACGCTTCATCCAGTCCCAAACATGCTCAATGGGGGACAGATCCGGAGATCTTGCTGGCCAGGGTAGTTGACTTACACCTTCTAGAGCACGTTGGGTGGCACGGGATACATGCGGACGTGCATTGTCCTGTTGGAACAGCAAGTTCCCTTGCCGGTCTAGGAATGGTAGAATGATGGGTTCGATGACGGTTTGGATGTACCGTGCACTATTCAGTGTCCCCTCGACGATCACCAGTGGTGTACAGCCAGTGTAGGAGATCGCTCCTCACACCATGATGCCGGGTGTTGGCCCTGTGTGCCTCGGTCGTATGCAGTCCTGATTGTGGTGCTCACCTGCACGGCGCCAAACACGCATACGACCATCATTGGCACCAAGGCAGAAGCGACTCTCATCGCTGAAGACGACACGTCTCCATTCGTCCCTCCATTCACGCCTGTCGTGACACCACTGGAGGCGGGCTGCACGATGTTGGGGCGTGAGCGGAAGACGGCCTAACGGTGTGCGGGACCGTAGCCCAGCTTCATGCAGACGGTTGCGAATGGTCCTCGCCGATACCCCAGGAGCAACAGTGTCCCTAATTTGCTGGGAAGTGGCGGTGCGGTCCCCTACGGCACTGCGTAGGATCCTACGGTCTTGGCGTGCATCTGTGCGTCGCTGCGGTCCGGTCCCAGGTCGACGGGCACGTGCACCTTCCGCCGACCACTGGCGACAACATCGATGTACTGTGGAGACCTCACGCCCCACGTGTTGAGCAATTCGGCGGTACGTCCACCCGGCCTCCCGCATGCCCACTATACGCCCTCGCTCAAAGTCCGTCAACTGCACATACGGTTCACGTCCACGCTGTCGCGGCATGCTACCAGTGTTAAAGACTGCGATGGAGCTCCGTATGCCACGGCAAACTGGCTGACACTGACGGCGGCGGTGCACAAATGCTGCGCAGCTAGCGCCATTCGACGGCCAACACCGCGGTTCCTGGTGTGTCCGCTGTGTCGTGCGTGTGATCATTGCTTGTACAGCCCTCTCGCAGTGTCCGGAGCAAGTATGGTGGGTCTGACACACCGGTGTCAATGTGTTCTTTTTTCCATTTCCAGGAGTGTAATTGAAGAGCTTAGCAAAAAGTGCTTGAGGTCAAGTTTGACCTACGTAGCGACTAATTATCGATCTCTTGTAAACTACGTACATGAGCTTTATCGTTAGTTTCGCAAGATTTTTACTATTGCTGAAAATTAGAAGCTACTTTCAAAACTAATTAAAGGAATAAACCGTTATTTAATCAAGTTACAACGAGTAAATATTTACGATCAGCCGTGTTTTAAATTACACCCCAAACCCAAACCAACACTGGTAGTTAATCATTAGGCTACGGCGCAGTTAAACAATATCGCTGATTGCCAGAATTTTGCTAATTCGACGCTGCATTATTTCACGTAACATTACACGGCTGGAGACTTACGGCGAAGCAATATAAGCCACAGTTTGAACCTCCCCTTCTCTCTAGGTCACGAAAACGATTCTGCGAAGTTTAATCACCTCACTTCGAAGTAAAATTACCAATTAAATTTATCCCCAAGCAAGAATAAAAACTACCAGAGATTCTTCGTCCCACTCTGATACACACACTCAAGGTTGTACACAGATGAGTATATTACGGAAGAAGACACCTTCTTAATGTCGTAATCCAACTTTTAATGGGACGGGGTACCTCAAGTGGTAGACTAACTACACCCTAAGACACACACACAAATAACGTAGATCTAGAAAACAACCTTCATTTATTTTAACATGACTGGATTCATTGTCCATTTATAACGCGAAGTTTCAACCAGCCTTACGATCGCCGCCCTGGCACTACAAACATACTTAAGCTGTTGAGTGTCCCTCTCCAGTAAGAGATCAAAAGCTTTATTCCTCAGTTTTGTGTTACTACTTTCCCCACTACGCTAGAATATCGCAGTATTTCCTATCCAACGTCACTGATCTAATCCAGATGAAAATGTTCAGTATTTAGTGACTGCGTAGGTTTTCCCGACTTGGCAGCTTCCACGGGTTTACTGCCGAACCCAAAAATCCAAATGACTCGATATTTCGGAATCCACGTGGTCATCATTTTCAGAACAATGCAAATGCTGCTGAGTCCCGTTGAAAAGTGGTTTTACTGTTATGTCAAGTACGGTGCGATGGAAGACTGAGTGCTTAAACATCAACGTGCGCACGGTAATCAGCCTAATCATGTAAACTTTCTTCTCGAAACATAGTAAGTAGATCTTCACTGGATGGTTTGCGTCTGTCAACAAGCGGCTACCAGTTCAATTCCTGTAGCACCCTTGAGACGCTCTCTCGTGGGTCAAAATAAACCTGTGGACATTCGTTCTTCACTCCTTTCTGTACTTTCAAGAAATGTGTTAGTCGTCTCTGGCAAGGATCCCATACATTTAAACAATATTTTGCAATGGGTCACAGGACTGTTTTGTAATCAACCTGCGGCTAAGATTGTGTGATAGTTCCAGTTCATCACAATTTGAGAAGAACAGTGACATTCATGTCTATAACGATAGAGAAAAAAATTATCTTCATGACCCATTTTCAAAGTTTTCAGAAGCTCAGAAGGGAGTTCAACATAACATGATCACTCTCCCAATAACATAAAGTGTCTGACAGGTAACAAAGCGAGTTTTAAATCAAACCTAGAATAACTTATTCTGGACAAGTCCGTCTCCTGCACAAAATTGTCCAGAAGACGTACTTGTCCAGGAGAAATGATTCTAGGTTTTTTCTTACCTGTCAGACACTTTGTTATCATGACATGTTAAACTCCTTTCTGGGCCTCTGACAACTTTGATAATTGATCATGAAGATAATTTTTCCTCTATCGTTATAGGTATGAACATTAATGTTCTTCGCAAACTGTGATGAACTATTTATGACGAATCTCATTAGCGAATATATGCACTATGACTGTAGAGTTAAGATGCCGCACCCTTTGAAGAGGTGCTTACGTCAGGATCGTAGGTGAACACCACGTGTTATTCTTACAGCCGGCTGTTGTGCAATCAGCACTTTCCTTATAAGTGGTAAGTTACCCCATAAAATTATTCCATAAGATATTATCGAGTGGAAATATGCAAAGTATGTCAGGAGGCTGATTCGTTTGTGTACAAGACAAGTAGTTACACAAAGACTAAAAATATCTCAGCTTAGTTGTTTGAGAAGCTCAGTAATAAGCTTTTTCCAGTTCAAATTTCCATCAACATGTACTCGTACACTCAAAACTTTGCAGCGTTGTACCCTATTTTCTGACTCCTGCTCAAGTGCTACATCAGTTCTTAGTATGACAATATTAGTTGCACAGAACTGAATATACTACTTTTTTTCAAAATTTTGGGAGAGTCATTTTCAGAAAATCGTTTAGTAATTCTCTGAAACGAATAGGAGTGGACACAAAATTGAAACCTATGGGACTCCCACTGATTTCTCCCCAGTGCCAGTATTTGCATCACTTTGAAATCTTAGCGAGATCTGACTGAATACCTGTGCAGCTTTTTTCAGACAATACTTCGTTATAAATGACTGAATCATCCACGAAATTTCTGTGTCTATTATTAATATTGTCTGCAAGTACATTAACATACAAAATTAACAGCAAGGGTCCCAGCATATTCAGCGCTTTTATTCTCACGCCTCCAGGGCACACACTTTGCAATTCCCTCTTTTCATCTCATTATCAAGCTGCTCTCCTTTCCTATCTCTTTCCGGAACAAAATCTTTCTCGAAGCATTTCACTATCGTTTAGGGTCTCTCTTCTCCCGTTTTCTTGCTGTTTCCTTCGTCAAAAATTCTTTATCTACCCTTCGCTCTTGTTGAATATAATCTGGATTTAATAATAGTTTCATTACGTTGCTACTCGCGGATCGCATTTGCAAGCGGTGACAAACATCCGCTTCCATTGAAATTGTGTGTTACTTACAACATTAGTTACGCAATCACTTACTAGTTTTCACTGTCAGAATGTTTTCCTCTCATTGTTAGTGATACATTGTAAAAAATTTTTACTTTTATTTGCTATTCAGAAAAATGGTTCAAATGGCTCTGAGCACTATGGGACTCAACTGCTGAGATCATTAGTCCCCTAGAACTTAGAACTAGTTAAACCTAACTAACCTAAGGACATCACAAACATCCATGCCCGAGGCAGGATTCGAACCTGCGACCGTAGCGGTCTTGCGGTTCCAGACTGCAGCGCCTTTAACCGCACGGCCACTTCGGCCGGCGCTATTCAGAAGTTACATCAGTTGGGCTGCAGGTATGTTAACGTTCTGAGCACTTCTGCGGACCCGTTCTGGTTTACGAGTTATTGTAGAACTATTCACACGCGTATATTTATGCACAGAAATTAGTTTGATTCGTAATTTACTTTCCTAACATGTTGCTAAGCTTTTTATCCTTTATAAACACATCATCTGTTGAATAATTTCCAAGAAGTTGAAACCGGTACCGATTCTATTTGCGTGACTCGTGGTTGAAAACTGTTGTTGTTGTTGTGGTCTTCAGTCCTGAGACTGGTTTGATGCAGCCCTCCATGCTACTCTATCCTGTGCAATCTTCTTCATCTCCCAGTACCTACTGCAGCCTACATACTTCTGAATCTGCTTAGTGTATTCATCTCTTGGTCTCCCTCTACGATTTTTACCCTCCACGCTGCCCTCCAATGCTAAATTTGTGATCCCTTGATGCCTCAAAACATGTCCTACCAACCGATCCCCTCTTGTAGTCAAGTTGTGCCCCAAACTTCTCTTCACCCCAATCCTATTCAACACCTCCTCATTAGTTATGTGATCTACCAATCCAATCTTCAACATTCTTCTGTAGCACCACATTTCGAAAGCTTCTATTCTCTTCTTGTCCAAACTTGTAATCGTCCATGTTTCACTTCCATACATGGCTACACTCCATACAAATACTTTCAGAAACGACTTCCTGACACTTAAATCTATACTCGATGTTAACAAATTTCTCTTCTTCAGAAACGATTTCCTTGCCATTGCCAGTCTACATTTTATATCCTCTCTACTTCGACCATCATCAGTTATTTTACTGCCTAAATAGCAAAACTCCTAATCTAATTCCCTCAGCATCACCCGATTTAATTTGACTACTTTCCATTATCCTCGTTTTGCTTTTGTTGATGTTCATCTTATATCCTCCTTTCAAGACACTGTCCATTCCGTTCAACTGCTCTTCCACGTCCTTTGCTGTCTCTGACAGAATTACAATGTCATCGGCAAACCTCAAAGTTTTTACTTCTTCTCCATGAATTTTAATACCTACTCCGAATTTTTCTTTTCTTTCCTTTACTGCTTGCTCAATATACAGATTGAATAACATCGGGGAGAGGCTACAACCCTGTCTCACTCCTTTCCCAACCACTGCTTCCCTTTCATGCCCCTCAACTCTTGTAACTGCCCTCTGGTTTCTGTACAAATTGTAAATAGCCTTTCGCTCCCTGTATTTTACCTCTGCCACCTTCAGAACTTGAAAGAGAGTATTCCAGTTAACATTGTCAAAAGTTTCTCTAAGTCTACAAATGCTAGAAACGTAGGTTTGCCTTTTCTTAATCTTTCTTCTAAGATAAGACGTAAGGTTAGTATTGCCTCACGTGTTCCAACATTTCTACGGAATCCAAACTGATCTTCCCCGAGGTCCGCTTCTACCAGTTTTTCCACCCGTCTGTAAAGAATTCGCGTTAGTATTTTGCAGCTGTGACTTATTAAACTGATAGTTCGGTAATTTTCACATCTGTCAACACCTGCTTTCTTTGGGATTGGAATTATTATATTCTTCTTTAAGTCTGAGGGTATTTCGCCTGTCTCATACATCTTGCTCACCAGATGGTAGAGTTTTGTCATGACTGGCTCTCCCAAGGCCATCAGTAGTTCTAATGGAATGTTGTCTACTCCTGGGGCCTTGTTTCGACTCAGGTCTTTCAGTGCTCTGTCAAACTCTTCACGCAGTATCTTATCTCCCATTTCGTCTTCGTCTACATCCTCTTCCATTTCCATAATATTGTCCTCAAGTACATCGCCCTTGTATAAACCCTCTATATACTCCTTCCACCTTTCTGCCTTCCCTTCTTTGCTTAGAACTGGGTTTCCATCTGAGCTCTTGATATTCATACAAGTGGTTCTCTTCTCTCCAAACGTCTCTTTAATTTTCCTGTAGGCAGTATCTATCTTACCCCTAGTGAGACAAGCCTCTATATCCTTACATTTGTCCTCTAGCCATCTCTGCTTAGCCATTTTGCACTTCCTGTCGATCTCATTTTTGAGATGTTTGTATTCCTTTTTGCCTGCTTCATTCACTGCTTCATTCTCCTTTCATCAATTAAATTCAATATTTCTTCTGTTACCCAAGGATTTCTATTAGCCCTCGCCTTTTTACCTACTTGATCGTCTGCTGCCTTCACTACTTCATCCCTCAGAGCTACCCATTCTTCTTCTACTGTATTTCTTTTCCCTATTCCTGTCAATTGTTCCCTTATGCTCTCCCTGAAACTCTCTACAACCTCTGGTTCATTCAGTTTATCCAGGTCCCATCTCCTTAAATTCCCACCTTTTTGCAGTTTCAGCAGTTCATAACCAATAGATTGTGGTCAGAATCCACATCTGCCCCTGGAAATGTCTTACAATTTAAAACCTGGTTCCTGAATCTCTGTCTTACCATTATATAATCTATCTGATACCTTTTAGTATCTCCAGGATTCTTCCAGGTATACAACCTTCTTTTATGATTCTTGAACCAAGTGTTAGCTATGATTAAGTTATGCTCTGTGCAAAATTCTACAAGGCGGCTTCCTCTTTCATTTCTTCCCCCCAGTCCATATTCACCTACTATGTTTCTTTCTCTCCCTTTTCCTACTGACGAATTCCAGTCACCCATGACTATTAAATTTTCGTCTCCCTTCACTACCTGAATAATTTCTTTTATCTCGTCATACATTTCTTAAATTTCTTCATCATCTGCAGAGCTAGTTGTCATATAAACTTGTACTAATGTAGTAGGCATGGGCTTTGTGTCTATCTTCGCCACAATAATGCGTTCACTATGCTGTTTGTAGTAGCTAACCCGCACTCCTATTTTTTTATTCATTATTAAACCTACTCCTGCATTACCCCTATTTGATTTTGTATTTATAACCCTGTAATCACCTGACCAAAAGTCTTGTTCGTCCTGCCACCGAACTTCACTAATTCCCACTATATCTAACTTTAACGTATCCATTTCCCTTTTTAAATTTTCTAACCTACCTGCCCGATTAAAGGATCTGACATTCCACGCTCCGATCCGTAGAACGCCAGTTTTCTTTCTCCTGATAATGACGTCCCCTTGAGTAGTCCCCGCCCGGAGATCCGAATGGGGGACTATTTTACCTCCGGAATATTTTACCCAAGAGGACACCATCATCATTTAATCATACAGTAAAGCTGCATGTCCTCGGGAAAAATTACGGCTGTAGCTTCCCCTTGCTTTCAGCCGTTCGCAGTACCAGCACATCAAGGCCGTTTTGGTTAATGTTACAAGGCCAGATCAGTCAATCATCCAGACTGTTGCCCCTGCAACTACTGAAAAGGCTGCTGCCCCTCTTCAGGAACCACACGTTTGTCTGGCCTCTCAACAGATACCCCTCCGTTGTTGTTGCACCTACGGTATGGCCATCTGTATCGCTGAGGCACGCAAGCCTCCCCACCGACGGCAAGGTCCATGGTTCATGGGGGGCGGTTGAAAACTATAGTAAAATAATTTCGTGCCCCCTAGACAATATGCCCCGTCAGGATGGATTTTTATTACATTTTGTTTTATATGCTGTTTTAGTCTCTCAGAGTGGCGTAACTAGGAACTCTTCAATCCAGTCACAAAACTGGCTCCGTATTCTGTAAGCTTTATCCACTGGGGATATTGGCGGACAGCAACGAACGCCTTTCAGCAGTCAATATGATCATCGATCGACTGAATAGATGACTCTGTACTCTGATCTGTTTACTAGCATTACGTAAGGTCTACCGCCTTAGGAGTTTTCGTCAGGGCACTAAATATATTCCGACTGAAGAATTCACTGAATGCTTCTATGGGACATAACCGCTATGGTCATCAGTCCCCTAGAACTTAGAACTACCTAAACGTAACTAACCTAAGGACATCACACAATACCCAGTCAGCACGAGGCAGAGAAAATCCCTGAACCCGCCGGGAATCGAACCCGGGAACCCGGGCGTGGGAAGCGAGAACGCTACCGCACGACCACGAGCTGCGGACTTTCAGCAGTCAAAAACACATCGACAGCTCCGGTGACATTGCTGTTCACTGCCTGCTCTATGTCGCAGACGAAGAGACCTAGCTTCCGGGAGCTCTGTATTTTCTCTGTTTGTTCCTACAGAATATCTTTAAGACTTCCAAAAGAGGTTACAATTGATGAGCATCAGATTCTGCAACAGGTTGACGTCAACGACGCTGACCTGTTTGTATGCGCGTCTGTACGTCTACCCATCATGAAAACAGATTTGTCTTGCACCTTCTTTTTTTCACCAGAGCTCCCTGGAGTAAACTGCATCTAGATAAGTTACAAGCCGGTCCAGCCGTTTTCCCGCTGCTGAGCGATTTCAGTTTCCTTTTATTTTTTTCCAAAATCTCTTCTTATAACATGTGTCATTCCAGTGTTCGATAATTGAAAGGAGGAACTGTAGAACCACCTCCCTCAGTGTAACATCTTTGAACTACGGAATTCAGAATTCAGTCTTCTGTATGTCCCACTTCGTTTCGGCTACAATATGATCATCGATCGACTGAATAGATGACTCTGTACTCTGATCTGTTTAGTAGCATTACGTAAGGTCTACCGCCTTAGGAGTTTTCGTCAGGCCACTAAATATATTTCGACTGAAGAATTCACTGAATGTTTCTCACATTTCTCTACGTTTGTTCACTCTTGCTTTGTTTAGGTTTTGATCGTCAAGAAAGGCTTCAATTGTTAAAAAATGAGATAAAGCTCCCTGCTCCCTGCTGTGTAACACGACTATTGAACCAAACCATGTCTTTCTCGACCCTCACATGAATATTCGGCATAAATTTCTTCATTGCTGTTTAATTTTATTCATTGATATCCCACATTTTCTGAGCGAGAGGTGAACTTTTACTGTTGAATGCCCGGTAACAAGTAGTGTTACTGTTGCTTCTGAGAGTGGCAATTAACACATCATGCGTCTAGAACCACAACAATACTTTCTAAGTCCTGGCGGAGGTTCGAGTCCTCCCTCGGGCATGGATGTGTGTGTGTCCTTAGGATAATTTAGGTTAAGTAGTGTGTAAGCTTATGGACTGATGACCTTAACTGTTAAGTCCCATAAGATTTCACACACACACAACGCTTTCTAGCCAATACATTCACACATCAGGCATGACAGCCAAGAGAAATATGTTGCTCGCAATGACGCCAATACTGTGTTGAGCTGTGCTTTCGCGAGATAGCAACAGTTACAATTACGTACTGGGTAACGCGAAAGATTAAATAGAATACGGCACGACTTATTGTCCTCTACGGAGAGAGAGTACCGCAGAGTAAGGATCTGCGGGGAATTGCTTCTCAAGTGTTTCCAAAATGTGCCGCTTTTCTCCAAGTTATATGTTTCGCTTGGACGAGTCATATCGACGCCATCCTCCCCAAAAGCGGCAGAAAGACTGACCCCTGTCGCACTGGAAACACCCGCAGTGAAATGTCGAAAATATCATTTCTGAAATGATCATAAAGCAGTATATCTAAAATAAATCGTGGTTGTAATATATTTCAATCAGCAAATGACTTGTAAGTAGTCCTTTTAGTAACTAAGATGTAGAATACACTAAAGAAATTGAACATCTTTACCAAACACTAACATGCTGATAATCCAATATTTGTATTTCAATGGTATATGCTGATAAAATTTCATCCTTGGAGGAAGTTATTCATTATTGCCCATTCAGAAGAAAACCATTCCTAAAGGTGAAGAATGATGCGAGTACAAGTTGGCTTTTGGATGCTAAAGTTACTGTATTTTTTAGGTGGAAATCACAAAACAGCATGCACGGACAACATGTACGTGCTTCTTTTTGCCATCTATAGGAGTTCGAGAAGAGTGAAGTCAGAGGCATAAGAACAGTCAGAGCGTTCCACTGAAAGGTTGTACAGGCGATCGGCTGTAATGCAATGATAGCAGAACGAATCGCGACTAGATAGACTCAGGACAAAGAATGACAAGAAACCTAGGCACAGGTCCTTCCAGAAAGACTACACCACTTGGCGATCGTAGGATTGTTCGACTCGCTCCGAGTAAACCGATAACAACAGGTGATAACGGGGCAGAGGTTGCAGATAGAGTATCCGCACAAACAATCGGGTACAAAATACGGAATCTGACTGACATATCGAAATATTTTACCTAAGTTTACCACTGACACCATACTACATACGTCGGAAACTTGATGGTGTAGAGCCAGCGCAGACTGAACTGGAACATTAGGTGGCATTCCGTGGTGTTCTGCGATGAGTCTCGCTTCTGTATGTGGCGGTCAGATCGACGCTGCGTCCACAGATGGCATGCTGAAAGGTTACAGGAAGCAGCGATTGTCGATAGCCGTAGCTCTACAACTCCTGGAATCGTGATGTGGGGAGCCATTGGATATAAGAATGGGACTGATTTGGGAGTTGGTGAAAGGTGGCTAAGTGTTCTCCATTCTATGGCGTACTCACCACTATATCCTTGTTGTCATAAGCATCATGGCTACGGTACCAAACCTCGTTGTGCAGCAGGAAAATGGATGCCTTACACCGCAGTTCACACCACATACACCGTGATGAATTTACGCACCTTTGACTGACATGACCGTTCCCCTGATTTGTCGCCCAAAGAGCGTATCTGGGATGCGATGGGAAGAATTCTTCATGAATTCTTCATGAACTGGCACAGCGTATTTTCAGGCACGGGAATAACCTCAAGATGGCATTCGTAGGCTGTCTGCGTCCATGCTCTACGGAAAGGAGGTGTTCCATGATGTAAACAAGTTGGATAAGCTGCTCCGAAAGGAAGGTCGACTTCTCAGTACGTCGATATTCCTAACAGACTGTACCTACGTTTTCTGAGATCGAACATCCCATTAACACGCTAGTGGCAAGTAGTATTATGTTTCGTGCAAGTCTGGCCCAGCGCGATACTAGATGGATGCTGGCTATCACTTCAAAAGAGGTTGATCATCTTCTTGTTTAGATGTTGGCTAAACTCTTTGCAGAAAACCTGCGATATCACAATACAAGAGTATACTCCTATCCATGGGGTCACACCCCACGCTGACGTTAATGATGGACATCAGTTCGCAATACAATGTAATCGTAGTCAGTTAATACCTGTTATGGATTAACATCTGCACTGGGATTGATAGCTACAAGACTGATACTCTCGAATGAGATTTTCACTCTGCAGAGGAGTGTGCGCTGATATGAAACTTCCTGGCAGATTAAAACTGTGTGGCGGACCGAGACTCGAACTCGGGACCTTTGCCTTTCGCGGGCAAGTGCTCTACCATCTGAGCTACCCAAGCACGACTCACGACCCGTCCTCACAGCTTTACTTCTGCCAGTATCTCGTCTCCTACCTTTCAAAGGTCCCGAGTTCGAGTCTCGGTCCGGCACACAGTTTTAATCTGCCAGGAAGTTTCATATCAGTGCACACTTCGCTGCAGAGTGAAAATCTCATTCTGGAAACATCCCGTAGAATGTGGCTAAGCCATGTCTCCGCAATATGCTTTCTTTCAGGAGTGCTAGTTCTGCAACGTTCGCAGGAGAGCTTCTGTAAAGTTTGGAAGGTAGGAGACGAGATACTGGCAGAAGTAAAGCTGTGAGGACGGGTCGTGAGTCGTGCTTGGGTAGCTCAGATGGTAGAGCACTTGCCCGCGAAAGGCAAAGGTCCCGAGTTCGAGTCTCGGTCCGGCACACAGTTTTAATCTGCCAGGAAGTTTTAAGACTGATACTTCACGAAATTCCGTCAGTGTAGTAGTAAATAATGAATGGTGAATTTGCAAAATGACTTCATATTTTCATGGGTTTGAGTCATGTGTACAACAGTGGTCAGATGTCGAGCTCGCATCGTTTAGTACCGAAATGCCTTTAGCAATATTATAAAAAGGAAAGTTGCCACTCACCAGTAGCGGAGATGGTAATTCGCAAATAGGCACAACGAAAAAACTATCACAAATGACTTTAGTCTTCATCTTCTGTACATTATTTCCAGGTGCAGAATATTCGTGTTTACAGTGAAACGGCGTTAGCCCATGATTTAAGTTGTTTTACTTGCCACCCATGCAGTTTTCTTCTTCATTATTTCAATATCTGTGTGTTATTTAGTTTTACAGAACTCTGGTTGTCTTGCGACGAACACACAAGCCAGAATAAGAACAACACCCTTATTTGTAAGTGCTCAGAGGTATTTTTTGAAGATCAAAATTCATTTCTGTATAGGCGGACACTTCTTTCTACCATCAGATAGGGGCTTTCCGGCAGCAAAAAACGCACTGAAGCCAGTGGACAAACTCTACACAACGAAGGGCGCGTTTGAACTCTCAGTTAGCTCTGCGGGGTGGGCTCAAAGTTTCGCTAACTTCTATAATAACCGACATAAACCTCTAAAGTTAAATAAATATAAGCAACCGATTTCTTTAGAGGACTTTTTTGAGATGCAAACCATTACTTAGCCAAAAGATCAATTTACGCAACGTAGCTCTCATGGTTAAGGGTATTACGCCGCCAGGTGCCGTGCGACGTTTTTCGGACCATTGCTCGTGTTAATTCAAGTGAAAGCTTGTCTGGTAGCATCTTTCAGGTCATCAGTGATATCGCAATTGTTTTCTTAGACTATACCCTTTATGAACCCCCTTCTATGGCCAAAACGAGGCCCAGCTCTCACCATGAGTGATATTCGCCATGGCAGCTCATAGGCAGCATCATTTCACAAACTCGTTACGATACCACTCACGGCCTGAAAGCTATTATAAGACAAGCTTTCACTCAAGCTGCACCAGAATCGTCTGAAAAATGTAGCACACAACATGGCGGCGTATTATCCACTGCCATGAGGATATAAGGATGGAGGTGAGCACACTGTTCATGTGGGCAGGTAATGGTTCAGATCTCAAGAAAACACATCCAAAGAACTGATGTTCCTGTTATTTATTTAAGTTCACAGGTTTATGTTGTTTGTTTCCCTTACTGTTCAATGATTTTTGGATGTGTTTCTCAATAAACAAAATACATATTATGTGTTCATATATTAGAATTTTACTACACAAGAAATATAACTGACTGATTTGGAAAACCGCTCAAGTGCTGCTTCTTTAAGAACATGAAGAGGGTACAAGGTCATGTTTCTTTGTGACAATTTCATGTAACTTAATAAGTACCTAATATACCGCAAAATAATATTGAGCAATGGTCGCTTCAGTAAGGTAATAAACAATTTTTGTTGTTTTTGAAAATTTACCTGATTCAAAGCTTCAGTAATAAAATAAATCTAGCTCGCATCTTTGAACTCTTTACCTATGACTATATTTGTTTATAATTTCCGTCTTCTCAGGCACCTCGGACCGCGTTTCGTAAGTCAAGGCGTTTTATATTTAGGGAGTGCAGAAGGAGTGCTGGAGCCGTACGGGACGATAGTTCCTGACAGGAGCATCCAGCGCAGTGCCCGCTGACACTTGTCGGTGAGCTGGACAGTCTGCTCTCGGTCTGTGGCACGCTTCCAGGCAGCCACATTGCGGGGGAAGGGGTAGCGACAGTTACGGCCTCGATGACTAAGCATTACGGCTGCGGTGGCTGCCGGCAAGTGCGATGATGCAGTGAGAGCACGAGAACCAAGCAATTAAGTACTTCCTGAAGGAACATCCTCTCTTGTCACTGCCACAATGCTTAGCAAGGCTCATACGTCGCCAACAACTTGTGGCAAGTGCTACTTCACGCTACCCTATTAACACTATCGTCTTCCGTAATCCTTAGCGACATCTTTGCGATCCTTTCTGTACGCAATGAGACATATTGGTGCACGGGAAGCTCCGTAATTATAGTATCTATCGTACATTATACAGCAGAACCAGGGCCGTTCGTATTTCCTGCAACAGCAAAGCGCCAGAACTATAATTTAAGGAGGAGGCAGTCCGAGCTAACAAGACAACTTCGGTATAATTCGTGTCTTGCTGGTTTCATTGACCGCCAGTGCTACACGGGCAGTATACGCTGTTGTAAATCCAGCGTAAAAGCAGCCACGCTATCTGACTGTCGCTGTCTCTGGCTCAATTTGCGCATTTCGTGTTCCTCCACAGCCAGTCTGAATAAGCAGTATAAACTAACTTTCGTCCAAATTGCTGGATGCAGATAAACTTCCCTCTGAACAAGATAATCAGTGGCGTTATTAAACAATTTCAGGTACACTGCGTGCTGAGACCCTCGGGATCGTAGTCGAAACATATTTGGAAACGAAAGGATAAAAGAAAAAACGAAGATAGGTTTTTTTTCTGAAAGACATAAAGTTTACGCCAGTGACTGTTAAACTTTTTATTTCCGCTATTATATTCTCTGCCTTAGACTATTATGAGGTGAAGATGTTTTGGCTTTGGCCATGTCAACTTTATATACGCTTACACATTCATATTCACTTGATAATTGCCTAAGCCCGAAACTGGAATAGTGGAAATAAAAAGTTCAACAGTCACTAGCGTAAACATGATGTCTTTCAAAAAAATTTTACGTGACTATGAATCCTAGTTATAAAAAGTTAAAGGTAGGTCTGTTATAGATGAATGGTTCGGAGAATACGCAGGCATGAACATGGAAAATAAAGCTATACACGTTTAGCCTCGGAAAGAACCACTTTTGTAACGTAGTACCACACTGCTGACTAGTAACCGTGTTTTAGGGATGGGAAAAACGATGACGGTACTTTAGTTCTGAATAACAGGTATTTTTCGGTATTTGTATGGTCTCGGTTGTAAAAGGTATTTTTTATTTTTACTAACAACCGAGTAAAAACCCTAAATATCATTTGGCCGTAGCAAGGTGCTACAATTTTTCGTCTTTAAGTTAACGCTTCTTAAGAAAGAAGTAAAATTTACATTGGCTGCAAATATTGAGCTATTATAAAATGGTTCAAATGGCTCTGAGCACTATGGGACTCAACTTCTGAGGTCATTAGTCCCCTAGAGCTTAGAACTAGTTAAACCTAACTAACCTAAGGACATCACAAACATCCATGTCCGAGGCAGGATTCGAACCTGCGACCGTAACAAACACGAAGTAAAGTGTGCCTGTACACGAAAAACGAGAAAAATGAATCGAAAGTAGATAAATGAACTACATATCTCGGAAACAAAATTAGTCAGGAAATTCTAAAGAATGGGAGATATGTAAATTGGCAGAATGATTCCAGTTTGTTTCAGTAGTAAAACTCTGTTCGTTTCAGATTAATGATACAGAGTTTTCTGATGTTGTACGCCTGGAACTGAACGAGTAAAAGGATACAATTGAATAGCAATGGTGGAATTATAAAGCACTTAACTAGAAAGATGCAAGGAGAGGTTTGTACGGATAACTGTAATCAGGAGGGGGGACGCCATAGAGGAACATCTGGTAAGGTATCCAGGAATAGCTGACTTGGTACTCTGCCCAGAGCACGTCTCGTCGCCCGCACTTGGAGGATCACAATATCCGCAGAGTGAAGTGACAGCAGCGTCCCCGATTTTTACCCTATCGAAGCGCCCGTACAGCGGTCTCCATTGAGGCCTGTATAACATGCGATACACTGACGACTTCTGCAACAGCTTTAAAGTGCTCTCCGAAGCTAGTGGATGTGGGTGCCGAAGAACGTTGGTTTCACTTCTGTGAACAGAATGTTTATGCGGAGTATATAGTTAGTTGTAGGACGCGTCCATATTCACTATTTTAAAAAGAATACTATGAAACATTTGTTATATTTTCTGCATTTTCATTGCTAGAGGTCAGTTTCATAGCACTTTTCTGTATCGGCTAGTAACGTGAACTTCTTTCATTGCGTTTCCATGGTAATGTTGTCAATAAATTACTTCATCAAGAACTTTCTTTAGTTGTTTTTGTAATTCCCGTTCTCTATTTGTCCTTGATTTTTCATGATCCCGAGAAATGAAAACCAGTTGGTAATCATTGTTTCTGATCACAAACACAGTCACTCATTGTCGATATCCGCAACACTATTATAATTTTAAAAAATTGAAAAGGCGCAATATCAATATAAACATAAAAATGGGTTATCAAAAGTGAGTAACTTGGGGCAGTACTAGCTCACTCGAGATACTTCATGAATGCAATGAGTTTTGTAAAAATATAAATACGTTTTTTCATATAGACTGTGGAAAACTGTACCTACGAAAATATGCATAATGAGATTTAATCTTGAATATAACAAGTTAAACTACAAAAGGAAAATAGAGAAATAAAGTACAAGAGGAACGGATTGTAAGGTAGACTTTCTCAGACGATTTTTAGGAACCGATTGTAGTGCTAACTTTTAGTAAGTGGATCTACACCTTGAAATGCGGAATGAATGTTCGCTAATTTGCCTTTACCCTTCGTAAGGTACGTCAGATTATGCACTGTAAGGTGTACAGCTGATAACAGAAGTGCTTCGACGTGGAGTCACGCTGCAAGCATCGGAGAGGATATTAATCTGCACGTCGTTCCTGCACGAGACGTACTTTGTTTACCAATTCGCGTAAAACTGAAGCCATTGGCCTGGAAGCCCATCATGTCTTATTGCCATGTATGTCTACAATGGTGAACTACTTTGCGATGAAAAGCAAAATACTGTATAAAATTTACATATAAGTAAGTAAACGGGTAGATAGCGTCACGATGTCAGTCATGCAGAGCATCAAAGTCAGTGACATGTAACAGACAGAATGGAGGAGGCCATGTGTGTGTGTGTGTGTGTGTGTGTGTGTGTGTGTGTGTGTGTGTGTGTGTGTGTGTGTGTCTGTAAGATGTAAGAAATAGGACGACACAGAAGATTATAAGGCAAGGATCCAGTTGACTGTCACAGTAGTTCAATTTGTGAAACGAAGAAACAACAAAGAAAGCCAAAGAAAATGACGAAAGTGCAAAGAGAACACATGGCAGTTAGAAGATTCACAGTCGGCGTGGTCTCCTTCTGCCTGGATTTAGGAAAAGTTATGAACATCTGTAAAAAGGAATGAACAACGTACACTACCTGATCAAAGTGTACGGACACCTCTCAGTGGACATTAATATGGCATGTGTCCACGTTGAACTCTGCTGAGGACATTTCCAAAGAGGTGTGTGAATGTTTGTGGAGGAATGGCAGGTCATTCTTCATCGAGAGTCGGAACTAGAGAAGGTAGTGAAGTTGGATGTTACTGTCTGGAGCGAAGCCAATGATCCACCTCAACCCAAGATATTGTGTTGGGCTCACGTCCGGACTGTGGACAGGCCAGTCCGTTTCAGGAATGTTGTCGGACGCAAACAAATGCCTCACAGATGGTGCTCTGTGACAGGGTGCATTGTTACGCTGAAGCGCTCTACCGAACTATTCTTCTACTGAACTCAGTAAACAATGCTACAAAACGTGCCTATGTCCTTCACATTTAACGTTTTCTCGAGCACAATAATGGGGGCCCACCCTAATCATAAAGAACGCCCCCATACCGTAACGTCATCTCTTCCATGCTTCACTGTTGGTACTGCGCATGTTGGCAGGCTACGTTCTCCAGGCATTTCCCAAACCGGCACACTTCCACTGGATTCCCAAACAATGTAGCGTGATTCATCAATCCGTATGATCCGTTCCCTGTCATGCGACGTCCAGTAGCGTTGCTTGTCATACAACCGCAAACATCGCTTAGCACTGATTACTGGAAAGTCTGACCTAAGAGGAGATGCTCGGCCACCGTAACCCATTCTTTTTAATTTTATATACACAGTCAATGTCCTAGATGGACTGCTGGTAGCGATTTGGAGCTCCAGAGTGATTCTTCCATTGGTTTTTACAACTACCCTCCACAGTGCTCGGTGGTCCGTATCCGTCAGTAGATAAGGTCTGCCTGATCTTGATTTCACTGCGGTTGTTCATTCGCATTCCCACCTCACAGTTACATCACCAACAGTAGTCTTGGGCAGCTTTAGAAGCTCCTGGCGGATTCGTTACTCACGTGAAATCGAATGGGAAGTCCACATTAAAATTATCTGAGCTCTCCCGAGAGTCCCATCCTGCTGTTACTTCACATCTGTTGACAAGACTACCTGCTCCTTTTATACTAGCGGCTCCGCCTCTCGTGACTTTTAGTGATCATTTCCTCATTACATAGGCGTGTCCGGATATTTTCTATCAGATAATGTACTCAGCACCTCATATGGCTTAAGTGTAAACAGAGAAAAAGACGAAAGTATTGAAGAGTGGTTGAAAATAAATAACGACTGGTTGAACAACAAATCTAATAATGACACAGACGTAAAATAAGTGAAAGAATTGATTGAAGGGAGAAATATTATACAGCACTGTCGAAGCAAGATAGATACCAGAAGTAGACTGGCACAGGCAACGAAAGCTTTCTTCACTAAAAAGAGTTCTACTGGTAATCAGGTATTTACGGCTAACTGAGGGAGATGTTAGTACAAGTGTCATTAGAGAGCATAGCACAGAGTAGAAGTGAAATTTGGACGATCTGAAAGCCAGATAAGATACGGTATGCATTTGAAATGTGGTTCTGTCGAGGAGTCTTAAATTAGATTATCACATAAAATACAAGTATCCGACGTTAGAATTAATTGGAATATAGTGAGAGGCAGAGGGCGAATGACAATGGGACGTCTGATACGACAACCAGGAATCGTAAACCTGGCGCTGGAAGAACAGCAGAGGGGAAATGTGATAGAGGCGGTCGAGGTAGAATATGCAAAGTAGTTCATAATGTTCGTTGTAACAGTTATGTGGAAATGGATAGGTTACCACAAGTTCGGAATAGTTGCAGGACATCATCGAACCACTTGAGAGACATATGAAAGGAATGGGGACAGGGCAGAATCCTTAGGTGCTCAAACAGTTTGATGGGCGTCAAGAGACCGTTTATGGTTAAGTGACAAATGGAGTCAGAAAAGGTTGAATACTGTCACATGAACTTACATAAGCTGTGCAGAGTACGTCACCAGGGGCACATGAGACATCTGGGATTCTGGAACTTCAATTGGCTGCGGGAAAATCAACAACGTACGCTTGATTTCAAAAAGGACTTAATGATCTCTTCCCCAGAGTGAATACAATTAGTTTGAATTTTAATGTAGAGATAAACATGAAAAAAACCAAGCTGATGGTTACTAACGGCCAAGGTTTAGGCGAAATTTTACGCACTGTCTCCTTAAAGGATCTGGAGATAGTGAATGATTGTGTATTCCAGGATCTGTGATCAGTGACACAGAGAAGTGTGATAAAGATATGAAACGACGAATCGTCATTGACCGAGGAGCAATAGTTAATCTCACTAAGATGTGAGATGTGGTAGAACTGGGCAGTACCCAAAACAATGGGGTTCTGCTGGTAAATGCCATCGTGTCGAGGAAAAACAAAATTCATGTTGAGGTGGGCATGGGTTCCAGAATCACGAGATCACCAAGGGAACGCCACGAAAACATTCCCCAGATCACGAAACTCTGGCGATTGTTGCAGTGTGTCTTTTAGACTTTTCTCTCCGTACTGGCCAAGGCCCATCTGTTCGATTAAGCATAAAACGTAATTAATCTGGAAAGGCTACCTGTTGGCACTCTGTGGACGTTCAGTTACGATACTGGTGTTCAAATTCCAGCCTTTTTTCCAGATGAATAGCGATCAAATTCAAATCGTTCAAATGGCTCTAAACACTAGGGGACTTAACATCTGAGGTCATCAGTCCCCTAGACATAGAAGTACTTAAACCTAACTAACCAAAGGACATCACAAACATCCATGCCCGAGGCAGGATTCGAACCTGCGACCTTAGCAGCAGCGCGGCTTCGAACTGAAGCGCCTAGCACCGCTCAGTCATAGCGGCCGGGGTTTACCGCTGTCGTCCACGGTCATTGGTGCACCATTGTTGCCTCGGCGCCTGCTTCTGACAGCGCCATTTTGCCATGCCCTGTACGCTTTAAGTCAAATGGGAAGACTTGGAGCAGGAGAGGCATCTCAGGACATTTTAATTTCCAGCGTCTATACTTTTACAAATAAATTTATAAAACTTTGTCAGCATCACCACGAAGGATTCAGGATTCACACCCATTGCAGTGGAAGTTCGAAAACACAATAATATAATTTTTTGCGTGCAAAATTTCATCTTTTTTTTCACTCAGCATACAAACCATACTTAAAGGTGTATGAAACTTTAGAATTTTCCACATATATTAAAAACTATGGTAAAAATGGAGGTAATTAACTAAAAATTGTGTTTTTTTAAACATGAAGTTTAAAATATAACAGTTCACTCGTTTTTTCATAAATTAAATAAATTCTAGTGTTTCATACAACTGTGAGTATGGTATGTGTGCTGTGCAAAATTCATCGAAGAATATCTCTAACTTATGAAGAAAAGTGTACCTATAGCAACAAATGCAGCCATTAGTGAGTGCAAAAAAAATGATGAAATTTCACACGTAAAAAAAATTACTTCGTTTTTTTTTTTTTTTAACTTCCATTGCTATGAGTGTGAATTCTGAATCCTTCCTGGTCATGTTGACAAAGTTTTATGAATTTATTTGTAAAAGTATAGACACTGGAAATCGAAATGCCCTGTGGTGCTTCTCCTGCTCCAAGTCAGCCCGTTTGACGTCCTACGACCCTTAACCACGGCGACAGGCGAACATCTCACAAAGTTAGCCGTTTCGGGAATGCTTTCACCGCTTGCCCGAAAGTCTCTCCATTTCCACATTCCGACGACTGTTTCCGCACCCGGCTGACATGTTTTATCTACTCTGCAATGCTAGTGCTGCACGTTAACGTTGGAGATAGTCGATGGTCAGATTAATGTGTTTGGACCGCGTATTACGAACAGCTGAAGGTTGCTCTGGATGGACGCGTCTAGCCAAATATTCGGTTGCTTAAGAAATGAATTACGAAATAAGGTCATAACACTCACCAATGAGTAAAGCAGTTAATGCTGAGTGAAGACTGGTTGGATGTAACGTCTAGAATGTCGCTTACTGTCTATATGATTTTGACCACCAGAAAAAGCCTATTAGCGCTTATAACGGTATATTGATATTTTTACTTATGGACAGTCTAACAGGAACTGAATAAAACACAATTCTAGTGCCATACGCGTTTCGCCTTTATTTTCTGCAAGGCATCATCAGTGGCAGGTTGCGTGGACAATTTGATTGAAACAAGCGTTGAGTTCATAGTGCTGTGGAATGTGGGATAAAAACCGCAGATTGCCATTCATAAGAAGAAGAACAACACTAAAAATGCAACAGGAGCGTAATATGTAAGAAACTGTCCACGCAACCTGCCACTGATGATGCCTTGCAGAAAATGAAGGCGAAACGCGTATGGCACTAAAATTGTGTTTTATTCAGTTGCTGTCAGACGGTCCATAGGTAAAAATTATCAATATACCGTGATATTACACGCAACTGAGGAAGACAGGACTACAAAAGTTGAAGATGCCTATTAGCGCTTGTTTTTGTGACGCACTCCTTCTAACGCACTGCACGCAGCACGCACGGCACGCTGAGATGGACGTTATTCGCAGCGATCCTGGATGTTCACCAGATTGACTGCTGTTAAAGGGTAGCCCTAACCCCTCGCTGTATCGAGCTATACAGTCGTTGCTCTGAATAGCTGACGGCAAAACGGTCGCCGTGTGCGCCGACCGCCGCTCTGTGACAGCGGCCGGACAGCAGTGATTGGCAACGGGAAGGGCCCCGTGGGAGCGGGTACAGACGATCCACAGCCCTGCCCGCCACTGAACGCGGCCAGCCCTGCGACGCGCGCGCCGCTCACGCCGACCCTCGGCTCCTCCGCCGGCGGCGTCCGCATGATAAATTCCACGAAAGCACGCACTCCGTCCTTTGACGCATCGAGAGCGTATATCGAATCACCTCGGGATTAAAAGCAAAGGGCATACGCGACGCGGAGTGCAGCACACAGACACGCGCATGACATCTGGTACACCGTCGGATTAAGGGCGAAACTGAACGCTACAGAGCGTCGCTTTCAAATGAAGCTCTCCAAATGGCACCAGGTTCTTTTTTGACAAAAGAGAAAGTTTCCGTTACTAGTAGCTCTGAATAGACTATCAGACACATATTCCAGGAGAGGTATACAAAAGAATCGTAGCCTCCAGAGAGCAAAAGATTGTGAAGCTCGGCGCAGTGCAAAGAAATGGCTCACACTGTCGTAACCCGACGTGGCTCTCAACATATATATCTAGAAGCTCATGCTCAAATCAGAGGTGACGCGAGTTTCTTGGTCATCCGTTTTCTGGTACACAAGCAGCTGCGAACAGGCGCGAAACGGCGACAGGCTCAAGCTGACATTTTTCAGGCCTCTGTGGTTGGAGACAGTACAGAATGACTTTGATGTCAGGCTAAGGGGTTAGATATGGTGATGATATAGAAATGAGGCTCTGAGTTGGCATACTGATCTGATTTTTAATGCTCCTTCACGTGTTCACAATGAACATGCGGAAGATCACAGACAGTAGTTGATAAAACATAGATGAGGCTTGCTAGATTCCACAACGAATGGTAACCCTAGCCCATAACATTAAGATTCGGGTTACACAGTACCGTATGGCACTGCAGACCTCAATCTATGGAAGTGCCAGATTCTATTCCTCTAATGGAACCCTTTGATTACGGTACTCGTCTCAATGAAAGTGACACACAGATGTAGGTTCATGGCCGAGCTGTGAGCGAGCGGTTCTAGGCGCTTCAGTCCGGAACCGCACTGCTGCTACGGTCGCAGGTTCGAATCCTGCGTCGGGCATGGATGTGTATGCTGTCCTTAGGTTAGTTAGGTTTAAGTACTAACTCTAGTGGACTGATGACCTCAGATGTTAAGTCCCACAGTTCTTAGAGCCACATAGGTGCATGTAGGCAAATGTACGATGGGAAGCAATGTCCTTAGTCCAGAGGTACGTACTGGCAAGCTTTGCAAGTCGTTTTTAGTGTACAAGCTTAACTAAAGATAGAGTTCAATTACATAGTATCTGCTATAGGTTGTTGATCATTCGAGACTGCTCGATCTGGTACTCTTCTGGGTTTCAACTCTGCTGCTCGCTGGAAAATTGCTTTGTTTGACGTTTGGGAGCGTCCATATACGGATTTTGGGGCTGTTTACTTTACGGAAATAGCTTCTTAAATCAATTTCACAATCAGTGAGCGTAAAATCAGCGATTTCTCAAAGTCTATGGCCTTAGTGAAGTCACGAAAACGGCTTTCATAGAGCGCCACTTCCTAAGTTACGACATTTACAGCTAACATTCGCACACAGACGGTTTTTCTTTTTTTTTTTTTTTTTTTTTTTTGTCTTGCAATCTTTCATCATTTGGTCATTTCAACGTCAGCACTAGGCATGGAATGCAACATGTTCCCAGGACGTACCAAAAGTCTAGACATTAAATGAAACAACAAGTTTACTGTTACCAATTAACGTTTTATTTTTTCCACGACGCGTTTCGAAGGTTTAAACCTCCATCATCGGGTGGATTTACATTAGTTAGTGTTACATATGTGTGTATGTTGTGTTACGATTTTGGAACAACTTGTGGCACTGCCTAGTGGAGAAACAAGACACTATTTCAGAATATGGTTTTGGGTAAATTTTGACAAAAAATTAAACTGATATTTAATGGTAAACTTTAATAAGTAAACTAGAGTACCTCCAGTGGTCACAGGTTCCTTTTTCTGTCGTAACACTTCACATGTATACTGCCACATTTGTAAACAAATATGGCGTCTGGAATCAGCTGGGTGCAAGGTTCGTACAGCAGAAGAGAAGACATAATCGCAAAGTGCAAAGAATATACATCGTAACAACATTATTACAGAATAATCGGTTAAACCATTTGGAGGTGTTTGTTTTGACGTGTCGAATATATGTGTGTGTACTTCAGGTGGTATATAAATCCAATTTTGAAAGGTTAAAACAGCTAAACATTCGTACTCGTTTATGCAATCAGGTGAAATGCTAAAATGGCTTAAACTTCATACTTGCTAATAACAATTAGGTGAAATGTTACAGGCTTGAATTACAATGATCATATTGGCTACAGCAGTAAAATCATACATAGATGACACTCTTTGAAGAAAGAGAGAGAGAGGGAGAGAGAGAGGGAAAGATAGAAAGAGAGAGAGAGAGAGAGAGAGAGGAAGGAGTGATTATATGAGAGCAAACATTTACATGGCAAGGAGTCTTAAGATTACATGTTGCATATATTAGCTGCCTAAAGGTTGGGGTAATACACTGGTTAATGTTATAAAATATGCAGATAGATATACATTTGTGCCAGTAGTTGATGTACGTACAATTTTAAGCTGACAAGGGGTACAAGCTGTTGGTGTGATGAATTATCTGTGAATGAGGTCAATCTCTTGTACTCTTGTCGGCTGTCAATATTTATGGAAAATATTAGAATGTGTGCATGTGTGTGTGTGTGTGTGTGTGTGTGTGTGTGTGTGTGTGTGTGTGTATTTTTAAGAGTGTAGGCAGTTTCTGTGAACAGAGATGATACTATTGTAAATATTGTCATTTTTGTCATTTAAGATGGATTCTGGTTGTTTCATTTGGTGTTTGTATATTTGGAGTGTTTCAAGGATGTCTAGTTTTCTGCCTTTTGGTTGGATGTGTAGGATGCTAATACTTGTGTTGTTAACATGGTGTTTTGTTTCATGTAGGTGGGTAGCTATTGCTGATGTGTGGTATTTTTTGTTTTTTAGTGCTGCCATGTGTTCCTTGAACCTAAACTCAAATGATCTGCCTGTCTGGCCTATGTAGAAGCAGTCATTGTCCAAACATTCAATTTTGTACACACCTGTGTGATGAAGTAGGTTTAGTGTGCCGATGTTGTGGGGTAACTTCTGTCCAATCTTGTTGTCCGTTGTAAAGGATATGCTTACGCCTTTCCGTTTGAAGACGTTGTCAATCTGGTATGAACTGTTACCCAGAAAGGGGATTGTATGGAAGATGTTATTTTCTTTTTGTTTTTTGTGTTGTGATTGCTTTGCCATTATTGAGTGTTTTAGAGTGTCTACTATGGAGCTGTTATAGCCATTTTCAATAGCTGTTTGTTTTATTATTTCAATTTCTTGATCACATTTATCTTCTAAGAGTGGTAGTTGGATAGCTCTATAAATCATGTACCGGTATGCTGCCACTGATGTCTGTTATTCTTTATTGTAATAGTAAGGTCTAGGAAATTTATACTGTCATCTTTTTGGTGTTCAACTGTGAATTTTATGCTTTCATGGGAGTTGTTGAAAAACTGATTAAACTCACTGATGTCATCTTTAGTGCCTTTGATTAAAATTATGGTATCATCTACATATCTGTAGTAGTAGATGCAACAAAAATGACAATATTTACAATAGTATCATCTCTGTTCACAGAAACTGCCTACACTCTTAAAATTACACACACACACACACACACACAAACACACACACACACACACACACACATGCACACATTCTAATATTTCCCACAAATATTGACAGCCGACAAGAGTACAAGAGATTGACCTCATTCACAGATAATTCATCACACCAACAGCTTGTACCCCTTGTCAGCTTAAAACTGTATGTACATCAACTACTGGCACAAATGTATATCTATCTGCATATTTTATAACATTAACCAGTGTATTACCCCAACCTTTAGGCAGCTAATATATGCAACATGTAACCTTAAGACTCCTTGCCATGTAAATGTTTGCTCTCATATAATCACTCCTTCCTCTCTCTCTCTCTCTCTTTCTATCTTTCCCTCTCTCTCTCTCTCTCTCTCTCTCTCTCTCTCTTTCTTCAAAGAGTGTCATCTATGTATGATTTTACTGCTGTAGCCAATATGATCATTGTAATTCAAGCCTGTAACATTTCACCTAATTGTTATTAGCAAGTATGAAGTTTAAGCCATTTTAACATTTCACCTGATTGCATAAACGAGTACGAATGTTTAGCTGTTTTAACCTTTCAAAATTGGATTTATATACCACCTGAAGTACACACACATATATTCGACACGTCAAAACAAACACCTCCAAATGGTTTAACCGATTATTCTGTAATAATGTTGTTACGATGTATATTCTTTGCACTTTGCGATTATGTCTTCTCTTCTGCTGTACGAACCTTGCACCCAGCTGATTCCAGACGCCATATTTGTTTACAAATGTGGCAGTATACATGTGAAGTGTTACGACAGAAAAAGGAACCTGTGACCACTGGAGGTACTCTAGTTTACTTATTAAAGTTTACCATTAGATATCAGTTTAATTTTTTGTCAAAAGTTATCCAAAACCATATTCTGAAATAGTGTCTTGTTTCTCCACTAGGCAGTGCCACAAGTTCCTCCAAAATCGTAACACAACATACACACATATGTAATACTAACTAATGTAAATCCACCCGATGATGGAGGTTTAAACCTTCGAAACGCGTCGTGGAAAAAATAAAACGTTAACAGGTAACAGTAAACTTGTTGTTTCATTTAATGTCAGTAACAGTCACTGTAAAGCCTAACCTAAAAATGTTCGCATTTTAAAAGTCTAGACTCCGGAATTCCTGATGCGCACCAGCGTTTTAAGCTTAGTGCCCATTCCAGTAGAGGAAGGAAAGACGCCAGGCCACGTCAAAAGCGGCCTCAAGCGACCAGGGAGACGACAGCAGTCCAATCCGCTGCATGACACCCTACGTGCCAAACATATGAAGATCAGTGCGAACGCCTGTAGAGTGAAGGAGGCGACGTTTTCTGTGTCCGAGTCGACTGCTAGAAGCGCTGCAGCGATCCCGACGCGACTCGCGGACTTCGATCCCTGGAATGACCTTCGTCGTGAGCAGCTAAAACAGGTACACAGTCATGAAAAATTAATTCATTATCTCTACAAATACCAAGAAGCTACCTTTGGCGGGTATAAAATGTATGTGTGCAACGGAAAATACTGAACGCAAAAATCAAGATTTGGCCCTATCTGGCTACCCCCTGAAGCAGATCTTACGATCTCTTAATTGTGATATTATTTCCTCCTTCTTGCTCTTTAACACATAAATTACAACCTTAACATAAATGAATGATTAAGGGAATTAGTAACTACTAAATTATAAATGTTGTTTCTGCTTATACATTTATTGTAGATTAATAACCCCTTTATATTACAAATATTTATATTTCCTAACAAATATTACTGATCAATTGTTCAAATCTGCCCTCTTTTTATGGCTACGCGATCTAATATAAATAACGCGAGATGACTAACATCATTCATGTACTAAACACTAGAAGACACTACTTTCAAAGACGATCGACGGTGGTGTGCAAACTCAGTGGAAATAAAACCCACGTGATCACAGCTGTTAAGCCTTATAGCCTTAATAAGCCGAATCCATTAGCAATATCACTGTATGTACTGCGTCCGGTGTGTCGGAGTGATGGTTCTCGTACGCGTCTGCGACGATGGAAGAACGCCAGCCACAAAATAAACTCTTTCAAACATTAGGACGGCAGAAGGCGGTCCTCTTACTAGTATAATCTAATACTGTTTTCTTCTCTTTGTGTTCTTCAGACAATAAACGCGAACTCCCAGCCACAAGGGCGGAATTCAGCTAAAGTCTCTACGTGAGTATAGAAAGAAGTAGTGCTCTCAATCCCTGAACGCTGCGTACTCAACGACGACTCCCTACCCGTGGCGAAGTCCAGAATCGTATAAGTTCGCAGCAGCACAGTGCCTAACCGCTCTAACTATAAAATCTCCTGAGAACACAGACAGCACGTCCGGCTGTACCAGCAAAATGTGATACCGAGCGACCATCAAACACAGGCGCTCAAAACGGAATACCTCATTCTCTCCACCACTGGTTTCCAAGCAAAACTCGGCTCCCCTCCCTCATAACCGCAGAAGGCGAATCATATTCTCGAAACCACGGAATATTCCCCCTCTCTACAGATTCTTCCGAACGCCGACCAACTATGTTTTAGTCTTTTGTCGTCCAGCGTGGAGAGTTTGCTAGGATATACCTATCCCCGTTAATTAGGAATTCATACAATGGCACTCTTCTCAGAGTAAAAATCCTCGGAAATAGCCCAGCCGGCGTGATTTACGAACTAACGCTTCCTTGTTCCTCTCGGCTGCGTCCAAGATTTTCAGAATTTCCGGTTATCCTTCCGGCCTAGCTACAAAACTGGCCAGCCGCCACTCTATTGTGCTCCAAGGCTCAGGTGTCCCGACCGCCCGGCTAGAGCTACTTCCTATGTTAAGCACGACCAACACACCTGTGTGGGCTTTTCCACCCAGGGCCTGAGTTATGCCTGCCATTTGATTTCCACTGGCGTTCCAACCTCTACTAGTATAGTCAATCATTCATTACGCCGTTTTGATAATAAAGACACTTCATCCCGTTTCATGCAATAAGCGTAACTATTTACAAGGTGTACGTGACAATGTCAGCCTTATTTAAATATTCATATAAACGTTGTACAGCCTATTAAATGATACCTAATTCCGGTTGTAAATCACAGCAAAGTATGTAGATGAGTGCTTTTAATGTGCGAAATTATAGCCACCTTACAAAATAACGTTACATTTTTCTTGCTATTCCTCGTTTAATTATTCTTAATTTAGGTTTTTAGTTATACAGTACCCCGTCTTTTTAGTCTCATTATCTCTTCCCCTTCCTCCTGTAGATCACTTTCTTTTCATTAATCGTTCTTTTCAGTCAAGTAGTGTAATGTGTTGTGCTGTGATGTTGGGATTTTACGGCTGTACAAGTAACTGTTTGCAAAGGAAAGAAACAACTTCATTAATCTATTCTGCATAATCATAACTGGAAAAGAGCCTGCATTTGTTTCTAGGGCCATACGTAAAAGCGGCAACTAAGAGAGTAAAACTGAAATAAATATGATACTGCAGTGTCTGAAGGAACATTCCATCGTTCTTTTAATAATACAGGCACTGCAGTATCTTATTTATCCACCGGTACCAGGAAGCAATTTTCCATTAAAATGTCCTCCCCTGCAGGGAATTACATAATGCGTGAACGAGTATAGCTTGTGACGCAGGAACGGTGGCGCATGAAGTTAGGGTCCGGCCGTGGGTCGTACATTGATGGCCAGAGCAGTTATGGCGACTGCCGGCCGAAGTGGCCGTGCGGTTAAAGGCGCTGCAGTCTGGAGCCGCAAGACCGCTACGGTCGCAGGTTCGAATCCTGCCTCGGGCATGGATGTTTGTGATGTCCTTAGGTTAGTTAGGTTTAACTAGTTCTAAGTTCTAGGGGACTAATGACCTCAGCAGTTGAGTCCCATAGTGCTCAGAGCCATTTTTAGTTATGGCGACCGCTCGTGTAACGCGGGATATCCGGGTTCGAGTTCCAGTCTGGTAGAGATTTTCGTGTCGCCTTCCTCTTATACAGACGACAGTTGCTCGTATTTGCAACTGCGAATACGTTTCATGGAACTAAAATAAAGTTAGTATGGTGACAGAAATGTGTCACTCCGTTACCTCTCAATTCATTGTGTTACTACTTGTCAAAAAATACAATCGAACCTTTGCATCATTGATGTAGACAACTATCCTCAATTCCCACAACTTCAATCCAAATTGAGCAATCCGTAGCATAATAAACAGATCAGCCACTTTTCCTAAAATTTTTGTTGAAATATTTACACAAGATTTTCATAGTTTGGTTTTATTATTATGTACTGCACTCGTTCTTAGCTTTTCTTCTCCTGCTACTTACTCATTATGGAAGAATACACTTGTCAGAAAGAACGTGTAGCAGGTCGCTCGCCAATGTTAACCTCTAGTAGTATTCTGAACGTTAGTGTCTTAAAACAGATACGTGCATTTTCTGTTGACTCGCAGTGATGAAAATATTAGCCTTAGGAAAAAAAAAAAAAAAAAAAAAAAACGTTACAGACTAGACAGGACCGGAGCACTTTCATGGAATATTATACCAGCTTCTTGTTGTTATAGTAATCTGGAATAGGTTATATGTTTTTCCTAATTAATTTATATATTTTTAATTGGGTATTTTCATCTATCATTATAAGTTTCTCCACATGCCCACAGCAAAATAGTTGGCGATGGCCAAAGTAGAGTGGATGTAAAATGCTGACTGTCAATAGTAAGAAAAGAAGCTCACAACAAGGGAAATTTCTTAACAGTGAATAAAAATTTCAATATTACTAATGTGTCTATAGAGTAGCCTAGTACAGAAGCGGCACAGACAAGAGGCGAAGGGCAGTTTCTGAAATGTGGTGCTACAGAACGAAGTAGAAAATGGGATGTGCAGCTCGGAGAATTAATGAGGAAGTACTGAGTCGAATGGGGAGAGAGAGAAATTCGTGGCCTAACGAGACTAAAAGAAGTGACCGGTTGATAAAACACGTTTTGAGGCTCCAGTGGTTCGCCACTTTGAAGCGAGGTATGAGAGGTAAAAATTTTAGAAGCACGTCAATACTTGATTACAGTAACAACTTCAGATGGATGTATGTTCCAGTAGTTATTCATAGATGCTTAGATGTGATAGATTAGCGTGGAGAGCAGCATCAGACTAGTCGTCGGACTGAATACCTTAAGAGCAACAACAATAACAACAACAACAACCATCCTCTCCCATCTGTTGTGGAAGTCCCCATAAAGTGACACTGTTTGTGTTGAAGTAGGACGGGTCTCAGCTAATCAGCTAGACGACTGATCAGGGGAGTGGAGCAATGACTGAGACACTGAGATCGAATTGTAGAGGGTCGGCGATTTAGTCCCCTTTCGGCCTTTGAAGCTTAGATTTTCAATGGTTTTCTCTTAACCGATTAAGGCGAATACTAGCATGATCGATTTACCTCCCTACCCCTAAACAGCGTGCCGTTGACTACATGATAAACCCCAATTCTTCTTCCGCTTCCTACCGTCCATCTGATTTCTCATCCGTTTTGTGTCACATTATGGGTGATTTCCCTAAATCGCTCCAGGCAAATGCCGGGATGGTTCCTTTCAAAGGGCATGGCCGACTTCCTTCCCCGCCCTTCCCTAATCCGATGAGACCGATGACCTCGCTGTCTGGTCTCCTTCCCCAAACCAACCAACCAACCAATCACATTATGGAGCGTTTCAGAGAGTAGGTAAAACAAAATCACGTGAAAAGAAAACCCTACCAAATTCTGTTAATCCGGAACAGTGTCTTGGAAGCTCCCGTCGTACTCGAGGAATTTTTCTGTACGCAGTTTCGCGATGCAGCGGATGACAAGGATTGAGATATTTAAGGAATGCCTCTCCTGGAACGTACAAAGTAAACACGAGCGCTTTGGGCCTCGACGGCTGCGTCAGAAATGTGTTCGTAATTCAAGGTAATGGCAAGGTTCTTTATGAAAATTCATCACTAGGAAAAGAAACTGTTCTGGAATTTAAATCTTTAATGTTTTGCTATCTTTAATATTTTACTATCCTTGCTGCTCAAGACATTGGTTTTATACACAATGCATATAATGCGAATAATGAAAAAATCTGGTATAACACTAAAAGCAAGTAACGAAAAAGTATCGTATGCAACAGTAAAACATCAAAGGATTTCTGTCACATATCTGTATGTATAAGTAGGAACATAAGTTACTTGCGCTCTAAGAAAAGGCTGACTAATACGGCACACTTGAAAATATCATTGAAAGTAACTATCACGGGATGCAAATGTTTCATAATGGTCGATACTATGTTTAATGTGTAATGAAATAATGTTGTATGAGTGCGCGGCACAGCTAGATCGCAGATATTAATTGACAAGTAGAATGAATATTTCACTCTGCATCTCGTTTACTCCGTCTGGAAATTTCCTGCACATTAAAACTGTGTCTTAAAAAAATTTACATAAAGCGAAAAATCATAATTAAGTAAAACGTTCAAGAACTAATTGTTGTACACAAGACAATAATCAACTGAGCTGAGATAGCAATAGAGGTACCTTACTATCAAGAATACGAAGAGGAAGAAATAAGTACCAAAAATATTCAAGATCACTTAAGTACAACTAACGCTAATTCCAATCATACAAGCGATGGGAATGATGGGATTATAAAAAAAAAGATCAGGAACAAGGAACACAACAGAATTCCGCTAAGTATATGAGGAACTCAATGAAATAAAATAAATGAACGTACCAACAGTGCTGATCACGTTTATCAAAACAATTTGGGCATGGCACAGGGGTAAACACGGAATGCAAATGAATTTAAGACAAAAGAGCTATTAGACACGGGGAGACTATATCGCGAGTACTTTTTAACAATGGTTTACACGATGATTTAGTATATGGAAACAGATTACCGAGCTGTGGCGATGTTTAAAGAAACTACGTAGTATTGTTGACTTAAAATGGAGAACAGATGGCAAAAATAGTTTCAAGTTATGTGTCTTAATGCAATGTAACAAAAATTTTACTGTCGAGAAAAGTAACCAAAATGAGGTAACTGAAATTGAATTCATGAGGTTGCAGAGAACAGCAGATTCAAACACTGGAATGCATGGACTGCTAAGTTAAGAAAGAGTTTACTGAGACAACTATAGGCTGTTGACAACGCTATTACGGTGTGAGCTTGTTTACACAGGGTAACATCACAAGAAAGATGATTTTAAGAGTATTACACTATTATAGGGTTCATGAATCTGTAGAAGTCATGTGCAAGCAGTTAAGAAGAAAAGAGAGAAAATAGCTAGAAGGATACTGGAATTAATTTCGCAAGATCAAAGCTACAGGCTGCGAAGAGAATAGATTTTCCATGCGCCGCATCAATATGAAGTACAGAAGATGAGAGGCGAGGGCGCTGAGGAACAAGAGTAGTGAAGAGAGAAACGCCAGATGTCTGAGAGCATCGGGCGTCTGAAAACGGCATGACTATTAGCGACAGATCAGACGGAACTGAGACTGACAACGTATCACGGTTAGAAACGGCACAAAGACGCAACAGTACGTGGTTTTTTAGTAAATTCAGAGCGTCGCCTACGAGGTCATCCATCCGAGTGTGAGTGTTATCGACTTCTCTCGTTGTGTCACCTTAATAAACTGTCTGAAAGGCTGTTATTAAATATTATTGATAGAATGTAAGTACTTGGACGGTAAAGTTTCAGATCCCAAAACACTGCAAGCACACCTAACCGATCCGACACAATAAATGTAACTTTTGATACTATTCATTGATCTGTCATACACCTATGTACGGTAAAAAAATTATAAATTTGTGGTAAGATCTTATAGGACCAAACTGCTTAGGTCATCGGTCCCTAAGCTTACACACTACGTGATACAACTTAAACTAACATACGCTATGGACAACACACACACCCACGCCTGAGAGAGCACTCGAACCTCCGACAGGGGGAGCCGCGAGACCGTGACAAGACGCCTTAAACCACGCGGGTACCCCGCGCGGCCCTATGTGGGGTCCAAAGCCATACAATAATCAGTAAAATCATTCTATTTTCTCTTTTCGCTTAAGTAGTTTCTACTTTCCTGTCCAATTGAAGGTTTTGTTTTTAATTTCAAGGAAGTAGAAACAGATGGAGAAACCAAGGGATAGGATTCTTCTAAGAAAGTGTGTCATCTCCCGTGGTGCGCTCTAAATGACAAGCACATAACAAACAAAAGGGAGGATTTTCTGTATGCTAATCACCTTACGATAGAAGTCAGGAAAAGAGGAAGTGGAAAAACTCACTGAGACTTCGGAAATCTCGTCCACATGTTACAGCAAGTGGCACTTACTCGCCTTTCATTTACTTAACGGACAAGGGTACCCCAAATTCGAAGCGACCTGCCAGTCGACGGAGCTTGAACACCATTTTACGTCCAAGTAGGATGGTTGCTCGAGTACTTAAGTATTATTGGGACTTAACATCATTTTTATCGAGGTCAGAAGGCTAATAGGTACTTCATTCGAAATTCCACAACATGGTTCATGAAACAATTTTATACAAACATTCAGTTCTCTATGCGTAGTTTTTAAAATAATTTTCACAAGACATACAAACGAAAATTTTGTTACTAATTTAGATACATAGTCACAAATATGGATTTGGATATCACAAATTTGTACCAACAGCGATTCATCGTTTCTTACTGCATTACAACTACGATATTTATACTAAACTACCTCAGTGTAGCCTGCGTCACATTTTCGTCTTGCTTATTCGTTTCGGTATACTATGGACGTAAATTTTGCTTTATATCGGAATCTGTCCTTTGTTAGGCCTATGTAGCTTCGTACCAGTGTGTGACTTAATCTAATGTATATTCTGAATTGTCAAAACAAACTGTAATACGACATTTCCGGCGTTGAGTCAATATATGAAGCCAATAAAATAAATAACAATAATTTTATGCAAAGGTGGTCACCTAAGACTGTCTCCACACGTGTGAAATGTTGGTGTTGTTCTGGTCTTCAGTCCCGAGACTGGTTTGATGCAGCTCTCCGTGCTACTCTACCCTGTGCAAGCTTCTTCATCTCCCAGTGCCTACTGCAACCTACATCCTTCTGAATCTGCTTAGTGTATTCATCTCTTGGTCTCCCTCTACGATTTTTACCCTCCGCGCTGCCCTCCAATACTAAATTGGTGATCCCTTGATGCCTCAGAACATGTCCTACCAACCGATCCCTTCTTCTAGTCAAGTTGTGCCACAAACTCCTCTTCTCCCCAATCCTGTTCAATACCTCCTCATTAGTTATGTGATCTACCCATCTAATCTTCAGCATTCTTCTGTAGAACCACATTTCGAAAGCTTCTATTCTCTTCTTGTCCAAACTATTTATCGTCCATGTTTCACTTCCGTACATGGCTACACTCCATACAAAAACTTTCACAAACGACTTCCTGACACTTAAATCTGTACTCGATGTTAACAAATTTCTCTTCTTCAGAAACGATTTCCTTGCCATTGCCAGTCTACATTTTATATCCTCTCTACTTCGACCATCATCAGTTCTTTTGCTCCCCAAATAGCAAAACTCCTTTACTACTTGAAGTGTCTCATTTCCTAATCTAATTCCCTCAGCATCACCCGACAATTCGAATACATTCCATCATCCTCGTTTTGCTTTTGTTGATGTTCATCTTATATCCTCCTTTCAAGACACTATCCATTCCGTTCAACTGCTCTTCCAAGTCCTTTGCTGTCTCTGACAGTATGACAACGTGTGACATATTTCTGTATAATCCTCAAGCACTCATCTGTTTCCAGCAGATAATAAAAGAATATTTTGTAGATGGTGTACGATATTTCATTCGATCTTCAGGCAATATAGGCACATGTAACTGTTTCCTAACGCACATTTGATGACGGAGTACTTACCACATACCTACAACATAGCCAGGTAATTTACCCAACGGTCCTGCAAACAAGAGTGTCGAGAGGAAACGAACGTGTGGAGAATATTAAAGTAAACGGATTTCGGAGTTAGACCTACAGAAAACGGCCAGAATTAGCGACCCTCCCCCACCCCCACCCCCATTTCACTCAGGAGTAGAACAAAAGGCGGAGACAAATTGTACACTCAAGCAGGGCGACAGTACGCTACGGACGTAAATATAAAGCTGCGCCGCTCCGCACCTGGCAAGGCCACGCCAGTGGGCGGCCTGCCCTGTATTCCACGCTTAAAAGTGTCGCCAGCTGACGTCAGCTGGCCCCCGTTCTATACTTACGCCTGCCGGCCACCATCTATGTTGCCCCGAGCCGCCCGCACCTACTTAAAATTCTGAGACTCTTCGTGGTACCTCGTATTGTTGCGTCACGAGACCATAGTCGCCCAAAGCTGAACACTGTACATCACGGTTCCACCAGCAAATTACCTCGTTAAGGAACGCGAACTGTCACAGTGATGATGAACGGCAAATACGATTAAATCCATATGCAGGAGTCTTACTTAATTGCTTCAGATTCCTACTGTAATGAATATTCTGGTTAGTGATAAAATGTACCCTCGCCTGTAAACGCAATTTGACCCCCATTAAGGTACACAGTGTGTTACAGTAAGTGAAGCTTCCCAACTTAAAGATGTACTGGGAGTAACAAACACAGTGGATTTCGGCAATAAACGTCTGCGGTCACTTTCTCTGGCACAACTGGAGGTAACTTGCTTCTCTCACGTTTTCTGAAGATTTCCCTTAGCCGTTGTCCCGCTTGGTTTCTTCACCGTGGGTCATTGTCCGGATTGGTTTCTTCGCCGTGGGTTACGAACTCTAACGCTTGTGCCATAAACAGAGCATAATAATGTGAAAACTGGTTAAGTTTAAATGCTAAGCACAATAAGAATCGTCAAATGTTAGGATGTCAACCAATTTTGTTATATTCCATTAATCGCAAAATTAGCAAAAACGATTCCCAGAGCCAGTCTGTCGTTAATATTCATAACTGGATTCCCTGTCATTATTCATTAGTTCCCGACAAAAGTCACAAAAATGTTTCGCACGATCTTAGAATCAACATGAGATCGCAGAAACATGTTTTCCGAGAAAACTTTAACAATTAATTCCCTCTTCATGCGGAGCTGCACTTCACACGTTAGTTCGCGTGTTGCCACATCGAATACCGATCGTAGACTGCCGTGAATTAACGCAGTATTGCACAGAGACGTCATCAGAGGCAGTTTCTCAACAAACTGTTTCGTCTTTGCATGATATCAGATTTCATACACCGATTCATGTATTACCTCCTCGGAAACCCATCACACACCAATCGTGGGCTATCTTAGCAGCTTGACGCCTGCCCTCTCAGAGCGCACCTCTTCTTTGTCATCCTATCTACTCGCCAGCCTCCCGTAACAAAATCTTTGTAAAAGCACAGCAATAAAATCTAATAAACGCGGGCACCAATGTGGGATAAACACTACACTGCCAACGGAAATTACTCGAAAGTTTATCGTGTTGAACTGAAAGGGAAAGAAACTTCTAAACGTTTTAGAATGTGTGTGAAATCTTATGATACTTAACTGCTAAGGTCATCAGTCCCTAAGCTTACACACTACTTAACCTAAATTATCCTAAGGACAAACACACACACACCCATGCCCGAGGGAAGACTCGAACCTCCGCCGCGACCAGCCGCACAGTCCATGACTGCAGCGCCTTAGACCGTAAACGTTTTCAGATGTCCTTCAATGGTACTACTTATTTCTGGTATACATGTAATCAATTTCTTAAAATGACAGCCATTTGATGAGAGAAATTTGAAATAAGTAATCAAAATACTGTACTACAATATCAGAGTTTGAGTGAGTTGGAGCTATTATGAAGCACTACCTCTTCAACGTCGTGGATCAAGAAACCTGCTTTATTTGCAAATTTTTATGAAATTCTTACGTCAGGGAGGTAAGCTTCACTGTATCATTGTGTCACCAATTTTCAAGAAAAAGTAAATTACTTATCAACAGCACAACACGAAGGAGTCGCCTTCAGTTTCTATGGGAAACTGAGGTACTTCATTACCGGCTAGTGCTCTTGAGGCGAAACTGAGAGCTAATGGGAAGGATTTAGCTGTATAAGTTGAGGTAATGGTAAACTTAGGATACGTAGCGAGTAACAATTGACTGCAATTCCAGTGTAGAGGGTTGCAGTTTCTGATGGTGGTACGGTTATACTGGGAAACGGCATAAAACCTACCACTTCAATAAACCCTGAGACGATTTCTTCTAGAAACAGGCTCTTGGTGCGATTCGTAATACCAACAAAGACAGAAAGAAAGTAGAGTTTAGCGTCACATCAACTACCATTTATTTGGAGACAGAAGTGTAGCTGAGCTGGAGAAGCGTGAGCGATGGAAATAATCGTGGCCTTACCGAAGCTGCGATACTTGCATTTGCCTTAAGGAAGATACAGAAGTAAAGGGAAATGTAAATCCAAATGGATAGACGAGGATTAGATCCCACGTGTTCCTAGTAGACTGACACAATAATGGAGAGAAACTCAATGACGTGACTTGTCAAACAGCGTGTATATTGGGCTATCACGCAGTATATATATACAGGGTTATTACAAATGATTGAAGCGATTTCATAAATTCACTGTAGCTCCATTCATTGACATATGGTCACGACACACTACAGATACGTAGAAAAACTCAAAGTTTTGTTCGGCTGAAGCCGCACTTCAGGTTTCTGCCGCCAGAACGCTCGAGAGCGCAGTGAGACAAAATGGCGACAGGAGCCGAGAAAGCGTATGTCGTGCTTGAAATGCACTCACATCAGTCAGTCATAACAGTGCAATGACACTTCAGGATGAAGTTCAACAAAGATCCACCAACTGCTAGCTCCATTCGGCGATGGTATGCGCAGATTAAAGCTTCTGGATGCCTCTGTAAGGGGAAATCAACGGGTCGGCCTGCAGTGAGCGAAGAAACGGTTGAACGCGTGCGGGCAAGTTTCACGCGTAGCCCGCGGAAGTCGACGAATAAAGCAAGCAGGGAGCTAAACGTACCACAGCCGACGGTTTGGAAAATCTTACGGAAAAGGCTAAAGCAGACGCAATTCACCAAAGGTTAACGTGTTTTGTGCAATCTCACGGTTTAAAGTTAACGGCCCCTTTTTCTTCTGCGAAAAAAACGTTACAGGACACGTGTATCTGGACATGCTGGAAAATTGGCTCATGCCACAACTGGAGACCGACAGCGCCGACTTCATCTTTCAACAGGATGGTACTCCACCGCACTTCCATCATGATGTTCGGCATTTCTTAAACAGGAGATTGGAAAATCGATGGATCGGTCGTGGTGGAGATCATGATCAGCAATTCATGTCATGGCATCCACGCTCTCCCGACTTAACCCCATGCGATTTCTTTCTGTGGGGTTATGTGAAAGATTCAGTGTTTAAACCTCCTCTACCAAGAAACGTGCCAGAACTGCGAGCTCGCATCAACGATGCTTTCGAACTCATTGATGGGGACATGCTGCGCCGAGTGTGGGAGGAACTTGATTATCGGCTTGATGTCTGCCGAATCACTAATGGGGCACATATCGAACATTTGTGAATGCCTAAAAAAACTTTTTGAGTTTTTGTATGTGTGTGCAAAGCATTGTGAAAATATCTCAAATAATAAAGTTATTGTAGAGCTGTGAAATCGCTTCAATCATTTGTAATAACCCTGTATATATATATATATATATATATATATATATATATATATATATATATATATATATATATATAACCTGTAACAATGTACTTAGAGCCCATTTGGTGAGGGTAGGTGGAGGATGGTTGGCCCACGTTAGAGGAGACTATGACTGGAGGAGGACGAAAGCATCTGGTCAGTTGAGTGCCAGGTTCAGATGGACAGAAGGTAGGGAACTCAGGACGAGCAGCTAGCCACGTAGTGATACTTTGCAAATTGCTACTTCCACCCATCGGGGAAGGGAGGGGGGGGGGGGGTGAGTGTATTCATTTCGACGTGATTCCAAGTCTCACTTAATCTAATGATGCTAGAGAAAGTCTGATCAAACAAAATATCATAAACGAGGGGAACTTATTGACACATTTCAGCTGTTTCGGCAACAAAAAGTCTTACTTATGGCTATTTTCCTTGTTTATGTTATCAATAGCTTGCTAATTAATCATATAGCTACTTTAACAAATAAGATGCCTTACGAAATGTATATTACACATCTATAACAAGTGAATACCATTTCTTGGAAAGAATTTCTACACGATTAACGATTTTTCAACACGAATTTACTGCTTAATATTTATTTATTTATTTATTGGCTTTTGCTTCATAACCATACAGCTGACCATAGTTTACACGCATCGGTAAAAACTGTGACCTTTGACAATTATCTATGTACAAATTTAAGTCCATTTATAACAAAAAATATATAATCTTTATAAATTAGATATGTATTCATTATGCTTATCTATGTACGAAATTGAAATAAAAGTTAAAAGGTGTTTTATTTTTAACTAAATATATGATTACAAATGCATTTCCTTTTATGCGTCTAGCGCGTATTTCGATGAACTGGGTATGCTAAGTACCTGGATATTAAATATGATTCAAACCGCAGTAGCTGAACTACGGAAGTCGGTATCTGAGTAGTTCAAGCCGCGCTACTCCTGGTTACCGTGAGCACGAACCAGGAGGCTTACTTCAACACAGATGGTTGCCAAGTGTTGTTCTTCGTTGTACATTTTCATCACGAGTTTGCTGTGAACACCATCGTCTTCAGAATAGTGAACGACCGTTTCCATAGGGCTGCATGCTTACGTTCCTAGTTTGATAAACATTCAGGCACTGTACCGCGCCGGCCCGGGTAGCCGAGCGGTTCTAGGCGCTACAGTCTGGAACCGAGCGACCGCTACGGTCGCAGGTTCGAATCCTGCCTCGGGCATGGATGTGTGTGATGTCCTTAGGTTAGTTAGGTTTAAGTCGTTCTAAGTTCTAGGGGTCTGATGACCCCAGCAGTTAAGTTCCAAAGTGCTCAGAGCCATTTGCATTTTGCACTGTACCGCACCTCGAATAGCCCGCAAAATTACACAATATTAATCCCATAGAAAATATCTGGGATTATTTGGAGCACAGATGGAACGCGGCAATCCATATCCCCGAAACCAGGTAGCTCTACAGAATCTTCAGCTGGATATGGCTAGCATTTTTTGAGTCATCAGTCTTCTGACTGGTTTGATGCGACCCACCACGCACTAATCTCTTCATCTCTGAATATCACTTGCACCTTACATCCTCAGTTACTCATTCGATGCACTCCAATCTTTGTCTTCTCCTAATTTCTTTGCCAACTCCATTTGTTACCACGGAAGCTATTTCCAGATTATTATCTTCTCCATTCTTCTTGCCAGTGTTTTCCGTATGTTCCTTTCTTTGCCGATTCTGAGGAGAACCTCAGCTTATGGCTGGAATATGTGAAGAAGTTTGAGGACACCCGAATCGGCGTCAGTATCAGTGAGCCGTGCCGCGGGTCGATAGGACGCGTGCCGCTTGCAAGTGGACTGATCTTGTAACGTTGTTGCACTAATTTATTCTGCAAGCGGTGCTGCTATTCAAGACCATAAAAGTGGGTTAAAAGCTGTGAGCTGTCTGGGGAAGTTAACCTTGCATTACCAAGCAACTGTTTCACCAGGTATCCAGTCTAGCCTACCAAATTCCCAACCAGACTGACATCAATTATAATCTTTTAATAGTCATACGACAACCGGTGATATACACTCCTGGAAATGGAAAAAAGAACACATTGACACCGGTGTGTCAGACCCACCATACTTGCTCCGGACACTGCGAGAGGGCTGTACAAGCAATGATCACACGCACGGCACAGCGGACACACCAGGAACCGCGGTGTTGGCCGTCGAATGGCGCTAGCTGCGCAGCATTTGTGCACCGCCGCCGTCAGTGTCAGCCAGTTTGCCGTGGCATACGGAGCTCCATCGCAGTCTTTAACACTGGTAGCATGCCGCGACAGCGTGGACGTGAACCGTATGTGCAGTTGACGGACTTTGAGCGAGGGCGTATAGTGGGCATGCGGGAGGCCGGGTGGACGTACCGCCGAATTGCTCAACACGTGGGGCGTGAGGTCTCCACAGTACATCGATGTTGTCGCCAGTGGTCGGCGGAAGGTGCACGTGCCCGTCGACCTGGGACCGGACCGCAGCGACGCACGGATGCACGCCAAGACCGTAGGATCCTACGCAGTGCCGTAGGGGACCGCACCGCCACTTCCCAGCAAATTAGGGACACTGTTGCTCCTGGGGTATCGGCGAGGACCATTCGCAACCGTCTCCATGAAGCTGGGCTACGGTCCCGCACACCGTTAGGCCGTCTTCCGCTCACGCCCCAACATCGTGCAGCCCGCCTCCAGTGGTGTCGCGACAGGCGTGAATGGAGGGACGAATGGAGACGTGTCGTCTTCAGCGATGAGAGTCGCTTCTGCCTTGGTGCCAATGATGGTCGTATGCGTGTTTGGCGCCGTGCAGGTGAGAGCCACAATCAGGACTGCATACGACCGAGGCACACAGGCCCAGCACCCGGCATCATGGTGTGGGGAGCGATCTCCTACACTGGCCGTACACCACTGGTGATCGTCGAGGGGACACTGAATAGTGCACGGTACATCCAAACCGTCATCGAACCCATCGTTCTACCATTCCTAGACCGGCAAGGGAACTTGCTGTTCCAACAGGACAATGCACGTCCGCATGTATCCCGTGCCACCCAACGTGCTCTAGAAGGTGTAAGTCAACTACCCTGGCCAGCAAGATGTCCGGATCTGTCCCCCATTGAGCATGTTTGGGACTGGATGAAGCGTCGTCTCACGCGGTCTGCACGTCCAGCACGAACGCTGGTCCAACTGAGGCGCCAGGTGGAAATGGCATGGCAAGTCGTTCCACAGGACTACATCCAGCATCTCTACGATCGTCTCCATGGGAGAATAGCAGCCTGCATTGCTGCGAAAGGTGGATATACACTGTACTAGTGCCGACATTGTGCATGCTCTGTTGCCTGTGTCTATGTGCCTGTGGTTCTGTCAGTGTGATCATGCGATGTATCTGACCCCAGGAATGTGTCAATAAAGTTTCCCCTTCCTGGGACAATGAATTCACGGTGTTCTTATTTCAATTTCCAGGAGTGTATATACATATATATAAAAGAGAATTTAAATAAAAAGAAATAAATCAGTTTATATTTGGAAATTTATTTTAACATTGATCATTGAAATTTCAGCATATTAAACTTGATTCATAACTAAACTGGTGCCTTATTTAGGATTGTGAAAATGTGAGTTTGTAATCTTACAGAACACATCAAATATGGAGCCAAGATTGGGAGACTGCATACAACACTGCATTCACAAAATAACACACGAAGAACGTTGAAACATATGCAAGAGGAAATTAACCACTACCAACCGATTCAATTTTCACCCAAAGAAGTTACGTTCGTAGCGCAATCCTGTCCGTCATGTAATTACCACACACTGGTATACTAAATTCATACTAACTCTCTGTGAAATCTTCCCGAAAAGAATAGCTGAGGGCTACTTTAATGATTACACCACATGCTTCACGTGGTCAACTGGGTTTACACAAAGAGTGTAACTCCACAATAATTTTGATAAAATAAATTACATCAAAAAGCAATTTACAAAAGAAAAACCTCGAACTGGTTACTAACGTCTTACTATTAACCTGATGGGTCAAACAATTGTATAAGCACGTGGTACTGGTCTCACAAAGTACACCCCACGTGGGTAGAACATAAAGAAAAGCTGCTATATTGAAAAATATTGTCAAGACGAGACGTTATAATCTCACGCACATTCGCATTTAAGATTGATGATCTTAGTTAGAGTTACTGATCAACACGTGGTTCCACTTTACTCACAAAGTAGTGACAAAGCAACTTCTGGAAGATATTCTGAACTGTACACTCGAATCACACTGCGTTGCAGTTTAAGATAACATTAGATATTTTAGAGCTAAACCTGAAATAAAGGTGATTAAATTTTCAGTTAGGCTGATCTTAAGAAATCCATTGCCCTACGGACTTAGCAGACACGCGCTTAGCCGGAGATCTTAACACTTCAGACGTTCGCCGCGGACAGACTGACCTGGACCCTACCGAGGGTGCCTTACAGATACAAACGGAAGTGACCAGAGAGGCAGCTTCCTATACCAACAGGACAAGGACGGACAGGACCATACTATGAATAGAAACCTCTCTGCTTTTAGAAAGCGTAGCTACCTGTTCCGACGTTGGTCCTACTGTTCTCTAGCAGACAGGCTTGTCTGCTACCATCAAGCATGCAACTAGAAATAAATTTGCTCATTCATCCTCTCACACAGAAGGGAAGGGGGATGACAGTATCTTATCATATACAGTATATAAAAGAAAGCGGATGTAGGTTCCGTATGAGACTGTGTGACATGAATTACATATAAACTGTATTTTAAAGTGTAGTAGTGTGACAGATCGTTCTTGTTTATGTGTAAAAGTAACACTTTACACTGCTCAGTCTCCTCCCAGATAGTCAGAAACACCACAGTAAATTTAGAAGAGGAATTTATGCCGTAAATGACAACAGATTTAAGAAATTAACATGAAAGGAATCTAACAGAGACCTTTTAATCTTTAGCCAAAGGAGGCGCGGGTACGGCACTGAATTTCCGGAGGCGACGCGGGCGCTCTCGCTCTCTTGGAGTCGACGGGGTCTGGTGTATCCGGCCTCTTATAGGTGGCATGGGCTGTGGGCGCCGTTCCGGAATTTATCGCTGTGCTGGGTGGCGGCTACGCGGGGCGTGTCTTGGCGAAAGCTGGAAAACAGCGAGTTAGGACCAGAGCTGCGCGACGACAGGTGGCAGCAAACGGACCGTTGTGGGCCGAGGGGCGCATTCTGCTCTTGCCTTTCAGCTCCAAGGACGATAGCGGCCAACTGCTTGTAACCGGAAGCAGCCTTTTTGCGAGCCTTCGTTTAAAAGACCGGTTGAGCAGCTTCTGGAACGTTAAACTAGATTTCAGTTTTTATGTGACCTACTACCTAGCGTGGTTTTCATGTCACGCAATCCTCCTTGCGCATCTTCGCCGTTGTGTGTAAGTGAGAGTTTGCTACTGTATGGCGTTTGGGAAGTGAGCTTTACTGACGGCAAGGCGTTATTATTGCGGCAGGAAACTGTCGTCGCGTTCGTATATGAGAGTTCTGTTGGTAGTGGACCAGTAACTGCACTTTCTATTTTCGGTACTCGCATGGTTGGTGGATTCTTGCTCACGAGTGGGAGTGTTGACTGAAGTGTGGACAATGAATTTTGTATGCAAACCGGCTTCTCTTTCTGAACTAGGATCCGTAGCAGATAGGGTTGATAGAAGAGATAGAGAAGATCCAACGGAGAGCAGCGCGCTTCGTTACAGGATCATTTAGTAATCGCGAAAGCGTTACGGAGATAGATAAAACTCCAGTGGAAGACTCTGCAGGAGAGACGCTCAGTAGCTCGGTACGGGTTTTTGTTGAAGTTTCGACAACGTACCTTCACCGAGGAGTAAAGCAGCATATCTCGCGAAGAGACCATGAGGATAAAATCAGAGAGATTAGAGCCCACACAGAGGCATACGGACAATCTTTCTTTCCGCGAACAATACGAGACTGGAACAGAAGGGAGAACCGATAGAGGTACTGAAACTACCCTCCGCCACACACCGTCAGGTGGCTTGCGGAGTATGGATGTAAATGTAGAACTGTCGAGAGTAAAATAAACTGCTTGGCTTGGGTCGCTGAGGTCAGCATATTGCGGCAGTATGGTTATATGTACCTCCTCATTGTTTTAAAATTTGTACTTCGTATGTTTTAGAATCAGCTAATCTGGTTGTCTCGGCCGGACGAGTTTGATGCTTGCCAGACCCCGGTGACGTCAGAGACTATCTTGTTTACGCTCCTCGGCTCCGAAGTCGATCTGAGGCTTCAGTATCTGATGTTGAGAAATATGCTTTATTAATGTTTTTTGGTGTTTATTCTTTTATTCGGGGTATTTAAAGCACATTGGGCTCTGTTGAAACTTGACTGCTTTTACTGCTGTTTGAAAGACGATAAGATATTAGAAATGCATTGTGCTGCAGTTTTCCCATTTAATATTTCACAGTTGATCTCTGTTCGGCTTAAAATTTAAAATTGAACTCATCAGTCTCAAACAAGAAATTTGTTTCTTGGTATTTAAATATTCACTATCCAGTTTTAAGTTCCTGTTATCTCAACGAAAATTTCTGCGTTGCTACTTGTCTGCGTTTGTTTTAAAGTTGGCTTTTGTTATTAATAAATGCCATTTAGTCTCGCAGTCCGTAACGAATGATGTTCAATACCCCATTCGTCTAGTCCTTCCACGTCCTATCCTATAAGCGCGCAGATATCACGCACACTCTACATTCAAGTCCGGCGGTGATTTTCCAGTGTATTAGAGTGACGTCTCCTGGTGATTTCCGTGAAATCGTTCTGGCGATGTACGACATCTCGAAAACGGATCGACTCGACTTGTACGGACAAAGTGAGACAGACACTGGAGCACCTGTTGGTGCAGCCTGCACGTGTCCGCCCCTGTGGCTGGCAGAGCGGTTGGCTTGCTCGGGCCGGCTGTCAGCCGAGAGGCTGCCAACACGGTGTTACGGCGCACCGCAGAGTGCCGCGGGCTGTAACCCTGTCAGCGGGCGAACAGTTGCCTGCTCTCCGCCCTGCCCCTCCACCACTTGATGGAGAACTCGACACGGGCAGACGATATACGTTAGTCGATTCGTAGCAGACTGCATGCCTTTTGACGTGCAACTGCAAAACATCCTACTTTTGCCCATATGGGCGAACACGACTCAGTCGAGCTTGAAGTTTCTTCAGTGTAGTCACATATGCATCAGAATTTATGGTGGTTCCACTTGGCATGATGTCCACAAGCAAGAGTCCTTCGGAATCGAAAAACACTGTAGCCATAACTTTTCCAGCAGAATGTGTGGTTTTGAATTTTTTTTCTTGGGTGAATTTGCATGATGCCACTCCATTGATCGCCACTTCGTCTCTGGTGAAAAATGATTGAGCCATGATTCATCACCTGTCACAATTCTTCTAAGAAATTCATCTCCACCTTTCTCGTACTGTTTCAAAAGTTCGCTGCATTCCGTTTTTCTTGTTTCTTTGTGAGCCACTGTCAACATCCTGGGAACCCACCTGGCACAAACCTTTTTTAATGCCAACACTTTCAGTATTCCGTAAACACTTCCTTCCCCTATCCCAACGTATCGTGACAATTCGTTCACAGTGATGCGTCTGTCAGCAGTCACCAATTCGTTAACTCTCTGCACATTGTCTGGAGTGTGTGCAGTACGAGGTCTGCCGTTGCGAGGACAATCCTCAATATTTTCGTGCCCGCTTTCATCACGCAACCTGCTTGTCCACCGACTAACTGTACTGCGGTCGACAGCAGCATCTCCATAAACCTTTTTCAACCTCTTGTGGATGTTTCCCACTGTCTCGTTTTCACAGCACAGGAATTCCATGACAGCACGTTGCTTCTGACGATCGTCGAGTGTAGCAGCCACACCTTAAAGACATGTTGTGACGGCGCCACTCACGGAAACAGGTTGAACTAAGTTTGAAAACGAGCAGGAAAGATGTATCTACACACTGTCAAACTTTCACACATGCAGAATGAAAACTGTATTTTTCCAAAAATAGTGTGCATTTCTTTTGGAGTGACCCTCGTATTATGCAGTCACTTAGCTTTCATTCTCTTTTCTCTACGTCTATAGTAGTTCGAATGGTTTTATAGAATACTCTATGTCTGCTTACGCTGTTCTAATCTTTCCACCGAGCCATATCTACACTGAAGGAAAAAAAACCAGCATCACCAAGAAGGAGCTGCGCGACATAAAATGGAAGTGGTAGGCGTGTTTCTACATCTGAAAGATGTCTATTCAGGTTGCACACCAGTCGCATAAGTTTTCTTCAAATACACGCTGTAACCGTCTTAGCGCCAGTTACATTTGAGATTGGACGTGGTGAGTTCATGCCAGTCAAGAATGTATTTAAGGCGACAAAGACGCCATTATACCTCACTGAGTTTGGCTTCAAATGGTTCAAATGGCTCTGAGCACTATGGGACTCAACTGCTGAGGTCATAAGTCCCCTAGAACTTAGAACTACTTAAACCTAACTAACCTAAGGACAACACACACATCCATGCCCGAGGCAGGATTCGAACCTGCGACCGTAGCGGTCGCGCGGTACCAGACTGTAGCGCCAGAACCGCTCGGTCACCAGCGGCCGGCACTGAGTTTGAACGAGGTCGTGGAATAGGGCTACGAGAAGCAGAATATTGCAGGAAGACTTGGCAGGAATACAACCAATATACATCGAACTGCATCTGAACAGCAGTTGGCTCCACAGTGTCACAAAGAACCGTTACAAATCAGTTACTTAGCACAGCTGCGAGCCAGACGCCCTGTAGCGTGCGTTCCACTAACCCCAAACCGCCGCCATTTGTGACTTCATTAGTGCCAAACTAGAAATCCGTGGAGGGCTGTATGTTCCTTAGAGGAAGGCCAGCTGAGAGCCTGCAGTCACCCTTCGGTGTACTGGGAGTGCTTCATCTGTAAAGGAGACCGCATATAGGACGCTGGTGCGACCTGCTCTTGGTAGCGGTACGGGGTGCTCTCCGCCAAGCACCATACGGTGCTTTGCGGACTATCTGTCCAGATGTAGAGGTAGATACAGATGTAGAACCTGTATGCGTGATAGACACACCACACCTGCACCTGGAGCTATGGTGTGCTGTACGATTTCAGATGATAGCAGGAGCACTGTTGAGGTTACCCCACGCACACTGGCTTCAAGTTATGGTTGTCTTTCAGTAAGGGTAACTTTATCCAATGGTACGGCTAGTTAATCGCGTAGAAATTGGTGAGAAGCAGCACCTGTTAAGTATACGTTCTTATGAGTCTGTCACCCATAATTCTTTCCCAAATATTTACGCTAATGTGACCCGAAGCTTTACCTGCATGATAGCTCGAGGATTTGCAACTGCCCACACGTAGAACTCCCATTTCACTGCTTCAGTTACTCACATTCCCCGGAATCACGACACTTGTTCTGATAAAAGCAGAACAAGACGTAGGAGATAGTGGTCATTATTATATGTCACATCATCATCTCAGTGAGAGAACTAAGTAAACAGACACAATCAGTAAGGAATATGGGATGATCTTCAACACGAAGACAGCCTACATAAGAGTACTGACAGGGGTACAGACAAGTAAAATGACCCAGATCCCAACAAGTAATTGTCTCCGTAGATAATTTTTTAGAACGTTTTTCTGTTTTTCATCAGTAATGAGGCCGTAGTTACCTCTATTGAGGGAGACACGATATCCAGTACGGACGCCTTTTGTGACCGCGAATAGAGTAAGGCACACCATGGTTCTTTTGTAGAAACACTGCAATTAACGAAGTTCCACCTCATTATCCACATGCCAGCTTCAAACCTAGAACGCAACTGTGTGAAGTCGTCAGCCTTCAGAAATGTGCTTCTTGCCATTTACAAGAATGCTGCAGATTCAGTTTGACACTGTTTTTGGACAAGACATGGCCATTTAAAAGGACATAGATGTACCTCGTATAGGAATACAACTGCCAAGGAAAACCTCGAACCGTCGTTCCATCGAACTGAGTCATTTAAAATGCAAAGCACCGCTTCGTGAATGGTGGATAACACACAGGCTTCAAAAAATGGTTCAAATGGCTCTGAGCACTATGGGACTCAACTGCTGTGGTCATTAGTCCCCTAGAACTTAGAACTACTTAAACCTAACTAACCTAAGGACATCACACACATCCATGCCCGAGGCAGGATTCGAACCTGCGACCGTAGCAGTCGCACGGTTCCGGACTGCGCGTCTAGAACCGCGAGACCACCGCGACCGGCACACAGGCTTCATACTGACTGAGGCATTATTGTACAGACAGTAGGTTATGATATTCATCAGTGCTAAGAAAGATTTCAAGAGACAGGAACAACTTGATAAAACCCTCTGAATGGGCAGATGGATGATTTACTTCACTGGACATGCAGTGATTGAGGAACTGTGAAATTAGTAACAGCTCTATATGTTCACTTGCAGAGTTGTAAAACTACCATATGCTGGCTAGACTACGGTATTTTTCCTAGTAGTTTTTGTCCATTAAGATCGTAACTGCATTACCTGTATGTTACCTGTGTTGCATATCTATCGTGCATTATTTCATTTCGATCGCTTTGTTTGCATATGCTATCACCGTCTCACTAGATTCCCCTAGCAATCTGCAGCGCTCAACCGTCTAGTTCTACATGGTTATCCTCCTGTCTGTTACTTAAAAAATAAACAGTATTTATAGTAAAGTTGAAGCTGTCAATATTTGATTCAAGTCTCATTCGAAAATTGTTGATCTTTAACGTGAAGGAGAGACATGTTGTAGTAAAAATAAAAATTAAGAACTACCAATTTATTTTGCAGCACTATAACACGAATTTTCCTCAAAAAAGGATAAAATTTTTGAAAAGCGCAAAACAAAAATACATCAAACATCACTTCAGCACGTCGTCGAGCTTGTATAAAAATGTTATGTGATTCATAAACAACTTTCACGTTTTTCAATAATAATAGGACTCTCTTGCCTTTGATCGTGATGAAAAATGTTCTACTGAACACAAAAATGACAATAATTATGTAGAATTTTTATGTCCATGCATATAAAGTGCAATTGTATCAAAATTAATTGTTTTGTTTACATAAAAGAGCGAAAGTTACGCGGTCAACTAATTTTTGTTACCGACAACATCAATTTATATTTTCAAAGCGTGTAACATGCACAATGGACTAACAGTGAACGGTGTGCGACAGTAAATACGTTCAAAATAAACAAACAAAAAAATCGAAGGGAAGGCGCCAATTGCCAGTTTCTGTTACGCATTTATTTAAGTTTCTTTCCCTACCAATACTACGGGCAATTTAACCATTTACTAAATCATCACTTAAGCACTGTACCAAAAACACCGAACTGTTGTTTTGGTAGAGCACAACTACTCGTATGCTCCCTGTTTTAATTTTGTACTAGTTTGTTAACATTTTCGTACGTTTGCTTTTGTCTTATTTTTCTTTTTTTAATGTGTCACATTTTTTTAGGTTGGTAATCAGTATTACGCTTCTAAGAAAATGGGACCTTTTTTATAAGAATCCTACATAAGAAGGCAATATTACGTTTCATAAATAACAGTGAGCTGGAAGCATCCGTATACTATCACATAATAGATACAGTATCACCCGTTCTTATCCACTGACCCACTAATGTTTTCGAAACGAACTAAAGGAAACCTTTGGAAATTCCAATGAAACTCTGCCTTCTCCTCTGGAGCGCCTCAGTGGATATCGCTTTCCACGCAGCGGTGCGCGCCGGCTGCGTGAAATTTTCCCCATAAATTCGGCGGCCGGCTTGTTCTCGTATTCTGGAGGGCGTGTGCGAGCGCGGAATAAAGTGTTTTTACTGCTCCGTCAGGCGCTCACCAGGCGTACTCCTTCCACTCACTTTTCAATTTTTTTCCTCGTTGCCACGCATTTCTTTACGCTGTAATACTCCTCCGACATGGCGGCGCTTGCTTCACTTCTCTCTTTATGCTCGTGTTCTCTCCCGGCAACACGTAACACCATCTCGGGCCGCGCATGTTCCTGACGCAACGTCCCACAGGGAAAATAGCGCCATCTCCACCCCACATACCCGGCGTCGCTACAGTTGCTGGTACAATATCTGCGAGCACGGCCAGATAGGGGAGCAGCGGCCCTCAACTTCCAGTCCATCAGATGCGCTCCATGTTTCAAATATCAAAGCTATTCTCTGCCCAACGTATCGTCTTGCAATGCTGGAGATACCATCAGTGGATTCACCGACTCCGAAACCAGCCACGTACACTTGACCGCAAGTGCAAGGAATATACAGGGTGTGTGTGTGTGTGTGTGTGTGTGTGTGTGTGTGTGTGTGTGTGTGTGTGTGTGTGTGTGTGTGTGTCCAAAAAAAAAAACCAACGACATTTAGGGACAAGTTCCTTACATCAAAACAAGAAAAAGGTGTCTAGTAAACAAGAGCTCTAAAGCGCATACCTTAAAAGATATCAGATCACTTGTTCATCTTCGATACTACGAAACACGTCTCTTATGCTCCATGCTCTTTTCATATTTTGTGAGAAGGTAGTAAGGACTAAAACAAGAAAAAAAAGTCTAGTAAACATGGACTCTAAAATGCAAACCTTAAGAGCTATGAGTACTTGTTCGCCGGCCGCGGTGGTCTCGCGGTTCTAGGCGCGCAGTCCGGAACCGTGCGACTGCTACAGTCGCAGGTTCGAATCCCGCCTCGGGCATGGATGTGTGTGATGTCCTTAGGTTAGTTAGGTTTAAGTAGTTCTAAGTTCTAGGGGACTTATGACCACAGCAGTTGAGTCCCATAGTGCTCAGAGCCATTTGATTTTTGAGTACTTGTTCAGTAGAAGAGCTGCATTTGACACTAGCGAAGATCAACAGTGCTTATAGCTCCTGCAGTATGAATTTTAGAGCCCGTGTTTGCCGGTCATTTTTTCTTGTTTTGGTCAATAATTCCTCCTTCCAAAATATGGAAAGTAAAGACCTTGACGTAGAAGAGATCTGTTTCATGGTATCGACGATAAACAAATGCTCATACCTCTTAAGGTGATCGTTATAGAGCCCATATTTACTGGACCTTTTTACTTATTTCTGCATAAGGAACCTGTCCCTTAAGTTCGTCGGTGTTTTTTGGGACATACTGTATATACTTCTTCTGCGTCAAGCGCCAGGCTTAAGTACTTTGGAGTGATCGAATATCCGCGTACCTGCTTGCTGGTTTAAACAATTAACACGGTGTCCCCTCAATACTCTGCTAAAAAGATCTGTGTCAGCTTTTACGAATGGAAGAAAAACTTTCCCTTTAGTTGTAGTTTTTCATTAGAAGCTCTCAACATTTTAGGGGTAGTGCCCTATTTATCGCTTTGTCGGAGTATCCGTTTCTTCTTAAAGCAGTTATTAAATGATCCAGCTCATCCTACGAGTACTCTGGCTCACAGCGAAGAACAAACCCTAACGTTAGTTTCGGCACGTGGATAATTCTTTCGTTATAAAGCCTCATGGAGAGAAGGAACTCTCAATATTTATAATTTTTTGAATAACACAAATTCTAATATAAAGTTCACCATGGCAAAACATACAGAAGGTCAAATTCCATTTTTGGATAAGCAAGCACTTAGAAAAACTGACGGAAGAAAGTCTACAGAGAGCTCACTCACATCGACAGATACCTTCAGAAATTCCAATGACCATAGCAGGCAGAAAAGAGGAGAATCAAAACTTGATGGACCTGCGTTAAGGTACCTTTGAACCACAGTACTTGGAGAACGTGGTCTGTCATTTAAGAACTGCCTTCAGAAGGAACGGGTACTTTGACAAAGAGATAATTAGGACACTACACCTTAAAACGTCCAGAGCTACTAATGAAACAGATCTAACTAAAGGAAAGTTTTCCTTCCATCTGTAAAAATTGTCAGAGATCGGACCAACGCTCAGTAAACACGGTATTGATACAATGTTTATACCAAAAAATATTTGAATACAGCCACAGCAGGAGAATACAAAATCTCTTGCACCTTCCGCCAAGTGTACATCTGGTGATGTCTCCAGAGTTGGAAGACGACACTTTGTGCAGAGAATTATGCCTTCGACCAGGGGCTTATGTCCATAAAACAAATATCACTAACAACGCAGGTACCAGCCGTATCAGCCTACACAAAGATTTACTCTCATCCAGTCCACAGATGTAGCGTCGGAGGAATGGTAGCTTACACTGGGACGGAAAATGAAAGGACGTGCAGATAATTCTGAGAGGAATGGATAAAGTAAGTGATAGGTAAAATGATTGTACAAACATTTTTCACAGCTGCTCGTTGTTAACGAATCACGTTGATTACAAAAAAATACGAAAAATTCCAGTAGTGAATCAGAGAAGCAGCAAACATGGACTGGATGACGAAGCTACTTCAAGACTTGCTTCGAGAATTCGGCGCTGTTCCCTCAGTAAGAACCTCAAGTATGCTGTGTATTATCAACATGAACGATTAACTTATCCACACCGTTGCTCATTCAGGCGGCGGCATTATCTGCTCACAGGCGGTTTCTGACGACCGGTCCTAGCAACATAGCCTACAAAAATAAAAATCAGGAATTTCTTTTTGCAACGCTCAGTGTGTATCAGAAGCGTACCCGATGTATCTCCGCCAACTGTCATGTATCTCAGCGATAATTACCGGAATGAAGGAAGGAGCTACAAGAACATTATCTTATAGAACTGTTTTGTAGATCTGCCTCGAACACGTCTGCTTGAAATTTTTCCGTCAGGTTTTTGGGGTGTGTTATGGAAGTGTTTGCGTCAAAATTTTTCAATATATATGCTACCCTCTCTTGCGTGTTTGACAAGCCTACAATTCAACGTTTTGTGAACTGGATAGTTTTAACGTATCTTATTTCAGACACTGTCGTCAGTCACTGCCCAAAGACAGACGTGATTGAAAGTTATTAGCAATTATTATCGACGAATAAAAGTTTTTTGAGTTTGAGTTTGAGTTTGAGTTTGAGAGAATGATTGCCTATTTATTTCTGCTCCACCTATATGCTTCCCTTACCAAGTGACGTGTCTGCAACGCCTGGGGGCATTCAGTCCAGCGGTGCGAATTGATCTTAATGTATTCGGTCATCAGCGTATAACTGGAGATTCTGAAAAACTCTGAAAATCCAATTAACATTGTATTCTACGTAATTAATATGTAACTCTGGCCTGGAACATACTAGAAGTTATCTTTGATATCGACTTTCGGCACGGGAGCATTCTGCGTAGTACTCAGTCCAGTCACGTATCTTATTATCAAATATTCCACAGAAACCTGTTACTTGTGGCTAGTGTCGATGTAAAAGTTCTTAGAAAATATTATGAGGAACGAGTGCGATTAATTTCAGGTGATTTTTGTTTTCTGAGTGTATTCAGATTATCAGGAGCAAAGTTTTTTTTTTCCTAACCTTGTTTGAATTCAGCTTTCTGTGGGGACAAGTGATCCAGGACTGACGTTGTGGAGGTCAGTTCTGTTGGCCTCCCTATAAGTCTTTCTTGTCACATCTCCAATTAACGCTTTATGGTTGTACATTATAGTTGAAAACGAAGTTAAGCTGACTTCGATACTCTACATAGAACCTAATGTAGCGTGGACCCTTACTGAGTTTTAACGACTAAGCCACTTTTCGACACCGATGTTTACGAAACACGTAAACATCATGGGCGAAAAAGTACCGTATAAATTTATTCGCCAAGTCTGAGACATTTATGATAGTTGACATGGAAGACCGTTCTAGAATAGTCAAATAAATGAAAATTAGATTGATCGCAATAATTACATTCCACGTAGCGAGCGTTGTTTTAACCTCATACGCACATAGCAGTCAACATCCAAAAAGATTTGAAATACAATACACACACGACATACTGTGACCTTATATATAAATTATGTGAATAAGAAAACTTTATTTCGTCGTATAGCTGATTTTTTACACATATTAATTCCTGAAAGCTACAGGTGAATGTGCGAATGATGCCACTAAACTTTCAGATTATTTCAAAGGAGTATCTGTTCCCTTTCATCTCTTGTGAAGCCATCTTACAAGAGTCTTATGAATCCGTTCTGGGAATATTACGCCACTAGTTGTAAAATTGTGATATTTTTAGCCCAACACGTTTGGGGAATACGCTATCCCATTATCAAATGCTTAAAAATTCTACTTGCTGCTGAGTTTTTAGTTTTGGCAGTGCCCTACGGTGCAGAAGCTTTAAGGTTTTGATAATACGATAACGTAGTCCAGAAATATGTTTTGCTAAAAATACCACACTTGACAAATGGTGGCGGAACATTCTCAGTACCAAGCATCTCTTCGCCAACACCAGAAGACAAAAGTCACTGCTCTGGAAAAACTAAAAGGAGACTGAATCAACATTTTGAAAGAAAATTATCGTATGAAGTGTTAGTGACGTCATTTTCTGCAATCCTTCCCGTCCTTCTCCCTCCCCCGCCCTCCAACAGTTTGGAGGTACAAACTCCTCACTAACAGATTCAGTAACATGGACTATAAAATTTCCTGGCAGATCAAAACTGTGAGCTGGACGCTTGTGTAGTCGTGGGCAAGTGTTCTGTACATTGAGATATCCAAGCGACTTATGACCCGCTCTCACATCTTCAGTTCCAACAGTATATCTGCGCCTACGTTTCGAGCTTATCACACGTTCTCCTGCAAACATTGCAAAACTAGCACTCATACAGAGTGAAAATTCATTCTGAAAACAGTCCCCTAATTTGTGACTAAACCATTTTCTCCGCAACATTCTTTTCTTCCAGGAGTGCAAGTCCCACTAGGTATGCAGGAGAACTTCTGAGAACTTTAGAAGGTAAGAGAAGAGGTAGTGGTGGAAACGTAGCTGTGAGGGCTTTTAAACCTCAGTCCATAGAGCACTTAGTCAACGGCTTTGCCACAGTAGTAACATCGGTTCCCGTCAGGTAACAGAAGCTAAGCGCTGTCGGGCTTGGATAAGACTTCGGCTGGGTGACCGTCTGCGGCCGCCGAGCGATGTTGGCAAGCCGGGTGCACTCAGTCCTTGTAAAGTCAGTTAAGGAGCTACTTGAGTTTGAAGTAGTGGTTCCGGTCACGAAAACTAATAACGGCTAGGAGATCTGTGTGCTGACCACATGACGCTCCATGTCTATGCCCAGTTACTCCCATCGGTTGAGGGTGACATGGCGGTCGGACGGTACCGTTAACCCGTCCGACGCCTGTTCGGACGGAGTATAGCACTTACCCGCGAAAGACATAGCTCCAGTTCCGAATTCCGGTACAGCACACACTTTTAATTTGCCAGGAAGTTTCAGATTAACGCAATATCGGCTACATAGTGAAAGTTCATTCTGCAAACATGAACTAAATTCGATACAGAATGCTCATTTTCGGCCGGCCGCAGTGGCCGAGTGGTTCTAGGCGCGTCAGTCTGGAACTGCGCGACCGCTACGGTCGCAGGTTCGAATCCTGCCTCGGGCATGGATGTGTGTGATGTCCTTAGTTAGGTTTAAGTAGTTCTAAGTTCTAGGGGACTGATGACCTCAGATGTTAAGTCCCATAGTGCTCAGAGCCATTTTGCTCATTTTCAGCGTCATAATTTTTCACCGTGTGACGTCCTAAGGTGATGGTTGCAGTGTTTGACGATGATCGGCTGTGGCTGTACTAGCAAAATAAAGCAACACGACCTACTTAATATTTAATAGTTTTGGAACATGTTAAAAAGTCACATTTGGTATATTATGAAATACTGTTGTGCAAGGATAATACAGCAATGCCATTTGTGCAGAGAACTGATCTCGTTGCAGAAGCCGTGTGGCTTCAACTGAGGGAGACGGCGCGGTGGGAGTGTGTGCCGATCCGGTTAAGCAGCCGTCGGCATCTGGGGCGGTAAATGCCTCCGTCATAGCGGGAGCGGCCAGGCGCTGCCCTCAAGGCAATCAATTACAGCCGCCGAAACGGTCGCCAGCCGAAAGCTCTGCACTCAAATTCTGTTACGACACCATGAGACGAGCAAGAACTTGTTCCCTATTTCATGATAAAACATTTTGGCCCGCTACCTTAGCAGGAGCCACTTACGGCGTTTGTATTATAATCAGCTAGGAGCTACTAAGTAGTACTGGTGTGCTAACCGATACTGTATGGCTCAAGTCGGGTAACTCCGGAAGCTGTTTATCAGCGTCACTGGTCACACAGGGACCACCCAGTTACATATAGCTGTTACAAAATGTTGTAGTATAAGTAGTTAAGCGCGTTATCTACAGCGTACAGTTCCAAATCAACAACAATTGGGACAGAATAAAAATATAAAATATTCACAATTATAAATAAAAACGACGTAGCTTACGTCAAATAATGTCGTCCGCTCCTGTTAGCTCAGTGGCCAGCGCCACGGAATGTCATACCTAACGCCCCGGTTACGATTCCCGGCTGGGTCGGAGATTCTCTCCGCTCAGATACTGGGAGTTGTGTTGTCCTTATCATCATCATTTCATCCCCATCGACACGCAAGTAAGCGAAATGGCGTCGACTCGTAAGAGTTGCACCAGGTGAACGGTCTACCCGACGGGAGGCCCTAGCCATATGGCATTCTCATCAAATAATATCTTCCCATCTGAGGTTAGTCGTCGATTTGACCAAGATGGATTCCGTATAAACAGCGTTCTCACTAAGCTCAGCTCGTTCTATTCATCCGTGAAATCTAGAGCTTCGTAGACAGGAAGGTGAAGTCTTCCTTGACTTTCGGAAGGCATTCGATACAATTCCACACTATCGTATAGTGAATCAAATAGGTTACCAGTATTAGACAGGTAGTAGGATTCAGGACTTTATGAGATAGAACTCAATACGTTATTGTTAATGGGAAGAAATCGGCTGATATAAACACAAATTCTGGTCTACTCCAAGAAAGTGTTACAGGGTCATTACTATTTACAACATAGGTATATGATCTAGTACATATCACCGGAAGGTCTTTGAGGTTTTCCGCAGACAAGACTGTTGTCTATAGCAAGGTTACAGGGCCTGGAGATCGTGGCATTGGAAGTTGAGCCTGAACTTAAAAAAAGATGGCATCTTTGTTTTCAGTATTCAATCTTTTGATAGGTTTGATGGACCCGCCACAAAATTTCTCTATTTCGTCAGCCTCTTCACCTCAATAGCACTTGCACTATACGTCCTCAACTATTTGTTGAATGTACTCCAACCTGTGCCTTCTCTTAGAATTATTACACTCTAGAGCTCCCAGTAATACCACGGAGGTTTTTTATCTAATGTTTTAACACATTTCCTATCATCCTGTCCCTTCCCCTCATCCATGTTTTCAATGCGTTCATTTCTTCGTCGTTTATGTGAAGAAGCGCCTCGTTCCTTGTCTTATCAGCACACATAATTTTCAACATTCTTCTGTAGCACCACATCTCAAACGGTGCGATTCTCTTCTGTTACGGTTTTTCGCTGTCCTCGATACACTGCCATACGATCCTGTACTCCGAACGCACAGTCTCAGAAATTTCTTCCTCAGATTAGGGCCTGCGTTTGATATACGATGATCTAGCATACTACGCGTAAAGAGGCCAAGAGATTTATTAGTGTTGGATTGGTGGCGTCCAACCGGTCGAATCCGCAGGCCTACTGATCTAGTAGAAGACCGGCAATGCATGGTGCTGGTACCACGAACATCTACGTACTTCAAATAGTACTTCCTCTAGGAGAGCCACTAACACTTCAGTAACAAATTTTGCGTATCTTTTTCCCGTAAACGCTAATTCAGTGAAGAATGGATCAATGCCATAGCCTCCAATAACCCCGCAACAAGCGTTCACATTCCATTGCCTCTGATGTTGAAACTACCTCAAAGGCCCAAAGTTTGCTGAATTGGCATAGTTGTTAGACCCTTTCTGTCTGTTCAAAGCAGATAAATTCTAGTTTCAAAATATTCTAATGAATATGAAACAATTAATCGGATTTTGAAGAAACGCCGTTGAATTTTTCTCTTTTAGAACAAGCGTACTAGCAACAGAAATTACTATAGTTCCATTAGAAAAAGCGCCTTCGAGGCCGATATCAAAAAAAAATTGTCGTGTCTCGAGACCGATATCTCCGTCATTAATATAGTCATAAAAGACGCCGTATATTGTTTAGTAAGAACTTCCCCATAATTCACCTGCATGTAAACCGATTTCCCATCTATTAAACGATTCCGGAAAAAGATGAGGGGAACAGCTAAGCTGAACCACCCTTTATACGAAGGAACAGTTCCGGGAACGTAATAGATTAATTTCCCCGAAGAGGACAGGTGCAGATATTGACTTAACGGGGGCTTTAAAATTGTATTAGTGTTTCATAGTATCGTGGTCCAACATCCAAAAGAATTTTACTAAAATTAACACAGTCTGTGGAAGCGTACGCCGTTATAAACTCCGTCCGAACAGGCCTTGGAAGGCCCAACGGTACCGTACGGCCGCCGTGTCATTCTCTGCCCACAGGCGTCAATGGATGCGAATATGGAGGGGCATGTGGTCAGCACATCTCCTCATCTTGCCTCTGAATAGGTGAAAAAGTGTATATTTTCAAGGTGGAAAACGAAGTTTTTACACTTGCTTTTCCAAGTGTCTATTTAACAGTTCGTAGTGCTAACTCAGAGATTTCAGATGGAGCTCCACCTAAGTGTGTATCAATGATTCTTCAATTGAATGAAGTACAGTTAGATCATTATATACTCGAACACAATAAATTCTTCTTTAGTTGTTCAAAATCAAAGCTAGCGTTGTAAATTTCTGTCACTTCATAGTCGTCTACACGTATTCGCCTAATGAAAGGACTCTGTGGCATAGCACGAAATGTATCCATCGTCGATGATCAGTCTCGCTTTACTCTTCGGCAGAATCTTGTTCTCTTTGTTAAGGTTTCTGTGTACAGTATGAAACATCTAAGATCTTGTACTCAGAAAGATTATATATCTGTGTTCCTCAATATTTCCTTTTTAAAAAATTCTGCTTACAGCACTAAGCTCTTGATACGCTTGCGCAGAACAGTTTGCCTGAGGCGAATTGTCATGGCTGCCATACACTGTCGGACAGAAACGTGTACGGTAGTGCGGCGGTATTTATCGTGGTGGAAGGAAAGGGTACAAATAAAAGAAACTGAAAGACAGTCAGAAAAGTCACATTTCATAGCTTAACACCCATGTGTAAGCGGCTATTACTGAGATATATTTTGTGAATAATTCTAGCGTAACGTTAATCGTATTAATAATTTTCACATACGCGGTGCCATAATCAAACAACTACTTCCAATGCTTTCCTAGATACAGAAATAATACAGGTCGAAACGTCAGACAAGAGAGGAACTATTTACTTCTCAAACGAACTAAGCCCTCTCAATTTACAGCCTCCTTCCCTCTTAGAGCTGACCGAAAGTGGTCAAGCTCTTCCCATCACTTGCAAACAAGAACCGTTTTTTTGCACTTAGCTTATTTTGCTTAAAAATACCAATCGCTGAACAATCTGGACGTACCTTATTTACATGACATGGCCCTGCGCATTCTCCTCCAATGCACGGAGAACAAAAACAAGAAGTTTCTCGTCTAATTACAGGATTAAGCTGTGTCCATACGAATAGGATACTGGAGGAAATAAGATGTATATGAACATAAACACTTAAGTGTTCAGTAGTACCAAAAGGTCTGGCAGGATCCAGTGTCACTAATTAAACAAGAAATACTATGGGTTTACGTATTGCTTTACAGGAGCTACTGAGTAAGAGTAAGATTATATTGCAATGTCACTGCAGGACGAATTAGTATATCTGCACTGTTTTTAGCTGACTTCTGTCACTAGTCTAAAACAATTGAATTTTTCGCCAGTTACCATAATAAGGTATTAAGATGTTCCCACAAAAAAAACTGCCTACATGCTATTACACCACTTGTCAATAAACAACGTTGTATTTTCAAACTCTCAACACACTGTGTGTGTTGGATACGGTTGTAAAACTATTGTGAGCACCTCAGTATCCATATCCCACTTGCCCGCATGAAACTTGATGTTGTTTGACACCAACGTGTTCTTGGGAAAAGAGCTGCAGTGGCCTGGATGTCAGCACAAGGTACACATTAGCTGTAAAGGTGACCAACTCTCCCTAAGCTCCAACTCAAATGCCACATGTTTGCTAAATGTACATTCCCTAAATATATTCTCCCAGTGTACACTACTGACAAGTTGTCGGGCTTCCAGCCGGGTGGCAGCGCTGAAAGTCTGTGGCGTTACGACGAATGTCATACTCATCACCCTATGGCCAAGTCAGAAAAGGATGAGCATGAGACCCGTCGAAGAATCGCAGTATCATGCTGTCACGCTGCTGCAAACCTGAGACCGTCTCATCTGTGGATCCCTTATTTTTTTAAATATTTTTGTTCTTAGAAGTGCTGTTTTTATAACAATCATACTGACTGGATAACAGTCCTATTAAGAACTAGCTGAGAAACATGGCGATGCCAAGGTATTTGTTTGTAAATTTGACGAAGACTACCTACACTCTGAACTGGAAGTAGTGTGATTAGGGACATGAACAAACAACTTGTTTGCTTCATTAACACGAGAGAGCTGGCCGTGTAAAAAGCAACCGATACTAAGTCCCACGCATGCAATACACAGCGTCCCGCCTAGTTCTTCGTTTATGGTCGAGGCATAATATAAGCTTATCAGGAAGTGCACGTTTTTAAAGTATAATGGTAAACTATTAAAAGTAGGCGGGACTCCAAGTATAAAAACTCATTCGCCTGTTCACTTCCTGTCAAAATTTCCATCTCTATTACGATGCATTGGTCAGAAGTAAGGGAGAGAAGTAGCTTTCGCCCTCGTGTGTATTGAAGGGTTCTGAGAAGCAGACCTCGATCAGAGTTACGGTGCACTACGCTTTTGGGATGAGTTCCCAAAGAGCGAGTTAAGGCCTGATGTTTTAGTACCACAGCAAGTCTTACCTCACAACCTTCAGGCCACATAGTCCCCAGACTTTAGCCGTTCGTATGTATCCAGAAAGCCCCGACAGTTTTCTATGTATTTTATTCGAAGCAGTGTCGTTAAGTTTTTAATACATAAAGAGAAATCAGTAAATCCATATATCTTAGCCAAGTAAACTCAATGTTACTTTGTATTCATTAAGATAAAATCCCGGCCCTTAATTCTGTCACTGACGTAAACTTCCAAAAATACTTCTGCCACTGGGTTGAAGATGCTAGTAGCGCCATCTATTAGTTCTCTGCTGTACTATGCTGGGATGATTGAACGTCTGGACTACTAGGCTGAGCAGAAGATTTTGGACAAAACTTTACATTACGACATTTTCCTTTACTGTGTTCCGGTGTTTATAAAATGAAGTCTGTATGTTGCCGCAAGCTACGCTCAAGTTACTTGCGAAAACGCAATGAAAATTCGTCAAGTAGTTTTAGAGATTAACTTGTTCAAACAGACAGACAGACTCAACAGGTTCACACTTTTGTTATTAGTATAGATATTGATTGAGTACTAGATAACAGGGTATGGATGCAACTAAGTATAAAGACGTATTCATCGGAACATTTTTACATTTTTTGCCACAAAATTTGATATGTGTTTTTAGGTCCACCAAACAGGAATTACTATAATTGTTTTGTGTCTACACTCTGTACATTGTTGTAGATTGTATCTTGTTCGAAAACTGTGAAATGAATGAAGTCAGTATGTTGGTTGCTGCAAAATGTTTAACATTCACATTAGTATTGCTTGTTAATCTCCAAAACGGCGTCATGTCATGTGGTTGTGGCAGGCTGAATAGCACACAAGTTTTCCTTTTCTCATTCTGTGTTTTATACTCACTTATACAAAGTGTATATACACTCCTGGAAATGGAAAAAAGAACACATTGACACCGGTGTGTCAGACCCACCATACTTGCTCCGGACACTGCGAGAGGGCTGTACAAGCAATGATCACACGCACGGCACAGCGGACACACCAGGAACCGCGGTGTTGGCCGTCGAATGGCGCTAGCTGCGCAGCATTTGTGCACCGCCGCCGTCAGTGTCAGCCAGTTTGCCGTGGCATACGGAGCTCCATCGCAGTCTTTAACACTGGTAGCATGCCGCGACAGCGTGGACGTGAACCGTATGTGCAGTTGACGGACTTTGAGTGAGGGCATATAGTGGGCATGCGGGAGGCCGGGTGGACGTACCGCCGAATTGCTCAACACGTGGGGCGTGAGATCTCCACAGTACATCGATGTTGTCGCCAGTGGTCGGCGGAAGGTGCACGTGCCCGTCGACCTGGGACCGGACCGCAACGACGCACGGATGCACGCCAAGACCGTAGGATCCTACGCAGTGCCGTAGGGGACCGCACCGCCACTTCCCAGCAAATTAGGGACACTTTTGCTCCTGGGGTATCGGCGAGGACCATTCGCAACCGTCTCCATGAAGCTGGGCTACGGTCCCGCACACCGTTAGGCCGTCTTCCGCTCACGCCCCAACATCGTGCAGCCCGCCTCCAGTGGTGTCGCGACAGGCGTGAATGGAGGGACGAATGGAGACGTGTCGTCTTCAGCGATGAGAGTCGCTTCTGCCTTGGTGCCCATGATGGTCGTATGCGTGTTTGGCGCCGTGCAGGTGAGCGCCACAATCAGGACTGCATACGACCGAGGCACACAGGGCCAACACCCGGCATCATGGTGTGGGGAGCGATCTCCTACACTGGCCGTACACCACTGGTGATCGTCGAGGGGACACTGAATAGTGCACGGTACATCCAAACCGTCATCGAACCCATCGTTCTACCATTCCTAGACCGGCAAGGGAACTTGCTGTTCCAACAGGACAGTGCACGTCCGCATGTATCCCGTGCCACCCAACGTGCTCTAGAAGGTGTAAGTCAACTACCCTGGCCAGCAAGATGTCCGGATCTGTCCCCCATTGAGCATGTTTGGGACTGGATGAAGCGTCGTTTCACGCGGTCTGCACGTCCAGCACGAACGCTGGTCGAACTGAGGCGCCAGGTGGAAATGGCATGGCAAGCCGTTCCACAGGACTACATCCAGCATCTCTACGATCGTCTCCATGGGAGAATAGCAGCCTGCATTGCTGCGAAAGGTGGATATACACTGTACTAGTGCCGACATTGTGCATGCTCTGTTGCCTGTGTCTATGTGCCTGTGGTTCTGTCAGTGTGATCATGTGATGTATCTGACCCCAGGAATGTGTCAATAAAGTTTCCCCTTCCTGGGACAATGAATTCACGGTGTTCTTATTTCAATTTCCAGGAGTGTAGATATCAACACGTCAGGGGACATTACTTGCGATTTTGCAACAAAAATGCACTCACAAGGCTCACGTTTAAACATAACTAGCTACAGCAAGAACTGTCGATAGAAAGGAAAGATTGTTTTTTAAACTTATTTTTATACACCTGTTGTAATTTTGTAGCCACATTTATAACTCGACAAATTATTTCTTCATGAAGCAGTCTTGTGCTACGGATGTCTGCTATTTGAAGACTGTTTAACGGAACAATAAACAACAAATTATATGCATCCAAATTTTTAATACTCGTGAGTGATAACCTTTTTTTTATTGGTGTATTGCACTATCACTCCAGAAGCTTACGCCACAGCTGGAAACAGCCGATGTATAGTTAGCATTGTGTACATATTATAAGTGCTTACAGCCAACTGTAGACGAATCAGTCAGTTCGAAATCAGTAACAATGAATGGTTTCTTGCAGCTAAATTTTTATCCAGTCATGGTCACATTACGTCACCTTTTTATAAAATGGAGGTTTCATTTGAAGAGCGGAAATGGAAAACTTGATAACCGCGAAATCTTACATTTATCAGGAAAATCAGAAAACAACGTATTTCTTTTTATAATCTTATATGTATCCAGAATATTGAGCAGATAGACTAAATCACAGCGTTATTCTGCCCACTCCACCACTGTAAAACATGATGAGACAAATTAGAAAATAAATAATTTATTAAGACATAAATGCCATACCAGGAAACTAAGAGCAAACAAGCACCTTCTTGTTTCAGGTACCTTTAATACAGCACACTATTCTTTATTAGTGATAATACAACTACAGAAATGCTGCTGATGACGGATCAACAGGTCTTTCTTTTTTGTAACTGGTAAACATGTCCGCGCGTAGTAGCCACGCGGTTTGAGGTTTCATGTCACGGACTGCGTGGCACCTCCCGCCGAAAGTTCGCGTCCTCCCTCGGCCATGATGAGTGTGTTGTTCTTAGCGTAAGTTAGCTTAAGTAATGTGTAAGTCTAGGGACCGATGACCTCAGAAGTTTGGTCCCTTAGAATTCACACACATTTGGACATTTGATAAACACGGCATGGCTTAGATTTGCCATTTCTTTTCTCTTTTTGAATACAATGGCAATGGCTGTTCTTCCGATTCAGAGTAAGAATTTTTGAATGCTTTTTGAGATGGGTGAGTATAAGACAGTTTGATGATACTGAACTTCAGTATCTTATGCGTCTACACTGATCACAACTATTCAACAGCATTTTTTAAAATCAAAGAAACCAGTCGCATTGTTTGCACAGGAATGACATGTAATGGGTTAACGGCTTTAGTTAACTCAACAATCTTACGTAAATCTTCCGGAGCAAAGGTCTTGCTTACTTTCCTTTGTTTTCAGTATTTGCAAAATAACTCAAAAAGCAGTGCTTACTCGTAGAGAACCTCTCTTTCAACCATTCCAGATTAAATGGAGGAGCCCTGGCACTTGGAACTCGCTGCTTGGCAGGAAGACCGTGCGCCATCTAATAATAAATGTTTGAAACATTTTCTGTATGATTTGACACTTGGAACCAGTCCAGGGATATGGAGCAGTGCACCGAGAACAAAACTGTACTGAGAACGCTTATTGTGAAAAAATGTTCGATATTGTGAAAAACGTCTCTTCTACTGCAAGCTCTTTGCTTTCCATAGTTCGGGAGGAGCTAGTAAGGATCAAAACAAGAAAAAAGTCCAGTAAGCGTGGGATCTAAAATGCCTACTTCAAGAGCTATAGCATCCTGATGAGTTCAGATGGACTTTCTTGCTTTGCAGCAGAGGCCTTAGAACAGCAGCTGAGTTCAGCTTTCGAAGATGGCTTGAGGCGCCGCTCAGGAGTGGGACGTGTTCTGCGCGGGTTTCTTAACGGATGTCCTGTCGATGTGTTTCTTTAGTCCCACGTGCAAGGGACGCATTCTTTCAAATTTCTGGCGATAAACAGATGGACATAATGAAATTTTCACTCTGCAGCGGAGTGTGCACTGATATGAAATTACCTGACGGATTAAAACTGTGTGCCGGACTGAGGCTCGAACTCGGGGCCATTGCCTTTCACGGGCAAGTACTCAGTGGGTAGACCACTTGCCGCAGAAGGCAAAGGCCCCGAGTTCGAGCCTCGGTGCGGCACTCTGTTTTCATCTGGCAGGCAGGAAGCTTCATATCAGCGCACACTCCACTGCAGAGTAAAAATTTCAATGTGGAAACATCCCCTAGGCTGTGGCTAAGACATGTCTCTGCAATATCCCTTATTGCAGGAGTACTAGTTCTGAAAGGTTCGCATAAGAGCTTCTGTGAAGTTTGGAAGGTAGGAGACGAGGTAGCCTACTGGCAGAACTGAAGCTGTGAGGGAGGGGTCGTGAGTCGGTCGTGCTTCAATAGCTCAGTCTGTAGAGCACTTGCCCGGGAAGGTCAAAGATCCCGAGTTCGAGTCTCGGTCCGGCACGCAGTTTTAATCTTCCAGGAAGTTTCAACCGATGGACAGTTTTGATTAAGGGGGAAAAGTCGTTTGTTTTCACTGAAGGAGGTGCCTAGTGCCACTGAGGGATTCGCCATATCACATTTTAGTTCTCCCCCTTCACGTTTTTCGGTCTATGGAAACGGAGGTGAGGCAGACTGAATTTTGTACAGAATCAGTGAGTCGCAGAAGAGTCGGTGAGATGGTGTGCAGGATATGTATCTATATATGAAATTCCACTTCTGTGCAGACTTAGGCTGTTATTTTGGATAGAAATTAGTTCGGATTTCTCGCTTTACTATCTGATTCACCTGTATTTTGATTCTACCCGATTTTACATTGATAACTACATTATTATAAAATTAAATGATGAAATGATTGAACTGGTTTTCTTTTATTTTATTTATCCTCGATGTCCTACGTAAACTTCGCCGAACAAAACATTTTTATTTAAGCAACGGTATGGGTTTGATTCACTTGCTCATTTCACTACACCCACAACATATGGTTTACTACTGCGAGTTAACTATTAACGATAAACTTTAACTCCCGATAGATCTGTTGTGAAGTAGCGCTTTGAATTTTTAGTAACGGATTAACGATTAGCGAAGTTAACTTTATGATTAACGCTGCCCAGCTAAGATCACATGGCGCAAGCGTGACTCCAGCTTTTCTTCTTGGACGAGTCCCAGTTCCGCCTGCAGCGTCAAGATGGATGTTTTATGTGTAGGAACCGAGAGAATCGAACGTTGCCAGTATGCTTTCATCATCCTCCAATCGCGGTGGTAAGCGTACTGGGTACCGTGGGGTACACAACAGGGACCCCGCTGGCTCGTATAGCTGGTAATTTAGACAGTTCTTGTTATACGCTGCCAGCCACATTGACACGACCACCACCTACGTTCGACGTCAACGAGAAATAACCACACATAGTGACAGGTGGTGGCATGAGCAGTGAAGGCCATATAAAGAGTGCCGGTGGGACACGGAAATGGAGTGATTTATCTGAGGTTTTCTGGTCAAGAGTGGGAACGTTTCAGAAACGTCCAGTGTTTTAAACTGTTCGTGCGACGCCATGTTTAAAGTATACTGTGCATGGCAAAATGGCGCTATCCAAAATCTGCGCCCAGGCAACCATAGATGACAGGGGTGAACAATGGCTGCGGTGACATGAACGGGAGAATGCATGTACACCTGTTGAGCAACTGATTGCCCGGATGAACAAAGGCTCCACACCCTTGTCGGTACCGTTTAGAACCTCACTGACTCACTTCCTACACGTCTAGCTGTGGTCCGCTCTGCGAAAGGCCATTACTCAGGCTTTCGGCAGATGGTTACAGTAATATAACCGGACAGCGTATTTCTGACGTGTTAAGGCCTGTGGCTCTACCCTATTTCGAGGTCTCCGTGACGTTCTCTTGCAACAAATAATCCAAGATCGCATGTTGTTGCTGCCCTGACGTGCCTGAACAGTGTTAGACTTTTGGTTTGGCCAGTAGATTTCTCACTCACCGGAAACATCGTCACGAGTCGCCGAGAGATCGGCACATCACCACTCGCCAGCCACGACGGTTATGCTGTCTCGTGTAAGGTACGTCTGTCATCGAGATCTGTTCGACTGTATGGCCGTCCCGGCTACAGCTGTAGCTGGTTCTAAAGGTATAAAATTTCACACCTTCTATCGCAAATTCACCTACGAATTCGACAACCTTGTATACGCACAGTTCATAAAGTTTCGTGATTTCCTTTCTCGCATCGTAGTTTTAATCCACAGCGGTGTGTGCAGGGTGTCCCGGGAGGAATGTTCAATATTCATGGATACGACAGGAACGATCATTTCAAGCAGAAAACTTAGTGTAGACTTATGTTCTTTTCTGAATGGTTGACGAAGAAGAACACATTTAATGTGCGCTGTTATTTATTTTCTGTGTTATTCAAAACACTGTCACGTTTACGCATATGCAATTGCTAGTAAAAATTACAATATGTGTTTTACAAAGCTTCGCTCGAAAGATAAATATTTGTCTGCCTAATGAGGGTAGCAGCGTCCCATAAACGGTAATCTAACAGAGTAAGCTCTGCTGAGCTTGGTGGCGAGTTAATTGAAGTACCACGACAAATGCAACGACTGAGGTCTTCTCTGAGAGTTCTGGTGAAACGTCAAGCGGCTCCCTCGTGATTAAAAGTACACTACAGTCCCCAGCAGCGCATCGTATAAAGAAACGTTTTATTTTTTATCACTTTTACGAAGAAACTATCAACGTGTTCGAAACTCTTATGTCCCAAAACGTACAAGTAATACCAATGACTTAAGAACAGATGTTAATTTTAATTCACAAATAATTTGAACAACGCGAAATAAGTAACCTTGGTATTGAATACATTTTCTGAGTCTTCTCCTGGATTGTCACTTCATCCTACATCTCGATGGATTAGGAGGTACATGTCGTAATTTCTGTGTGAATCAGTTTCATCGAATAATAATTTTATTCATGATTAGTGGTGTCTTCAGTTATTGCAGAAACCTTCTGATACTACCAGATTAACTTTATTTGATGATGATGTACTTTTCAGGAAATTGTGCACACATTGTTTGAAGGCAGAACTGGTTGCTTATGACATCGTGTCGTTTAAGTACGAGGGTTGTTCGGAAAATGAGGTCTGATCGGTTGCGAAATGAAAACCACTGTGAGAATAGAAATTTTTTTACTCGCAACAGTTAGCCACACGTTTCAGCTAACTTTCTACACAGTCGCCGCTCCGACTTGGAAATTTGTCGTGGCGTTGTACAAACTTTCCACTACCCTCGTCTGCCGGCCGCTGGGACCGAGCGGTTGTAGGGGCTTCAGTCCAGAACCGCGCTGCTGCTACGGTCGCAGGTTCGAATCCTCCCACTGGCATGTATGTGTGTGATGTCCTTAGGGTAGTTAGGTTTAAGTAGTTCTAGGTCTAGGGGACTGATGACCTCAGATGTTAAATGCCATAGTGCTTAGAGCCATTTGAACCATTTCGAACTACCCTCATCTCAGAAAGCAGCCACCTATGCTTTCAGCCAATTCCCTACGCTGGTCTGCCTTGTGCCAAAACGTTAGCTTCGTAGCCGTGAGCAGAGATGAACAACGGACGGAGCCATTTAAGCGCTGCGTTTTGTGGGTGATCACTTCCCATCGTAGCGCTGCAGGAGACTCTTCATAGCCCCTGCAGAATACGGCTCAAAATTGTCTTCAAGAAAGTAACGTGTTATGTGGGTGGCATAGCTTCAGGCGAAATCTCTCACCAGATCCACATACTTGGTGGGAGACACTTGTTTTAGGCATTTCTACGTGATCACTCTGAACTGAAAAGAGCGACGTGAAGCGGTCGTCAAACACAGTAAAGACACTGCCCAACTCATCTGTGAGAAGTTGCATCGGATTTTCACAGTGTTTTACATTTCGAGCCTAATCGGACATTACTTTCCGAATTAGCCTGGTATATTACTCTCCAAATGCAAATCTATTTTGACGAAGTCAATATTTATTTCATTTTTACGTGGAAGTCAGTATAGTATTTCAACAGTCAAACAGCCTTCAAACAATGATGATGTTCAATAGCTACATCAAAAGGTCATGGTGCGTAATTGCTTAAGAATTGAAATGACGTCGATAAAATACGGTGGAAAGCTCTTTTGTACCTCGATGTGTGTAATATTGCTAACCACATCGCGCCATCCCATTTGTAGCGCATCTCTCCCGAGGCAAACTTTTATTCATACATTGTGTATTTTTATTAAAATCTGAATAATCCCCTCAGTTTTATGTGCCAAAAACGGAAGGTACGTCATGCTGCGTAGCCCCCTGCAGGTGTTCAGCAAACGAATTTTAAAATATGCAATGAGCTTTTCAACGTCATTCACTCTTCTAAAACGGCGTGCACGGCATCGGCCCAAAACTAAATGTAAATTAAACGTTTTCTTACAATGAAAAGAACACCCTTAGCTGCTTACAGATGTTGACATACGTCAACGGGGACAGATGAAAATGTGCGCCCCGACCGGGATCTCCTGCTTACATGCCAGACGCTCTATCCATCTTTTTTTTTCATTTTGTTCGTTATTGATCGTTGTGTTTGGTCATTGCGGACGTCGCAAGACATCCTGTTCAAGTTCGGTGTTTGATCCTTCCACTCAGTTTCTTTATTACAGAAGCCAACCGGCTCTCTGACCGAACACGCTGAGCTACCGTGCCGGCATCTGAGCCACTGAGGACACAGAGGATAGCGCGACTGCAGGGATTTATCTCTGGCACGTTTCCCACAAAACCCACATTCTAAACGTATTTTCCCGCACTACATTCGTAGTGCCCCTGCCCATTATACTCATTACTCGAGGCGCGTTGCCAATCCCGTAAGAGTTCGGGCACTGTTTGTGCATTCGCACAGAAGAAGATGGTTAACTATATATATATATATATATATATATATATATATATATATATATATACTAAGATGGTATCTGTTCTTTCGGACATGTCCGAAAGAACAGATACCATCTTAGTAAATATAAACGTTTTTTTGTCTCGGGAACCATTCGGTATTGGTCACATGTCCATAAGGAGCTTTTTGCTTCAGATGATCGTTACTGTCACATCCTTGTGTACTGACGGTTCCGCGCTGCTTAGCTGAGTGGTAACGTGCTTGCCTCCCATGTAGTGGGCCCGGGTTAGATTCCCGGCCGAGTTCGAGATTTTCTCCGCTCGTTGACTGGGTGTTGCGTTGTCCTCATCATCATTTCATCCCCATTACCGTCAGGCAAGTAGCCCAATGTGGCGCCGACGGAATGAAACTTGCACTCGGCGGCCGAAATTCGCCAGATGGGGCCTCCCGGCCAACAATGCCATACGATCATTTCATTTCACCCTGTACGTCAATCGAGAATCTCAAAATCACACTAATTCACGGAATCACCGACACATTCACGAGGAATCAAAACCAAACGTAAAGTGGCATGCAAAGTAGCGGAGGGCCGTCATCCGATACTAGGTAACGGCGTCGTAGAGCGAGAGCAGTGCGAGAAATAAAATAAGTGCGGCGTGGCGAGGCTCGGGCAGACGCGGGCTGGGCTGGGCTGGCGGGACGCAATCTCTCCGGCGCCGTGCGCTCTGGGGAGCAACTGCGCGCCGCCATTGTGCCCGCCGCGCCGCAACGTGCATTGTCGCGCCAGAAAGGCGCCCCGGGAAACAAAACACGCGCGCCGCCTGGCCTGTCCGCCTCCCGCTCCTCAAGTCGGAAATCGCGAATGCAGCCCGCGTTCAAAGTGAGGCAGGGGGCTGCTAAAAAAAGAACCCGAAACGCACGCCGTCTCTGCTCGTAAGATGCTGTCGTAGATATCCCTGTGCTGGTTACCACCAGCCGGGATCAAAATGTCTCGGCTGTGAACTTGCAACTAAAGCTACACCGATCCACTACAGTTCCCTGTGGAGTGCGTGGCAGAGGGTAGTTTTTATTGTAGAGTGCATCAAGACTTCCTCCCGTTCCAGTCACATACGGATGGTCTTATTTTATCTCCACTATTAAAAAGGAAAAATAAATTATCATAAAAAAGTGACTGGTCGCAGTTTTTTCAACCTTTCAATGTACAACGAAACGCCAAAGAAACTGGTATAGGTACACGTATTCAAATACATAGATAGGCAGAAAACGGCGCTGCGGTTGGAAATGCATATATGAGACAAGTTTCTGGCGCAGTTGTTAGATCGGTTATCGCTGCTACAATGGCAGGTTATCAATATCTAAGTGAGTTTGAACGTATAGTCAGCGCAGGAGCGATGGGACGCAGAATCTCCGAGGTAGCGATGAAGTGGGGATTTTCGCGTACGACCATTTCACGAGTGTACCGTGGATATCAAGAATCCAGTAAAACATCAAATCTCCGACATCGCTGCGGCCGGGAAAAGATTCTGCATAACGAGACCATCGACTACTGAAGAGACTCGTTCAGCGTGACAGAAGTGCAGCCTTCCGCAAATTTTTGCGTATTTCAAAGCTGGGCCAGAAACAAGTGTCAGCGTGCGAACCATTCGACGAAACATCATCGATATGCGCTTCCGGAGCCGAAGGCCCACTCGTGTACCCTTGATGACTGCACGACACAAAGCTTTACGCCTCGCCTGAGACCCTCTAAACACCGAGATTGGACTGTCGATGCCTGGAAACATGTTTCCTAGTCGGACAAGTCTCGTTTAAAATTGTATCGAGCGTATGAACGTGTACTGTTATGAAGACAACCTCATGAGCCCATGGACCCTGCATGTCCGCAGGGGACTGTCCAGGCTGGTGGAGGCTCTGTAAAGGTGTCGGGCGTGGGCAGTTTGAGTGATATGGGACCTCTGATGCGTCTAGATATGACACTCACAGGTGACACGTACGTAAGCATCGTGTCTGGTCATTTCCATCAGTTCACGTCCATTGTGCATTCCGACGGGCCTGGGCAATTCCAGCAGGACAATGCTACACCTCACACATCCAGAATTGCTACCGAGTGTCTCCAAGAGCACTCTTCCGAGTTTAAACGCTTCCGCTGGCCATCAAACTCCCCAGACACGAACATTATTGAGGATATCTGGGATGCCTTGCAACGTGCTGTTCAGAAGAGATCTCCACACCTCGTACTCTTTTGGATTTATGGTCAGCCCTACAGGATTCAAGGCGTCAGTTTCCTCCAGTATTACTTCAGGCTTTAGACGAGCCCATGCCACGTCGTGTTGCGGCACTTCTGCGTGCTCCCTGGGGCCCTACACGATATTAGGTACGTGTACCAGTTTCTTTGGCTCTTCAGTGCATATTAAGACTAGCTCCTAGTAACTACAGCATGCTATGCTACACTGCGAAGCAGAAAAGATATTCTTAGTGTGCCTTTATGCTACCTACGAAAATCCACTTATCCCACCAAGATCCGCAGGCTCGGCAGAAATATGTCTCTTCCAAAGCGTCCCTCCCACCAAGTGTCTCAAATCCGTTTCCCTTCCCCTTTCGTCCGAGTTAGTGTTCCGTCTCTAATGGCGCCGTTGTCGATGGTACGTTAAACGCCAGTCTTCCTTCCTTCTATATTCGGTACTTTCTGAGCAGGCTTGTTTATTTGTACAGACTCTTATGTAACAATTATGGCCGAGTCTCGATAACTCGAAGTTTAAGAGACCTAACAAAAAGTCCAAACAGCTGACGGTTTGATTCTCTATGTGATTGACTAAAAAAACTCCTCCCGAACAGGCCATGAAGACCCAAAGTTACCGACCGGCCGCCGTGTCATCCTCAGCCCACAGGCGTCACTGGATGCGGATATGGAGGGGCATGTGGTCAGCACACCGCTCTGCCGGCCAAATGTCAGTTTCAGAGGCCGGAGCCGCTACTTCTCAATCAAGTAGCTCCTCAGTCTGCCTCACAATGGCTGAGTGCACCCCAGATCGGCAACAGCGCTCGGCAGACCTGATGGTCACCCATCCAAGTGCTTGCCCAACCCGACAGCCCTTTGATCTGACGGGAAGCGGTGTTACCACTGCGGCTAGGCCGTTGGCCTTATGGGTTTGCATGATCAAGGTTAAAACAAGAGAATGTCTAAATAAGAGTATAAGTTTAAAAACGGTACTCTACATTCAGTAAGAGGCGTATTTCTTTACAAAGCTAAGCTAAAAGTAGCATCTGAACCTCAAATTGTATGAAACTTGATTTTTATGAAACTTGATTTTTTTTCAAGATACTTATTAACTTTTTATGTGTTTACTATTTCAAACAAAAGACACATATACGTTTCGAGAACATTTATTTGAGGTCTTCCTTGCAGTTGATTTATGTATTGTAGTGCGTTATACAATGTTGAGAAAACAAACGAATGCCACGGAGAGTTGAATGACGAAATAAATATCTGAAAAATTGATTGAACAGTTCGATTTGCCGATTATTATATAGCCGTGGATTTCGAATTACAGAGTTCCAAGGAACTGATACAAGGAACTTAATACCTTGACAGTTGAGTGACATCCAGATGTCTGAATGAGTCTGGAGCGATTTCGTGACACAAGCACTTGGAAAAAAAAAGAAAAACTACTAAACATGTAATTATACGAATGACATGTCAGAACAGGCCATAGGCGATTGCAGGACGTTGAGAGATCTCATTCAACATTGTGGATATTAGAGGCCTGTTTTATAATATATTTTCTTTTTCCTGGGTACCTACACAAGCTCTGCATGCAAATTGACCAATTCAAAAACCTGTTTAAGAGATTAAAATGTATTTTACTTCCTCACTGAAGGGCACATCTCTTAAGGACACAAATTTCCCGAAAGGTTTCTGTCACTTTTCATGGACGTAAGGAAATAGGAAAATAATTGGTTTTTTTTTCCATAAGGCTGAACAGATTCAGACGAGGGTGCATGTTTAGACGAGGGCGCATTCTAATAAACAGTTCAAAAATGGTCCAAATGGCTCTGAGCACTATGCGACTTAACTTCTGAGGTCATCAGTCGCCTAGAACTTAGAACTAATTAAACCTAACTAACCTAAGGACATCACACACATCCATGCCCGAGGCAGGATTCGAACCTGCGACCGTAGCTGTCCCGCGGTTCCGGACTGAGCGCCTAGAACCGCTAGACCACCGCGGCCGGCCTAATAAACAGTACATGAACAAATAATAAGAACAATCCGAGAGCATAAATATCGAGTTATTCTTTTTATAAGGGACAAAAAATGATTCTACGACTATCCTAATGCAGTGTAAATTCAGAATATTGAAGATAACCGCGAGATGGGTAAAAGGGAAAGCAACATTACATGCACACATAATTGGGGATCTGTGAAATCATATTTTCAAGCAAAAATGTGATTATATGAATGATAAAATAATTAGTTAAACAGCACAGGTAAGTTTTATTACATTATGTAGAGGTTAAATTTTGTTCTCTCTCTCTCACACACATATTCTATGTGATTTGATGTGTCTTACAGCTAGTATTCTTTTGTGTTTCTTGATTAACTCGTGTGAATTACCTGCTCAATGCCGTTAATCGAAGAATCCAGTTTCGTCTTTTATATCAATCTGAATCATTGTTAAAAGCAATGAAAAACGGCTTTCAAGATGCGAAACTTCGAAACCCGTGTATGATCTTTTACGTTGTTTTCATTCTCTACTAATTATTCAGAAGGTGCAGGACAATATACAGGGTGGTCCATTGACCGTGACCGGGCCAAATGTCTCACGAAATAAGCGTCAAACGAAAAAACTACAATGAACGAAACTTATCTAGCTTGAAGGGGGAAACCAGATGGCTCCATGGTTGGCCCGCTAGATGGCGCTGCCATAGGTCAAACGGATATCAATTGCGTTTTTTAAAATAGGAACCCCCATATTTATTACATATTCGTGTAGTACGTAAAGATATATGAATATTTTAGTTGGACCACTTTTTTCGCTTTGTGATAGATGGCGCTGTAAATTCACAACCATGTGGCTCACAATTTTAGAAGAACAGTTGGTAACAGGTAGGTTTTTTAAATTAAAATACAAAACGTAGGTACGTTTGAACATTTTATTTCGGTTGTTCCAATGTGATACATGTACCTTTGTGAACTTATCATTTCTGAGAACGCATGTTGTTACAGCGTGATTACCTGTAAATACCACATTAATACAATAAATGCTCAAAATGATATCCGTCAACCTCAATGCATTTGGCAGTACGTGTAACGACATTCCTCTCAACAGCGAGTAGTTCTCCTTCCGTAACGTTCGCACATGCATTGACAATGCGCTGAAGCATGTTGTCAGGCGTTGTCGGTGGATCACGATAGCAAATATCCTTCAACTTTTCCCACAGAAAGAAATCCGGGGAAGTCAGATCCGGTGTAATTGCGGGCCATGGTTTGGTGCTTCGACGACCACTCCACCTATCTTGAAATATGCTATTCAATACCCCTTCAACCGCACGCGAGCTGAGTGCCGGACATCCATCATGATGGAAGTACATCGCCATTCTATCATGCAGTGAAACATCTTGTAGTAACATCGGTAGAACATTACATAGGAAATCAGCATACATTGCACCATTTAGATTCCCATCGATAAAATGGGGGCCAATTATCCTTCCTCCCATAATGCCGCACCAGACATTAACCCGCCATGATCGCTGATGTTCCACTTGTCGCAGCCATCGTAGATTTTCAGTTGCCCCATAGTACATATTATACCGGTTTACGTTACCGCTGTTGGTGAATGACGCTTCGTCGCTAAATACAACGCGTGCAAAAAGTCTGTCATCGTCCCGTAATTTCTCTTGTGCCCAGTGGCAGAACTGTACACGACGTTCAAAGTCGCCGCCATGCAATTCCTGGTGCGTAGAAATATGGTACGGGTGCAATCGATGTTGATGTAGCATTCTCCGAGACTTTTGAGATTCCCGATTCTCACGCAATTTGTCTGCTACTGATATGCGGATTAGCCGCAACAGCAGCTAAAACACTTGGGCATCATCATTTGTTGCAGGTCGTGGTTGACGTTTCACATGTGGCTGAACACTTCCTGTTTCCTTAAATAACTTAACTATCCGGCGAACGGTCCGGACACCTGAATGATGTTCGTCCAGGATACCGAGCAGCATACATAGCACACGCCCGTTGGGCATTTTGATCACAATAGCCATACATCAACACGATATCTAGCTTTTCCGCAATAGGTAAACCGTCCATTTTAACACGGGTAATGTATCACGAAGCAAATACTTTCCGCAATAGCGGAATGTTACGTTATACCACGTACTTATACGTTTGTGACTATTACAGCGGCATCTATCACAAAGCGAAAAAAGTGGTCCAACAAAAACATTCATATTTCTTTACGTACTACACGAATATGTAATAAAAAATGGGGGTTCCTATTTAAAAAAACGCAGTTGATATCCGTTTGACCTATGGCAGCGCTATCTATCGGTGCAACCATAGCGTCATTTGGTTTCCCCCTTCAAGCTAGACTAGTTTCGTTCTTTGTAGTTTTTTCGTTTGATGCTTATTTCGTGAGATATTTGGCCCGATCACTATCAATGGACCACCCTGCATATCCAAAAAAAAATTTTTTTTTCAACTTACACTGACATGCCATGTTTCACCATGTTTCAGTCACAGGCTACAAAGCACAGACGAGAAAAATCTCTGTGCTGGGCAATGAACCAAAGCTTGTTTCAGATCCTGTTTCTCAGAAAAAATTAAGGTAGTGGGGAATTTTTTAGGTTTTCTGCTTATAGTCTACTCAGTATCTTGTTAGGTATGTATTACATGTTTATCTTACTTGTTGCCCCTGGAAGATAGTTTTATTCAAATTCTGCGGACGCAAACTAGAGCTAACCAATAATGAGTAACCTTGGAAAGAAACTCCGAATGAAAGAACATGTCGCCATTGATTTCAGGATTGTTGTAAATAAGTATTTTCTATCTTAATAATGAGAAATAGCTTCTGATTTCTGCTTTTTCCAGCGATACTGAAGGATGGTAAACCTCTGGTAACCATACGACTTGATTATACCCGTTTACTTTCCAAATATGTTTCTTCAACCTAGATTTGCGAAAGTGGTATCTGTAACTCTACTGAACACCCGACAACACGCCATCTGAGACATCATTTCTCTGGCTTAGAACATTGTTTTCCAATCGCAACTGTCACCTCAGCTACGGAGATGGCTGAGTGAAACGGGAAGGAGTAAAATAAAGCTTGATAATGAGTACATTAAGTATATTACCTGCTGGCACTTTCTTCGGATATTCTGTTGCAGGTCGCTAAACAACTGATATCGGTCTCCTATGTGTAAACTTCATAGAAGCGTTCCAAGTATGGCATACCTTAAGATTGGTTGAGATAAATGTGATTACAGTTAAACTAAATGGCAATGTAGTGACTGGTAATTCACCGGTTGTCAGCACTTTTAGCAATAACTTTTCAAATATTGCAGCAAGAATATGGTTAAGTGGTTCGGTTGAAGAAGCAGGAAAATATGTTAAAAATATCATTCCATCTAACTAGAAGTAGCTCCAACTTCCTTCAGTGAAGTTAATACAATTACAGAAATTCTTAAGAACAAATGCTCATATGGTTTTGATGGAATTTTAGACAGAATTCCGAAAAGCTGTTATAACATAATAAGTAATATCGTTAGCGACACATGTAATGCATCACTGGCACGGAATTTTTTTCCAGACAGTCTAGAATATGCAATTGTTACACCTCTTTATAAGAATAGTGACAAGAAAGCCTTAAATATAATTGCCGTCCAATTTCTAAAATATACGAAGAAGTATTGGACTCAAGAGCAGTCACAGAATTACGTAGAAACAAAATACTATCCAATCACAGTTTTCATCGCCGAAGAGTTACTCGACTGAGAACGCTATTTACACGTTCAACAGCGAATATTACAAGCCTTAAATAATAAAATACCACCAGCTGATATGTTTTGTGATATTTCTAGGGCCTATTTACTGTGTGGATCATATTACTCTCTCAAAAAATCTTAAGTTTTATGAAACTGAAGGTTTTATACACAACTGGCTTCAATCATACTACCAAACACAACACAAAAAGTTGTTCTCTATAATTCAAGTCATTTTGGAAGAAGAGAAAATTTTAATAACTGGGATATACAATGAATGGAGCTTCACATGGTTCAATTTGTGTCCACTCCTATTCCTTACAGATGTGAATGACCTTCTACTTGACACTGAACCGGAATTGTTACCTTTTGCAGGTGATACTAGTGTTATATAAAATCTTATTAGAGTGAAATTAGCAGAAGAAATTTTTAGTAATGTTTTTTCAAAGAATTGTTAAATCGTTTTCTGTTCACATGTGTGTGAGTTCCTAAGGGACCAAACTGCTGAGGTCATCGGTCTCGAAACTTACACACTACTTAAACTAACTAAACGCTAAGGACAACACTCACACCCGCGCGGCCACTCAGCGAGGCATCGTTTCCTGAAAATGGTCTCTCCCTAAATTGCAATTCCCGTGTATATGAGGGCGTTTTAATTCAAAGTAGCGGCGACTTTCAGTTAAAAATATCCTTCTCTGTAGGAGTAAAGGGTGTGTCGCAGGAACGACGACATTGGAAGTTTAAGTCTCGACGTAAGTCGCGCACGGATAGCCGAAGCCGTTAAAGGGACTACTCGAGTGTGGCCGAACATCCAGGTTCGAGTCCCAGCCTGGTACAAATTTTCACTGTCGTCGTTCCCTTATGCAGTTGATGGTTGTCCATCTGCGACTACATTTCACATACTGGGTTTTCATAAAGGCTGTAATCGCTGAGTGCCTGTTTCTTAGGACATGCATGCATGTCCGAAGGAACATCGAATCGTTCTTCTTCACAAGACAGACACTACAGTATCGTAAAAAGTAGTGTGTCCATTAATGTTAACAGTAGTCACGTGTACATATCCTCTAAACTGACTCGTTTCACATATTTTCAGTGAAAGAACCGTTTAAATCATCTATGGAACGCCGGCCGGAGTGGAGAAGCAATTCTAGGCACTACAGTCCGGAACCGCGTCACCGCTACGGTCGCAGGTTCGAATCCTGCCTCGGGCATGGATCTTTGTGATGTCCTTAGGTTAGTTAGTTTTAAGTAGTTCTAAATTCTAGGAGTCTGATGACCTCAGATGTTGAGTCCCATAGTGGTCAGAGCCATTTGATTTTCCTCGTAAGCAAATTGTATTTCGAAATTAGTATGGGTGTATATTCATCTATTTCACATGGCAGTCTGTAAATTTAATGGAATGTTAGTCAGTTGCGGTAGGGAGTACCGTACAGAATCACTGTACTTAAATTGCCCTAACTGACGAAAAGGGAGTTGAGAGGTGAACTCTATACCGCCTCTTCCAAGTGCTGCGCAAACGTATTACAGCCTCTCACATACGTCTTGAGAAGTGACTGCAGTGAGGTTTTTAATGCGAGGCAATCAGCAGCAGAATTCTTCCTTTTGTTTTCTCTTCCTTGAGTTCAGTGTGCCTATAAACGGATGGACTGACATCCTAATAGACAGGTTAAATTTACGTTTACATCTATACGCGTACTTCGCAAGACATCGCACGGTGCCGAAGGGTACTCTGTACCCCTAATTTTTATTTCCTTTTGTTACTCCACTTGCAGATAGTGCAAGGGAAAGGAGACTATCTATAATCGCTAATTTCTTGTATCGTGTCTTCGTGGTCCTTACGGAAAATGTATGTTTGATTGCAGTAGAATTCTTCAGCAATCAGTTTCAAATGTCGGTTCTCTAAATTTTCTCAATAGCATCCCTCAAAAAGAACGTTCATTTTCCTCCAGTGAGTTTCATTTGACTTCTCGAAGCATCCGCCCACTAATTTGGTGGGAGCCAGTAGAAACACCCTCCTACGAGGAGACCTTCTGGGAAGTTTGGAAGGTAGGAGACGAAATACTGGCGGAAGTATAGCTGTGAGGACGCGTCGTGAGTCGTACTTTGGTAACTCGGTAACAAGCATGTTTGGCCGTGTCCGAAAAACATCAGTAAATTTATGTAACAAATTGATTCTTGTTACTTAGCGACCTGATGCCCTGTTAGCGACGTGCCGCCTTGTGTCGCAAGTTAAACCAAAAGAGATAAGTCGCTCAAAAAGTATTCTCTTCGGTATATAGGCGTCCATAACAAAGCCCTGCTGATTTATTTAAGTAAAATATTGTCACAAGATGCTTCTTTGTTGACTGTTAACTCGTTGCTAGTATAAAGCCGTAACGTGAGGTAACTTACAACAAAGAATGAGAACAGGTTTGTGTTGGGGCATTTTTCTAGAGGACGAAGAAATGTGGGAGTGGTGCTAGAATTTCATCGCCGGCAGTTATCTGGAAACTGCGTCGCCCGGCGGCCGGCGGCCTGCGGTATGCATACGGCCGTGCACGGCGCATTTCACATCCGCCGCATCTGCTCGCAACGTGCCGCCGCGCCGGCAGGCATTCTGTGTGGCGGCCAGCGCCGCACGCCCCATCGCCCCTCACGGCTGTTCACGGCCCCGCTAGCTGCAACGGCCGCGGCGCTACGTGGCTCTGGCGACACAGGCTATGTGTGCAGCGAGCGAGCTAGCTTTTCTTGGGATTTATCATACACTGGTGGAATAAATAGTTGTGCGGGATAAACGAAACTTGATAGGTGTGTGTCTTGTCCATCATGATTATCCGGGCTGTTATGCCGTGGTCGGTTGATGAATTTTGTCTCAATTCCCAACGTTTCGTCCCCGTCTGCGGGACACATCTTCAAGGGGGTCTGTAGCTCGATGGAAGGTCCAACACACCCGCTGGCTTGCTACTGACAGCCGCTAAACTCCGTGACGTCACGTGTTTTGAAAACGTCAGTGCAATTGGCCGCTGTCCGCTGCCGTCGATCGCCGTTAACATCACCCAGTAGTGGAAGGGTGGTACACATCTTCTTTAACACCGGCATCCATATACCGTTTAATTTCACGCCCTCCTCCTTCCGACTGAAATTATTAGGGTGTTTAGCGATTTCGGTTGCCTCCCTGTAGAGCCTTTCGTAACAGCCGCTTCTGGCAGCTAGTACTTGCGTCTCCTCGAAACGAATATGGTGGTTCCCTGGCTGGAAAGCATGCTCCGAAACAGCTGATCGTTCGGTTTCTCCTCTTCTACAATTGCCCTTGTGCTCTTCCAAACGTTTTGAAACAGTTCTCTTAGAGGTGCCCACATAAACATCTCCACAGCTGCATGGGATCCTATACACTCCAGCTTTTTCCTGTGTTTTGCGAGCGCCCTTGGCAGGCTTAAGGTATTCCTATATCTTCCTGGCCGGCTTGTAAATTACGGTAATATTCCGCTTCGTCAGGATCCTCCCTATTCTTTCCGTTACATTTTTAACAAATGGCAGGAAAACCTTAGATTTTGCAGTAGCCTGTACGTCACTATGATTTCTGCGTGGCTGTCTCAACGCACATTTTATTTCGGCGGACCAATATCCGTTCTTCATTAGTGCATTGTGGAGATGTTCCAATTCCGCGTCGAGCAACTCAGATTCACAAATATTTCTAGCTCTGTCCGCTAACGTCTTGATAACACCCCGCTTCTCTTGTGGGTGGTGGTTCGAATCCCGGTGCAAATAACGGTCCGTGTGCGTGGGTTTGCGGTATACTGAGTGGCCCAAACTACCATTTTCGTTTCTAAAAACCAGCACACCGAGGAAAAGTAATTTGCCGTCTACCTCCTCCTCCATTGTAAACTGAATTCTCGAGTTTATACTATTCAGATGATCGTGGAACCGGCTTAGTTCCTCCCTGTCATGTCTCCACAACACAAACGTGTCATCCACGTATCGGAACCATACATTTGGTTTTTTGCTGGCAGTACCTAAGGCCTGTTCCTCGAATTTCTCCATAAAGAAGTTTGCAATTACGGGACTTAGGGGACTTCCCATAGCCACGCCATCCGTTTGCTAATAAAACTGCTCATTCCACTTGAAGTATGTGGTCGTCAAACAACACTTAAACAGTTCTGCAATATCGGCAGGAAAAATTCGATCCAGCTGTTCCAATACATCATTAAGTGGAACCATGGTAAACAGCGATACCACATCGAAGCTGACCAATATGTCCTCCGGCTGGACCACTATGCCATTCAACCTGCTAATGAAATGTGTCGAATTCTTTATATAAGAGCCCGAACGGCCCACATGTGGTTTTAACAGCGTAGTCAAAAACTTGGCTAACGAGTAGGTGGGCGAACCGATGGCACTTTGTATCGGTCTTAACTGTACATTTTCTTTATGAATTTTGGGCAATCCATAAAGCCTCGGTGGTAGCGCAACTTAATTGCGGAGACCTTTCTGTACACTCTCCTCAATGGAGGACATTTTTATTAACCGCGACACAGTTCTAAGAACGTTGTTAGTGGGGTCCTTATTCAGCTTCCTATATGCTTGCGGATCCAGTAGATCGGTAATTTTACTCTGATAGTCGGCCACATCCATAACCACCGTTGCGCTTCCTTTATCAGCTGGGAGAATCGAAATACTATCGTCGTCATTCAGGAGTACAACTCCGAGCCAAACGCCCTGTAACGTACATTCCACTGACATCAAAACAACGCCATTTATGACATCAGTGGTGTCAAGCGAGAGCTCGTTGGAGGGCAGGGTGGAGGTCTGGTTTGTTTTCTGAGGAAAGCTGGTTCTGCGTCGGTGACAGTGATGGCCGTGTGTTGGGCTAGGAGGCCACTTCAGGGCCTGCAACCAACTGCTCTGTGTGCTAGACACACTGAAACCACGCCCGGAGTTATTGTTTGGGGTGCAATTTCGTACGAAAGCAGGAGTACTCTTGTCAGTATCCCAAGCACCATGACTGCTATTTAGTACGTCAGTCTTGTGATTTGACCCACTGTGCGGCTATTCGTTAACAACATTCCAGGGGTGTTTTCCAACAGGTTAACGCTCGACCACATACAGCTCTTGGATCACAAAATGCTATACAGAGGGTCGACATATTGCTTTGGCCTGCTTGGTTACTGTATCTGTCTCCAATCGACCACATACGCGACATCATCCGACGGTAACTCCAGCGTCATCCACAAACAGCATTAACCGTCCCTGTACTGATCGAGGAAATGCAACAAGAATGGAACTCCACCCCATAAACTGACATCCGGCACCGGTACTACACAATGCATGCACGTCTGCATGCTTGCATTTAACATTCTGGCGGTTATACAGGTTATTCATGTACCAGTATATAACGTTTGCGATGGGTTTTCTCGGGCTTACATTAACCTCTGATCTTACAATGTTAATCATTTAAATATGTTACCTAGACAAACGCACTCCCGAAATATCGTTATTTTGCATTGATTATTTCTTGCTGTTACAATTTTTTTGGTCAGTATATTCATGTACCCCACTCCTGAGAACCGTGAGTAATAAACAGTGTTCCCCAAATATTGTGCCTCTTTGGTATGTAGTGCAAAATAATGTCACAGCTCTGCAGCACACTCGCCATCTATACATTTGATTAAAGTCTTCCCTGGAAATCTGGAGAAAATCAAATCTTGTCTGAGCTAGTTTCATTTCTTGTAAAATTTGGATGAATTTATTGAAAATAAATGGATACGATCCTTGAAATTCTGAAGTTATCGGGGATAAAGTACGGGAAGCTAAAGTATATCTACAATTACTGCAGCAACCAAACAGTCATTATAAGACTTGCCGAAAACTAATATACGTATACAACAGCCGCAAATTTGTGGAATAATTTTATTACGCTATTAATTTCGGTGCCTCGTTGCCTCCATCTTGAGGCCTCTATCCACGAAACGAGATAAGCCGAACGGTCGTTTGTGATTACTGAAGAAACCACTGTATCAAAGTGGTTTCCGGAGGAATCTTAACAACAGACGTGGACACATCACACATCTAATGACTACTCTAGATTTATGGAGTGTGGAGGTCTGCTGCGAAGATGTCTACGGATATCAGTTTGATACAGTAGTACCTTCAGTAAGCACAAACGAGTGTGTGGCTTATCTCGTTCCGTTCGTAGAGACCTGAAGATGGAGCCAATGAGGCATCGAAACCAATACCGTAATAAAATTATTCCACAAATTTACGGCTGTTGTATACCTGTTTTCTTTAAGTCAGCATTCAGCTGCAGTCCTGTTTTGCCATTTATACAAGCTGGAATTACAGAAACATACGTATCATAGTATAAGGGTATGAAGGGAGGAAGGAATTAAACAGGAAGAGAGACAGGATTGCTACCTATATGCCGTATTACTCAGTTCATACAGACACTGTCAGTCCAAAAAGTTCATTGACTAATTGCATTCCTGGCGTATTAATGACGTCAGTGGAGTAACAACGGTTTAAGCTTGAGCTAATAACTGTAAACAACAAATGTACGAAGTTTCAAACAGTACAGAGAAATGGCAGAACCGTAGTGAACAATCAAAATGGCGTCTATGGGACACACTCGTCGCAGGCAATGTGATGTAATTTCCTGGTAACAAAACTTCTATTACCATTACGAACCTGCTACAAAACGGTAAAGTGAATAATAGGTGTCTAATCGCTTGCGAAGACCGAAGGAGGTGCGCTAACGCTGTGAGAGCCAAAAAAGGGGATGAACACTGTGTTTACTTTCGAACTGTCATTCACATCTTCTTCGGTCTTGGCGAGCCATCAGATAGCCATAAGCACTTCTTCGTTTTGTGGTAGGTTCGTAATAATAATCAAATTCATCTACAGCCCATGCCTGTAACGAGTGTCTTCTGTAACCGCCATTTCGATGAGTCACTACGGCTCTGTCTTCTGTCAGAACTCTTTAAAACTTTTTACATCTCTTAATTACTGTTGTTAGTCGAAGCTGCCACCATTTCCTGCTGCACTTCTGCGCTTATACGCCAGGAGTAAATTCAGTCTCGGAACTTTTCGGACGGACGGCGTAGAACAAACATTACAGGAATCCAGACAGAAATCTGTAAAAATATTAAAGGTGAGGGAGACGAAACAAAAGCTTGATGGTTTACCGATAATGTAATTTTGTTAGAAACGACAAAGTCTTAGATCAGTTGAATATAATGGGCAGAGCCTTCATCGAGGTTGTAAGATGAATACTGACAAAAGTGAAACATATCTGGCGATGATTAGGCAACTGGACTAGCGAATGGGACACTACAAGAGGTAGATGAGTTTTGCTATCTGGTGAGCTAAGTTACTGATCATGAGCGAATCAACGAAAATGTAAAATGAAGATAGCCAATGGCAAACAAAATGTGTACAAAAAATGGAATTGTTTTAACACTGAATATATATTTCAGTTTTAGAAAGGCACGAAAGGAAGGAGTAGGTTAATACAACAGACCCCGAGACAGCAACGTTGGAGGGCAGGGTGGAGGTCTGGTTTGTTTTCTGATGAAAGCTGGTTCTGCGTCGGTGACAGTGATGGCCGTGTGTTGGGCTAGGAGGGAGGGACGTGTAAGAGAAGAGAAAGAAGTGCAAAAGTTATAGCGGCAGACCATGATGTGACTACAGTTTTAAGTGAATGTAGATTTCTACAGTTATGTAAAAATGAAGAGATCTACACAGGATACACTGATAAGCCGAAACATTAGGCCACCGCCTACCGCGGCTTTCGATGCCTCCTGGTGGCGTTGCGGGCACGTGACGCGTTAACAGAAGTTTCTAAGCAGACCAAACACTAGGAGGCGATCACCCTAGCGGAGATATGGGCTGCAAAGGCGGAAGTCCACTGAAGTAAGCGACTTTGACAAAGGGCGGATAATTATAACGCAGAACCTGTGAATGATATCTCGAAAACGACGAAGCTGATCGAATGCTCATGTGCTACTGTCGTGAGCATATACGGAAAGAGGTAGAAGGACAGTGATACTACCACTAGGCGCTAAATGGCTGGACGCCCACAACTCTTCACGGATCGTGGGGTTCTGAAGCTTGTCTGCCCTGTAAAGTAGGATACATGACGATCTGTGGCACCTCTGTCGAAAGAGCACAATGCTGGTGCACGCATAAGTGTTTAGGAGCACACCGTTCATCGTACATTACTGAACACGGAGCTGCAGCAGCGGTTCACCCCAATGTGTTCACGTGTAGACCGAACGACATCGTCAGTTGGCACGGGACCATCGAGATTCGACCTTCGATCAATGGAAATGTGTCGGCTTTTCGGGTGAATCACATTTTTGCAACACTAGGTCGATGGTCGTCTCCACAACCACCGACATCGAGATGAACGGCGGCTTGAAACGTGCAGCGCGCTAAGGACGCAGGCTGGTGGGAGCAGTGTTATGCTATGGGAGACATTCTCCCGTGCTTGCGTCGGACGTGTGGTATAGTTCAATTCTTTTATCTTGGCGGCTCGCGCATGCCCGCCCAGACGCGGGAGATTGCTGCGTTGCCAGTTGCACACGACGCACGCGCCTAGAGAAGCAGCGCCATAGTATAGCATAGTTCGCAAGCTTACGTTTAGTGGGGAGCGCGCAGTTCATGAAGTAAAGCCACCACGGCCGCATTAACCCTTTCGCTGCTACAGAGACGTGCTCCCCGCATTCCGCGCTGTGCGCGATTTTGTTACTGCACTGCTCGCCTGTGCTGACACATGGTGTTCCGACTGCTTTGGCACTCTTATCATTCGATTCCACAAAAACTATTTGGCCCAAAAATTAGATTTTTACACATCTTCTTGACTGATACCTTTCACCCATAAATAACACTTTTGTTTCGATGTTCAACCCAGTTATTGTGCAGCATTAAATGTAGTAAACCATTGCACGAAATTTTGAAGAGTTTGCAGAGGTAAAAGTCCATAGAGTATGGTCGATTTTAGTTGCCTCAATGTTGAGAGTGAAATGTGGACAAGATACCTAAATTTCATATTCAATATACTGTATAACAATATCTCATTTAATTTAAGTACCACATAGGTGTCGAATGTTATATTGAGAAATTTTCCGTCTTTCGCGACTGAAACAAAAGTTTTATTTACACCGGGCACGTTTGGCTTTATTTTAAAGCACTTCAATCAATCAAAAGGAAGCAGACAAAATACATTAAACAAAACTGTGGACTTACAAAAACATTAGGACTTGAATATACTGTCTAACAGTGAAGTGCTCTGAGCTATGTCAAATATAATTTTTGTGTGTGACACACACAAACAGCATTTATTTGCTAAAACACTGATCAGCTGACACAAACGTTGAATATTGTGTTACCGCAGCACAAAACTACGAAAGGTGACTTGGCAATGGAGGAGACAAAATACTGTCCACTGAAGATGCTTAAAAAGAGAGAAACGCGTCTGGTCTAAATAAGTCGCTTATTATAGTTGCAGAAGAGGAACATATTTCAATACCATTGGTAAAACTGCGACTGTGGAACAAAAGCAAGAAAGAGAACATGAGTACCATTGTGTATGTGGCATACCTTTCATTGATTGAAGTGCTTTAAAATAAAGCCAAACGCGCCCGGTGTAAATAAAACTTTTATTACAGTCGCGAAAGACGGAATATTTCTCAATATTACATACGACACCTATGTGGTACTGAAATTAAATGAGATATTGTTGTACAGTAAATTTTATATGAAATTTAATTATCTTGTCCATATTTCATTCTCAACATTGTGGCAACTAAAATCGACCATACGGAATGTATACGCTATGGACTTTTACCTCTGCAAACTCTTCAAAATTTCGTGCATTGGTATACTACATTTAATGCTGCATAATAACTGGGTTGAACATCGAAACAAAAGTAAGTCATTTATGGGGGGAAGGTATCAGTCAAGAAGATGTGTAAAAATATAATTTTTGGGCCAAATACTTTTTGTGAAATCGAATGATAAGTGTGTCAAAGCAGTGGGAACACCATGTGTCTGCACAGGCGAGCAGTGCAGTGATGACAAAATCGCGCACAGCGCGGAATGCGGGGAGCACGTGTCTGCAGCAGCGAAAGGGTTAATGAAGAGACAAAGCACTAGAAATTTCAAAAAATTGCTTTCAAACGAATAAAAATCGTGAAGTAAGACACTTCGATATTGTTTTTAAATAAATAAAATGTTAACGACCGCTCAAGGTTTGAAGTCATCACCTTCCGCTTACTATCCCAACGGCTTAACTGTTACACTAACGCAGCCCGTCATGCAATGTAACTCCATGAGGACTTAACAGGTCACGCAAAATACTGACAAACACTGTTGGTATGACTATAAATTACTCACACTTCGTCGAAGTACAATAGGAAATAAACAATTACCGCTGTTCTTTATTGCGAAAAAGCGGTTCGTGAGATTGATACAAACACCTTTCTTTGCTATCGCCTGAATTAGGAGTCTTATTGCTTGTTTAGTTTAAGTAATTAATAGAATATGAAGCAATTGGTATAAAGAATGCTTTTTCCAAACTTCCTATAAAAGAAAGTCTGCTATCAAGACATTGCTTTTGTTCTATTACTTTATTTATGACTGAACGTTTCTAAAACTGAAGACACTCGTCCGTGCTCTGCTCTGCAGTCGAGATCTGGCAACGTCGTTCTCTGTTCATTGGCTGACTGTGTCTTGTGACGTCAGATGCGCAGAACGAACCTAAACTCGGCCGCCAACATAAATGACGCGCACTTAGTAACCGAAGACAAGCCGACCGCTGCGAGCCACCCGCATCCCTTCAAGCTTGATGTCTCCCACGACGGCAATGTCATCTTTCAGCAGTGTAATTGTCCTTGTCTCCGAACCATAACCATGCTACAGTGGTTTGAGGAGCATTACAGTGAACTCACGATGATGTCTCGGCGACCAAGTTCTCCTGATGTAAATCCTATGGAACCCATCTGCGTCGTTATCAGCGTCATCACCGCGGCCCGCTATTTACGTGAGTTACACGACCTGTGCGTGGACATCTACTGCCACGTATATTCCACATATCTACCAAGAAACTGTCGGATCCCTGAAATGCAGAGTCAGTGATGTACTTCGTTCCAAAGACGGACAAACGACCTACATACGGATGTACGATCACCAAGATAAAATAAGGGAAATCAGAGCTCGTACGGAAAGATATAGGTGTTCATTCTTTCCGCACGCTATACGAGACTGGAATAATGGAGAATTGTGAAGATGGGCCGGCCTTTGGTGGCCGAGCGGTTCTAGGCGCTTCACTCTGTAACCGCGCGACCGCTACGGTTGCAGGTTTCGAATCCTGCCTCGGGCATGGATGTGTGTGATGTCCTTAGGTTAGTTAGGTTTAAGTAGTTCTAAGTTCTAGGGGACTGATGACCTGAGATGTTAAGTCCCATTGTGCTCAGAGCCATTTGAACCATTTTTTTTTGTGAAGATGGTTCGATGAACCCTCTGCCATAGGCACTTAATTGTGATTTGCAGAGTATCCATGTAGATGTAGATGCAGATGCAGATGTGGTCATAATTCTATGGCTCATCAGTATACCTTAACGTGAAGAACTGTATCAAAACGGACTTTGACTTTAAGATCATAACAACAACAAATGAATGCGCACAGACACACAATTATGAAATATACCAACATGTGTGGACCTGGTTTCTGACTTGTTTGTTCACTGCATGTAGACTTACAGATCTAATGTGTGGCAGGACTAGCCACATATACTCGTAAAGTTATTAGTGCATCACTTGAAAGGATACTACACTGAGAGACTGACTCAATAACAGCGAATAATTAGAGATTTTTGTGATAGGTATTAATGTCCGCATCTATTTTCATAACTGCATAGAATAAGAGTTTTGCATTTCTCGTAACGAGTTTTTCATTTCTCGCCCACGTTAATGGCTGTAGTCTTGCTCAAAGACGTGGCGTTAACTGTGTGATAGTATGACAAGAGGCCCAATCGAACACTGCAGAAATTGTTCACCTCGACCTCCGCAGGTATAGGGATTTTAACCGTAAATGGTGAGCACTCATCTCACAAACTATGAAGGAGATGCCGCCTTGGATGGTCTCAACGCCGCCGTTCTGCGGTAATCTCGATATGACCACTATAGATCTACTCCCAGTTTAACAATTTGAGTTACATTTTATTAATTGATTCATGGATTTAGTAACTAGAGTCTTTTCTGTAGTGTTGCTTCTTCTGAGTCCACATGGGCCTTAGCCGACTAATAAGTTAGCACGTTAATTTCTTTATTCATTGTATAAATGCTTTGCCTCGCAGTATTTTACGATAGATAATTTTTGTGTATATTTCTTTGTAAATTAGCGTCGAAAATATGTAATTACAGCTTCTCTACTTTGATTGCTTGTATAAATTCAAATGCCATTAATGTACCTCTTCAATGGTCAGGACTTCGTCACATTGAAGTATATGATATGTTTCTAACATTTTCGAGAGTAATTTGTCTTTGCAAAATATGAGAATTCTTGATGATCAAACCTTTTGCCTTAGCATGTTGTGGCTAATGAGACATGGAACAGTGCGTAGAAATTTCCAATTTTTTGAGCCATTCTTGTTACGATTTCATTTGAGTAGTCGTGGAAAGTGGAATCTTTGTGTTACTCGTGTACATTGGAAACGACTGAGCATTTAGAGACTCGTTTTATTGAATTATTACCTGTATGTTGTCTGAGTCATATTTTTCTATTGTTAGTTATAATACTTATGAATTATATTCTCCTTATAATCAATTTTTTTATTTTTCCTGCCGGCCTAAGTGGCCGTGCGGTTGTAGGCGCTGCAGTCTGGAACCGCGAGACCACTACGGTCGCAGGTTCGAATCCTGCCTCGGGCATGGATGTGTGTGATGTCCTTAGGTTAGTTAGGTTTAACTAGTTCTAAGTTATAGGGAACTAATGACCTCAGAAGTTGAGTCCCATAGTGCTCAGAGCCAGCCATTTTATTTTTCCTTTCTTTTTTTTTTTTTGTTTTACTTCATGAGATTTTTCTCAGGCATGAGATTTCCTTTGTTCCGGAATGCTACTGTGCCGGTGTACAACACGTGATGTACGGTCAACTTGTCTAAACGTAATTTGATCTTAAATCGGAGGCTTGATAACAATGCGCCCGTACCCTCCTTTTCTTTGATGTAGTTAATCTGTGCTGAAGGCAATATGTCTCGAGCTTGCTCATCATGTGCAACTTTTTGTCCGCAGTTTGATCCCTTATAATAAAACGAGCATTCGGCTTAAAAAGATAGAAAATCTACAGACTGGCACACACAACTGTTAAAACCAAGTTGTCGGCCCATACTAGTCAATTGCAGCCTCACTCTGTATGTGGGATGTATAATTACGGCTTCTCTGCTATGTTTGCAGGTATAGGGACGAACTGCGACATGGTCGCGAATTAAAACAATATCCGAGAAGCATTGAATAAATTTCTTTTATTTCTGGCAATGATCAGATAACTTTTGGTCCTCAGTTTACTGGTTTCAGTCAGCAATGATCACCTTTATATCTGGAGCAAAACATGGGAAATTGAAATACAGCTAGAAAACAGTTTCTATCTGAAAACTGTAAAATATGCCCGAATGAAAAGTATTACTTCCATAGTTGTGGAAACATGCGCGTAAAATATGACTATGATTACCTGTTTTTGTCCTTTATTGTTGCAAGATATAGAGTTTTTACTAGTTGTATTTCATTTTCCCAAGTTTCGGGAAAGTGGTCATTGCTGACCATTGCTAATCATCATTTTTCGTTCGGCTTTTCCGTTCCGCTATCAAACAGCGTACGATTACAGGCTGACGCCAGTTTGCCCTCCAGTCCCCCTCAGTGCTGTTAGTATGTTTCTGAGGTGGTGATGTGGTTAGGTACAAAACAGATGAACAGATAGTATGGGCTGTACCCTTCCAGCCAGAGTTTTTAGCTGGTGTTTGATTTTTCGTTAAAGAATAGTAAAGTAATTCTGTTGCGAGTCATTGATTTGCCTTTCGAGCACTTATTATCACCCGTTTGATGGTGAAGCGGTTCTTCACTGCACTTAAACGTTACCACCTTAGTTATATGCAATATTTAGTCTTAAATTTAATATTAAAATGTTAGTTAGATGAAATAGAACGTTCAGCATCAGTCAGATGAGCTTGAATATTGAAAGTGAGCCTGATGCAACTGGACAACATGACTGCTTATTAGCAGTTTTTAAAAACTGTTATTTGCTAGTATTTATCACCTTTTACATGCGACATGCTTTGTCGTTACTGAATAGTGTAAAGCTGTGCACCATACAACGATTACGCTTTTGTCATTTTAACTGACTAGCACATATCTAAATAATTCATTGCGTTGTTTCACCGTTTTAGAGGCGTCAGGCGTCTGAATTATGGAATTACAATCTTAATGGTAGCTACGTATTTTGTGTTATTTATGCTGTTCACATGAAGACAGCATAACGAACTCCGAAGTCTGTTGCTGCAGATGTTTGATTAGTCAGCATTGGTCCCCAAACTTTCTGAGACTATCACGCCATAGTGCAGCCAGATATTGGCTAATACCCACTCCCCTCCCTACAGCACCAACAACAGCATTAGCGCTAACTAAATTTTAGAATGAAAAAGAATTTTCTTTGAACGCTTTTATTTTTTGAATTATGAAAGGTAAATGAAATTTTGGGAAATTTGTGGTAAGCTACTAAGGGACCAAACTGCTGAGTTCATCGGTCCCTAGACTTACACACTACTTAATCTAACTTAAACTAACTCACGCTAACGATAACACACACATCCATGCCCGAGGGAGGACTCGAACCTCCGACGGGCGGAGCAGCCCGAACCGTGACAAGGCCACTTAGATCGCTCGGCTAACCCGCACGGGCAGGGCAAATGATATTTAGTTCTCGTAGGTGTCTTATTAAACCCCGAAATAATGAGTCAATGATAAAATTGTACCCCTTAATTCTAAAAACATTATATTTATAGAAAGGAAAGTAATTCTCAGTGCATCGCGAGTGCTATCTACAACTCCTCCCAGAAAAGAAAGCTAATTATGCATATTGATGGTAGACAACGCGCTTCCTCTGCACCTAGTGACATTTGCTTCATTCACACCCTGCAACCCCATTTTAAATCAACCAAGTCAAAGGGTGTGCAGTGTACGTATTGATTGGGTACAATTACATTCCTGGACTCGCTACCCCTGAAATGATAGAAGCTGGAAGACTTAAGGCTGGCAGTGCTTTGCGTATAACCACTGCCGCACATCAATGTAGTAGCTATTACACAATGATAGACGTGTTTTGATTGCAATTAGATCGCTTATTGTTGCGAAGTGAATAATGAAGCAGTTTCTAGTCCTTTGTGGGAACCATGTAGAACTCGGAGAAGGCATTTTCATGATTTGTTTAAGCATATATGTATCAATTTTGCTGTCAGAGATGGATCATACAAAGCAATGTGCAGTAGGAGGAGCAAGGAAGATATTGTTCATACATTCGTTTCACAAACTGTAACCTCCACGATATTGTCTCACGCGTTAATGCTAGTATTTGAAATAAAGAGTGTAATTATTGGTAACTTACGTAATCATTATTACAGTATTACAAAATAGTGATGAGAAGAATAATGGTCTGTTGAAAGTAGTTCACTTTCGAGACCTAAACACTACTGAAACCTTTTTTACCCCTTAGAAAATTTCATTTTAGCCCTCATGGGATAATTACTTCCACATTGGGAACCACTGGATTAGTGGTATGGTACAACACGACAGCAATCCTACGTCACATGATGGTTGCGTAAATACCTTTAATTCTATTGTACATTGTGTTCTGTTGAATGCATTTGTTGATGATAGGAGAAAACATCTCCACCGACTGGATAATCCTATTTTGTGATCATGAGAGTGAATGGATGTATTTATTGACAGTTAAATTTTAGTTCATGTATGGTCCTCTCATCAACTGTATGCAAAGGAGAAACTGAAAATAAATTTAGTTAGCTCTGTATTGCATGGTTCCTTCGTGTGATACCTAAATGGTGTAGGACTACTAAATCTAGAGTTTATTGAATGTAATTAAGGTGCAAACATGCCTGGATGCTGACAATTTTTATTGCACTGTAAATGGTAGTAAAAGGTATTTGTTTAATGAAAATAAATAAATAAAGTGCTGAAATATCCTGGCGGATTCATTCAGGAAGTAAATTGTTCTTTTACAACACGCACGATACAAGTAGCTCATTGTAAATTCTTGTACGGTACGAAACAAGCAAGATACAAGTAACTCATACTTGTATGATGCAGAAGGACTTAACTCACAAATTTTCATGCGGAAAGCTTGTAAAGAGTTGACTGTGATCAGAGGTGTCGGCAGCTGAATTGTTTAACATCAATTTGTCAGATATTAATGAAATTAGTATGAGTAACTGCTTAATTAGGTCATTAATTAGGTGTCTAAAACTTGGATTCCCAAACTGTTCCTCTGATTGAAGACTTCCAGAATTCTGGCACTTTTATGGCACACCTTGCTTATTTTGAAGGTTATTAAAAATAAGGGAATCTTTAAAAAATGAGAAAAATTCTTTTATTCAGCGATTATTTCATCTTTTAAAACACAGATATCATAAAATATAGGAAAAAATGCCGAGAAACGCCATGTTATTAATGGTTTTCGCGGAGCACTAATTCACTTCCCGCGGAACAATGCTATTCCGCGGAACACAGTTTGGGAAATCCTGATCTACAACAACGTCGTGCATACTCACCGCGTATTACCGTTACGACTTTCTATTCCAGAATGAGAAATTTATTTTCTTAATGGCGAATCAAACTAGAACACAATGTCACCTCACACCACTGATCAAATTAAGCAACATGCAACAAGTTACTGTTTTATTTTCAAGGATTTTCGTAATGCAAAGTGCGAAAGCTTCTGAAAGGAGTAACATTCGGAATCTGTATTTCTCTATTTCACCCTTTTCAACAAAATTTTAGAGACTCTGCGATAGTTTTCAACTCCTGTTTAATATATTATCGGACGACTGGCATTTGTGAGAAACAATAGCGTGCCAAAGACTGAACTTTCTATAGCATCATTAATGATCCTTTCCAAGTCCCAAAAATATCCCCTGTGTACATTTATCGACATATGTAGTACAACGACCTGCATTCATTGCACTGTGTATGACAACAGATATGTCTTAGCTACACAGTAAATTTCATGCAGCTAAACTTATTTCTAACGGAAGCTATGACTGAAACAGATATATTGAGTACAGAATGGTGGAACAATACTGTTCTTAATGCCTCTGAAATTTATTGAACGAATACATGAAGGGTATCGTCAGCTGAAAACTTCTGTTCCTCGTTCGGCACAACACTCCTCAGACTATGAATTCAGAACCAGGACCGCATGAGTTACCAGTCGTAGCTAAGGGCAATACACGTATTTTACACTCTAAAAAAATGAAGTATAAAAAAATTTAAAAAAAGAAGGCACCTCGCAGCCATTAGCCGTATAGAGCGCAAATAGGTAGATGTGATGTAGATGTACAGACAAATAAATGATTATAATTTCAGAAAAATGGGACGATTTATTCAAGAGAACGCGCCTCAGAGATTGAGCAAGTCAGCAACGCGTTGGTCCGCCTCTGGCCCTTACGCAAGCCGTTATTCGGCTTGGTATTGACTGAAAACGCGGTTGGATATCCTTCTGGGGCATACCGTGCCAGATTCTTCTCAATTGGAGTGTTAGGTCTTCAGTATGCCGAGGTGCTCGGAGGGCCCTGGCCGTAGCGCCCCAAACGTTCTCAATTTGCGAGAGATCCGACGACCTTGCTGCCAAAGGTAGAGTTCGAGAGGCACGAAGGCAGACAGTAGAAACCCTTTCCGTGTGGGGGCTGGCATGGCCTTGCTGAAATACAAACCAAGGATGGCTTGCCCTGAAGGGACACAAACGGGGCGTGGAATATCGCTGACACCGCTGTCCGGTAAGGGTGCAGCGGATGACAAGCAAAGGGGTGGTGCTATGAAATGAAACGGTACGCCAGACCATCACTCCTTGATGGCGGTCTGCATGGCGGGCAGCAGTAAGATTGGTATCCCACCTCTGTCTGGAGCGTCTCCAGACACGTCTTTGCTGGTCATCGGGGCTCAGTTCGAATCGGTACTTATCGCAGAAGATAGTTCTACTCCATTCACTGATATTCCAGGCTGAATATATGATGTAAATTCAAAACTACGTGTGGGCGAACTTTTGTATCCCGCCTGGAAGGCGGCGCGTGGGCAGGAGCAGGAGCTGGAAAAGGCAATACACGTCGGTACTGCAAATACAGTTAAAGCACCTTTACTAATATGTAAACATATTACATAACTTTAGGTGATGACACGTAGGTGCTACGTTGTGGCCCCATCGTAACTGATGTAAAGTCTCAATAGCAAACTAAGCTGAAGTGAAGTTTCCTGGCTGTCTGCACCTGCTGAAAATGGGGCGAATCTTGGGCGATGATCGTATTACTCTCCAGCACCGGCTAGAGGGCTCTATCGTCGGTGTCGGTGTCGTCGTGCCAACCTAACAACTTGGCACTCGCCGTGCCATCTTAGCTATCGATACCACACGAACATGATTTCCACTTCTATTTACAATGACTATACCTGGAAAGAGGTAATCTACCATCTTTTATGATGTGTTGGTGAATGTGCCAACACCTTGTAGATAGAGGAGGCCGAAATGCACGCTATCTAACGCAGACGGGCGTGAATTCTGGAACAGGATAAGTAGTGAATTCTAATAAGAAAAGTATGCAGCTCCTCTGGTACTTATCTTTTAATCCTTCCTTTGTATACATCGTTCTTGATGAGACATCTGGAGATTGTGGCGATACAAGTGCGACTCTTCAGATACAAGCTATCTAAGGCTAATGGCGCCTTGCTAGGTCGTAGGCATGAACTTAGCTGAAGGCTATTCTGTCTCTCGGCAATTGAGAGCAAAGGCTTCGTCCTTATAGTCGCTAGCAACGTCGTCGTACAACTGGGGCGAGTTCTCGTACGTCTCTCGAGACCTGCCATGTGGTGGCGCTCGGTCTGCGATCACACAGTGGCGACACGCGGGTCCGACATGTACTAATGGACCGCGGCCGATTTAAGCTACCACCTAGCAAGTGTGGTGTCTGGCAGTGACACCACATTTTACATCTGCATACATGTACCACACACACTGCATATGGTGTTTGGTGGATGGTACATCGCCAACCACTAACATTTGTCTTTCTCTCTTTTTTTCCCATCGTCTAGCAGGAAGAGCGGTTTTTGTTACCCAAGAATAATATACCTAATATACCCGTTTTTCTCAATTATGCTCTCATGGAAGTTATGTCTATATGGTAAGGAATACAGGATTATCCTAAATAATGCTTCCATTTTCAAAAATTTGTATGTATTCAAGTACAAATACAAAATTAATACGCTTTATACCAGTGAAACGAGGAAGTTTCAAAGTTTTTGGCGTGCGGCGCTGGGCGGGCGGGCGGTGCTTGTTTCAGAAGCTGACGGTACAGTTCGCGCGGCAATAGGGCCGTCATTCCGTTTCACTGTCAGTTGTGAGTGTGTGTGGAGCACAAGGATTGCTGCATTCTTGAGTTCGCGAAAAGTGAAGCGGGTATTTCGTGCCAAATTCGGTATTCAACCACCAACTTGCAAAATAATTAGCCGTTGGTTTAAGCAATTTAAACAAACGGGGAGGGTGTGCAAAGGAAGAAACACAGGCCACCGCATGTGTCAGAGGATGATGTCCGACGAATTCAAGAAAGTTTTGTGTGCAGTCCCAGTAAGTCTAGCAATAGAACCAATCGAGAACTTGGAATGACCCAACCAACTCTGTGGAAAGTTCTGAGACGGCGTTCGCTGTACAAGTCCTACCGAGTACGACTGGATCCTCTCAACCCCAATGAGAAAGAGAAGCGTCTCGCATTTTGTGTTTACGTGCTAGTGAAGATGGTGGATGACACATATTTAGCCATGGAGCGATGTTCCATCTTAGTGGAAAAGTCAACAGACACAATGTTCGCATATAGGGTTTGAAAAATCCACATTCACCACTGCAACACGAAAGAGATTCACCGAAGATCAACGTGTTCTATGCCATATCCCGGACAAAGCTTTATGGACCATTTTTCTTTGTGAAAAGAACTGTAACAGGAATGACGTACCTGGACATGTTGGAACAATGGCTATTCCCTCAGCTTATGGAAGATTCCCAGGACTGCATTTGGCAACAGGATGGAGCTCCGCCCCTTGGGCACCGTGATGTACGAGACTTTTTGAATGACTCCCTTCCTCAGCGCTGGATCGGTCGCAGGTGACTTGAGGACCAGGTTCCGCACTTCTGGCCACCGATATCTCCTGATCTCACACCCTGCGACTGTTTGTTATGGGGTTACGTGAAGCAAGCTGTTTACGTCGCGCCTCTGCCAATCACTGTAAATGATCTGCGGAACCGGATCACTGCTGCCGTGTACTCAGTAACAGCAGATACGCTTTCGCGTGTGTGGGACGAGTTTGGCTACCTCGTCGATGTTTGCCGTGCAGCCAACGGTGGCCACTTTGAACATTTATAACATTTATCACATTTCTAATTATTAAATAAAAAACTGAACCTTCCTCTTTTCCTGAAAGGGCACGGCCGACTTCCTTCCCCATCCTTCCCTACTCCGATGAGACCGATGACCACGCTGTCTGGTCTCCTTCCCCAAACCAACCAACCAACCTTCCTCTTTTCATTGGTATAAAGCTCGTTCATTTGGGATTTGTACTTGTCGTAAGGATTTATTTGTAGGACTTGTCGTACTGGAACTTAGATTCAATGAATTTGAGAATAAAACTTTTCATGAAAAACAACGTCTTTGTTGTAACATTTTCCATTGACTTTTATCGAGCCCTTCTATAATGCTCTCTCTCAAACTGGACAAAGCCGTGACGAATATTGCAACTCTCCTTTGAATCTCTTCATGTTCGGCCTCTCTTCTGGAGCTAGTAACCTCAATATGGGCAATCTAAACGCAAAACCAGCCAACTCATCTGTCCCTTACTTTAATCTGTTTTATTAAGGGCTATAAGATGATTTTCAGGAGTTAGCTTAGTATGATTCGGAGAACGTTGTTAGCCTAATATCAGAAGCAAATTGGAGCATTACGACACTATCGTCACAGGACTCAGTCTATGTTGGAAGAAACACACCACCTTAACTACTCCTTATGGCAGAAACAGCTACAGAACTGAAACGAATCGACTAATTACCGTACTGATATGTGTTCGAAGATAACGAATAATAGCATCGTCAGAAAAAATAATGAAATTTAGATTTGCCTTGCTCTCTGATTTTCCAGGACCTTACTGAAAAACTCTATGCTGTTTATTCGCGCATAAGGGAAAAATAGGGAAAACGTACGTAAATCCTTACGACATTGTTTCCGGCTTGTTTGAAGCTATTGGCAGGTCGCTTTGTTCACAGCAGCGTGGCGTTATTTAAACTGGACGGTGGCCTTTATTTGTGGGGCTTTGGGCGGGACGCGGTTTGTGTTGTGGTCACAAGCTGTCGCATTGGCAGTGCGCTTTGCTAGGCGGGGCAGAATAGCTTCGGGTTTTGAATCACCGAGCCGAGCAGCAGCGGGGACAATAGGGCGTCACCCGAACGGGCCGCGGACTTCGTGCCGCTCCTCCTCAGACGCGCCGACGCGTTCTCCGGCGTCGTCAGCCGCGCGCCGGTAATTAAATAGCCCCGCGTCGCGTTAAATCCCTCGCCGTGCGCCGCTAGCAATGAATCCCACTTACCCCGCTTAACCGGCGCTCTGTTATACGCCACGCTAAAATAATCATCTCGTTTTGATAAATTTCCGTCGCCGGTACATTTAGCTGGCCGCTGGCCAGCCACGCTGTTCGCCATTACGGCCAGCTGCGGGGATAACGAAATCCGAGAGAATCCCGACGACCCCGCCTGGAGAGTAACAGGGCGGTCCGACTGTGCTGATCGTTATGGCACAGTGTCAAACGGCGGGGAAGGGGAAGCGTGTTTTAAACACTTCCGATTGCCGCTGACCTCTACACCACACGCTAAACCTTGCTACAAGCCTTCCTCAGTGACCGTAATTACTAAGTTATCTGACGAACGTGTGTGTGTGTGTGTGTGTGTGTGTGTGTGTGTGTGTGTGGATCGTTGACACGAAATGTATGTCATGTCCTTTCGATTCCAGCCTCGAAAACTGGAGATTCCAATTGCAAAATAAAAGTTTCCAGTAAATGTGTAGTGTTTGCTTGCCATAGTATACAATGACGCAGTAGCTGGTCTCTGTGTTCATGTTGCCAATATACGTCATAGGTCACCTCGTTAACTGGGAACGTATTGTTGCTTGGATGATCGCAAGGAAACGAACAGCGTGTAAGCCAGTTAATTACACTGCATATTCCCTAGATCAAAAATGGTTCAAATGGCTCTGAGCACTATGGGACTTAACATATTAGGTCATCAGTCCCTTAGAACTTGGAACTACTTAAACCTAACTAACCTAAGGACATCACACACATCCATGCCCGAGGCAGGATTCGAGCCTGCGACCGTAGCAGTCCCGCGGTTCCGGACTGTAGCGCCTAGAACCGCACGGCCTTCCCTACATCATCTGAAACATTCTTTTGTTGAAATTATACGGAACGAGTAAGTTTACACAGAATGTGTATACATGATTGCTGTTAACCATTAATCAACACGTTATATTTAAGTTCTTCTCATGTAGTTGCACTTAAAATTTGTATATAAAATCATCTTTGCTGGACAACTCTTCTATCCCATGGATCACTTTGTAAGTAGGCTGTTTAGGTTTTTATGTTGGTAACGCCACGTAGAGCTCTACATGAAAATCGCTGACTGTGCTGTGTGAAGTCTGTGGCATTGTTGGAATATTTGCTATTGTTGTGTTGGGGCAGTTGGGCGTGAACAGCGCGTAGCGTTGCGCAGTTGGAGGTGAGCCGTCAGCAGTGGTGGATGTGGGGAGACAGATGCAGAATTTTGAGTGCGGACGATCTGGACGTGTGTCCATCAGGAAGAGTAAGTTTGTAACACTGGATATCATGAACTGATATATATATATGATGACTTTTGAACATTATTAAGGTAAATACATTGTTTGTTCTATATCAAAATCTTTCATTTGCTAAGTATGCCTATCAGTAGTTAGTGCCTTCAGTAGTTAGAATCTTTCATTTAGCTGGCAGTATTGGCGCTCACTGTATTGCAGTAGTTCGAGTAACGAAGATTTTTGTGAGGTAAGTGATTCATGAAAGTTATAGGTTATTGTTAGTCAGGGCCATTCTTTTGTAGGGATTATTGAAAGTCAGATTGCGTTGCGTTAAAAAAATATTGTGCATCAGTTTAGTGGTGATCAGAATAAGTAAAGAGAATAATGTCTGAGTACGTTCAGTTTTGCTCAGCTGTTTGAAAAGCAAATAACATAGAGGTTTACCACGACAGTCATTTATAAATTTTTCTAAGGGGACGTTTCAACTTACGTTTGGAAAGTGGTACCCCAATATACAGGGTGATTCAAAAAGAATACCACAACTTTAGGAATTTAAAACTCTGCAACGACAAAAGGCAGAGCTAAGCACTATCTGTCGGCAAATTAAGGGAGCTATAAAGTTTCATTTAGTTGTACATTTGTTCGCTTGCCATTTCAGCCAATAAAGTTTTTGGTCCCTTTTTCTTCGAAGGTGCTACTGTAACTGGACTACAGTATCTGGAGATGTTAGAGAACTGGCTGTTCCCTCAGCTCGAACAAGAAGCACAACAATTCATATTTCAGCAGGATGGAGCGCCACCACATTGGCACTTATCTGTCCGTAACTACCTGAACGTCAACTACCCGAGGCGATGGATCGGCCGCCAGGCAGCCCGTGACAGAGCACTTCATCACTGGCCTCCAAGAAGCCCTGATCTTACCCCCTGCGATTTTTTCTTATGGGGGTATGTTAAGGATATGGTGTTTCGGCCACCTCTCCCAGCCACCATTGATGATTTGAAACGAGAAATAACAGCAGCTATCCAAACTGTTACGCCTGATATGCTACAGAGAGTGTGGAACGAGTTGGAGTATCGGGTTGATATTGCTCGAGTGTCTGGAGGGGGCCATATTGAACATCTCTGAACTTGTTTTTGAGTGCAAAAAACCTTTTTAAATACTCTTTGTAATGATGTATAACAGAAGGTTATATTATGTTTCTTTCATTAAATACACATTTTTAAAGTTGTGGTATTCTTTTTGAATCACCCTGTATAATAGAAGTCGTCCACTGAATAGGAGTTCTCCAGCAGAAATGATTTAGGCTCTATTTATGTTATTGGAAAAATGACCAAACACTTTTATGGTGCATATTAACCTGATTTCTGAGCCACTGACAGCTTTAATAATAGGTAGTAGAGATCACTTCTTCCTCTAATATTGTAGGCATTTACATCACTATTCTTCTGGAATTGTGACGGATTACTTAGGACGAATTTCTCTTGCGAATGTATATATTTTGATTGTGATGTTAAAATGTGTAACTTCTTGAAGAGGCCCCTACTACATGAACGCACGCGAACACCACGTATTGTTCTTACTGCTCGCTTTTGTGCAGTTAGTGTTTGTCTTGAGTTACCAAAGATAATTATTCCATGAGACGTTATTGAGTGGAACTATGTAAAATACGTCAAGAGGTTGATTCAGTTTCCAAGACTAGCAATTATACGAAGAGCAAAAGTAGCTGAACTGTCTGAGAACCTCAGTAGTATGCTTCTTCCATTTCAAGTTTTCGCCAATATGTACAGCCAGAAATTTGGAGCATTCTAGATTATTTACTGACTGCTGTCCATGAGCTACATCAACGTCTGGTTTCAGTCTGTTTGTTGTACAGAATTGAATATTGTGTGTTTTCTCAAAATTTAGGGAGAGTCCATTTTCAGACACTCACTTAATAATTCTTCGAAATACATCGTTTACAACCTCTTCTACTGCTTCCTTTCTAATGGGATAATTTATAAGACCAACATCGTCTGCAAAAAGTACCAATAAATTCCGGTTGAGTTGTATGTCATTCACATAAGGAATAGGAGTGAACCCAAAATTGTACCCCCTGTGACTCCTATTGTGATTTCTGCCCATTTGTTAAAACTTTCTACCTACCCAAACATTGTTTGATTTATTCAGTACAGCTCTTTGCATTCTATTTGTTAAGTGTGATTCAAACGACTTGTGCGTAAAGCCGTATCCGTCCTAACAGGCTTCGGAAGGCCCAGCGGTACCGACCGACCTTCACGTCAACCTCTGCCAATAGGCGTCACTGGATGCGAATATGGAGGGGCATGTGTTGAACACACCCCTCTCCCGACCGTTGCCAGTTTTCGCAACTGGTGCCATCACCTTGACGGGCCTCTTCAAGAAGTTACACATTTTAACATCACAATCAAAATATATACATTCACAAGAGAAATTCGTCCTAAGTAATCCGTCACAATTCCAGAAGAATAGTGATGTAAATGCCTACAATATTAGAGGAAGAAGTGATCTCTACTACCTATTATTAAAGCTGTCAGTGGCTCCTCAATTGGCTTAACAAGGGCTGTGTGCACCACACTTGCCAACTTCACTCGGCAGACCCGTACTTCGCCAGTTGCTAGCCAACCCCGACAGTGCTTAACTTCGGTGATCTGATGAGAATCGGTGCACCACTGCTGCAAGGCCGTTGATCTAGAGCCATATGGTATTCCCATAATATGTACTACACAGCAGCTCTCTTTAAATTAGGGTAAATGCAGATACTGTTCATAAAAAACGGAATTAACTCGATACTCTCTGTATAGATATTTGTGGGGTCACTTATGTGTATCTGGATCTTGTCACGATCTTCAATTACCAACGATTTGTTCTGCGTTATGAACTAGGACGAAAATATGAAATAAACACACTGCTGGCGATTAAAACTGCAGCACCAGGCAGAATAGCAAATAACGAAATTTAATTTATTGTGTGAGTTTAGTATAGTAGGCAGAATAAATGGTTACATCTGCAGGTGGCTTTTGAGTACACAGAGCGCGAAACATAGCAGCCACCTCTAACATAATATGTTACATTTGTCTATGATGGTCAGTCACCAACCTCTGCGTCATACGTGTATGCATTGTTGACTCACTGCTTTTTACTACAATTTTCTAGCGTTAAGGCTTGTCTATAGACAACTGCATAATTCAAGAACAGCTTCGTGAAGCTTCCGAAGTTATCCACTATCAACGGGATCACTTATGTGTATCGTGAATAGAAATGGTCCTAAAGAACTTTCATGCGGTACGTCTGAAGATGTTTGAAAATGTCTCAGAAAACATTGTGTGCTACTTTAGCTAGATCAGTCCCACCACGAAACTCATATTTTGTTATTTTGTTATTTTATTATTTAGTTTCACAGGTATTATTTAGTTATACAGATAAATTCAAATGGTTCAAATGGCTCTAAGCACTATGGGACTTAACAAATGAAGTCGTAAATCCATAGACTTAGAACTACTTAAACCTAACTTAACCTAAGGACATCACACACATCCATGCCCGATGCAGGATTCGAATGTGCGACCGTAGCAGCAGCGCGGTTCCGGACTGAAGCGCCTAGAAGCGTTCGGCCACAGCGGCCGGCAGTTATACAGATATGCAAAGGAAAGATCAGAGTTTTGGCAATGTGGTTGGTAACAATCCCATCTACCCTTCCGTTCTTTCACTACAGTTTCATGTAGTATTTACTTCAGTGAACGGTAGGATGGCGTGGCTTATATTTCACAATTCACATGGAACACTGTTATATTCACATGTTTATTAAAGAAACGCTTCAACCTTAACAAACCTCAGTTCGCACTCATACTCGTCCCTGCTTTACAGTGTGATTTCACTTGGCTCGTATCGTTCTGGAATATTCCCTATAAAAACATTACAACTTAAATAACACGTAACAGAGTTACTGTTTCTTGTCATGCATGCGTGTTTCACCTTCAGCACTTCTTCCAGTTCAATTCGAACGCAGCTGCGTTCACAATTTCCTACGCACTTTTCTTCCTCATATTCCCATTTCTTCCCTTTTGTGTGCATTTATTTCACTTACATCTCTATTGACGTTCAGCATAAATCTGTAGCACTCAACAATCTGCCAAACTCCACTGGGGTGCGATCTACTGGTCTAATCGTCTCACAATAGACGTCTCGCAAAACGCACGCTCACTCAAGCCGTAAAACTGTCGTCGTAAGCATGACAGTACTCGACGAATATACGACTACCATAGGCCGTTGATGTCGGTAGGTGTGCTGCTCTCCAAAAGTTAACGTCTATAGGTAAAGCCGGGCAGATGATGGACATATCACAGGTGATTTCTAAGCTTAAAATATACTGTTGTGTCTTAAGGACGAAAGTAACTTTCCCATGACGTGTCACTGAGAAAATAACATAGATTGAAAAAAGCTTGGAACATACATAAAAGAAAATGTGTGTGTGAAATCTTATGGGACTTAACTGCTAAGGTCATCAGTCCCTAAGCTTACACACTACTTAACCTAAATTATCCTAAGGACAAACACACACACCCATGCCCGAGGGAGGACTCGATCCTCCGCCGGGACCAGCCGCACAGTACATGACTGCAACGCCCTAGACCGCTCGCTAATCCCCCGCGGCTCATAAAAGAAAGCTACAGTATAGTACACTAAGGCAATTGACAGAAATACACACCATGACGAAAGGAAGTGACGCTTTTATTTAAAGACAATAATGAAGTCACCGCGTTTCATTGCGGTCGGAAAGCGACTTCCGTAAAAATGAAGTCAAGGACAAATTCGCCCATGATAAGACGAACGTGTGATAGGATTACACTGTCACAATAAAGCTGACCGCTGAGTGTACCGTGTACAAAGATTTGGAAGTCCATACGTGCATGTAACATTATGCTTTCCCCCACCACAACACCTGGACCAATAAAACGATGATGTTCGAAAGCGCTGAACGTCCCATCACATGGTGAGAGGTGAAAACGCGTAATGTCCGCAGGAACATTGTAGAATATAATCGCTTTGGCGGTCCAGGGCTTACTGGAGTCAGAATGCTGCATGTGCGTACTGACCTTCAGATGTTTAATCACGGTACAACCACTGGTAAAAGTTATGGTGGCACTTTTCTCCACCCCCATGTGTTGCTTTTCAAGGGTGCATTCATTTTCATGGATGACAATGTGCGACCGCACGAATAGCGCTGGAAGAGGAGAGGAGGAACTTTGGGAACGAGAGGATGTTCAGTGAATGGACGGACCTGTCCGTTCCCTCGATACTTAAATTTCATCCAGCACTTGTGAGATATGTTTTCGAGACGAACTGCAGCACGACCAAATGCATTAACGACCATCAGCATTTGTCAGCCCCGCTGGTGCAGGAATGGAGCTCGTTACCGGTCTTGTGGCCAGCAAGGGAGGACGTTGCAGAGCAGACACTGCTGTTCGTGGTAATCACACACCTAATCAGGACCCATGTCTCGTCTTTTCTAATGTCCATAGAGCCATCATGCACCGCGGTGACTTCAATGTAACTGTTGCTTTGAACAAAAGTGTCATTCCTGCTCGTCTTACTGCGTATTTTTTTATTACCCTCTACACTATACTGTAGCAGTTTTTTCTATGTCTGGTTCAAGTTTCATCGAGCTATGTTTTTGGCAGTAACACGTCCTGCGAAAGTTACTTACCTTCTTAAGTCTTACACACCAGACTTACATGGAAACAAGATCGTTCAGTTCCAGTTCAACATAGTTTTGCTCAAAATTTCTCACATGTGAACTGCTTTATCATTTCTTTGAGTCCAATTTCCTGGTGGATTTCCTTACAGAAAGAAACACTGGCTCGGATATAAGGGCACCTGTACTGCCGCTCACCAGGCGCTGCGACTCGCAGAGAGATCGGCCAGCCTGCGGTGGACGAGGTTGAGGACGCGGCTGCGGCTGTGGCCACCTCACACCTCGGCAGCCGCCCCATTTGCATTTCTATGCGCCGAATGAAGTGTTAATGGTGGGCTCCCTTGTTACCGGGCAAAATGCTCCCCAGAGCTTAACACGGGGCGCGAAAAACTGCCGGCTGCAGCTCACAGCACTTAGCTAGCACGCATGCGGCATATTGCTCTCTTTAAACTCCTGCCTTTTAGCCGGCGCTACTGTTGGAGCACGAGTTTAATTGCCTCTTACGCTTAATATTTGCTGCAAGCAGTTTTTCGTATTTTCCCTTCTCTCTTCCAGATAGTGTAAGCAGATTTGTACAGAGTATAAAACTATGGAGTCGAACTACTTGAACGTCAGGTAGTGATCATTCTTTTTCTTCTCTTCCTTTTGCCGTTTCTGTACGCGATCGGCATTGTTATATTGTTTGTTATAATGGTAGTGACAGTGGGTGGTCAGATGCCCTTCCGAAGCCAACCCGCCTCCCTCCCCCTCCACCCCTAGACTGTGACTGTGTACCACATCAGTCATCAATCTGCATCTAGAGTTCATCTCATGGCAAGTCTGAGAACGTTTCCCTAAACGTTTGCTTTGTCTGTATCTGAGGGAGGAAGTGGGTACCAGCCCGGTATTTACCTAGCTGTACGTGTGAAACGGCCTAAAACCACAACCACGCTATTTGGCTCAACAGCCGTCGCCGTTAAACGCGAGGTCGATTCGATCCGCGTCAAGCTCGCCTCCCCGAATAGCGGAAGTGGCTCGTAAACGCGTTCGACTATCCGGTTTGGTTATCTAGGCAATGGCCTTTATCAGACTGAAATTCAGCCACAACTCCTACCGAGAAGACTTCCATTCCGCAGAATTTACGTCATACTTTGAGCACACTGCGACCGTGGGGAATGCCAAGATGTCGCAATATACAGGACAGACCGAGGCGGAACGTCCCGACTAACGTTTCGATCAAGTTTTCGAAGTCTCAATGATGAAAAAAAAATTTTAGAAACTTAGGAACCGTCTATTTCAAAGTTTTTGCAAAATATATTTGCAAATGAAGATAGCAAAAAGTGGTATATTTCGTTCGTTATATCAGTAACGATTCCATTTCTTCTGTTCTCTTTCTTTTTACTTTCTTCGATGACACATTTTACAAATCAGCTGGGCTTCATCATTCTCAATATCTCTGACAGCAAGGAGTTATGAGCCCACTACTTGCATTTCTTCCTGTAACTTAAGTCAGGACGGCGAGCCAGAAACCGAAGGACCCAGTATCTCCTGTCATTTTCGTTTCGTTGTGGATCGGGTGCGGGCATCTGTTTCGTTCTGCGAGCTGATACGCTAATCAGCGCAGTTCTTTCATAGTCATACCAAAACGTCGCTTTTGCAGATCCATATGATATCTCACAAGGCCTAACTCTTACTTCTTATTAAGATACTCTTATATTTTCGCAGGTTTGGTCAATTGTTGAAAGAAACTGTCATTTTTCATGTATACGTATCGTTTTAAAGTAGTCAAATGCGCGACATATAGTTTCTTCGTGGGTCATAGTGTTATTAATTATCGATTCAACAGTTTTTTCCACGTTTTTCGTGGACCATTTTTGTCTCTCCGTTTTCCGTACATAACCAACCACCTAATACGCAATGACCGGTCAGATATCTTCCAAAGAAAAACCACTGAACAGTTGTATATTTTCAGACGATGTTATCTACAGGAACAGTTTCGTCATCTCATTAATGCCGTCTTCAGGCCCCCAAGCACTCCATGTATATAGAATAAGTTACATCTGTACATGCAGAACAGGAGCCGCCAATCGCCCGATTCCGTTGTCTCAGGTCTTCGAAGTGCACACTCCACAAAAATTTGCGGAAGCCAGGTACTGATGTCCCCGGTAATGCATGCCTCGATGTACCTGATTCTCTATACATGGAGTGCAAAGGGGCCCGAAGAGGGCATTCATCAGATGTCGGAGTGGTCGCGTGAATAAAGTAACTTCTAAAAGCTTACTGTTGTTTGATGATTTTTCTTTGGTAAATACTAGGCAATCAGTTCGGCAGTGCAAACGATGATGGCAACTCGATCGTTTGCCGAAGTACTGTGCCCGTTAGACAGTGACATCCGACCGCTCACCCGTGAATTATTTCCTCATGAATTACGCCGCGAGAAGTTGAAGAATCAGCTTGCAAGGCTTATACTTTCACACTCTGCTATAGCGACCATTCCTCATGAACTGACACCGTACGTGTTTCAGCCACGGGAAGTAATTCCTCAAGACAACAAAGACTTTCGAGTCACAACTAATATAAGATTGTAGTCTTACCCGTTGGGGTCACATCTCATACTGGTGTTAATGACTGACATCAATTCCAAATGGAATGAAAGTTTAATCCTTTCATACTATTTATTAGATGAAGATCTGTACAAAATTTGATAAATGTCTCATTGATTCTTTATGCTGTAACACGTCCCATTTGCGTTAATGTATTACTAAACTCGCTCCGTTGAAGTAGAAGCTTTACACCAATAATCATCTTGTAAAGCCACAAAAAAACCCGCGATTGTCTTAGCAAAGGAAGATGAGGCTGTTACGTCCCACATAATAGTTACATCCCTTTTCTTAAACGAAAATATCAATACTGTATCCCTATCTATACTAAACAGCGACTACTTTGTGTTCTCTCCCAAGTACCAAAGATTCCTGTGTCTCCAGATCCTGTCATGCCTCAAAACGATATCGATCAAATGCAGAGGAAATAATGTAAATCGTTAATCGTGTATTTTAGTGCACTGCTTGCGAGCAGCTGTAGTGGCAGTGACATTTCTTCTCCCCCTTTCTTCCCCTCCCAATTTAGAGACGACGTAACCACGAACTTAAACGTTCCAACTTTATGACTCCTGTGTAGAAGGAAGGAATGAGAAGAAAACCCTTTTTAACATGCTGAATAGATCACACTTTCGTGATAATACGCGAGCCTCTTTGCACGTTCACGCTCTCTTTGTCGAGCTACAATTCATGTATAATTCACATCTCATGGGAGATGTGCTGGTAAGCTTCTCGTGAGAAAATTTGAAATTTAGTTGTGACTGTTGAGTAATTCAAGAGAGAGAAAATCAAGAACAGTATGAAACATGGCAAAAAGTAGCGCCGGAATGAGGAAAGTTTTGCTCCCATCGCTGAGAGCCTGGTGCATCGCATATGCAACTGCGCTGCTCCTGAGAAGGACACGTGGCAGAATCCGCAGGCGCTCTGCGGAGCTCTCGGTATCGGTAATCCAAAAGTTACGGCTTTTGAGAAAAGGACTACGAGCCTTCCAGTGAGCGTCAGAGGGCAGTAGTGCATTAGAATGTGGCCCTTTTAGTTGAGTAGTATTAGAGGCAGGGAAAAAATAGAGGCTGGAAAATAGTAATTGCTAAGGAAATGTCTTAACATGAACAGTGGAAATGATGCATATAACTAGAGGCCTATTGTTGTGACACCGAGTTGCAACCCTGCCAGTTAGATTTCCCTGCAACATGAGGCATTAAACGGTTCAGTATAACGAGCAGGCGAAGCGAGCCCGTCACTAAATTCTAGAAGCCGTCTGCAGAGATTCGTAACAGTGGGGAACTAAAGGTGAAGAGCCTAATAACCTCGTACACTTGCCTAATCCGCCCTGGTAGCTGAGTGGTCAGCGTGACAGACTGTCAATCCTAAGGGCCCGGGTTCGATTCCCGGCTGGGTTGGAGATTTTCTCCGCTCAGGGACTGGGTGTTGTGTGTCCTAATCATCATCATTTCATCCCCATCGACGCGCAGGTCGCCGAAGTGGCGTCAAATCGAAAGACCTGCACCAGGCAAACGGTCTACCCGACGGGAGGCCCTAGCCACACGACATTTCCATTATCTCATGTAGGGCTCCAGCGAGCACGCATAAGTGCCGGAACATGACGTGGCATGGACTCTACTAATGTTTGAAGCAGTGATGGAGGGAAGTGACACCATGAATCCTGCAGGGCTGTCCATAAATCCGTAAGAGTACGAGGGGCTGGAGATCTCATTCTGAACAGCGCGTTGCAAGACATCCCAGACATGCTAAATAATATTCATGTCTGGGGCGATTGACGGCCAGAGGAAGTGTTTAAACTCAGAGGAGTGTTTCTGGAGCCACTCTGTGGAAATTCTGGGCGTGTGAGGTGTCGCTTTGCCCTGCTGGAATTGTCCAAGTCCGCCGGAATGCACAATTGACATGAGTGGATGCAGGTGATCAGACAGGATGCCTACGATCATGTCACGTGTCAGATTCGTTTAGGAGTATAAGGGGTCCCATACACTTCATTACAGAGCCTCCACCAGCTTGAACAGTCCCCTGCTGACATGCAGGGTCCATGGATTAATGACGTTGTCTTCATACCCGCGAGGTGGCGCAGTGATTAGCACACTGGACTCGCATTCGGGAGGACGACGGTTCAATCCCGTCTCCGGCCATCCTGATTTAGGTTTTCCGTGATTTCCCTAAATCGCTTCAGGCAAATGCCGGGTTGGTTCCTTTGAAAGGGCACGGCCGATTTCCTTCCCCATTTTTCCCTCACCCGAGCTTGCGCTCCGTCTCTAATGACCTCGTTGTCGACGGGACGTTAAACACTAATCTCCTCCTCCTCCTCCCTCTTCATACCCGTTCATGTCCATGCGCTCGATACAATTTGAAACGAGACTCGTCCTGCCAGGCAACATGTTCCCAGTCATCAACAGTCCAGTGTCGGTGTTGACGGGCCCAGGCGAGGAGCAGAGCTATGTGTCGCACAGTCATCAAAGGTACACGGTTGTGCCTTCTGCTCGAAAGCCCACATCGACGATGTTTCCTTGAATGGTTTACGCGCTGTCATTTGCTGATTGCCCAGAGTTGAAAACTGCAGGAATTTACGGAAGGGTTGCCCTTCAGTCACGATGAACGATTCTCTTCAGTCGACGTTGGTCCCGTTCTTGCAGGATCTTTTTCCAGGCGTAGCGATGTCGGAGGTTTGATGTTTTACCGGATTCCTGATATTCACGGTACACTCGTGAAATGGTCGTACGGGAAAATCCCCACTTCATGGCTGCCTCGGAGATGCTCCTCATGTGCTGACTATAACACGACGTCCAAACTCATTTAAACCTTCATTACCTGCCATTGCAGCAGCTCTAACCGATCAAAAAACTGCTCCAGACACTTATTCTCTTACACATCTCTGTATTTTAATACGCATGTCTATATCAGTTTCTTTGGTGATTCAGTGTATGTTTAATGCACCAAAACGTGAAGCATTTACTGCGAAACTGTGGTGTCATTGCACTCTAATGTGTAAGTCTTGCCCCACGGCTTTAACGAGAGGAGTTTCAACAAGTGTGTCCTCAAGAGTTTCTCCTTGTGCGTCCCTGGAGAGTGTCATGGAAAGTATTCTAGTCGCTATCGCCACTGCAGCTTCAGCCACCGCTGCTCACCCATTTAAAGAGATTCCGCCATTCTTCGAAAGTACCTACGGCGGACAGATGACTGTACTGTGTGTTTATTGGAGTTAGCCTCTGAGCAGGGCTGTCACAGGTAACGAATATTGTACAATAATCTCTGGCAGCACAATGCACCTGATACGAAAATCGTACGTTTTTGGGGGTGTCCGGATAGTTTTGATCACATAGTGAATATAGCAACGGAAAAGTCTGATTTTTGTTCTTAGAGTTAGGTTATAGCTTTTGAAGGCAGCTCTAACTTTCTGAAACACACTTCTTGTTTTCCCGACAAGAAACCTTATTTGCCGGCCGTGGTGGCCGTACGGTTGTAGGCGCTACAGTCTGGAACCGCGTGACCGCTACGGTCGCAGGTTCGAATCCTGCCTCGGGCATGGATGTGTGTGATGTCCTTAGGTTAGTTAGGTTTAAGTAGTTCTAAGTTATAGGGGACTGATGACCATAGAAGTTAAGTCCCATAGTGCTCAGAGCCATTTGAGCCAAACCTTATTTCTTGCAAGTTATCCCAATTTTCATTTATTATGGTTACAAGGGATATAAATTGTTTTACCCTATCTATAGTGCATTGATTTATGAATAAGTTTCCTTTGTAATGTTTTTCTTACTTACAACCATGAGTTTTATCTTTGTGGCGGGTTTTGAGGAGTGTGTTTGGGTATATAAACAAAGATTTGTCATAAAAGATATCTTGCAGAAAAAGCAAGGATTTTAAGACGGCATTATCTGATTCGTTCTTCGGGTAAGAGTTCATTATTCCTGGATATTGTAAGTTACCTTGAAAGATAAGGGAGATGAAACAGTACAAATGGGATTGAACATTTAACACAAATTATATTAAGAAGAAGGGTAAGAAAGTAGCGTACGCTTAACAGAATCTTGTACAGAGTTTTATGATAATATTATGTAGCTACATTTTGTGCTAGCTTCTTGCGTAATTGAATGCTTACACGCCGAGTGTAAGCGGGAGCGCAGAAGTTTCTTGTGCCCAGCTGCGCAACATAGTTGAATACGTGTCTGGCTGTGCTGTAGTTAGGAGTAGTATGGAAATGAGGGGAGGGGAATGGAACGGATGAAATCCAGTGCGAGGACGAGGCCTCCACATCTCGTAGAACACGGGCCAGTAATTGACTCGCGCTCTGTGCTTGAACTGGTTTTGGACACTCAGCCGCAGTCAGGAAACTGACTGTTGGTCCTCCTCTACCGACAGTGCTAGCCTTCAGTGTAAATTAAGTTACGGCTAGATACGGCGTAGAAGTAATGGTCTTCTTGTTCATATCTTTAGCGTTGTTCAGTTACGTTCTTCGTAGTACGTTGCCCCCTTACATCATCATCTATTTTGTACCTTACAGTCAGTTCCAGCCGTACAGCTTCCTGAAATTATGTCGTATTTCCAGACTTAATACAACAGTGGTTCTGCAATATCTATTTAATTTAGTGTTAACTGACTCAAACAAACATTATCTATTGTGAAATTACAATGAAATACCTTTTGCTGCTTACAGGCGTTGACATACGTCAACGGGGACAGATGAAAATGTGTGCCCCGACCGGGACTCGAACCCGGGATCTCCTGCTTACATGGCACATGCTCTATCCATCTGAGCCACCGAGGACACACACGATAGCGCGACTGCAAGGATTTATCTCTGGCACGCCTCCCGCGAAACCCACATTCTCAACGTATTGTCCCGCACTACATTCGTAGTGCCCCCGCCCATTACACTCATTACTCGCGGCGCGTTGCCGATTCCCGTAAGAGTTCGGGCACTGTTTGTGCATTCGCACAGAAGAAGAAGATGGTCAAGTGGCCGGTGAGCCTTAACTATATATTTACTAAGATGGACATGTCCGAAAGAACAGATACCATCTTAGTAAATAAATTATCTATTGTGATAATACCAACGGGAGATAAAAGAAAGACAAAGCATGGAGAAGTATTACTCAGTCGTAATTCTTTGTACTTCCTTCAGAAAGTGGACTACTGGACCTTACTTTCCTCCTTTTTTTATAGAGCTGTAACAAGGGTTTATTTGAACTAAAAATTACAATTACGTAGTTTGGATATTTTTATGAGACACGGGAAATGAACACTTGAACATAGAACTACGGAAGATAGCGCGCGTGTGTTGTTTTCATTCACTCGCCGGAACGTATTTCCAACATACTCAGTCACAAGAAAATCATTCTTTGGATTTAGCTGATGTTCTAGATGTTCTAAATGACTAACTTCAGCATAAATTCAATTTATTTTAAAGTGCGTTTTACGTTCTTTTGCCGCAAGGGTCTTGCAACGTATACGACTTCGCCTCGGCGCTGAGCGTTGAAAGGAATCACAGTTTTAAAACACTGTCGTTAATTATAACAGAGATAAGACTTTAATTATTGCGGAAACTGCACGAAAGGAGAGTTATAAATTCATCGTCTATTGTTCCGTAAGATTTAAAATTTAAACTTTTAGCACAAGCCGTTTGAGCTACTTCCGTAGCTACTGCACTATTACAAGCAATTAAGATAACAAACGTTTTGTTTGCATAATGTTAGCTCCACGTGAATTAAAATGAATCAAAGCATGTAGAAGAATACTGTAAATACAGGGTTGCAATCGGCGTTATTACACGAGAAAGAGGCCGTTTCTTCCGAACCTCATACCTGCTACCACACGACGAGCACAGCGTAATGAGTTACACATGCGGCAGTCACGGTCGTTCAGTATCTTTCACTTCCCGATTCTTCATCCATTCTTGGTTCTACCTACCTTCTAGTTACAGCTTTCTAGAGACCGCCTTATCATGTACTTCATCAATGAACTTCCTTCTAACTGCGTTTTTATAACAACACATTTCAAATGTTTCCTATATCTCCTTTCGTAATTGTTTTGGAATAACACCATCTCACCTCCTCAGAGAGTGATTTGTAATACGGTGCCCACAACTTAATGCTTGTGCAGTTTTCGTGATACATATTCCACTGGAAATATCCGGTAGCGGGTGATAGAGTAAAATTACGTTTAAATAATGAAAATAAAATCATTTCTCTCTACTGTGTGACTTCTCTGCCGTAAATTGAGCAAGAGAATTCAGTATGAAGACTACGATCATAATATTTCAATTACAGTTCTAGTCTACTTGCTAGTAATGAGACATTATTACACTAAATAATGACTGTTAATTTGTTGTTGAGGCACAGTGGAGATAACTTCAATATTACCAACCTTGTTTACCCTTCAGTTACTAACCAGTTGTGTTTGCTGTTTTTCACTGTGAAAACAGATAATATCAAAAAGGGAAGACTTTTAACAAAAATCATTTATTTGCTCAGATACCAGTTTTCGTTTTCTGAGGCACTCATCTGACGATGGCCTTAGAAACCGATAGAAGGTTTGTAAGTGAATGTCAGTTATTGAATAAGGAGAAATCGTTTCCTTTCTTGATATTATTGTCATGTCCGCCAAGCCCCAACAGAGAATTTAGTTAACGTAACATATTTTTGAAATCATGTACAATGACATAAAAATATTTTTTGGTCAACATCGAAATAGGAATATTGAATATCATCACCTCTCAAGTGACAAATTGAATTAAGCAACTGACTGTATCCGAATATTGTTCACATCAAAATAAGAATGGGGAAGGAATGTGACTGTCCATTGAAAAGAGATTATCCTCAAGCTCAAACATGGATGACCGAATGGGGATTTGAACCTTTATCCTCACGAATGATAGTCCAGTACCTTAATCATTGGCTTACTTCTCTCGGTGTACCTTTCAAACAGCAACTAATTAGCAACAAGTCTCTCAAAAGAGACTGCATACATTCTGATGATACCGTAACTGTTCTACTCCTGTCATTTATTACCACACTCGGAAAAGTACTGTCGTACGATATACATAGACTGTAGACCTCAAGCGGATTGATATCCTTAAGGGGTGTCTTATTTTGCGCACGTTGTTCATTACATTGTAACTGTTTGCATTAATACGATAATTGTGTGTCCATAGAGTAGCGTCAGTTTGTATCTACGAAGGCTTGCTGAAGAGTATTGCCTACGAATTATTTATTCTATCCTCAGTGTCGGTTGAGACATCGTCACATCACCCGCTCGACTTACCCGCTTCGCTGACGCAAATTGGAGTCACCTGCTGCTAGAGGTCTCCGAATTGTAAAATGGTGGTACGTAATGCAACTATGTCGGTGCGTGAGAAACAGCGTGTTGTTCAAAAATGGTTCAAATGGCTCTGAGCACTATGGGACAACAGCTGAAGTCATCAACCCCCTAGAACTTAGAACTACTTAAACCTAACTAACCTAAGGACATCACACACATCAATGCCCGAGGCAGGATTCGCACCTGCGACCGTAGCGGTCGTGCGGTTCCAGACTGTAGCGCCTACAACCGCTCGGCCACTCCGGCCGGCCAGCATGCTGTAATAGAGTTCTTAACCACAGAACAGTGCGTCCACACATGAACAACGCCTCGGATTCATTGTCATCTATCACCCTCCATTAAATCCCGGCTTGGTCCCAGCTGATTTTTATCTGTTTACAAAAGCTATGGAACATTTTCGAGGACTTCACTTTGTTAATGATGACGTGGTGGAAGCAGAGGTGAGGTTTTGGTTCCATCAACAAAGTCAAACATTCTACTGTGACGGTATCCACAAACTAGTCATGCGTTGGGAGAAATGTATTCGTCTTCAGGGTGACTCTGTCGAGAAATAAGTATGTGGACGTGAAGAATAAAGATGTAGAATTTTAACAAAGTTTGTTTTATTTAAAAAAGCTTTAAGAGTCTTGTTCTTGAGGACACACCATTCCCCGGTATCACGCGGGGAGAGATTTGGACACTTAATTTAGCCCAACTCAGGCCAATGGTACATAGACTGTCGACGAGCATTTGCACGATATCACGTCTCCGCCTCTCACCTTCGAAATCCTGGTATTACTTTTTTTTTTGCACCATCAACATTCGAAGCTATCATGTGTGTTTCAGGACAAACATAATAAACGTATGGAATTAGCCGAGTAAGCATCACGTGTGGTTCCATTTACAGTGCTTGTATTGAGCTGTTCCAGAATTAACACAATACGAAATTAAAGCATCCAAACAATCTAAAAGATAAAACTTAACTACTTACTTTCTCACATCCTTCATTCTACAGAAATAGTGGGCTGAAATGACATCAATTTCCATCTAGCATCGCCTGTAAACTCAACAACTGCTCATGAGACAGCGCGTCGTCCTCATTAGTTACATTTAATTTAAAATGTGCATTATTAATTTTTTCATGTTATGTATTGATGAATAAATAACTTAATTTATATGGTTTTGCTGCTAAATAACGATGAATTTTCTCGTGTAGTGAATTACAGCATGTGTTTACTTCGTCTATTTTAGTGACACGACATTTATAATATTGTTAAATCGCAAACTCTGTAATGTACGAGTGCTTTCATATTCTTTATCCTTTGCAATACGCATTAGCATAATTTGAATTTAATTACTATCTGTTTCAAAAAAGAGAGAATAGAGAAATCTTTCCCCACATTTACCGGTTAGGTACCAAACCGCGAACTAGCTGCACTTTCTGTAACTGTTAAGTTGCCATTTTCATCTAAATACAACGGTCAGTACTGCTGTAACTAGGCCGGCCGCGGTGGTCTCGCGGTTCTAGGCGCGCAGTCCGGAATCGCGCGACTGCTACGGTCGCAGGTTCGAATCCTGCCTCGGGCATGGATGTGTGTGCTGTCCTTAGGTTAGTTAGGCTTAAGTAGTTCTAAGTTCTAGGGGACTGATGACCACAGATGTTAAGTCCCATAGTGCTCGGAGCCATTTGAACCATTTTTTTGCTGTAACTAGGAGTACGTGGGGTCACGTGACACCCAGTGTACACGGACCTTTACTGTTTGGACAAGTTACCCAGTGTGACGATGTTGTATATTTATATTATGTTTTACTTTTGTCTTCAACTACAGCTTACATGGTATGTTTCATTACGAATATTTTACTGGTTTGCATGATAATATTACTTTTATGCGCAATTAACTAACAGCAAACATTTATTACTTGTTTCTTCTTTTTCATAGGTAATTCTCTGCTTACGGTTAATGACTGGACCTAAAATACATGTAATTATATGGACGTTTCAATGTATAAAATTTTTTACGACGCTGTACTGGCTTTTTGTTTCAATTGCTGTCACAGTGTTCATTAGCTCAACGAACTACTCTTTATTTTAAATAATTATTTCTTATTCTTGTTTGTTTGAGTACATAATATATTTCTCCTTACGTTCGTTTTAAGCTGTAAACAGCATATTTTACCTGAACATTTAAAATAAGAATCCTTAAGAAGGGTTACGGACGATGCAGTGGTATTGTACATTGCTAGTGGATTTATAATACCACATGCCGTACGTTAACTCCCAGTAAACTTTTGAAAGTAAGCCAAAAAAATTGCGATTGAGATAATACAATAGAAAATTTCAAAAGGTTTTACGTAAAGTTTTTAAAATCTTTATAATTTCACATTTGGATTCTCTGCTTGCTTACGATCGCTTTCTCCTACTCAGACAATGTCATGTATGTTCAGTAGTATTTTGCACCTGACTGCGTGATGAGTATATTTCCTCATACTCTTAGAATTGCAGTCATATGTAAATTAGATAAATTTTTTTCGGTATGCAAATCATGATGCGAGAAATTGCTCAAAATGATCGCCATGGACGACTCTGTAAATAGTCACTGATGAAACCACCGTTCCGGCCGTGGTTACAGTGACTTTCTTCTGGGTGATAGATATTTACAGTAAGCCTCAGTACCGTACCCAGGAAACTTTCGTATTAAGAGAATGTGAGCTTCCGTGTCGAGAGAGGACGCGTGAAAGTTTGTGAACGCCCTGCGTGGACGTTTTGATTTTGAGACATTTTGGAACTGGATTTCAGTTTGGAGAATGAATGTTTTCAGATGTTTTTCGACAGAGACTTTTTGATTGCCCTTGCCTAAATGAAGACGGCGATGTGAATGTTGTGGATTACTAATTCCCTATGCTGCAGCCTTCTGAAAATGGAAGCTTCTGCTGAGTTAAACCCGAAGTTTATTAAAAAATTACGCTCGTAGACTTGAACTGTGTGGCAGATGGAAGTTTAATAAGTGAGAATCTTAATAAAAACTGTGTTAATTAGACGCTGATGTGAGTCAAACTGAGATCAGACCAAGAACAACTAACGTTCGTGTGCACATCGAAACGAAATATAAACAGATGAAAGTGACCGATTGCCACAGACGTTCATGCATTTTACAAGTTGTGTGTGTGTGTGTGTGTGTGTGTGTGTGTGTGGACTAAAAACATGTGCACGCTCCGAGAAAACAAAAGGCCCGTACAGTTGTTTACCGTAATTGCACATCAGACTCCTATCCTAGCATCCGCCGTGATTGCTGAGACTTTCAACATATCGTAAATTGTCCAAAGGTGGACTCCCAGCGAAGAACTTAATCACCTTGAAATTTAATCTGTAGTTTAGCACCGGAGGTACGTCATTAAAAATGTCGTCCATTTTGTTTCAGTCTAACGTCGGTCGCAAATATTATTACACCATCAGCAAATGCACGTCACGTCATCCCAAGGTACATACGCCTCCTCTGATGTATCTCCCATGTTTGACGAACGTCAGCAGTATCAAGAAGAAACTTTGCGGCTGTTGAGAAAGTAAGACATTAACTTTCATTTGTGAGTATGAAGTTAACAACCAAAGTAGAATCTTCGCTGAAGCTAGTAAAGGAAAGAGATATTTATGATTTTCAAGAAAGAACTAATTTGTAATTCAACAGACACAGAGGTGGAAACAGTCCTCTATCTCCTATCGTGTCCGCCTGCTTAGCTGTGTGGTAACGTGCTTGCCTCCCATGCAAGCGGGCACGGATTCGATTCCCGGCCGTGTTGGAGATTTTCTCCGCTCGTGGACAGGTGGCGTCGACTGTAACAAGACTTGCACTCTGCGGTCGAACTTCCCCGGATGGGGCCTCCCGGCAAACGATGGGATACGCTCATTTCATTTTTTTCCTAACATCGTGCCAGGCCTCCTTTTATCCGGCGTAGTGCAGCAACTCAACGTGGCGTGGACTCAAGAAGTCATTGGAAGTCCCATGCAAAAATATTCAGCCATGCTCTGTCAATAGCGGTCCATAATTGCGGAAGTGTTGCAGGTGGAAAGTTTCGTGCACGAACAGACCTCTCGATTATATCCCATAAATGTTCGATGGGATTCATGCTGGGCGATCTGGGTGGCCAAATCATTCGCTCGAATTGCCCAGAACATTCTTCAAACCAATCTTAAACAGTTGTTACCATTTGACATCGCGCATTGTTGTTCTTAAAAATTCCACCATTGTTTGGGTTCATGAAGTCCATGACCGGTTTGTATATGGTTTCCAAGTAGCAAAACATAACCATTTCCAACCAGTTACCCGTTCAGTTGAAAAGAAGTACCCAGTCCATTCCATGTAAACACAGCCTAGACTATTATGGAGATACCACCAGCTTGAACAGTGCCTTGCTCACAACTTGGGTCCATGCCTTCGTGGGGTCTGGACCGTACTCGAACGCAACCATCAACTGTTACCAACTGAAATCGGGACTCATCTGACCTGGCCACGATTTTGCATTTGTCTAGGGACCAACCGATATGGTCACGAAACCAGGAGAGGCACTGCAGGCGATGTCGTGCTGTTAGCAAAGGCACTCGGGTCGGTCGTCTGCTGCCCTAACCCATTAACGTCGCACTGTGCTAACGAATACGTTCGTTGTACGCCTCACATTGATTTGTGCGGTCATTTCACTCAGTGCTGCTGGTCTGTTAGCACTGACAACTTTATGCAAACGCCACTCCTGTCGATCGTTAAGTGAAAGCTGTCGGCCACTGAGTTATCTGTGGTGAGAGATAATGCCTGAAATTTTATACTCTCGGCATACCCTTGACACTTTGGACCTCGGAATATCGAATTCACTAACAATATTCGAAACTCAATGGCCCATGCTTATAATTCCGACTACCATTTCGCGTTCAAAGCCTGTTATTTATTTATTGTTTCGTGGGACCAAATTAAGGAGAAGTCTCCATGGTCATGGAACGAGTCAATACAAGAAATTATAACACGATATTAGAAACAGATAAAATGAAATATAAAAAAACATATTCAGGTGACAAATCGTAAATTTAAATAAAGAAAATCAACACTGTAACACTGGAATTTGTTTAATTTTTTAGCTCTTCCAGGAGCGCCTCGACAGAATAGAAGGAGTGAGCCATGAGGATACTCTTCAGTTTAGACTTAAAAGAGTTTCGACTACTGCTAAGGTTTTTGAGTTCTTGTGGTAGCTTAGTGAAATTGGATGCAGCAGAATACTGCACTCGTTTCTGCACAAGAGTCAAGGATGCGCATTCCACATGCAGATTGGATTTCTGCCTCGTATTAACCGAGTGAAAGCTGCTAACTCTTGGGAATAGGCTAATATTGCTAACAACAAACGACATTAAAGAAAATATATACTGTGAGGGCCATGTCAGAATTCCCAGACTATTGAATAGATCTCGACACGAGGTTCTCGAAATTACACCACATATAGCTCGATCAGCCAGTTTTTGAGCCATAAATACCCTTTTTGAATCAGAAGAATTACCCCAAAAAATAATACCATACGACATAAGCGTGTGAAAATATGCGAAGTAGACTACTTTTCGTGCCGTTAATTCTCGTGGTGCGGCCATAATCAGGTCGGAAACCTTTTCACATGAATCACCTGAGTAATTGGAAGTCCGCCAATATACTGCCCTTTTATACCTCGTGTAAGCGATACTATCGCCATCTGTATTTGTGGATGTGTGAAGTGATCGTATGGCGTTGGTGGCCGTGAGGCCCCATGCGGGGAAGTTCGGCCGCCGTATTGCAAGTCCTTTTTAGTTGACGCCACTTCGGCGACTTGCGAGTCAATGATAATTAAATGATGATGAAGAACACACAACACCCAGTCAACACGAGGCAGAGAAAATCACTGACCGCGCCGGGAATCGAAATCGGGACCCCGTGTGGCGGAAGCGGGAACGCTACCGCAAGACCACGAGCTGCGTTTGGATGTCCGATCCCGTAGATTTTGTTACCTCAGTGTAAAGAATATGGAAAAAATTAAGTAATTAATCGTAGATGGTTACATAATGTAAAGAAGCAACTTTTATAGCGAGGAAAATATTTGATTGACAACATAGCTACAGCATTCAACAAACCATTGAAAGTGCACAGAACTGCAGCATAATTTTTTATTTCATGACGAGCCCTAAATAGATAAACTAAAACAAGTAATGTATCTCAAGTAGTCTGGAAGTACTAGACACTGAATAAACGAATTACTTTTTGCAATCGTCTGTTATGACGAGTCACTATACAGGGTGAGTCACCTAACGTTACCGCTGGATATATTTCGTAAACCACATCAAATACTGACGAACCGATTCCACAGACCGACCGTCAGGAGAGGGGCTAGTGTAAGTGTTTAATACAAACCATACAAAAATGCACGGAAGTATGTTTTTTTAACACAAACCTACGTTTTTTAAATGGAACCACGTTAGTTTTGTTAGCACACCTGAACATATAAACAAATACGTAATCAGTGCCGTTTGTTGCATTGTAAAATGTTAATTACATCCGGAGATATTGTAACCTAAAGTTGACGCTTGAGTACCACTCCTCCGCTGTTCGATCGTGTGTATCGGAGAGCACCGAGTTACGTAGGGATCCAAAGGGAACGGTGATGGACCTTAGGTACAGAAGAGACTGGAACAGCACATTAATTCCACATGCTAACACCTTTTTATTGGTCTTTTTCACTGACGCACATGTACATTACCGTGAGGGGTGAGGTACACGTATACACATGGTTTCCGTTTTCAATTACGGAGTGGAATAGAGTGTGTCCCGACATGTCAGGCCAATAGATGTTCAATGTGGTGGCTATCATTTGCTGCACACAATTGCAGTCTCTGGCGTAATTAATGTCGTACACGCCGCAGTACATCTGGTGTAATGTCGCCACAGGCTGCCACAATACGTTGTTTCATATCCTCTGGGGTTGTAGGCACATCACGGTACACATTCTCCTTTAACGTACTCCACAGAAAGAAGTCCAGAGGCCGGCCGAAGTGGCCGTGCGGTTAAAGGCGCTGCAGCCTGGCACCGCGAGACCGCTACGGTCGCAGGTTCGAATCCTGCCTCGGGCATGGATGTTTGTGATGTCACTAGGTTAGTTAGGTTTAACTAGTTCTAAGTTCTAGGGGACTAATGACCTCAGCAGTTGAGTCCCATAGTGCTCAGAACCATTTGAACCATTTTGAAGTCCAGAGGTGTAAGATCAGGAGAACGGGCTGGCCAATTTATGCGTCCTCCACGTCCTATGAAACGCCCGTCGAACATCCTGTCAAGGGTCAGCCTGGTGTTAATTGCGGAATGTGCAGGTGCACGGTCATGCTGATACCATATACGTCGACGCGTTTCCAGTGGGACATTTGGGAGCAACGTTGGCAGATCATTCTGTAGAAACGCGATGTATGTTGCAGTGCTCTCCGATACACACGATCGAACAGCGGAGGAGTGGTACTCAAGCGTCAACTTTAGGTTACAATATCTCCGGATGTAATTAACATTTTACAATGCGACAAACGGCACTGATTACGTATTTGTTTATATTTTCAGATGTGCCAACAAAACTAACGTGGTTCCATTTAAAAAAACGTAGGTTTGTGTTAAAAAACATACTTCCGTGCATTTTGTATGGTTTGTATTAAACAATTGCACTAGCCCCTTTCCTCACGTTCGGTCTGTGGAATCGGTTCGTCAGTATTTGATGTGGTTTACGAAATATATCCAGCGGTAACGTTAGGTGACTCACCCTGTATAAGTAAGCTTCACTAGGATTTAGACGTTGGAAAGCTGTGTACTTAATTCTCTATCTGGCACAGTTTTGTAAAAACATAAATCTCAATGTTTATTTCCTCCACACATTCGTCTCTTACATCACTGCTTACATTACTAATCTCTATTAATCTGTTACGTTAAAAATATTTGAATATTTTATGGTGTAATATGATAGGAAAAGAGCGTAAGCGTTGTTTGTGTGCAAATTATGCTAGCCTCTCTCTGAAGGAAAGTGAATTCACCCTTTTGGTAGAAAATCTATTTTATGGGAGACAAAAGCCCCTCAGTCAGTCGCAAATATACTGTTTGGCACGATTCATTTCCTCCAAAGGTTCGCTAGTTTGCGTACGCCTTACTTAGTCATTAACTAGATAGTATTGCAAGTACATATGAAGACGCGATAGAAATATCAGTGTAGTAGTACCTCGGAAAAGATCTTTGCCTAAAGCTAAGCTCTAAGATGCAATGGGGCAAACAGCGCAGAACCAGGCAGTGTCGGACTGCAGTCGTATGGCGTGTTCCGATGAGTCACAATTTTGCCTCTTTTCAAATCATGGAGGGTGACGAGTGCACGAATAACCCAATGACGCGTTGTGTGTAGTGGATGTAGGTGAGGCTGCAGATGGTTCTTTAATGGTTGAACGGGCGTTTTTTGAATCATGAATTTGGCTTACTCGCTCAAGTTACTCTGAACATGTCACAACGTTTATTTCAGAATTCTTGGTGACGATGAGCTGCTCTTTATTCTATATCTTCAAAATGACTGTGCTGTGTGGGCTTCCATCTTCCAAGACGACAACACCCATCTTCATAGGGCTGCAAGCATACGACTTCCGTTTGTCGAATGCCACATATATTACCTTGACTCGCCTGCTCATTCTCGCGATCTTTATCCTATAGAAAATACCTTGGAACAGCAGGAGATATGTAGGATTTTATCCAGTTTTCGTTCTCCACTCTGAGGAACAGAGCGGGCTGTTTCAGATCCGGTCCATTACAGAGTCGCAGTTCTTTTTAACCAATTACCAGGGAGTTGCTAGTGGGCCAGACCGGGTTTCCAGCTGAGAACAAATGGGAGGGCTTACCAGTTCTGTCATTTATCTGACCACCAAGAAATACTTCCCAAAAACCTTTGTCGGAACAATGGAACTGGAAGTTAAAAAATGGCTCTGAGCACTATGGGACTTAACAAAAAAATGGCTCTGAGCACTATGGTACTTAACATCTGAGGTCATCAGTCCCCTAGAACTTAGAACTACCTAAACCTAACTAACCTAAGGACATCACACACATCCATGCCCGAGGCAGGATTCGAACCTGCGACCGTAGCAGTCGCTCGGTTCCGGACTGAAGCGCCTAGAACCGCACGGCCACTGCGGCCGGCGAACTGGAAGTAATTCAGCTTATTTATCGGATAATTTTCTCCGTTGTTCCACACAAAAATTGGTGTTCCTTGGTAGTCCATTTTCCTAGATTTCCAGAAAGCGTTTAACGTGGTGCGCCACTACAGACTGTTGACAAGGATCCAAGAGTTCTGTTTAGGTTCCCAGATATGTGACTCGAAGGCTTTGTAAGCAATAGAACCTAATACGTTGTCCTCAACGACGAGTGTAGAGCAGGTATAAGAGTGGTGAACAGTGTCATATGGATGTGTGATAGGACCGCTTTTATTCTGTGTACACATAAACGATCTTACGGACAGGGTTAGCAGCAATTTGCGGCTGTTTGCTGGCGACACTGTGGGGTACGGAAAGGTGTCGTTGAGTGACTGGAGGAGTGTAAAATATGACTTACACAAAATTGCTCGTTGATGTGATGAATTACAACCTGATCTAAATATAGAAAACTGTAAGTAACGCGGAAGAGGAGGAAAAAATCGTTTAACTTTCGAGTACAGTATTAGTAGCGATATGAAATGGAACGAACACGTCAGGTTGATGATACGGAAAGCGAACGTTCGACTTTGTTTTTTCGAGAGAATTTGGGGAAAGTGTAGCTCATTCATAAAGGAGACGGCGTTTAGAATGTTAGAGTACTTTTAAAGTGTTTGAGGTTCCACCCTGGTAGAATTTAAGGAAAACACAGAAGCTATTCAGAGGCGAGCTGCTAGATTTGTTACCGATAGTTTCGGTCAGCACGAAACTATTACGGAGATGAATCGTGAACTCAAATGGGAATCCCTAAATGGAATACGATACTCATTTCGCAAAGCATTATTACGGACATTTAGAGAAAAAACATTTTAGGCTGACTGCAGAACTATTCTATTGCTGACTACGTACCTTTCGCGCAAAGACCACGAAGATAACACGCGAGAACTTAGGAGTCGTACGGAGGCCTTTAGACAATGGTTTTTCCCTCGCTGTATTTGCGAGTGGAACGGGAAAGGGAATGACTAGCAGTGGTACAAGGTACCCTCCGCCATACACATTATGTCCGTTGGTGGAATGAGTATGTAGATATAGATGTAGACGTGGATGTAGAACGAACGTCCTATAGTTTTGAAGCTCTCCGTGGTCTATTCATTAATGACTGATTTCATGTTGATGCGACGTACTTGCAGAAAGTTGTAGTCCGTGTTCCCCTTGAAATTAAAGCCAACATCTGGGACACAGGCAAAGTTACAGCGCTATCTGTGTGACACCTGTCTGTAGCTCATTGTCTAGTGGTTAGAGTCTGCCTCTAAATCGCAGGGTCCCGGGTTCGATTCCTGGTCGTGTCGGAGGTTTTTATCGTTGGATGACTTGGTGTTTATGTTATCCTAAACATTCCATCTCATCTGCATCCCAAAAACGCGCAAGTCGCAGAGGTGGTGTCAAATTAAAACACTTGCATCAGGTGGCCGAACAGCCCAAGATGGGGTCTCCCACCCAGTAATGCTGTACGATCATTTCATTTTTTAGCGTGATGTCTCTAGCAGGAGACCAATTTTTGGTCTAGTACGCCTATTGGCTCGAGCATAAACATACGAGAGGCGTTCATAAAATAATGCAACACATTTCTTTTCTAAAAGCATGTTCGTTTTGTTCTCGATTACCATACATCATATTATTCCTCACTCTCTTAAGGGCGGTAGGACGTCAAACGGGCCGACTTGGAGCAGGAGAGGCACCACAGGACATTTTAATTTCCACTGTCTATACTTTTACAAGTAAATTCATAAAACTTTGTCAGCATGACCGGGAAGGATTCAGGATTCACACTAGTAGCAGCGGAAGTTCAAAAACATCACAAAATAATTTTTTTTACTTGTGAAATTTCATCATTTTTTCACTTATTATTGGCTGCATTTGTTGCTATAGGTGTACTTTCCTTCCAAAGTAAGAGAGACTGTTCGATGAATTTTGCACAGCATACAAACCATGCTTACAGGTGTCTGAAACTCTAGAATCTATTTAATTTATGAAAAATGAATGAGCTGTTATGTTTTAAACTTTATGTTTAGAAAAAAATCAGATTTTGTAGTTAATTATCTCAATTTTTACCACAGTTTTTAATAGATTTGGAAAATTCTAGTTTTTCATACACCTGTTAGTATGGTTTGCATACTGTGAAAATTCATCAAAGAATCTCTCTTACTTGTGAAGAAAAATGCACCTATAGCAATAAATGCAGCCAACAGTAGGTGAAAAAATGATGAAATTTCATATCTAAAAAAAAATATTTTGTTATGTTTTTGCACTTCCACTGCTATAAGTGTGAATCCTTAATCCTTCCTGATCATGCTGACAAAGTTTTATGAATTTATTTGTAAAATTATAGACAGTAGAAAATAAAATGTCCTCTGGTGCCTCTCCTGCTCCAAGTCGGCCCGTTTGACGTCCTACTCCCCTTAACTACAAAACGTTATTGTTCAACATAACCTCCGTTCAATGCGACGGCCCTACGCTACCTTACTGGGAGGGTCTGTGTGCCCACTTGGTACCACATTACTGCAGGAAAATTTCGTCATGCTGACTGAGTTGGGCTGTCAGTTTCTGTTTGTACCCGGTTTCATTATCACCTGCCTTGTACTCCTTTGGATAACGATTGTTATGATATTTTGCTAGGTCCAGTAATATTTATTCTGATTCCGTGGTAGTATCTTGATACTTTAGATATTGAACTTCGTGACATTTATTGGCTGTTAGCTACTTCAGGTAACAAATTGTAATTTTAGCCTATTGTTGCACGGTATAATTTGAGAATGGGTTATGAATAAAAACATCATCAGGTAATAATAAGAGTGTTGCAACTTTGGCGGTTTATCATATTGAAATAGTATCACAGGTTAGTGACTCTATCTCAGCACGCTGGAAATACGACAAAAAACTGCCACGATAGGCCTCGTAAAGCGAAAGCAGTTCCGCACAGATGGCCCTGCGTTGTTGTTTATGGTCTTCTGTTAGGCTGCGAGGAACCCATCGGGAACATGCCTTTGAACATCCCAACTGGTAGACGAATGTCTCAGTGCTACCAAGAGAGAGCTCAGTTAAGCAATGAGGTATTTCATTGTGATTCATCGATCACCTCGAATGAGGTTCCAACATCGCAGGAGTCACAGCTGTGAGCGGCCGGCCGTAACGCGGGAGACCGGACGAGTTTGCGGAACCTTGTTCCGATGATGACAGACGTCCCTCTCAATGACTCACGACACTTTTGTTCTCTGCCAGACCTCAGAAGACATTCTGCAAACGCCTAGGAATATCTGTGATACTCTGGTTTTCCACCAAAAGAAACTCCATGAGAGCTCTGTGCTTGGAACGCACCTCCGTTACAGGCGCCATTTTGAAAGCCATGTATAGCGCCATCAGCTACTGGAATTTCATGAATTTGCAGAGGCTGAAACGGAAATATTCCACGATGTCCCACAGCGAATTCTGTATTTGTCACCCGAAACTGGCCGAGAAAAAAATATGTTGCATATCCTATTGAACGCCTCTCTTAATACATACATCAAAAAAGTTTTCAATCACTTCTGTTCTGAGAGTTCCGGAACCTGTACAGAAAATTGGAACAGAGATCAACATAAACAACATTTCCGTCCTTTTTATTGCTCATGAAAGCCACACGTTGTATTTTGTACCATTACATAGCGAGACCTTCAGTGGTGGTGGTCCTGATTGCTGTACACACCCGTACCATTAATGCCCAGTAGTACGTCCTCTTGCACTGATGCATTCCTGTATTCGTCGCGCCATACTATCCACAAGTTCATCAAGGCAATGTTGATCCAGATTGTCCCACTCAACGGCGATTCCGCGTGGATCCCTCAGAATGGTTGGTGGGTCACGTCGTGCAGAAACATCACTTTTCAATCTATCCCAGGCATGTTCGAAAGGGTTCATGACTGGAGAACATGCTGGCCACTCTAGTCGAACGATGTCGTTATCCTGAAGGAAGCCATTCAGAAGATTTGCACGATGAGGGCGCGAACTGTCGTCCATCAAGAAGAATGCCTCGCCAATATGCTGTCGATATGGTTGACTATCGGTCGGAGGATGGCATTCACGTATCGTACAGCTGTTACGGCGCCCTCCATGACCACCAGCGGTGTCCGTCGGCCCCACCTAATGCCACCCTAAAACAGCAGGTAAACCCCACGTTGCTGCACTCGCTGGACAGTGTGTCTAAGGCGTTCAGCCTGATCGGGTTGCCTCCAAACACGTCTCCGACAACTGTCTGGTTGAAGGCATATGCGACACTTATCGGCGAAGAAAACGTGATGCCAATCCTGAGCGGTCCATCCGGCATGTTGTTGGGCCCACGCTGTACCACGCTGCATGGTGTCGTGGTTGCAAAAATGGACCTCGCCATGGACGTCGGGAGTGAAGTTGCGCATCATGCAGCCTACTGCGCAGAGTTTGAGTCGTAGCACGACGTACTGTGGCTGCACGAAAAGCATTATTCAACATGGTGGCTTTGCTGCCAGGGTTCCTCCGATCCATAATCCGTAGGTAATGCTCATCCACTGCAGTAGTAGTACTTGGGTGGCCAGAGTGAGGGATGCCCTCGACAGTTCCTGTCTCTCTCTATCTCCTACATGTCCGAACAACATCGCTTTGGTTCACTCCGAGACGCCTGGACACATCCTTTATTGAGCGCCCTCCCTGGCACAAAGTAACAAAGCGGACGCGATCGAACCACGGTATTGACCGTTTAGGCTTGGTTGAACTACACGCAACACGAGCCGTGTACCTCCTTCCTGGTGGAATGACTGGAACTGATCGGCTGTCGGACCCCCCTCCGTCTAACAGACGCCGCTCATGCATGTTTGGTTTCGTCTTTGGGCCGATTTAGTGACATCTCTGGTCAAAGACACTTTGTCTGATACAATATCTACTTTGAACGTCTTTCAGGGGTACTGGGAACTGGGGTGATGAAAACGTTTTTTGAAGTGTGTAGGTATGTGGAGTTACGTTAGTAAATAAACATCGCGAAACTATATTTATCGTAATTTATAGACTTATTATGAAAGTAACACAGCCAAAAATTACAGCAGCACTCAAATCTAGAATCTATACTCTGTGTGGAAATATTATTCAAGATGTAAAGATCGCTGCTCTCAGGCACGTAAAAACTTGCGTGGCTATTCTATCTTGAAACATATCATGTCCTTATTTCTACGGAAATAGTACGTTCCTCGTAATTATGCGAGCACTTTTTTCTTGTTGCGTATTGCAGCCATATCTAAATTTGGCTGATTTTATTCATCTGCTCGAATTAGAATGCGAAAAAAAAAATGGTTCTGAGCACTATGGGACTTAACTGCTGAGGTCATCAGTCCCCTAGAACTTAGAACTACTTAAAACTAATTAACCTAATGACATCACACACATCCATGCCCGAGGCAGTATTCGAACCTGCGACCGAATTAGAATGCAGCTAACTTCTCAACCGCCGTGGAACGACTTGAATGAAGGCTCTTGATACGTTAGATCGTCTTTGCTGAAGATAGCTTGAGACAAATTTAGCAAGCGCATTGCACTCGTGGAAGATGTTTTGAAACAGGCTGCGGTACTGCAGAGAGGAGAGAGAGAGAGAGAGAGAGAGAGAGACAGACAGACAGACAGACAGGTGGGCGCTGGGAAAGAGACGGCGGCGGCGGCGGCTAGGTAAGCACTCTTCCTGGGCGGCATGGCGCGGCGCGGCGCGGCGTGTCACGGCGAACTGGGCCAGGCGGCCGCGCCGCTGGGATGCCGCCTCATTTAAATACGCTACATATTCAATAGCGCCATTATGCGGGAGATACAACTAGAGTCACGCGACCACCTTATATGGATGGATGCCGGCCCGCAGCACATCCATAACTCGGCGGCCCGCGGCTGCGTACGCGACCGGCCGCCTAGCGTGACAAGCCTACGGGAGACCGCTGCCACAGCTCATTTTTCGCCGCGGAATCGTAACAGTCAGAGAGGATGGCGATCGTGTCACTAGCTAGCTTACTTGTCTTGTCACAGGAGGAATCAGTAGGCTCGTAAAATTCCAAAAGAATGAAGAAACGAGATTGAGACACCTGATACGCGCCACTACCGCACTATTAGAAAGCTGATATCTTCTGACGGTTGCAGAGACACAAGCGCGCTAATCGACGTGGGAACTGGACGTCTCGTAACGCCATATGCGCTGTACTACTAAGTTGTGTTTTTAATTACTTTGTACTTTATGTGACTATTAGTTGTAATATTAATGAATCTCAAAATTAGCGCAATATCAAGAAATATTATTAATAGTAAAATATATATGACGGTAGTATCTTTTCCTGAAAGAACAGTTATCGTGGATGACCATGCAGCTTTGCTAGAAAATGAAATGATAATCAAATGGAGGACACCCTAGCTACAAACAGGCGTTGATGTACTTCATTGGGGACATGTTGAAAATGTGTGCCCCGACCGGGACTCGAACCCGGGATCTCCTGCTTACATGGCAGACGCTCTATCCATCTGAGCCACCGCGGGCACAAATGATAGTGCGTCTGCAGGGACTTATCCCTAGCACGCTCCCCGTGAGATCCACATTCCCAACATGTCCACACCACTACATTCGTAGTGCGCCTAATAGAGTTTGCCCATCATACTCATTACTCGTGGCAGATTAATCTACCAAGTCCCGTACGAGTTCGGGCGTAGCGTGTGCGTTCGCACAAGAAGGTCAATGGCCGGGAAGCCATATTTTAAATTTATATATGACGGTAGTATCATTTCCTGAAAGAACAGTTACCGTGGATGACCATGCAGCTTTGCTAGAAAATGAAATGATAATTAAATGAAGTACATCAATGCCTGTTTGTAGCTAGGGTGTCCATCATCGACGGTAACTGTTCTTTCAGGAAAAGATACTACCGTCATATATAGTTAAAATATGGCATCCCGGCCATTGACCTTCTTGTGCGAACGCACACGCTATGCACGAACTCGTACGGGACTTGGTAGATTAATCTGCCACGAGTAATGAGTATGATGGGCAAACATCTATTAGGCGCACTACGAATGTAGTGGTGTAGATATGTTGGGAATGTGGATCTCACGGGGAGCGTGCTAGGGATAAGTCCCTGCAGACGCAATTTCATCTGTGTCCGCGGTGGCTCAGATGGATAGAGCGTCTGCCGTGTAAGCAGGAGATCCCGGGTTCGAGTCCCGATCGGGGCACACATTTTCAACATGTCCCCAATGAAGTACATCAACGCCTGTTTGTAGCTAGGGTGTCCATTTAATTGTCATTTCATTTTCTAGCAAAGCTGCATGGTCATCCACGGTAACTGTTCTTTCAGGAAAAGATACTACCGTCATATATAGTTAAAATACGGCATCCCGGCCATTGACCTTCTTGTGCGAACGCACACGCTATGCCCGAACTCGTACGGGACTTGGTAGATTAATCTGCCACGAGTAATGTGTATGATGGGCAAACATCTATTAGGCGCACTACGAATGTAGTGGTGTGGACATGTTGGGAATGTGGATCTCACGGGGAGCGTGCTAGGGATAAGTCCCTGCAGACGCACTATCATTTGTGCCCGCGGTGGCTCAGATGGATAGAGCGTCTACCATGTAAGCAGGAGATCCCGGGTTCGAGTCCCGGTCGCGGCACACATTTTCAACATGTCCCCAATGAAGTACATCAACGCCTGTTTGTAGCTATTGTGTCCATTTAATTATCATTTCATTTAATAGTAAAATGGTACCCTTCCGGGTATCCGCACGCATTATCACCCCATTTCTGAGTTTCGAGTAGGTGCTCCATCCCCGGATCGTATACGCCTTGCTGATTAATGACAAGATCCGGCGTGCCGATCAGCCTGGATGCGATTTTCATGCAGCTTCCCACATTCAACTACGTGACTATCAGGCTGGTACCCACGACCCGTCTTATTCAGAAAACTAAATCAAGATCCTTAGTTGTCGACAGGTGTTGATATACATCAACAGGGAAGTTGAAAAAGTGTGCCCCGACTGGGACTCGAACCCGGGATCTCCTGCTTACATGGCAGACACTCTATCCATCTGAGCCACCGAGAACACATGTAAGCAGGAGATCCCGGGTTCGAGTCCCCGTCGGGGCACACATTTTCAACTGCCCCGTTGATGTATATCAACACCTGTCGACAGCTTAGGGTCGTGATTTAATTATCATTTCATTCTAAGAGAGCTGCATGGTCATGTCCGAAAGAACAGATACCATCATCATGCATTCAGAAAACGTTCGCAGACATTTCACACTTTTACGTGAGATAACACTAGACCGCAGACAGATGGGTACAGAGAACACGACTTCCGTCCGGGACGGTGACAGGGGGGACGTCGGGCAGGGACCTCAACCACAGTCGTCCTGGTTTATGCACCTTTCCGTTCTACTCCATCCTGTCCAGGCCTCTTCATCTCCACCTAAGTACCGCAACCTGCTTGCTTTATTCATCTCCGGGTCTCCCTACGATTTTTATCTCTCCACAACCCCCCCCTCCCCCTCCCACTCAATTCTCTCCAGTACTAAATTGCTGTTTCCTTGACGTCTCAGAAGATGACTTACCATCCGATCCCTTCTTTTACTCAAGTTGTGCCACAAATTTCTTGTCTCCCCAACTCTATTTACGACCTCTTTATTAGATACCACGTGATCTACTCATCTAATTTTCAGCATTTTTCTGTTGCATTACGTTTCGAAAGTTTATATTCTGTTCTTGTCTAAACGGTTCATCGTCCCTGTTTCACTTCCACACATGGCTACACTCCAAACACCTTCAGGAAAGATTTCCTAACACTGAAGTCTACGTTCGATGTTAAAGAAGTTCTCTTCTTCAGAAACGCTTTTCTTGCGCTGACAGTCTACATTTTATAACCTATATACTTCGGTCATCATCAGTTCTTTTGCTGCCAAAATAGCAAAACTCATCTATTACTTTAAGTATCTCATTTTCTAAAATAATACCCTCAGCATCGCCTGATTTAACCACATTCCATAATCCTTCTTCTGCTTTTGTTGGTGATTATCTTATGTCCTTCATTCAAGACACCGCCAATTCCGTTAAACTGCTGTTCCAAGTGCTTTAATGTCTCTGACAATATTGCATTGTCATCTACAAACCTCAAAGTTTTTATTTCTTCTTCCTGAACTTGAATTCCTATCCCAAGTCCAGAGACAGGTAGTGCTATTTTCATTGTTTTCTACAAGAAGTGGCTAGCAACCGCAGTTTAGTCAACAATCAGCCGCCTTTAGTGAATTAGCAGTCTGGTTAAAAGTTGATTTTCTACAGTAAATTGATTTCTTAGGATGGATAGGATGTGTGACTGCTGTGTACCGACGCAGGAGGAGCTGCCCACTGTTCGCCAACAGCTGAACGTGTTGATGGCCGCGGTCAGCCGTCTTCAGGCTGCTGCCTCGGAGTGTAGCAGCAGTGGGGAGTCTGGTGCGTCGCATGGTACACCCCAGGTGTTACATGCTGTCCCTGCTGTCGAGACATCTTCGCGGGTAGCGGGCGCGGTTGGGCCACCCTCCCCCCAAGGGGAGTGGCGGGTTCAGCGGCAGGTCGCGGCGCACGAGGCGGAGGGTAAATGTGGAGGCTGGCCGTGTGACATCGCCCGCTCTGCCTGTGAGTGGACATGTGGCCGCTCCTTCAGCGAGGTCCGAGCAGGCACACGGGGGGAGGGGTTTATTAGTTATTGGGAGCTCCAACGTTAGGCGGGTGATGGAGCCCCTTAGGGAAATAGCGGAAAGGTCGGGGAAGAAGGCCAGTGTTCACTCTGTCTGCTTGCCGGGGGGTCTCATCCGAGACGTGGAGGAAGCCCTGCCGGCGGCGATATAGAGCACTGGGTGCACCCGACTGCAAATTGTTGCTCATGTCGGCACCAATGACTCCTGCCGTCTGGGTTCAGAGGTCATCCTCAGTTCGTACAGGTGGTTGGCGGAATTGGTGAAGGCGGAAAGCCTCGCTCGCGGGGTGGAATCAGAGCTAACTATTTGTAGTATCGTTCCCAGAACCGATCGTGGTCCTCTGGTTTGGAGCTTAGTGGAAGGCTTAAATCAGAGGCTCAGACGATTCTGCGGAGATCTGGGGTGCAAATTTCTCGACCTCCGCTATCGGGTGGAGAAATGTAGGGTCCCCCTGAATAGGTCAGGCGTGCACTACACGCCGGAAGCGGCTACAAGGGTAGCGGAGTACGTGTGGAGTGCACATGTGGGTTTTTTAGGTTAGATAATTCCTCCCTAGGCCCGACAAGACGCCTCGAGACGCGGCAAGGTAGGAGTAGGCAAAATGCAACAGAGAATAACAATACTAATGTGCCAATAGTAAACTGCAGGAGCGTCTATAGAAAGGTCCCAGAACTGCTCTCATTAGTAAACGGTCACAACGCCCATATAGTACTAGGGACAGAAAGTTGCCTGAAACCACACGTAAACAGTAATGAAATCCTAAACCCAGATTGGAATGTATACCGCAGAGATAGGCTGGACAGTGAAGGGGGAGGCATGTTTATACCGATAAGAAGTGCAATAGTATCGAAGGAAATTGACGGAGATCCGAAATGTGAAATAATTTGGGTGAAGGTCACGGTTAAAGCAGGCTCAGACATGGTAATTGGATGTCTCTATAGGCCCCCTGGCTCAGCAGCTGTTGTGGCTGAGCACCTGAAGGATAATTTGGAAAATATTTCGAGTAGATTTCCCCACCATGTTATAGTTCTGGGTGGAGAATTTAATTTGCCGGATATACACTCCTGGAAATGGAAAAAAAGAACACATTGACACCGGTGTGTCAGATCCACCATACTTGCTCCGGACACTGCGAGAGGGCTGTACAAGCAATGATCACACGCACGGCACAGCGGACACACCAGGAGCCGCGGTGTTGGCCGTCGAATGGCGCTAGCTGCGCAGCATTTGTGCACCGCCGCCGTCAGTGTCAGCCAGTTTGCCGTGGCATACGGAGCTCCATCGCAGTCTTTAACACTGGTAGCACGCCGCGACAGCGTGGACGTGAACCGTATGTGCAGTTGACGGACTTTGAGCGAGGGCGTATAGTGGGCATGCAGGAGGCCGGGTGGACGTACCGCCGAATTGCTCAACACGTGGGGCGTGAGGTCTCCACAGTACATCGATGTTGTCGCCAGTGGTCGGCGGAAGGTGCACGTGCCCGTCGACCTGGGACCGGACCGCAGCGACGCACGGATGCACGCCAAGACCGTAGGATCCTACGCAGTGCCGTAGGGGACCGCACCGCCACTTCCCAGCAAATTAGGGACACTGTTGCTCCTGGGGTATCGGCGAGGACCATTCGCAACCGTTTCCATGAAGCTGGGCTACGGTCCCGCACACCGTTAGGCCGTCTTCCGCTCACGCCCCAACATCGTGCAGCCCGCCTCCAGTGGTGTCGCGACAGGCGTGAATGGAGGGACGAATGGAGACGTGTCGTCTTCAGCGATGAGAGTCGCTTCTGCCTTGGTGCCCATGATGGTCGTATGCGTGTTTGGCGCCGTGCAGGTGAGCGCCACAATCAGGACTGCATACGACCGAGGCACACAGGGCCAACACCCGGCATCATGGTGTGGGGAGCGATCTCCTACACTGGCCGTACACCACTGGTGATCGTCGAGGGGACACTGAATAGTGCACGGTACATCCAAACCGTCATCGAACCCATCGTTCTACAATTCCTAGACCGGCAAGGGAACTTGCTGTTCCAACAGGACAATGCACGTCCGCATGTATCCCGTGCCACCCAACGTGCTCTAGAAGGTGTAAGTCAACTACCCTGGCCAGCAAGATCTCCGGATCTGTCCCCCATTGAGCATGTTTGGGACTGGATGAAGCGTCGTCTCACGCGGTCTGCACGTCCAGCACGAACGCTGGTCCAACTGAGGCGCCAGGTGGAAATGGCATGGCAAGCCGTTCCACAGGACTACATCCAGCATCTCTACGATCGTCTCCATGGGAGAATAGCAGCCTGCATTGCTGCGAAAGGTGGATATACACTGTACTAGTGCCGACATTGTGCATGCTCTGTTGCCTGTGTCTATGTGCCTGTGGTTCTGTCATTGTGATCATGTGATGTATCTGACCCCAGGAATGTGTCAATAAAGTTTCCCCTTCCTGGGACAATGAATTCACGGTGTTCTTATTTCAATTTCCAGGAGTGTAGACTGGGAGACTCAAACGTTCATAACGGGTGGCAGGGACAAAGAATCCAGTGAAATTTTTTTAAGTGCTTTATCTGAAAACTACCTTGAGCAGTTAAACAGAGAACCGACTCGTGGCGATAACATATTAGACCTTCTGGTGACAAACAGACCCGAACTATTTGAAACAGTTATCGCAGAACAGGGAATCAGCGATCACAAAGCGGTTACGGCATCGATGATTTCAGCCGTAAATAGAAATATTAAAAAAGGTAGGAAGATTTTTCTGTTTAGCAAAAGTGACAAAAAGCAGATTACAGAGTACCTGACGGCTCAACACAAAAGTTTTGTCTCAAGTACAGATAGTGTTGAGGATCAGTGGACAAAGTTCAAAACCATCGTACAATATGCGTTAGATGAGTATGTGCCAAGCAAGATCGTAAGAGATAGAAAAGAGCCACCGTGGTACAACAACCGAGTTAGAAAACTGCTGCGGAAGCAAAGGGAACTTCACAGCAAACATAAACATAGCCAAAGCCTTGCAGACAAACAAAAATTACACTAAGCGAAATGTAGAGTGAGGAGGGCTATGCGAGAGTCGTTCAGTGAATTCGAAAGTAAAGTTCTATGTACTGACTTGGCAAAAAATCTTAAGAAATTTTGGTCTCATGTCAAAGCGGTAGGTGGATCAAAACAAAATGTCCAGACACTCTGTGACCAAAATGGTACTGAAACAGAGGATAACAGACTAAAGGTCGAAATACTAAATGTCTTTTTCCAAAGCTGTTTCACAGAGGAAGACTGCACTGTAGCTCCTTCTCTATATTGTCGCACAGATGACAAAATGGTAGATATCGAAATAGACGACAGAGGAATAGAGAATCAATTAAAATCGCTCAAAATAGGAGAGGCCGCTGTACCTGATGGGATACCAGTTTGATTTTACACAGAGTACGCGAAGGAACTTGCCCCCCCTTCTTGCAGCGGTGTACCGTAGGTCTCTAGAAGAGCGTAGCGTTCCAAAGGATTGGAAAAGGGCACAGGTCATCCCCGTTTTCAAGAAGGGACGTCGAACAGTCGATCAGTTGTAGAATTTTGGAACACGTATTATGTTCGAGTATAATGACTTTTCTGGAGACTAGAAATCTACTCTGTAGGAATCAGCATGGGTTTCGAAAAAGACGGTCGTGTGAAACCCAGCTCGCGCTATTCGTCCACGAGACTCAGAGGGCCACAGACACGGGTTCACAGGTAGATGCCGTGTTTCTTGACTTCCGAAAGGCGTTCGATACAGTTCCCCACAGTCGTTTAATGAACAAAGTAAGAGCATATGGACTATCAGACCAATTGTGTGATTGGATTGAAGAGTTCCTAGATAACAGAACGCAGCATGTCATTCTCAATGGAGAGAAGTCTTCCGAAGTAAGAGTGATTTCAGGTGTGCCGTAGGGGAGTGTCATAGGACCGTTGCTATTCACAATGTACATAAATGACCTTGTGGATGACATCGGAAGTTCACTGAGGCTTTTTGCAGATGATGCTGTGGTGTATCGAGAGGTTGTAACAATGGAAAATTGTACTGAAATGCAGGAGGATCTGCAGCGAATTGACGCATGGTGCAGGGAATGGCAATTGAATCTCAATATAGACAAGTGTAATGTGCTGCGAATACATAGAAATATCGATCCCTTATCATTTAGCTACAAAATAGCAGGTCAGCATTTGGAAGTAGTTAATTCCATAAATTATCTGGAGTACGCATTAGGAGTGATTTAAAATGGAATGATCATATAAAGTTGATCGTCGGTAAAGCGGATGCCAGACTGAGATTCGTTGGAATAATCCTAAGGAAATGCAATCCGAAAACAAATGAAGTAGGTTACAGTACGCTTGTTCGCCCACTGCTTGAATACTGCTCAGCAGTGTGGGATCCGTACCAGATAGGGTTGATAGAAGAGATAGAGAAGATCCAACGGAGAGCAGCGCACTTCGTTACAGGATCATTTAGTAATCGCGAAAGCGTTACGGAGATGATAGATGAACTCCAGTGGAAGACTCTGCAGGAGAGACGCTCAGTAGCTCAGTACGGGCTTTTGTTAAGGTTTCGAGAACATACCTTCACCGAGGAGTCGAGCATTATATTGCTCCCTCCTACGTATATCTCGCGAAAAGACCATGAGGATAAAATCAGAGAGATTAGAGCCCACGCAGAAGCATACCGACAATCCTTCTTTCCACGAACAATACGAGACTGGAATAGAAGAAAGAACCGATAGAGGTACTCAGGGTACCCTCCGCCACACACTGTCAGGTGGCTTGCGGAGTATGGATGTTTTCGAACATACAAGCGATTTTCTTACTAATTTTCCACACAGCTGTGTTCATTGTATATTTTATATGCATTCCATTCGAAGCCTGTTGTTATCCATCCCCTAGAATGTAAGAATAACTGATCAAATGAAGTACATACGTAAACGTGTGTTGCTACTGTACCGCAGCATCCTCTAATGCATTTCATGGCAACAAATGTAGATGAAGTCATAAAAGACTTCGAAATCGAGTGCAAATAATATTTAATTGCAAAATATGCAGAGTTGAAAATCTGTATGTAAACAGAAAGAAAATGAAAAGAGATCAAAAGGCAAAATATGAATGCCAAAAGAATCGAAAATTACAATTTGTCGTCATCATGTCATTTTAGACTAGTAACTAGCATAGTAGGCTACTGCTTAGGTAGTGCATGTAACCCCCCTTGAACAGCAATAAGGTCGCGATCTGGAACTGGAACAGCGTCAGCTTATATAGTGAGGTCAAATTGTTGTTCCTTTTGTCATCAGTCTTCTGACTGGTGTGATGCGGCCCATCACGAATGTGAACCTCTTCATCTCAGAGTAGCACTTACAAACGACGTCCTCAATTATTTGCTGGATGTATTCCAATCTCCTGTCTTCCTCTACAGTTTTTACCCTCTGCAGCTCCCTCTAGTACCATGGAAATCATTCCCTCATATCTTACCAGATGTCCTATCTTCCTGTTCCTTCTCAGTATCAGTGTTTTCCACATGTTCATCTCCTTTCCGATTCTGCGCAGAACCTCCTCATTCCTTACCTTATCAGTCCACCTAATTTTCAACATTCGTCTGTAGCACAACATATCAAATGCTTCGATTCTCTTCTGTTCAAATTTTCCAACAGTCCATGTTTCACTACCATACAATGCTGTACTTCAGACGTACGTTCTCAGAAATTTCGTCCTCAAATTAAGGCCGATAATTGATATTAGTAGACTTCTCTTGGCCAGGAATGCACTTTTTGCCACTCATAGTCTGTTTTCGATGTCCTCCTTGCTCCGACCGTCATTGGTTGTTTTGCTGTCTAGGTTGCATAAATCCTTAACTTCACCTACTTCGTGACCACTAATCCTGATGTTAAGTTTCTAGCTGTTCTCATTTCTACTACTTTTCATTACCTTCGTCTTTCTTCGATTTACTCTCAATCCATACTCTGTACCCTTAAGACTGTACATTCTATTCAGCTGATCATTTAATTCTTCTTCACTTTCACTCAAGATAGCTATGTCATCAGCGAATTGTATCATTGATATCCTTTCACCTTGAATTTTAATTCCACTCCTGAACCTTTCTTTCATTTCCATTATTGCTGCCTCGATGTACAGATTGAACAGTAGGGGTGAAAGGCTACTTCCTTGTCTTACACCCTTTTTAATACGAGCACTTCGTTCTTGGTGGTCCACTCTTATTATTCCCTCTTGGCTGTTGTACATATTGTATATGACACTTCTCTCCCTATAGCTTACCCCTACCTTTTCATAATTTCGAACATCTTGCACCATTTCACATTGCCGAACGCTTTCTCCAGGTCGACAAATGCTATGAACGGTCTTGCTTTTTCTTTAGTCTTGCTTCCATTATTAACCGCAACGTTAGAATGCCTCTCTCGTGCCTTTACCTTTCCTATAGCCAATATGATCGCCATCTAACGCATCCTCAATTTTTTCCACTCTTCTGTATATTATTCTTGTAAGCAAATCGGATGCATGAGCTGTTAAGCTGATTGTGTGTTAATTCTCACACATGTCAGCTCTTGCTGTCTTCGGAATTGTATGGATGATGCTTTTCCCAAAGTCAGATGGTATGTCACCAGACTCATTCTACACACCAACGTGAATAGTTGTTTTGTTGTCCCTTTCCTCAATGATTTTAGAAATTCTGAAGGAATGTTATCTGTCCCTTCTATCTTATTTGATCTTAATTCCTCCAAAACTGTTTTAAATTCTAATACTGGATTCCCTATCTCTTCTCAATCGATTCCTGTTTCTTCTTCTATCACATCAGACAAATCTTCCCCCTTATAGAGGCATTCAATGTATTCTTTCCATCTATCCGCTCTCTCCTCTGCATTTAACAGTGGAATTCCCGTTGTACTCTTAATGTTATCACCCTTGCTTTTAATGTCACCGAAAGTTGTTTTGACTTTCCTGTATGATGAGTCTGTCCTTCCGACAGTCATTTCTTTTTCGATGTCTTCACATTTTTCCTGCAGTCACTTCGTCTTAGCTTCCCTGCACTTCCTATTTGTTTCATTTCTCAGCGACTTTTATTTCTGTATTCCTGAGTTTCCCGGAACATATTTGTACTTCTTCCTTTCGTCGATCAGTTGAAGTATATCTTCTGTTACCCATGGTTCCTTCGCATTTACCTTCTTTACCTGTGCTTTCCTTCCCAACTTCTGTGATGCCCCTTTTTAGAGATGTCCATTCCTTTTCAGCTGTATTGCCTACTGAGCTATTCCTTATTGCCATATCTATAGCGTTAGTACTTCCGTATCCCACTTCTTTGCGTATTGATTCTTCCTGACTAATGTCTTAAACTTCAGCCTACTCTTCATCACTACTATCTTGTAATCTGAGTCTATATCTGTTCCTGGGTACACCTTACAATCCAGTATCTGATTTCGGAATCTCTGTCTGACCATGATGTAATCCGACTGAAGTTTTCGCATATCATGCGACCTTTTCCAGGTATACTTCCTCCTCTTGTGATTCTTGAACGGTGTATTCACTATTACTAGCTGAAACTTGTTACAGAACTTAGTCTTTCTTCTCTCTCATTCCTTGTCCCAAGCCCATATTCTCCTGTAACCTTTTCTTCTACTCCTTCCCCTACAACTGCATTCCAGACCCTATGACTATTAAATTTTCATCCCCCTTTACATACTGTATTACTCTTTCAATATCATCATACATTTCTCTATCTCTTCATCTTCAGCTTGTGACGTCGGCATGTTTACCTGAACTATCGTTGTAAGTGTTGGTTTGCTGCCGATTCTGATAAGAACGACCCTGCCACTGAGCTGTTCACAGTAACACACTCTCTGCTCTAACTTCCTATTCATAACGAATCCTACTCCCGCTATACCGTTTTCTGCTGCTGTTGATATTACCCTATTCTCATCTGACCAGAAATCCTTGTCTTCTCTCCACTTCACTTCACTGAACCCTACTGTATCTAGATTGATCCTTTACATTTACCTTTTCAGATTTTCTAGTTTCCCTACCACGTTCAAGCTTCTGACATTCCAGGCCCCGACTAGCAGAACGTTATCCTTTCGTTGATTATTCAGTCTTTTTCTCATGGTAACCTCCGCCTTGGCAGTTCCCTCTCGGAGATCCGAATGGGGGACTATTTCGGAATTTTTTGCCAATGGAGAGATCATCATGACACTTCTTCATTTACAGGCCACACGTCCTGTAGCTACACGTTACGTGTCTATAATGCAGTGGTTTCCATTGCCTACTGCATCGTGATGCCGTTGATCATTTAGGATTCTTCCGCTTTTAGGGGTAGTTTCCCACCTCTAGGACAAGAGTGTGTTCTGAACCTCTGTCCGCTCCTCCGCACTCTTTCACAAGGCCGTTGGCAGAATGAGGGTGACTTCTTAAGCCGGAAGTCTTCAGACGCCAATGCTGATTGTGAATCAAAATTTAAGCAGCGGCGGGATTCGAACCCGGGACCGGAGACGTTTTCATTATGAATCAAAGACGCTACCCCTAGACCACGGGTGCAAATAAAGTCATTTGATTTGAGAAATCATGACTGGGCCACAAGATATGCCGTGTGACGGTCTGTCGAATAGCTGCACAAGCCTCATAGTCACACGACTACTCGTTGAGTATTGGAGTATGTGAAATACTTCTATATTATCGCTACAATGAGCAAGGGCGTTTTCTTAGGTTTTCGAGGAATATTTGAAATTAAAGCCGAGTTCATTGTGGTGTGTGTCATGTAACCTACAGCGTCTGCTGCTGTGATAGCTTAAGTGCCTCGGAGGCTGAGTCTTAAAGACTTTTCGAACTGAGGAGGTCGAGGATACGTTGGTGAAACTTATGGCTCACCCGCCGTGCTCCCAAAGCCCCGTCGGCGGAGCCTGGTACGCAGCGTTACGCTGCAGGGTAGGCAACACGCAATGCAGCCTGTCGCTCCCGACGGACGTCGATTCCCGGGAGTGTACGTTCAGCGCAGAAGTCACGGCCACTGTGCACTGACCTGGGTCGCCATTTCGGCAGTGCAAGTTTTTTTAAAAATATCTATACGTACTGTATCGATATTTACAAAACACATAGATATCATCGAGACAAAATTTCGATACATCGGTCGGCATTTTAAACTTTTACAGGAATTTTAAAAAAATTATCAAAGCCGCAGAAGTGACTATCAAATGTTTAAAAATTGACAGATACTTTACTACTATCCAACATTAATCAAAAAAGGAACATGGTATATTATAAAATCACTTATTTACAGAAATTGATGAAATCAATAATCATCAGCAATAGACATTATGATAACTCCTCTGTAGCCACACATAATTGCAAAAGTGTTGCCGGTGCAGAATATTGTGCACGAACTGACCACTCGATTACGTTCCATAAATGATCGCTGTTATTCATGCCGGTCGATCTGACCGGCCAAATCATTAGCTCGAACTGTCCACGACAATTGTGGCCAGTGACACAGTGCACTGCCATCCATATAAATTCCATCGTTGTTTAGGAGCATGAAGTCCACGAATACCTGCAAATGGTCTACAAATAGCCGAACATAACCATTTCCAGTCAATGAACAATTCAGTCGGACCCCAGTCCGTGTTATGTAAAGACAGCCCACAGCTTTATGGAGCCACCAGCAAACAACTTGCGTCCATGGCTTTGTGGGGTTTTTGCCGCACTGGAATCCTATCAACAGTTTTGACGAAGCCATGGTTTTCCAGCCGCCTAGGGTCCAATCGGAATGGTCACGAACCTAGGGGAGGCGCTGCAGGCGATGTCATACTGTCAACAAAGGCATTCGCGTCGGTCGTCTACTGCCATAGCCTATTGGCGCCAGATTTCGCTCCACTGTCTTAACGGATACGTCCGTCGTACGTCCGACATTGACTTCCGGGGATATTCTCTGCAGTGTTGCTTGTCTGTTAGGACTTACAACTAAACCCAAACTCCGACGCTCTCTGTCGTTAAGTGAAGTCCGTCGGCCACTGCGTTGTCGGTGGTGAGAGGTAATGCCTGAAATTTGGTATAAATTTGGTATTCTCGACACACTCTTGACACTGTGGATCTCGAAATATTGAATTCACTAACGATTTCCGAAATGCAATATCCCGTGCGTTAATGTCTGTTAATTCCCGTAGTGCAGCCTTAACCACGTCGGAAATCTTTTCACGTGAGTTACCTGAATTCAAACGACAGCTCGGCAAATGCACTGCCCTTTTATACCTTTTGTACGCGATACTAGCGCCATCTGTTTATGTGCATACCACTATCCCATGAATTTTATCTTCTCAGAGTAGATAGGGACTTAATCTAAAAGTCTGCATTTCAAATATATTTTGGCCAACTATAAGACAGCATGCAATAGTGAACTGAGAGACGGTTCACGACCGGTCGTTCACAACCATCTTGCAAACGGCTCGGTAGTGGAGCCATATTTACTGGGATGTATCGCTTATAAAGTCGCATACTTTCACCAGTGTCAGGTTTCGCTGTTAATGCCGATACGCTCCGATAGTTAATGTCGAGAAAGTCGTTCAGCTCTAAAGCCCAGCTTCCCTTGTGTAACGATTCATGAGCTTACAATGTGATGCTTTTCAGGGAGCTTGCTATCAATGAGAACTTGTCACCGTTTCTTTTGTTTTATTTGTCAGTCCGTAATAAAGCACACAGTTCCATTCCCTCTGGTTATTGTTCCTCCCAGTACAGTGAGACACGTGACATCGCAAAAATGGCATTCGTATAACGCTCATTCCTGGATGAGCCCTTGACAACTATCTCTAACCGTCAGATACTAGTTGACATGACACTTCGTAGTGTTGTGATATCGAATTAAAGTACTCACGATTGTGCCTAGTAATTATATACAATTTCGAAAAGAATCATGTTGTGATATGTCTTATTTCGAATTCTTCTTGGACATGGTGTGGAAAGAAAATTTTAGTACTCACTGAAAACTTCATGTTCTGCAGAGAAACCCGTCTCTGTTATGTGCTACGCGTAACTAGTGAGTCACTAGTGACTTATGGTGGTCGTGTACTGCATGCAAAACTGACGGATTGCACTGAAAGAGTCCACAAATGATTGGAGAGTCGATTACCTTCTAAAATATTTTAGAAACGAGTCAGGATCTCGTCTGAGAATGCTTCCGAGTCTAGTGTGTGCGGTAGCAATAACAAACATTACTTGAAATAGTCTGTGTCGGGTATAAGGAGCTAAAGCAGCCACGTGTCTCATAAATACTTGTCACCCTTAGTATATCTAATATTAATTACTAAATGAACGCAGCCGTCAAGAAGGAAGCAACCAAAAAGAAAGGGTAAGCACTTCTATACAATGTCTTCTATAGTTAGCTAGAGCTATTGGTCATTGATATTATTAAACAATTTTGCCTACTTATCCTAAAAGGAACATTTCAATCATAGTGGGAAGCCATCGCGTGCAAGCATATCAGCAAATGCTGCAAACTGTTATGTAATGTAATTTCCACATTGTAATATATCCTTGTGTATCCAACTATAATAATTTATAATCATCATTATTATAACTATGCAGAGAACTGAAAAACATTATGCTGCTTGATATTTTATTTTAGTTTATAAGCTTATTTCAACTTTCTTGCCTTCCTCAGTACTTGTCCTGACGTGACAGATGACCATTATTGCTGTCTGTAGTTGTTAGTTGCAATATTATCATCAGCAACGTTTTATACCTGTTCAAGAATTCGCTGTTGCACGAATAACACGCTTTTTACTATCTGACAGCTGTAGACATTTAAGGTTGATAACTAGCTGCCAACAAGGTACCAATCGGTTGCTAACCAATAGACAGTACACATCTTGTGCTGATGACGAGACTAAAATGTAGTACACTGTGTACAAAACTAAAGGATGAAAGTAATTTTTGCCTGATGTGCCGCAGTCAGGTGACATAGCTTGATGAAAGTTGGACCATACACAGAAAGAACTGTTACCGAATACTGCAGAAGTGACTCATAAAAATACACAATTAGTTGAACAAAAATGACACTTTTAGATCTACATATACATCTACATATAAACTCCGCTAGCCACCAAGCGATGTGTGGCGGAGGCCACAATTCGCGCCAAAGTCGTAATTCTCCCCCTCTGTTCCACGTGCGTATCCAGCAAGGGAAAAACGACTGCCTGAACTCCTCAGTACGAGCTCTAATTTCCCTTATCTTTGAATGGTGATCATTGCGCGATTTGAAAGTTGGTGGTAATAATATATGCTCTACATCCTCGGCGAAGATCGGATTTCGGAATTTAGTGAGCAGCCTCTTCCTTTTAGCACGTCATCTATCTGTAAGTGTGTCTCACTTCAAACTTTCAATGAGATTTGCGACTCTCTCGTGATGACTAAATGTACCAGTCACGAATCTTGCCGCTCTTCTTTCGACCTTCTCAGTCTCTTGAATGAGACCCATATGATAAAGGTCCCATACAGACGAACAATACTTTAAGACTGGGCTAACTAGAGTATTGTAAGCAATTTCCTCTGTTGAAGGACTGCATCGCTTCAGGATTCTACCAATAAACCGCAATTTAGAGTTCGCCTTGCTCGTTACATGTGTAATTTGATCATTCCATTTGAGATCAATTAGAATAGCCACACCCAGGTACTTGACAGATGTTACCGCTTCCAAAGACTGGGCATTTATTTTGTACTCGTACATTAATGGTGATTTTCGCTTTCTTATACACAGTAGGTTACACTTACTAATATTGAGAGGTAACTGCCAGTAATTACACCACACATTTGCAAATCCTCATTGATTTGTTCACAACTTCCGTGCGATACTACTTTCCCGTAGACTACAGCATCATCGGCAAACAGTCTAATTCCGCTGTCAATACTATCAACCATATCGTTTATGTAAATCGTAAAAAGCAACGGACCTATTACGCTGCCCTGGGGAACACCTGAAAATACACTTGTTTCTGTTGAAGTCACCCCATTCAGGACGGCATACTGCTCTCTGTCTGTTAGAAAACTTTTTATCCAACCGCATATGTCATCGGATAGACTGTAAGCGCGCACATTTTGGATCAAGACAATAATTACGCTGAAGTCACCGCGAGGTATGGTGGTTCTTAATGTGGTGTGTGATTACCACAGACGGCAACGCGCGTTCATCAGTGTGCTCTCATGCTGGTCTCAAAGTCGGCAAGAGTTCTTGTGGTCAATGCTGCTCATAGACGTGCTGCAATAAGTCTACACAACACATCCAGCCCCCTGTTCGACGGGATTTAAGTCTAGGGAACAGGCAGGTCATTCCATTTGCCGAATATATTCTCATCCCAAGAGCTCCTCCACCTGCGCTGTGTCATCCACAAAAGTCGGAACCGAATACACCCCAGAAAAGACGCACCTGGGAGTACAGTGTCACAATAAAGACTGACCAATACGTGTACCCTGTTTAAAGATGTGGAGGTCAGTACGCCCATGCAACATTATGCCTCCTCACAGCGTAACACCAGGACCACCAAAACTATCATATTCTACACTGTTCCTGGGTGCATTACGTGTTCTCACCTCTGGCCATATGAGGATGTGTCCTGAATCACTACTCAGACTGAAACGTCTCTGATCGGAGAAGAGCGAGCGAGCACATTCCTCGTTGGTCCACTCCCTATGGGATTCTTGACACCATGGCAAACAGTGCCACTGATGTGCAGATGTCTACGGCACACAAAACACTGGTCGTTGGGCAAGTACACTACCCACATGCGCTCGCCGTGCCTCTGCAGAGCGTGAGGTGGTTATCCTCCACGGCAGTTGTCAACTGCAAGAAGAGACTTTTGTGAGCCATGTAAACGTTTAGGCTATGTCTATACAATACTTGCCGACGCGGATGCAGTATTTCACTTTGCCCCCTTCTGACAATTGTTTCTAACTGTAAAAATGCATGGGCCATTATTTACAAAGTTCGCTTTTTATTGCATATATTAACTGAATGCAAACTTATGTGGGTGTCTTAACACTGACTAATCCATGTCATTTTACCTGTAATAGATCTTGGCCCCAATGTTAAACATCTATCTTAGTGTTACAGCTATACTGAAAGACAGCAAAATTCACTGTAGCAGAAATTGTCAGAGATTAGCAAAGTTAATTGAATTGTTTAAGAAACAACAGGTTGAGCAAAGCGAAAGAAGACTGCAAGGAAGCTGTGGAGCAACTACGAAGTAAAATTTTAAGTTCATTAAAAATCGTCATTAATTTGAGAAGAACTACAAGCTGACAGTACTACCAACAAATTTAAGCTAAATGTTTCTACCTTATTTAGCATTCCATTGTTTTTACTTGTGACGGGCGTACATTCATATACTTGTACATGCGCTAACAGAGTAAATACATAAATAAAGTAGGTTATTCCATGATAACTTTAATTGTTCATTTATTCAGAACTTTTCAGATTATTTTCAGGCTCTGGCGTGAGGTTTAATCATCTTGTTAATTAGTATCCCATAGTAAAGAGCAAGATCAATACTCTAGTGAAGAGTTAACTCCGCGAAATAGTTGCCTCATGAAACTGTTAGTAAATAAATTTAATTCTTGTACTGAAATTTTGATTTTATAGAATGTATTTGTTTCTTTTTAAAAAACATAATTCAGTTTGGACTGATGAACTTGCTATTATTTTGCAACAAGTAGTAATAGCTGCTTTATATGACCTAATTAAAACGTTTCAAAAGTCCCATTTTTCTGTACACTGTTCGTCCAAATCTTCCGAGACCGATTTTATTTCTGGTTCAAAAATGGTTCAAATGGCTCTAAGCACTATAGGACTTAACATCTATGGTCATCAGTCCCCTAGAACTTAGAACTACTTAAACCTAACTAACCTAAGGACAGCACACAACACCCAGTCATCACGAGGCAGGGAAAATCCCTGACCCCGCCGTTTATTTCTGGTATACAAGTGACGTCAGCGCAGTAACTACGGTAGCAGCTTGAATTGAGAACTGTAAACATCAAATTCGCGGGCAGTTCTTTTATGGAAAAAATAATCACGGATAATGAAACTTCATGTTATCAATACGAACCCACCACAAAACGACAGATTGTAGATATTCGCGTGAAGGGTCAATGCTGTGACGACATAATCGTCATTGAAGCCATTGTTAGGCGCGCATTAAGCAACGCTCCAAAGAAGGACTTCACCGAAAGTTTCACATAGTTGTATGAATGTCCTGTGCGTTACACCCAAGTGGAGAGATTCTATGTAGAACACAAGAAACATTAAAACCACAATCTCAACTTTACTTTTAATAACCCAGTCTCGAAACTTTTTGGACTGTTGGGGAATTTTGATTTTGGTGTGTTTACGATATGAGTAAAGAACTATTACCTCTATTGCTTAATTGAATTATTAGTAACACGATCGTGTTTCAAATTTAGTAGAATAATTACAAGAATTACGAACTCCACAACGGTGCATTCCCAACCTGTGCTTGTCTCTGAAATTTTGCTTGGTTTGGCGTTCCGTACTCTGGTGTAGCCTACATTGACGGGTTGTATTTCATCATCTTGTATTGCTTGCAATACAGGAGCAAAGTAACTTGGCGAGACTTTTGCTACCTGTGATGATGGCAACGGCTAGTGTTAACACAGCATTGACATGTGGGTTGAGTGCGGCCTTCTGCAGCCGCTGACCTACTGAAGGGCCTTAATTGCGGTCCAGGCCTGAGAGCCAGTGCTAATAAAGCCGGCCCTCGCTGACATTTCGCCGGCGATATTGCCGTATGGATTATCGGACGACGGCCCCGGGCAAAAGACGCTTCCTCCAGGCCGTCCGCTGCCCGCGGCGGATCACCGTAAAGCGGCCCCTAGACAGTCGATAATACTGCACAATACTATTGTACAATATTATTGACGTTCTCCCTACAGTGCTCAGAATTATTGTGCAATAATATTGTAGTTTGGATTGTTGACGAGAAATACATTGCTGCTGTGACAATCGCTCTACGTTGTTACAAGTAGAGAAAGAAGGAGGTTAAAAATTTAGATTAGGGAGTCCAGCATCTGATACATTCTGGAAACGGTTGTAAACATACATAGGCGTCCCCATGTAAAGGCATCTGTCCTCCCCCCTTCCCCCTCCCTCTTGGTTGGTTCAAATGGCTCTGAGCACTAAGGGACTTAACTGCTGAGGTCATCAGTCCCCTAGAACTTAGAACTACTTAAATCTAACTAACCGAAGGACATCACACACACCCATGCCCGAGGCAGGATTCGAACCTGCGACCGTAGCGGTCGCGAGGTTCCAGACTGTAGCGCCTAGAACCCCTCGGCCACCACGGCCGGCTTCCCTCTTGGAATCTAGAATACAGTGCGTTATTCATTACAAAATTCATATATATTTCTAGAAGCGATTTTCCATGATTCTGCTAAACCTCTAGTTTAGACAAGTGTGTCATTACATGGCAGTTCGCAGTGATGATACTATGAGTATAGCAATTCCTGTATTATTGTTTGATTGTTATTATAAGTAAGGCATCGAGTTTATGTACGTGTAACAAATATTGAGTGGATAATTATCAATTCTCTGGGATATACTGTTTTTTGTGTCGCCTACAAAATATAGTTCTTGAGACATGACAGTCTCAGACCTGAGCAACTCACGTAAACCGAAGATGGAGGGAGGAGAAAGGAGAGAAAGGGAAGGCATTATTAATGTCAGCTGCGTCGGAACTTCACGCGAAACTAGCGGCGATGAGTGAAAAGTGTGTGCCGGCCTTTGACTCGAACCCTGGACCTCCCGCTTACTAAGTAGTTGCTCTAACCACTGCACTATACGGACACAGTGTTCGTCTCAATCGTACGGACTATCGCGGCACGCCTCCCGGCCATCCACACTCCCGTCGAGCGACACCTATCAGCAGTCCTCGTCCAAGTCCTCCACGCTCGCTACTCTGAGATTCCGACAGTAAGTAAAAAGGTGGTTCGTTGATTGATTCGGGTAAGGGGATCAAACAGCGAGGTCATCGGTCCCTTCGGATTAAGGAAGGAAGTTGGCCGTGCCCTTTCAAAGGAACCATCCCGGCATATGCCTGAAGTGCTTTAGGGAAATCTGTGTAAACCTAAATAAGAATGGCTGGACGCGGGTTTGAACCGTCGTCCTTCCGAATGCGGTCCAGTGTGGTAACCACTGCTCCACCTCTCTCGGTAGGTAAAAAGTAATCGTGCATCTGCGCTGAAGGTGCTGGGTTCATGGCCCATCGAGGTGAATTATTTTATCAATGCGTAGTGTGTATTTTTTGGATATGTCCGAAAGAATAGACGCCACGCATTCATATAATGACCATTTCATTTGCATCAAACTTATTTGATACACAGTTAATGAAACGTGTCACACAATAATACGTGGACTACAATAAACGATTGTTTTGCGGTTGGTACTGTTTCGAGTTCAATGCTTTTACCTTTTGTTTTGAGCTCGTTTTCAATACAAAGATATCCACAGTCTGTTGCACGCGAGGTACTAAGCAAGGATATGGTCAATAATGTCCACAGACGACACAATATTTCCGGGCAGCGCAAAATATTTCAAAAATTTTTGGTATTCTGAATATTACTGGACAACTTCTCAGTGTCATCCCTAGACATTTAATATTATTGCTCTTCAGGAATAATTATGAGATGTTACTGAGCGTCTAGGGTGCTTTTAAAGGACCGCTTGTGCCTGCTAGTCACATAGGCAGCCGCACATAGGTATCAAAGGCCCCAGAACGCTTCTAACCTTGGAAACACAATTGCCGAACCTCTATCCCGGTATGGCAGCGATGAAAGTAATATGGTGAGAAAATTTTGTGGCTCTGCAGCACGTGTTTGTGCTTAGGATAATTTAGGTTAAGTAGTATGTAAGCTTAGGGACTGATGACCTTAGCAGTTAAGTCCCATAAGATTTCACACACATTTGATCATTTGCGGTTGGTAATGTACACACACACACACACACACACACTCACACTCACACTCACTCTCACACACACTCACACACACACACACACACACAGATTAATATTTATGTATATTTTTATTCATAACTACGATTAATTACTTCTAAAAAAGAAAAAGGGAAAAACATTATTCTTCGTGGACTTTTCCCGTATTTTCTAAGTAACAAACCACATGATTAATTATTAACATGTATGCTTTTGTAGTCATCTTCCCTAACATCCCACAATACGGGCAATTATTTATACACTTCGATGCACTCTAATCATAACGCTTTTACCTTTTGTTTTGAGCTCGTTTTCAATACAAAGATATCCACAGTCTGTTGCACGCGAGGGACTAAGCAAGGATATGGTCAATAATGTCCACAGACGACACAATATTTCCGGGCAGCGCAAAATATTTCAAAAATTTTTGGTATTCTGAATATTACTGGACAACTTCTCAGTGTCATCCCTAGACATTTAATATTATTGCTCTTCAGGAATAATTATGAGATGTTACTGAGCGTCTAGGGTGCTTTTAAAGGACCGCTTGTGCCTGCTAGTCACATAGGCAGCCGCACATAGGTATCAAAGGCCCCAGAACGCTTCTAACCTTGGAAACACAATTGCCGAACCTCTATCCCGGTATGGCAGCGATGAAAGTAATATGGTGAGAAAATTTTGTGGCTCTGCAGCACGTGTTTGTGCTTAGGATAATTTAGGTTAAGTAGTATGTAAGCTTAGGGACTGATGACCTTAGCAGTTAAGTCCCATAAGATTTCACACACATTTGATCATTTGCGGTTGGTAATGTACACACACACACACACACACACACTCACACTCACACTCACTCTCACACACACTCACACACACACACACACACACAGATTAATATTTATGTATATTTTTATTCATAACTACGATTAATTACTTCTAAAAAAGAAAAAGGGAAAAACATTATTCTTCGTGGACTTTTCCCGTATTTTCTAAGTAACAAACCACATGATTAATTATTAACATGTATGCTTTTGTAGTCATCTTCCCTAACATCCCACTATACGGGCAATTATTTATACACTTCGATGCACTCTAATCATAACGCTTTTACCTTTTGTTTTGAGCTCGTTTTCAATACAAAGATATCCACAGTCTGTTGCACGCGAGGGACTAAGCAAGGATATGGTCAATAATGTCCACAGACGACACAATATTTCCGGGCAGCGCAAAATATTTCAAAAATTTTTGGTATTCTGAATATTACTGGACAACTTCTCAGTGTCATCCCTAGACATTTAATATTATTGCTCTTCAGGAATAATTATGAGATGTTACTGAGCGTCTAGGGTGCTTTTAAAGGACCGCTTGTGCCTGCTAGTCACATAGGCAGCCGCACATAGGTATCAAAGGCCCCAGAACGCTTCTAACCTTGGAAACACAATTGCCGAACCTCTATCCCGCTATGGCAGCGATGAAAGTAATATGGCGAGAAAATTTTGTGGCTCTGCAGCACGTCACGTCAGAACACATTATCTGGCATTCCTGACTGGTCTTGAGACCAATACTGAAGCAAGTTAAAACATTTAAGATGCGCTTTTTATATCAATACGTTTTTGTGATCTTCAGCCCGAAGCCTGGTTTGATGCAGCTCTCCACGCTGATTTATCCTGTGCAGGCCTCTTCGTATCTGCGTAACCTCTACAGCCTACGTCATTTGTATATACTTCCTATAGTCATGCCTTGGTCCCCCTCTTCTCCCACGTAATATTTATCCGCTACGCGTCCATCCCTTACCAAATTAACGGTTTATTCATGCCGCACGATGTGTCCGACTGACTGATGTCTTTTTTTAGTCAAGTTATGCCATAAATATATATTCTTCCATACAATGGAGTTCGCTGCTTTACCTCGCACGATGTCTCCGTCAGTCGGAAACGAAACGTCAAGGGAGAGTTTTATACAATAGCCACGGCCTATCAGCCCGGAAGTTTTAAGTGAAGACATATTCTCCCAATTTCATCAGTTATCCGATGTACCACTGTAATCATAGTATTATTCTTCAATGCTGCACTTCACTTCAAAAGCTTTTTATCGCGTTTTACCCGAACAATTTATCGTCCACTTTCCAGACGCGTGTAAATGCCATCATAAAACATTTCCTAGTACTCAAATTAAAGTTACGCGATGAAACATTCCTTTTTCCCAGAAACTCCTTTCTTACTATTGCGTATCTGTATTTTATATCCTCTCTGTTTCAGCTATCGTCAGCTATTACAGGGTTATTACAAATGATTGAAGCGATTTCACAGCTCTACAATAACTTCATTATTTGAGATATTTTCACAATGCTTTGCACACACATACAAAAACTCAAAAAGTTTTTTTAGGCATTCACAGATGTTCGATATGTGCCCCTTTAGTGATTCGGCAGACATCAAGCCGATAATCAAGTTCCTACTACACTCGGCGCAGCATGTCCCCATTAATGAGTTCGAAAGCATCGTTGATGCGAGCTCGCAGTTCTGGCACGTTTCTTGGTGGAGGAGGTTTAAACACTGAATCTTTCACATAACCCCACAGAAAGAAATCGCATGGGGTTAAGTCGGGAGACCGTGGAGGCCATGACATGAATTGCTGATTATGATCTCCACCACGACCGATCCATCGGTTTTCCAATCTCCTGTTTAAGAAATGTCGAACATCATGATGGAAGTGCGGTGGAGCACCATCCTGTTGAAAGATGAAGTCGGCGCTGTCGGTCTCCAGTTGTGGCATGAGCCAATTTTCCAGCATGTCCAGATACACGTGTCCTGTAACGTTTCTCTCGCAGACGAAAAAGGGGCCGTAAACTTTAAATCGTGAGATTGCACAAAACACGAATTTAGTGAATTGCGAATTTGCTACACGAATGCGTGAGGATATTCGTCGGTTCAATTCACCATTAACTAAAAATGTTGTTTCATCACTGAAAACAAGTTTGGCACCGAACGCATACTCTCCCATGAGCTGTTGCAATCGCGCCGTAAATTCAAAGCGTTTGACTTTGTCATCGGGTGTCAGGGCCTGTAGCAATTGTAAACGGTAAGGCTTCTGCTTTAGCCTTTTCCGTAGTATTTTCCAAACCGTCGGCTGTGGTACGTTTAGCTCCCTGCTTGCTTTATTCGTCGACTTCCGCGGGCTGCGCGTGAAACTTGCCCGCACGCGTTCAACCGTTTCTTCGCTCACTGCAGACCGACCCGTTGATTTCCCCTTACAGAGGCATCCACAAGCTTTAAACTGCGCATACCATCGCCGAATGGAGTTAGCAGTTGGTGGATCTTTGTTGAACTTCGTCCTGAAGTGTCGTTGCACTGTTATGACTGACTGATGTGAGTGCATTTCAAGCACGACATACGCTTTCTCGGCTCCTGTCGCCATTTTGTCTCACTGCGCTATCGAGCGCTCTGGCGGCAGAAACTTGAAGTGCGGCTTCAGCCGAACAAAACTTTATGAGTTTTTCTACGTATCTGTAGTGTGTCGTGACCATATGTCAATGAATGGAGCTACAGTGAATTTATGAAATCGCTTCAATCATTTGTAATAGCCCTGTACATTACCCTAATAGCAAAACGTATCTACTACTTTTGCCGACTCGTTTCTAACACTACTTCCCTCAACATCGTCTTATTTGATTCCACTATAATCCAGTTCCCTTAGTTTGTATTTGTTGGCGCTCATCTTCTAACCTCTTCCAAGATATTAGTTGCGATAAAAAGTTTCCGTTAAAGGGTGTTGCTGCAGAATATATTCACTGAAGTGAAAAACGGCATGGCGTAGGGATATGCAGATGGCGGTAGTATCGCGTACACATAGCGTAAAATGGCATTGCTTTGGCGGAATTGTCATCTGTACTCAGATGACTCACGTTGAAAGGTTTCTGGCGTGATTATGGCCGCACGACGGGAGTTAATAGACTTTGAACGCGGAGTTGTAACTGGAGCTAGACACATGGAAGATTCCATTTCGGATATCATTAGGGAGTTCAGTATTCGGAGACCCACGTTGTCAAGAGTGTGCCGATGTATCAAACTTCAGGCATTATCTCTCAGCACGGACGGTGCAATGGCCAACAACGTTCATTTAACGACCGAGAGTGCTTAGAATTGTCAGTGCTAAAAGACATGCAGCACTACGTGAAATAACCGCAGAAATCAATGCTGAATGTTTACAAACGTATCTGTCACAACAGTGCAACGAAATTTGGTGGTAATGGGCTATGGCAGCAGACGACAGCACGACATCGCCTGCAGCTCCTCTCCTGGGCTAGTGAGCAAATCGGTTGGCTATTAGACGACTGGAAAACCATGCCCTGGTCAGACGAGCCCCCAATTTCAGTTGGTAAAAGCCGGTGGTGGCGTTAGTGTGTGGCGCAGACACTACGAAGCCATGGACCAAAGTTGTCAACAAAGTACTGTGCAAGCTGTTGGTGGCTCCATAGTGGTGTGGGCTGTGTTTACAGGGATCGTTGACTGGAAACTGCCGTGTTCGGCTATTTGTAGGCCATTTGCAGCCCCTGATAGACTTCATGTTTCCAAATAACGGTGGAATGTTTATGGATGACTGCATGTGTCCTTGACAGTGTGCCATGTCACCGAGTCACAGTTGTTCGCGGTTGGTTTGAAGAACATCATAGATAATCGACGAATGATTTGCCCATCCAGATGGCCCGATATGAATCCTATCAATCATTTATAATCCAGAGGACATTTCGTGCAAAAAATCCTGCGCTGACAACTTTTTCTCAATTATGTGTGGCTATAGAGGCAGCATGGTTCAATAGTTCTGCAGTTGACTTCGAATGACTTTTGAGTCGAAATCACGACGAGCTGCTGTACTAGGCCGGGCAAAAGGAGGTCCGACACGCCACTAGAAGGTACCCGACGATTTTTCTCCCCTCGAGTACGACGTAGCACGACTCCAATGAGCGCCGACGTATGTGAAGGGGATCAGTGTGGTATACATGTCTTTCGTGACTTGAACTTAAATGACGTTATTATCAAATGCGTCAAAACAGAACCAACGTGCTGTTATTCTTTTCTTGGCTGCTGAAGGACAAACACCAGTAGACATCAATCGGAGAACGTATGGGACACCATTTCTGTCGAAACCCCCCGTTGTGGAGCTGTGGGCCAAGTTCATAATATTGGAAATGTCGTAAAGCGGGAGTTACGCGAACCCAAAGGGCAGAGCTCAAGCACCCGCTTTATAGTCCTGAGTTGAGCCCATTCGATTACCACGTCTTCGGTCCCTTAGAAATGGCACTGAATGGTCGACGATTTCCATAGGACGATGACGTGTTCGTCTCTGAATAGCACTGAGTAGTGAATGGGTATATAGTTGATTCATAGCACCTTCTGTCATGGGACAGTGTAAATACGATACAACAGAGTCACCTTATGGACAAGTAGAGTGAACAAAACCTGCATGATGACTTGCTGGTAATCAGGCTCGTATTTCTTCATGCAGGATGGCACGGTGTTCTAGCAAACGTGTATCTTCTAACTAGTGCGTAGGTAGGACGATTGCCTTAATGCTGACGGCGATTTTTCCTGTTTCGATTACGATTGTGGAGTGTACGGCCTTCGAAATGAAGCTTTTTGATCGCCCCTTGTACTACCCACTCCGTTCAACTTATGAGGCGCTTTCTCGTGTATAACAGAGTAAAAATGTCGTCTGAAAACTTTAAAGATTTTACTTCTTCTCCCTGAACTATAATCCCCTTCTCCTTGAATTCCTCAAGAGCTAACTGAATGCATAGACTGCACGACATTGGGTGTAAGCTGCAATCCACACTTCTCAACTATTCCTTTTCTTTCACTTCCTGAGACTCCTGAATTGCAATTTTGTTTCTGCTCAACATGTAGGTAACATTTCGCTCCGTGTATTTTATCCCTGCTCCGCCTCAGAATTTCTGAGTTTAAGGCAATCAGTAATTGCACCTATTTATTGAATTAGTGCTCTTTTACGTCAATGAAACTCTATCCAAACTTTCACCACTGAGTGTCTGCGCACTTTACATCGTGCTCCACTGGACAGTACCGTCGATAAGGACTCGAACCTGGCACAGATATCGTTATCTTGTTAACTCACGTGAGTAGCACCCCCCCCCCACCCCCCCACCCCCCCACCCCCTCAGGAACTGCAGCAGCTGTGTGAAGTGGATACTAGCGTTGGCATTCTCACACATCGTTCAAAGCTCGTCATCTGGATGTGGCCACACCAACACTATGCTCAGTGCTTCGCTGGATCTCAGAAGCATAAAATTTGACGTTTGGTTCCGCAAGATGTGATTAATTCTAAGGCTTCCAAAGTTGCTAAACTTCAGCTAATCAAAAGTTTCGTTAAACGTGGGAATAAGTGGAATCGGAGATCGCTAATTCTGATGAAAAGGGTAAATTTTACAATCGAGGCCTCGTCTCCGGTGTGACTGCAGCCAGTCGATCCATAGCCGCTATTATTAGGCATTTATTACTTTACCTTTCACGAAGTAATCAATGAGCAGAATCCCATCTGCAAGGCTTTCTTATGGTTAATTTCTGATGTAAAATGCACGTACCCTTTCATCCGATGTGCTAATGGCAGGATCTATTTCATGAAAGTTTCATAACGGCTCGTCCAACAGCATATTAAGCACTTTCTCGATGTTTTCAACGGAGGTAATTTTTTGTCTCCCTTTACATGGTACACCTCAAGGAGAAGTACTGATTGCTTTTATTCATCTGCACATTTCTCACATTATTCAAGTGAATGGACAAAATATTTTTAAGCTTTTAGCAGTTTAGGTGAGTTGCAACGCAAAAGCCACGTTCGTTTTTAAATATGTTTTAGTTGTATAGAACATCTCAAGAGGATTAGTCACTGCAGTTGTGGTATAAACGGCTTAACAGTGTTGATGAGCCGAAGACGGCCTGAATTTTATCAAAATCGATAGTCTAAATAAAAAGTGATAAGTGAAGTTGTGAATTACATGGTACACTTCCTAATACACACAAAACTGAAACTATGCACGTAAATGAATACATTTAGCAAACAGAAACACGTGCTTGCTTAGGCAAAGGGATAGTCTTCACCATTCGAAAAGTTTTCACACTTCTTCATAGGAAAACATCTTCAAAGTAAAATCTATAACGTTACAGTCTATAAAGTCGATTAGAAATGCCCCTCTACTTACGGAGACAAATGCATCTGTGCCATGCGCCCGCGTTTAATTTCGCGTTATTCCCGCGGATTTGGAATCCGTTTTTTTTTTTTTTTTTTAAATATATAGTGTGTGGTGTGGACTGAAGAGATCATCCTTGATGACTTATTCTTCTAGGATGGGATGTAAGGATAAAAGGAAAACACTTTATTTATTACACATTCAGTTAGGCTTGGGCACGCAATGGGTCCTTTAGCCTGCTGTCTTTGGTGATGTCTATCTCCTGTGGAGGGTGAAATGTGTCAAGGCTGTTATGTGTGACTGCTTCCTCGTGTTATGACAGATTGCCTATGGGGGGTGAAACGTTATTGACTTCGGTACTCGATACTTGTGCCATCTTGCAGGGTTTACCGTTCCTACCGATTCTAATTGTCGAACTTCGTCCCTAAGGGCATCGATCTTGTCAAAAACTCGTAGAGCCTTGTCATGGACCTTCTCTTGTATAGTGGTCTCGTGGAGTGCGGTGCGGATGTCGACGTTTCTTGTCCACCATGGAGCTCCTGTGATCCATCGATAGCAAATGTTTTGCAGCGCTTGGAGTTTGTTGTAGTTGGAGACGCATGTAGTTCCCCACGAGGTGGAGCCATACAACATTGTGGGTTCCACTGTTGCCTTATACAATTGGAGTTTAGTCTTAGGGTTGAGATCCTTACTCTTCAGGAACGGAATCAATGACCTGGCCATCTTCTGGGCTGCCGTCTTCTTGTCGTCAATATGCTGCGTAAAGAGTAATTTTTTGTCAAGGTAGACACCGAGATACTTCACTCCCGGCGACCATGGGATAAATTGGTCAGCTATTTGGAGTCTGTCGTTCAGAACTGGTTTCCTCCGTGTGAACAGAACGGCTGCCGTCTTCGTCGGGTTGATCGTTATCTTATTTTGCAGCGCCCAGCGTTCCATTACAGCAAGTTGCCGTTGCATCCTAGCGATTAGCTGGTCCAAGTGTCGTCCAGTTGTCAGAAAAGCCGTATCGTCCGCATAAAAACTCGCCGTAACAAGGGGGACTGTTGGGATGTCATTTATATATAAGTTGAAAAGCAGAGGCGAAATGACAGAGCCCTGCGGAATTCCTGCGGAGATCAGTTTCATTTCGGAGTTTTTGTCGTCGACTCGGACATACAGTTTCCTGTCCTGCAGAAAGCTGTCTATGAGTCTAATGTAACAATCCGCAATAGGGGTAGTGCGATGCAGTTTGACGATAAGGTTGGACCGCCAAACCTTATCGTAAGCTTTTTCGATGTCAAGGAAGACACCAATCGTGAAGTGCTGCTTGTTGTATCCTTCTTGTATCCGTTCGGTGATCCGTAAAAGTTGAAGTTCGGCAGATAACTTGTCCTTGAAACCGAATTGTTCGGGTCGTATAACATCATGCGCTGTAAGCGTGTCATGGAGCCTCTTCAACAGCACTCTCTCGAGCACCTTGCCAAGGGTCGGCAAGAGGCTAATTGGCCGGTAACTGTTGGGTTCTGCTGGGTCTTTGCCTGGCTTGGGTACTGGTACTACTCGAGCCGTCTTCCATGCCGTAGGAAAATATCCCTGCTGAAGACAGCTGTTGAGAATTCGGGTAAGGAGCACAGTTGGCTTCCTGGGCAACTGTTTCAAATCGGTGTTGTTTATGGAGTCGTTGCCCGGCGCATTATTCCGAGTCTTCCGGATAATTTTACGGATCTCTGCTGGTGTGGTGAGTTGTGGGCGGCTCTGCACAGGCGCAGCACGAAAAGCAGTCCATTCTGCTGTAACGACGGCTTCCTGTTCTTGCAGGCGGACGTCGTTCACGGGGGTCGCTGGTGTAGACATCTGTTCTTGGTAAGTCGTAGCATACAGCTCCGCCTGGGCGAGTTCGTCATAGAGGAGGCCATCTGGTCCTCTGATGGCTCGTTTAGGTGGCCGCTGGTGTCGTATGGTCTTGACTACCTGCCATTCGTTCTTGGTTCGAAGTAAGAACTCATCCATCTTATCTTCCCAGACCTGCTGTCGCCACTCGGCCACTCTCCTGTGCAGTTCTCGTGTTAAGACGTGTGTTTCTCGTCGATCGATCGGGTTTCTATAGCGGAGCCAACGTCGCCTACTCCTGTTTCTCTGTGTCTTCAGTTCTTGGAGTAGAGGCGGGAACTCATCGAAAGCTACTAAAGGGTAGACCGTGTGAGTAGTTGCCCGCCGTTTGGCTGCCTTTATCTTCTGCGTCAAAGTTTGTACCGCGATGTCGATGGCTTCCGGTGTTGAAACGTCCTGCGTCGGGCAGATATTGTTGTCAAGGTATGTCCGAAATTGACCCCAGTTCAGAGTTTGTGAGGTTGGGGGCGGAAGGTTGGCCGTTGCGTGTTCCACTATGCTGATAACAGGTCGGTGGTCAGACGAAAGATCGTCGACGGTGCGGAGCTGGAGGTTCGTCTCAATATTTTTGATGATAGCAATATCTAGGACGTCTGCTTCTTGCCGATCGACGTAAGGAATCCGTGTCGGCTCTCGTGGGCCATGGACTGTGATGCCCAGTTCTTCTTCCATGGCAATCAAAGTTCGTCCACGAGGGTTCGTACGCCGGGAATTCCAAGCGACGTGCTTGCTGTTGAGGTCACCTCCGAGGAATATTTTGTCAAAATTGGTGAAGATACTCCTTAGGTCGTCTGGCACCAGGTTTTTACCGGGGCTGTTGTACGCCGCAATGAAAGTGATGTTGCCTGTCGCCGATCGAACCGTTACTGCTGTTGCCTCCAGATGTTGGAGGTGTGGTAGTGTTTCATGATGGTGCCGCAGTTCCCTTTTAAGCAGAACTGCGGTCCCTCCACCTCGTTGGCCTTGTCTGTCCGTTCTATAGACGTACATGTTACGAAATCTGAGCTCAGTTGTTGGACGAAGGTGCGTCTCCGATACAAGTGCGATGTCGATTTTGTGACGTTGTAAAAATTCAGTGAATTCTGTTTTCTTGTGTTTCATTCCGTTGGCGTTCCATATACAGATTTTCAGGTTTCTCGTGGTCCCAGGGCGATCCATCTTAAGGTGTTCCAAAGGCCGCCAATACACTCTCGATTAAAGAAAGTATCCCCACTAGTTGTTGCTGCACGGCGGTGAGAAGTTTCGCGACATCAGAGAGCGCTGGAGCTATGGATTCCATCAAATGAGCTGGTGAGACGTAGGTTTCCGGTTCCGGTCGGCGTGGTGATGCTGCGTGGGCGTATGAATAATGCTGGTGGTGCTGTCGAGGTGGAAGTGCTTCAGGAGGAGGCTGTGTTACTGGCTGCCGTGTCGCCGCCGGCTGTTCTTGTGGCGGTTGCTGACGATGGGGCGGAGGGTGTGGCGTCAGGTTGGAGTTTCGTATTACACGAGTCCTCCGTTGAGAGGGCTGCGGGGAAGACCGTTGTCTGTATTTCCTGAGAAGTTCCTGGTACTTCTGGCAGCCACGCCATGTGGCAGGATGGTCCTTTTCACAGTTAGCACATTTAGGCGGAGCCCCTCGGGGATGAGTACAGGCTGAAGATCGGTGTTGCCCTCCACAGCGAACGCAGCGAGCAGGCAAGCTGCAATAATTAGCCGTATGTTCGAATCGCTGGCAGTGGCGACATTGAACAGGTCCTTCCTGTCTGTTGTAGGTTTCAATAACGACTTTAGTATATAGAAGGTATTTGATGTCGTAAATCTTGTAGTTTTCCTTTTGGGCTGGCAACGTGACACAGTAAGCATCTTGAGGTCGTAATTCCTTCGTGTTGTCGTCTCGATTTTTAAACTGGTGGACGTTGATGACAGGAAAACCCTTCTCTATCAGTGCGTCTTTCAGTTCTTCTTCCGTAACTTCGGCAGGTAGACGTTTGACAACCACTTTGAGGTCCTTGTCCTCTGCGGCCTGATGTGTAAAAAAGTGGATGTCATTCGACACAAAGAAATTGATGGCTCGCCGTTGATCTTCGTAGGAGTCAAAATGATATTTGATCCTGTCTCGTTGGTAGATGGCCTTAAGACTGCCGTCAATATTCGCTTTCAGCGCCTTGTTGAGTTCCATGTAGTTCTTGGTATGGTAAATAGTAACGGGCGGGACTTTGCGTAGTAAGTTACGGCCAGAGCCATCTGTCCCCTCTTTACCTGCTTCGAGATTGACGCCACGCGTCTGGTCCAAACGCTCTGGAGCATCCGTAGTATCTTCCGTCGAAATAGCCGCATAACGGTTGGAAGTTTTCAGTTCTTCTGGACGTTGTCGCTTCCGAGAGTTGTTCTGCTTAGGAGAAGCGTTGAGTCGTTTTCTTTGGCGAACTAGTGTAAAATCGCCCTCTCCGTCGGTGGGCTGCATGGTCCAAACTTCTTCATAGGAGACTCCCTCCATTTCGTCGTCGTCTTCCGGTGGAGAAAATTGTTCCACGTCGCCTACTTGTTCTTCAGGCTGTGAAGTGGGAACCGTACTAGTCCGGTTGTCGTATACTTCCTGACTTTGCAGAATCATGTGCTGTATTTCACGTCTTAGTTCCCGTTGTTGCCGATCGTTCTGTGTTAGCTGACTTCTCTCGCCACAGGGGTTTGACGTACGGTGTCCTCCGCTCTGCATTCGCATATCGCTCGTCGTGGTCCTGTCCTCATTATCTTGCCTGTCAGAATCCGTTGTCGTTGCAGGGGTCGTCGCCGTTGTATCCGTCCTGTGGGGAGCGGCCGCCGGAACGGCCGGCGGGGCAGGCCCCACCGACCGGCCAGCGGCCGGCCCCGACGCGACCGAGCCGGCTGGCTCGGACGCGCGCGTTCCGTTGTCCGCACTCTTCGGCATCGCGCGCTCAACTGGAATCCGTCTGGCCGCAAGAGAGCATGGAGCGTTACTGTCGTCGGTAGAGGGCAGGTCGGAGAAGGTAGTTAAGGTCTGCGGCGACCTGGAGAAAAGGGGAGTGTGACACGGGTGGCGAGGGGCGTAAGTGAGGTGGCGTCTTATTGTGGTCAAGCGTCTGCCGTGGCCCATTGGGAAGAGTGGAGCCTTTGATCACTGCAGGTTTGGCGGGGCCGAGTGTTGATCGCAGCCGTGAACGGTGCTCGTTAAAAACCACTTTGGCGGGACGCATAGTATTCGGCTTGTGCTGTGCTATTAGGGTTGCAAGCACTTTGTGTTGATTATGGTGCCGGGTTGGAGTCCGATCTGACCTTTGCAAGTACTGGACGCGGTGGCGTCTGCTGGATGACCCCCGTGGGTTTCCGACTCCGAGTAATCTTCGTTACATCCTTCCGTCGGCCCTCTCTAAGCAGGCGTTTGTCAATAGGCGCTGGATTTTACGAGAAATCACGGTGAGCATCCGATTAGTGTGCACGTCACTTGGTGTCGCATGGTGGCTATTTTGACTCCGTATGCTGGTTGCCTGTTGTTATATATATAAAGGTGTTGTTTACGAAGGTTTTGCCCGGTACTATTTGAGGTCAGTTCGGTCAGTGTGTGTGGGCTTGGGGCTGCCACTATTCGAAATTGATTTTAAAATCTAAGGGTACAGAATGCAGATGTAATTCTTCTGATTTACGAATCGTACTTTATATCCAGTGAAAACTTTTTAATCTAGCTACCTTATTTCTGAGGCATGTCTATAGTTATCTGTTGACTAGTATCACGAGGTCGAGCTGTTTACTAAATTGTTTGCATCTACAAAAAAAAAAAAAAAAAAAAAAAAAAGAAAATATGCCTCAGTACACAAGTCAAAGTTTCCTGCATAATGTTCGTACTTTTCTGCATTTGCAGTATGTTTAATTGTTACTAAATAATTAACGACTTGTCTCTGTGTTACAGTATATGTGATTGTATCTCTTGTTAACTGTGGTCTAGTTAAAGACGCCTGTGTACCATGACTGAAATTTTTAATCAAGGATTCTAGTACTGTGGTAGCGGAAACCGCCGTCCTATATTTGTAAAGAAGGAGCAATTATTGCTACTGGCGTTGCCTCTTCCACCGCCTCAATCGTCATAAAGTTGAACCACATTTGTCTGTCATTTTGGCTACTTCTAAGGCAATGGCGTTTTGATAATTACTGCAAACAGCCGATGGTTGATATTTGTGACACATTCATTTATTATATGTTTTGCTTTTTGTAATGGAAATGTATTTTTACTTCATTTAATATTCTTTACTAAGAGAAAGTGATTTTACACTGTCGCCGTTTTGAGGTGTTTGCTATCAGTTGTGTTATTGAAATTTAGTCTTTTCGGTTATGGAGGCAATTTATTAATGTTATTCTTGGATTTTTGCTTTTAAAAAATAAATTCATTTGTGTTTTTAGAAACGTTAATAAATTCCACTCAACACCAGCTCCTTACCGCATTTCAGCATCTTACTAAAACAGTCATAGCGTAGGCGAAAGTAGTTCGGCAGCTGTGTCATTATCGTCGGTATGTGCCATGATTTCATGTTCAGAAAGCATTTTGTTACAACAGAATACAGTTTCGTGGATACAAACGTAAAGAAGGTACGATAATAAATAAAATATGCAAACTATTAACATTAATATTAAATGAATAAATTGTGGTTCCCAGGAAACTTGTTCCCCCCGCAAAGGGAGGTGAAAGCTAGAATCGTCTTTATTCAGTAATTTATACACATGCGCAGTTTCGACGCTTATTTCTTCACAGGTTTTCCCATTAACTGATTTGTCGGCTCGCTGTCCCAATCGTCTAAATCTAACAACTAAGCAGCTGCATCTAACGATTACGATAAGTTCTTCATACGTCTGTCAGAGTTACTATGGATTCCATTGGCTGTATATGAAAAATCTGTAAGGGCTGCCTGGTTCCCCGTAAGTTAAATATATTATTTGCTTAACTATCGCCAAAATGTGGTACTGTTAGGGCGATGCCTTATGACGGATATATAATATGAGAGTGCCTGTGTTACACAGACAATATTTAAAACGACATAATTTTTCCCGTTTTTAAATAGATTTATCATCCATATTCTCTCATTCTACACCAACCAATCCACAAGCTTAGTGTTTTTAACACTTTTGTAACAAAAAAAAATCGATAAAGTTAGTCCTGTCAACGACAATACCTCTCAAAAACTGATCCATCGGGGTAAACTGTTCAATTGTATAAGGCTGTCTTACAAACTACCTGCTAGCTGATCTCTGTTAACGAACTTAAAGATAAGCTAGCGTTAATTTCTCCAATGTGGGTTTTCAATGTACGTAATGTTAAACATTCTTATAATTTCTGTCCTCTTAAGGAACATAAGGGGGACTGATTTTGGCAGGACACTCATCAGGTAAAAACCGGTCTACTGTATTTGACGATATATTTCCCGTGACATGAGCAAGCGACCTTTGGCTCGGCGTCATCAAAGAAAGCTTTGAAGCTGACGCTGTGTCAATAAGGACGGCAGCGTGTAACGTAACGAGCGTTTCTGTAACACCGTAGAAGCAGCCGAGGACGAGGGCGCAAAGAGGAGTGAAGCGGCGAGACGTCAGTGACGTCATCCTAACAAAGCAATCAGCGTGGGTGTAGAAAGGCGGTGCCAAAAGAAAAGGCAGCTCGATCATTTGGCTATGGGTGTGCCTGACTAGGCTGGAGTCCAGGGAACGCTTCACTGGAACACAGGTCAGATCTTGATTTTCACATTACAATTTCCTGCTTCACAAGGCATGGTCTTTTATTCATCTACTCTACAAATTTGTACTGTGTCAAACGACGTGGCATCCACTTCATTACATAAATGCTTCAAAACATTACAATAAGTTTCTCGAGTGATTTACGTAAGGGGATTAATATTTTTCTGTTTCATTAATATTTTTTAGCATTTGAGGTAACGCTGTCCCTTCTTTAATGAGGTTATAACTATGGAGATATGCTTATTATAATAACAACCAGAAACGTGGTGATGTAAAAGTGAAGAATTTTGGTCAGTGGCAGCTTTCATTACCATTGTCTTTAAAATATCATACACCAGGGCACAGGCGGGTGCTTAGGGGTAGAATCTGCTAAGTGCAAATAACTGCAAACATTAACAAGCGTTCCAAAACTGCCCTTAATTTCTACAGTGGCCAAGCATATCGTATAAAAAGTTTGGTCTTACATTGAAAAAATCTCTTTTATTTCAGTTACTTGCTACCAAATTAATGAGACCACAAAGTACTAGATAATTTGTTTGTCTCGATATAATGAACAGCTTATCACATATCAAGGATAACCAGTTTACACATGGTACGATTAGAGAAACAGAAATATTGACATAAAACCTCCCGTCAACTAGGTGGTCACTGGAGATGCACCACAAATTCGAGCTGGACATAGACTGAGCAGTAATCCTAGGTAAAAGAACGAGAGTTTCAGCTAATTCCACAATGAAAATTGTGAATTTTTACTTCTGCATGTTCGTTTTAACTCAAGATGTATAACACATAAATGAAAAAAACCATTTTCCCAAATCGCCAAGAGATGCTGATGAAATACATCTTTATAAGCTTTCTTGCATATTTCGATACATAATTTCAGGCAAGCCAGCAGCAGTGTGGAGCAGAACACTACGACCGCTGCGGGATTATTAGGTACGTGGTGTGGACAGGGCACACGGTCTAGAAAAGTCTAAACCACAGTTTAAGGTACCCCCACCTATTTGTACTCCCGGGCGTGTTACAAAGTGAAGTGTCCTGGTAGAAAACTACCCACGACCAGCACGAATCAAAATCTGTACAAGAAATGGATGTATGTAGGAATACGCGACGCACAGTCAGGACCTGTTAACAGTTGGTGTGTCTTGTGCATCATGTCATCGTGTACTAAAAGGTATGAAAATATAATCCTATTGTGTGAGTGTGGTGCAAAAATTGAAATTTGTGGATCAGGAAAAAAAAGAATTCATTATTGTAATTGACTGCTAACATCAGTGGCTAAAGGATAACTTGGACCCCTCGCTTTACTTCGTGTCAGATGAGGCCAGCGCTCATTTGTCAGGATGCGTAAAACTTCCGGCATTGCAGATTCTTGGCGCAGAACAATCCACATAGTCTGCATGAAGTACCTCTCCGCTCAGATGCAATGGTTGTTTGGTGTACGTTGTCTGGCATGCGCATTATTGACCCCATATTTTTCATTTACCTCAAAGAGTGCCAGATAACTAAAGATCATTGCCTTTTGTATACACAATTAACAGATGCAGAGGCGCTGTCTGCAGTATTCCAGCAAGATGGAGCAACCACTCACACATCCAACCGAAGTATGGCCCACATCACCAACGTGTTCCGTGTAGGTAGACGCGTGATACCTTGCTATTTCATCAAATCATTCTTGCCAACTCCAAGACAGTTACCAATCTAATGTAACCTAATATCCTCCAACTGAGGAGATCTATTTCCTCTCATCTTCGTTACACAGGCTGCAAAAGAACAAACAAATTGTGGTGTGCGTACTGTAAGACCTTCAGTACACACACCATCAGATTATTTGACTTGTCGCTCTAACGAAGTAGGCGAGTTTCAGCAATATGTCTCGTGGTCTTATCGTAGTGTGTTTATCTTCTGCTGTTTGGTCAGACGATAGAAATGCCACTTGCACGCTTAGAGTAGCAGATTGACGGTGACCAACTTTAAGCAGAACTTGATTAATTTTCACACACATTTATTAAAATAATAAGAAGTATAGAAATTACTGAACTTGTTTCTGGATGCTATTTACAGTTGACAATCTGAAGTTTCTTTTGTATTGATACGTTAATCTAATTCTCACATATATCTCTGATACTTGACAAAAGTGTCTATACATTTATCTTCATGGCCATGTACAGGAATATGGTATTCTTATTAGGCGCAGACTGAAACTTGACTATAGACTGGTACAGACAAATGTAGAACTCGTACAGATTGGTACAGACTAATGTAGACTGGTACAGACTGGTGCAGACAAATGCAGACTGACTAATCGGAGGTCTGTACACTCATTATAATACCTCGCGCGTGCGTCTATCACTGCGCGAGTGTTGTCCGCGAGGAGAAAAGGTTCTACGTAAGCAGCAATCTCATTGGCTGCGTTACATATTAATACGCGGATCGGCGGAAGCAGAATTTGGTCCGTCTCTATGGCAGCGCCATCTCGTAGTGCGGAGACGGACGAGCGCTGCGCCTGCGCTCTTGTGCTTAGCAGGGCGCGCTCTAGTGGGAAAGTTGTGTACGCGCTGACTACGCGGAACTATGTACACAACGCAAATCAAACCCACATTGTCCCTAAATCCCCGATTGCGCCCCGTAGGTGTAGTGAAACTGTTCCGGGATGCGACAGTTTGTATTCGACAGGAATTGAAATATTGGAGTATCTGAATGGTAGCGTTTTGTTAAGGAGTTCATTGTATAAAACATTCCGGTGATCTGGAGAGGTTGGCACAAGGGGAAAAATTTTGACTGCCCTGTCAAGCTAATCGGAAGAATGAATATAATTTTAGAAATCACATAGGATTATTTGGGAAAGACAAGAAAAACCCAGGCTAGCCTCAGCTACAGAAGTATAGTAGCTTACGACGAAGTGGGTATGCACATGCAGCTGCTTGCACGAACGATGCGTCCTCTCCAAACGGCTACAAGTAAAGTCTCTCAGGCGACGCATCCTCCCTACATGGCTAAACACTTGGGAGGGCCATAACTTTGGGGGCAGTTGGCTCGCTCCACGTCTCGCCTGTTGCCCAGCAGAGATGCTGCCAGCAGACCTAGGCGGGCCGCGAGTTCTCGCTTCGCAATAAGTTGGCACCGGCGCACCCCGCCGTATGGCGCCACCGCCACCCGCTTCATTTTCCGGCCACTCGCAGCTTAATCTTCTCCACTTGTTGTGTTTTGGCTTACGGAGCGCTCATACTTGGCTGAGAGAACAAGTAAAGAGAGTCGCTGTCTGTGAAAGTACAGGGTGTCCCAAAAGGATAAATCCGACTACATAAGACTACACTTAGGTGACAAAAGTCATGGGATAGCGACATGTATCTACACAGAAGGAGGAGTATCGCGTGCACATGGTATAAAAGGGCAGTGCATTGTCGGAGCTGTCATTTGTGGTCAGGTGATTCATGTGAAATGGCTTCCGACGTGATTGTGGCCGCACGACCGGAATTAATAGACTTCGAACGCGGAGTGGTTATTTATTTTATTGTTCCGTGGAACCAAATTAAGGAGAAGTCTCCATGGTCGTGGAACGAGTCAATACATGAAATTATAACACGATAGTAGAAACAGATAAAATGAAATTTAAGAAACATATTCAGTTGTAGATTGTAGAAACAGATAAAATGAAATATAAGAAACATATTCAGTTGTAGATTGTAAAAACAGATAAAATGAAATATAAGAAATATATTCAGGCGACAATTCGTAAGTTTATATAAAGAAAATCAACAATGTAACACTGGAATTTGCTTAATTTTTCAGCTCTTCCAGGAGCTCCTCTACAGAATAGAACGAGTGAGCCATGAGGAAACTCTTCAGTTTAGACTTAAAAGTGTTTGAGCTACTCCTTAGATTTTTGAGTTCTTGTGGTAGCTTATTGAAAATGGGTGCAGCAGAATAGTGCACTCTTTTCTGCACAACAGTCAAGGAAGTGCATTCCACATACAGATTTCATTTCTGCCTAGTATTAACTGAGTGAAAACTGCTAACTCTTGGGAATAACCTAATATTGCTAACAACAAACGACATTAAAGAAAATATATACTGTGAGGGCAATGTCAGAATTCCCAGACTATTGAATAGGGGTCGACAAGAGGTTCTCGAACTTACGCCACACATAGCTCGAACAGCCAGTTTTTGAGCCAAAAATACCCTTTTTGAATCAGAAGAATTACCCCAAAAAATAATACCATATGACATAAGCGTATGAAAATATGCGAAGTAGACTACTTTTCGTGTTGAACTGTCACTTATTTCAGATACTGTTCCAACGGTAAATAAAGCTGCATTTAGTTTCTGAACAAGATCCTGAACATGGGCTTCCCACAACAGCTTAATATCCATCTGAACGCTTAGGAACTTGAACTGATCCGTCTCGCTTATAATATGCCCATTCTGTCTGATCAAAATATCGGTTCTTGTTGAATTGTGAGTTAGTAACTGTAAAAACTGAGTCTCCACAAGCCTCGAACTTATTTCATGAACTACATTATTTGATACTGTTTCAGTATTACACACAAGATCCTTCACTACCACGCTGGTGTCATCAGCAAACAGAAATATTTTTGAATCGTCTGTAATACTAGAAGGCATATCATTTATATAAATAAGAAACAGCAGCGGCCCCAGCACCGACCCTTGGGGAACGCCCCACTTAACAGTGCCCCATTGGGACTGAACATCACTACCACTCTCAATATTGCGAAGAATTACCTTCTGCTTTCTGTTCTTAAAGTAAGAGGCGAACCAATTGTAAGCTACTCCCCTTACTCCATAATGGTCCAACTTCTGCAGTAATATTTTGTGGTCAACACAGTCAAAAGTCTTCGTTAAATCAAAGAAAACACTTAGCGTTCGTAACCTTTTATTTAATCCGTCCAAAACCGCACAGAGAAAAGAGAATATAGCATTTTCATTGTTAAACCATTTCTAAAACCAAACTGTACATTTGACAGCAAATTATGTGAATTTAAATGCTCCAGTAACCTTGTATATACAACCCTCTCGATAACTTTAGCAAACACCGATGGCATAGAAATAGGTCTATAATTGTCAACATTATCCCTGTCTCCCCTTTTATAAAGTGGCTTCACTACCGAGTTGTTGGAGTAGTTGGAGCTAGACGCATGGGACATTCCATTGCGGAACTCGTTAGAGAGTTCAGTATTCCGAAATTCACAAATTCAAGAGTGTGCCGAGAATACCAAATTTCAGGCATTATCTCTCACCACTCACTTAACGACCGAGTGCAGCGGCGTTTGCGTAGAGTTGTCACTGAGAACAGGCAAGCAATGCTGCGTGAAATAAGATATGGCCTTCAGCGTCTCTCTTGAGCTAGTGACCAAACCGGTTACAGCCAAGGCTCCTGGGAAACAGTGGTCTAATCAGATGAGCCCCGATTTCAGTTGGCAAGAGCTGATGATGGGTTCGAGTGCGGTGCAAATCCCACGAAGCCATGGACCCAGGTTGTCAACAAGGCACAGTCCAAGTTGTTGGTGGCTCAGTAAAAGTGTGGCTGTGTTTACGTGGAATTGTCTGTGTCCTCAGGTCCAACTGAACCAACAACAATAGTTGTGTCCTGTTACATGGACACCATTTGCAGCCATTCATGGACTTCATGTTCACAAACAACGATTGAATGACAATGCGCCATGTCGCTGGGACACGATTGTTCGAAATTGGTTTGATGAACATTCTGGACAGTTTGAGCGAATGATTTGGCCACAAATCGAACATTTGTGGGACATAATCGAGGGGCCAGTTCGTATACAAAATCCTGCACCGGAAACACTTTTGAGGTTATACACGGCTACAGAGGCCGCAAGGCTCAATATTTCTGCAGGAGACTTTCAGCGACATGCTGAGTCCATGCGGTGTCGATTTGCTGCACTACTTCGGCAAAAGGAGGTACCCCTGGCTTTTGTCACCTCAGTGTATGTGTTCTATATGAATTTGAACTTAACGCATCAAAACTAAAAGGTTACCTTGACGCCCGTTGTAAATTCCCGGGCCATGTGGTTGCCTTCCTGGAGTAGCTAGCTCACTCGTTCGTACCTTATGTGAGTTCAGTCGAGAACATATGAAGGGCTTATTTCAATAGTGGTACAAGTCCCTTTTTGTTCATTCTGAGATACAGACTCCTAAAGTTAAATGAGCGCTGAAAAATCTGAAGTCGAGGTACCAGAAATATTCAGGTATATATACTTGAATATTCAAGTATATATACTTGAATATTTCTGGTACCTCAACTGCAAATTTTGGACTTGTACCACTATTGAAATAAGCTCTTCACTTCGTTATGATTGCAGTGGGTCGTGATCATCGAGATTGGCCCATGGATCAATGGTGAAGTGTCGCCCGGTGGGACCAATCACGATTCGTGTTAACCAGGCCGTTGGCGGTTACGTATACAACATCTTCCAGCCGAACGGCTGCTCGAAGTATGGGCCACACCACGGAGACGTGACGCTGGCGTCAGTATCATGTTATGGAGGACTTTCACGTGGGTTGCTTTGGGACCTTTTGTAAAAATTTAAAGATACGTGACACCTGTGGACTACGTGAACGTAACTGTGGATCTCTTCCAACCTTGAATACTTGATATTTCCCCGGCGAAACATGGCATCTTCCAGCAGGATAACAGTCCATGCCCTGCAGAATCGCTGCTGTACTGCGATCCAAACGTGTACTGACACTCATGTTATGCAGGTAATGGATTGACTCCTCACAGCATGCTCGGCAATGGGAATCAAAAGACTGGTGGCAGTTAAGTGCCTTGTCTTTTGCATTAAATGTGAAAAATCAATAGGCAATCTGACACACCTCGAATACACTCAACGTGGCTTTAACTGTGTGGCTACAGGATTGGTCGGAAGGGGGGGGGGGAGTTATTTCTTAGAGACAAACAGATCGATTTTACTCCAAAGGTAATCGATATGTACCCCACTGAATTAGTAGCGCCACTACCAACATAAAGCCCAAGTCGTTTAAAGTTTCGTGTCTCAGCTTCTTAGTGCAGCAGTACAGTCTTCACGGTAGTAAAATATTGCAAGTGTACCTGTTTTTGATGTGTGCTGCACTATAACCTTTTTCCACATACACTATTATACTGAGCAGTGTTGCGAAAAATATTAATTTCTGGAAAGACAAAATATGAATATATAGTAGACATACAGAGGAAAATAGAGCTCGTTTAAATGTGCTCTACACCAACAGATGGTTGTTAGAAGGTTTTAGATAACGTTTTATCCGGCTTGCACGCTTATAAACGTCCTCCCGCTACAGGTTAGTGAACGCAACATACAGTGTTCAAATAACATAATTGAAACACTGTTGTCAGATTGGATGCCATGTTCATATTTTGCAATCGAAGCACGCGATAGAAAAGTGTAATTTTGCCATTAGTGTGATTAAATATAGACATAGAAGAGCAAGTATTGCATACTTCTACTTACGACTATCACAGAGACATATTTCGGTAAGGCAAAGTAGACAAGGTCGAGTTGTAAATTTGTGGACTCATATGAACCAGCACCAAGTCGTGCCGCATTTCGCCATATCATCACTTACGTACATTTTTTCAGGATACGAACCACGAATGTAAACTTAACACCTGACGACGTAGGATGTACGTGCCGTTAATGTTCCATCAGTCGCTACCAACCATGACCTGAAGTCATACACGATGGTTTCCCACACAGTGCCGCTAGCAGCAACACGCATGCGCCATCCAGAACATTCAAAGAGGGGGACATCTCCCCAGATCGCCGCCATACTAGCCGACCACGGTCATCGAGCGTAGTGCAGAACGCGGAGTCATCGCGCAAAAAACCATTTGACGCTGCGCTCCACTGCAGTCTCCTAGTTCCCGAGCGTGAAGTACTCTGCAGCGAAATTACAACCAACACGCCTTTCTATTTGCGGATATTGAAGGCGAACGAATAGGCGGGAGATGTGGACACGTATTATGAAATCTTGTTCGGGAACAAATGTCATTCTACGCGAAAAACAGGTAACTGATGTAAGTACGTAATTTGTCAGTCTCACGCCTTATACGATCAATATTATTTAACAATATTCTCGTATTTATATTCTGCAGCTAAAGAGAGGCGTTCAGATGAGTAAACCTGGAGAATTATCATCAAATGCAGTTACTCATTTTCGATTTACAGTTTAATCGGCCCAATCACGCTGAAGAATAGCGCATCTGATGCAAATGGGCCTCACTTTAGCATTCTGAGCTTTAAAATCCAAATAAAAAGACAGACAAAAATGGTGTTAATAATGAACTAGTGCTCCGCTTCTTCTTTAATGGGCTTCGCTCATTCACGCTGCATTTATGAATTGCAACTTAAAAAATTTTAAAGGAAAGAAATCTCTGATACAAGCTACAGGTTAGAAACCGCGCGCTTTCACCTAATGAACAAAGGATGTTACCAATGTCACAGCATTATTTCACAAACCTCTTACTCATTTTGCAGAAGAGTACTTCGCGCTGGGGCATTAAGCGGTACGAGTGATAAACACCTGGTACGCACAAAATTTAAAAGCTGTACATTCACAACGCCCTAAGTGCCTACTGTCAAGTTTATGGTGCACATTTTCGCGTGGGATCGGTTCATGGGGCTGGTATCTTGCAAATGTACTTTCTTCTTCATAAAATATGGGGTCGAGTTGGTGATGTTTCGTTGTCATGCACACTGTTGGATCTCAAAGAGCCCCTTAAATTATCGGTCACACTCCCAAAGAAAAGTCTGTGACTATTTAGCTCTTCGGGTGAAACGGAGCAATTATAATGACCACAATTTGGTAATTTTACAAGATCAAACCATTAGTGGATTTATTTGGATATGGCCTAACTAAAGGAAATTGTGGACTCTCCCTCTCGCCGAACTGAGGTCATTAACACGGTTAGAGCCGATGTTGCACGATATTTGCGACACGTCTCCTGGGGGCGAGTAATTATTTCGCCACTGCGCTTAAAATTTGAAACTTCGGGCCAGAAATATCTCAGATAAAAATTATAGTAAGAAAAGAAAAAGAAAACACATCCGCTGCTGAGTTACCAAGGTATCTGCCAGTCAGTAGAGAGAAAGACTAACTTCACATCAATGCCGTTGTCGCCAGAGATACAGCACTAAGGTTTGATTGGATAATGGCCTGAACTCAAAATCATGTAAGAATCGTGTCAGGCACTCCTGCTTACTGGGCACCTGCACCTAGAAATTTTCTTAATCCAACATCGAGGTTGCAATCTGCTTTGTCTATATAAGCCCTTAAAAACAATTACGTGGTTATCCCTAAGATAACGTAATCTTACGATCATAAATTATGGATCATGATAACAAACATAAATCAATGGAATGTTTATTTACTATTTATGTCACCCCAAAAAACATTATCATTAAATATAGAAAGATTAACCAAAGACCAAATAAAACTAACAGTAATTTCGTTGATTCTCAAGATCCTTACGTGCTGTGTGTCTCCCATGTACAAGACGCTCTAACATAGCTTCATGTGACTGAAGTACAGCGAACGGATAGGTAGTGGTGATTTACTAAAGACTGTATTACTGTTTCATGGCATACAAATTTCGTAAGAATCTGCAATTCCATTGAGCTGCAACTGAAAATGAAATACTTTCATTAAAAAGGAACCCAGCTCTTAGTTCTTAGTTAATTAGTATTTGACGAAATAGTTGACATAGCAGCGAGAGCAGATTAAATCACACATGTCGATACCAAGGATGCTTTTTTATTTACGCCACGTTGCATACGAAAAGTCCTCAGTGCATGATCAGGGAACTGACCACCCTCTGTAATAAAAAATTAAACTGACTGAAGTTCTCACCTACGATATTTGAACGTTGTCCTGCGACATACGCTCGGACTCACTGACGAAAAACTGTTAACAAGCAGATCGAAAGGAAGAATCTAAGAGGAAAATTAGTGGTTGGCGTTGCTGTCTTCAGATCGCGGGTTCGATTCCTGGCTGGGTCAGAGATTTTCTTTCTTCGCGGGCTGGGTGTTTGTGATGTCCTAATCAATTTATGTCACCTTCATCGATGTGCAAGTCGTCGAAGTTATGTCAGATAGAAAGACTTGCACCAGGCGGCCCAACAATCCCAGACGTGATGTCCCGGCCAATAACGCCATGAGATCCATATAGTTCTTTCCACTTGGTTTACGAAAACCTCTGTATAGAAGTTAATAAGAGATAATTAGTTCGAATTCAGTATCTCAAAATAAATACGACCCGTTTTTATTTTATTTATTTAATTTTTTGTGTGAATTGGCCTTCCGTTGCACCCATACAGCCATTCTTATTTAAGGAAAAAATCCAATTCCACGGATAATAATACAAAAAAACAAAATATAAAACGTCTTACAATAATACTAAAATAAATATATCCGATCCTTGAGTTAACAATCATATTTCAAACTATGCGAAGCAAAATAAGACGTGTTAGGACGGCAATTACAATCACAATAAGGTCACTAACCTTCAAACTCAAGGAAGCAATTCATGATGCCTTACAATCCGTCTCGGAGGTAACAAAGTAGGAAAACTGCCAAAAAAATAGGCAACGGGAATAGTAATAAAAATGCTAGTTAAAAGAAAACGAATCCAAGCTAATAGTAACAGCCTTAGCCGTATTTCAGTAAAAGAAGATATTGGCCAAGTTGGAATAGTACTCGCGCTGAGGGTTCCGTACAAACTGAATCATGTGTATATTCTGAGAATCGAGAATCTCAACGATTTTTGCTTGTTGTTAATATCAGTTCTGTCAAGATATTGCTCCAAGCAATTCCAAGATCTCTAAATCAGTTCGTCAGACTACTCCGGGCACACAAAAAGAGCAAGCAGGCGATTTCAGTTTGTATATGTAGAGAGGGAAGAGTTAATAAAACACTTATTTGCTTACTAAAACACGACTGCAACTTACATTTCATGTTTGCATGCAGTAATGTTGATCTACTGATGCATGATAAAAGCCATATATGTTCAAATGGCAAAATATATTTTTGTGATAAAATTACGCTTTAACAAGTTTCACATTTTTTACTCGTATGAAGACAACCTATGAATCCATGATCCCTGCATGTCTGCAGGGGACGGTTGACGCTGGAGGTGGCTCTCTAATGGTCTGTGGCGTATGGAGTTGAAGTGATATGAGACCCCTGATACGTCCAGATACGACTCTGACAGGTGACAAGTACGTAAGCATTCTGTCTGATTACCTGCATCCATTCACGTCTATTGTGCTTTCCGACGGACTTGTGCAATTCCAGCATGACAATGCGACACCGCACACTTCCACAATTGCTACAGAGTGTCTCCAGAAACACTCATCTGAGTTCAAACACTTCCACTGGCCACCAAACACCCCAGACATGAACATTATTGAGCTACCTGGGATTCCTTGCTACTTGGTGTTCGGAAGAGATTCAAATGGTTCAAACGGTTCTGAGCACTATGGGACTTAACATCTATGGTCATCATGTAACGTCTACGCTCGGGCGTACGTTAACTCTTTAAAGCCTGTACTATGGTAAGTTGACGGGCTTCACCTTATAAGAAAGGATTTTAGTAAATATGTTGACCGCGTGTACCTGAATGGAGGCACAATCAGACTTACACCCACTCAGTAACAACAATGATACGTCAAGCAAGTCTAAAGTGCAACTACACGTTAGGACGGGCAAGAAACATACACAGCAGATGCTACCAATTATTAATAATACGGTCGCCAGCCTAATTAGGCATTAAGTGAGTTTTTTCCTTGTACAAGTGAATGTACGTACAAGCATAACAACACGTAGTAATACTGCATTATATGGAAAATTTTAGAACCAGAAAAATCTACTGAACTAATATTTTCCCTTTCTGTACTAATTTGGACAAGCTATAAATATACAACATTACACTATAATGATTACTACAAACTGCGTTTTGTCTATTGATCCGACTGAAATCGGGCATAGGTTACCCTAGAAATAGCACTTTTGAAACACACATACAAGGTCAATTTTAATAAGGGTAAAACACTGATAAATTTAGGTTTTATATTGACTTTAACTTTGCTGGTCAAATCAGTTCAGTACACTTCAGAATTTAAATGAATAGAAAAGAAAAGAGTGGAGGGGGGGGGGGGGGGACCCTGAAACTGTTATGATCACTGTGTTGAAACTATTAACTATTTGAAGCATTAAGCACTCAAGATTTACAATATATGAGTTACTACTCTTTTTGTCTTATTACTTCCTCATTTAACTACCATTATTTTTGTCTCAAATTAATGAAGCTTCATTACTAAACCAATTCCAAAATTATCTTCCAACTTTGTCAGACCTTCGTTCTTTGCTTATATTTTCATTAACACTAAAGCTCCTTAAACATCTTTCTAGCATAGATAGGTCTGCAGGTAATTCTTATTAACAGAAACTTTAAATCTTCATTTCGGGACACTCGGATTGCACAACATGTGGACAGGACCCTGTCTAGGTTAGTTATGAGGATAATTAATTGATAGGACAATTCTGGTAAAAGTTAAGTTGTTATTGAGCAGTCAGGAACAAAATTAACACTGGTCCACACGAATACAATTCTAAAGATTCAACCTGTTCGTGTCGATGCGGCGGTTGGCGGGCGGCGAGATGGCGAGGCGCACAGCACACATACAATCACAGCTATGGCTCGTGATGTATCGGCACTTTACTTCTTCTTAGCGTCGCAATCCTTTCCAATTTAGTGCCTATAGAATATAGCCATGCTGTGTAGTCGTCGGAAACGGCACATCCGAGGCTCAATGGAAACACGTTTTCCAGGAGAGCCTCCTCGATCCAGAGCGTGTTTCTCAGACCGATGCCCAACTCCGACTATTACTGCTGAGCCCGTTATGCCGTGCCGCGCCCGTGTGCATTTTCCCGCGCTCGCCTGCCATCCACCTTTTACCGCTCCCCTACAGACAGGGTATTCACCAAAGGTTTTGCATTCCACATATCCTAATACATTGCCTACGTATGGACCAGGCGCACAATTACAATTTTAATATGTTACAATAGATTCAACATGGATTACACTTCAATTCTGTTACAGCATTGCTTGAAATTTGATATAAATATTAATATTCACATCGAAAGTTGCTTACAGTTTCTTTAACGACACGAAAAGAAAAAGAAATGAAATCAAAACATTGCTTACACTAATTTATCGAAAATCAGAAGAAAAAATTATTATATGTACAGTTGTTGTTACAATCAGTCCCCTAGAACTTAGAACTACTTAAACCTAAATAACCTAAGGACATCACACAATACCCAGTCATCACGAGGCAGAGAAAATCGGAAGAGATCTCCACCCCCCCCTCGATGTCTTACGGATTTACGGAAAGCCCTGCAGGATTCATGGTATCAATTCCCTCCAGCACTACCTCAAGCATTATTCGGCTCCATGCCACGTCGTGTTGCGGCACTTCTGCGTGCTCGCGGGGGCCTTACGCAGCTGTTTCTTTGGCTCTTCAGTGTGCGTGTTGTAAGTAGGCTGTTTATGTTTTCTTATTGGCAACGTTACGTAGCGCTCTGTATGAAAATCACTGGCTGTGCTGTGTGCAGTCTGTGGCTAGTTTTCATTGTTGTCTGCCATTGTAGTGTTGGGCAGCGGCAGCTGGATGTGAACAGCGCGTAGCGTTGCGCAGTTGGAGGTGAGCCGCCAGCAGTGGTGGATGTGGGGAGAGAGATGGCGGAGTTTTGAAATTTGTAAGACTGGATGTCAATTATGACTATTAAGGTAAATACATTGTTTGTTCTCTATCAAAATCTTCATTTGCTAACTACGCCTATCAGTAGTTAGTGCCTTCAGTAGTTTGAATCTTTTATTTAGCTGGCAGTAGTGGCGCTCGCGGTATTGCAGTAGTTTTGAGTAACGAAGATTTTTGTGAGGTAAGTGATTTGTGAAACGTATAGGTTAATGTTAGTCAGGGCCATACTTTTGTAGTGATTTTTGAAAGTCAGATTGCGTTGCGCTAAAAATATTGTGTCAGTTTAAGCACAGTCATGTATAATTGTTGAAAGGGGACGTTTCATAGTGTGTATATTACTTATAAATGATTACCATACCCTCAATAGTTATAAGGAATATTCTATATGAAGACCGTAAACAAACACACATTTCTCGTAAGTTGATAACTTGGTATTTTTCGGTTACTCCCAAAGACGTTAATACAGTTTCGTCGAATGAATGCGTCATAATTCTGTTCGTTTTTGTCTTGTTAATCGTTGAAGCAGTGTGTAAGTTCGTTTGTGCGTGACTTCAGGAACAATGAATCTGCCTAGCGTACTGACTGCGACAATAACAATTTTAGTACCTGTTTCTCGTTCGATTTCTTACAAGCAACGGTCAATAGTAAATTTTACTACATTTTCATTTTTTTATGTGAATATTTTGTGTCCAGTGGTTCGTGGTGGAAAGGAAAGGCAAGTTAGAAACACAAAGAATAATTCAAGGAAATCTGTGCGTAACAAATAACCAGTCCGCCTCAGTAGCTGCGCCGTCAGCGCGGCGGATTGCTTAGACAAGAGGCTTAGGTTCGATTCTCGGCCGGCTCGCTGATTTTTCTCCGCTCGGGTATTGGGTTTTGTGTTGTCCTTACTATAGTATCGTCATAATCGATATTACAATTGAGATGGCTGAACGGACACGCTCCGAATGTCAGTAAACAGAAACAAAAAAGAATTCTTAGACAGAACCGCAAAGTGGCGCAGTTTTGTCGTTCAAACTGCTTGACCTTCCCATTCTACGAAATACTCCTCGTCTTCTATTGACAACTAATTTAGTGCTGAAAAAAGATGAACCTATTAGCTAAGTTCAATTTTGTTGAAGTGAGATAGATCTTTATTTCTCGTTGTGCTAGTGACGTCAGTGCTGCATACTTTATTACTGCTCAGAATTCAGTGAGCCGATGCTGTCCACAATCAGTGATTCCTTGGAAGTGACTTGGCACTTACAAATTTTCCTAAATTTTTATTTTGATACATTTTTTTAAATTCTACACTTATTACGCTTTTGCAAAATTTGTTCTGTCAGGTGCTGTAAATGACGTAAAACTCCTTTAACTTCCAATCCTTTGAATAAATTTATTTGTAATGTAAATGTGCCAAGAGTTTTTACTGTTTTTTTACTTTCTGATCTTTCGCAATTTCGGCATTTCCCGTCTACCGTCTACAATTGTGAATGCTAACAAATCTGAGCGAAATGTAAAGCGAAATGCATCACGCTCATTTTACAACGCGTGTAGCTCGGCTGTCGTAACGCTTTCTTCGTTGCCGTTTCGACGGAAACCTCGACCACGGCGGCCGTGAAGCAGACCAGTCAAGCGGAGTTTTCATCACTGAAGGCAGCCGCCGAAATGAACACGCCACGCAGCAGTATCGCTGCCGTTTCCTGTGGCTGAAATCCGGGCCACTCCTAAGTGGGTCAGTCTTAATGCCGTGCACGGGGGAAATTTAACAGCTAGTGATCGCAGTACGATTCCAGAGAACACCCGTCTGCAAGAAAATAGACTGATATGCTTCACGCACAGATCGTTCACAATAATTGAAAGTGTTCCAAGGAGCGATGCACTGTTCCAGTAACTAATCTCTACACTGAATGTTAGTAAGCTTGTGCTACCAACAATGATAAACATGTGAATGTTTCGATAGTCTTTCAAACTTACAAGCACAACATCAGTTACGATTCTCTGTTACTGGAGCATGAATCAAATGACTGCAGTGAGTGGGAGCTAAAGAAAGCAGCCGTTTCTCGTAAAATTTGTTGATAAAATCATATCGCACTTCGGTAGTACGTTTCCGTCTTTAGAAGACAAGTCAAATTCAGAAACAGATTTTGTCAGTAAATGGTACATGAAGTGGTTGATTTTTTAACAGGAAGCTAATTCTACCAAAACTTTGATAAAGGAGCAAAAAAAAAATTGAGTTTTTATGAAGTTTCTCTTTTTCACGATTTTCATTTTGACCTGTTGTAGTTATCTTGACGTAGACCCAGTGAGTGATCCTAACGTATGTGAGAGTAACACTGTATATGTAGTTTCATATATTCTACACTGTTTGGCGCAATATGATTTACGGCATTAATGACTCATTACCGCGCGGGATTAGCCGAGCGGTCTAAGGCGCTTCAGTCATGGACTGTATGGCTGGTCCCGGCGGAGGTTCGAGTCCTCCATCGGGCATGGGTGTGTGTGTTCGTCCTTAGGATAATTTAGGTTAAGTAGTGTGTAAGCTTAGGGACTGATGACTTTAGCAGTTAAGTCCCATAAGATTTCACACACATTTGAATTCGAATGAATCATTATTCGCACATTATTTTATTTGACACATTTTGAGAGCTATAAAGATATTACAGCTCAGAAACGGCGTATCTGCATGTTGCTTGAACGATTTAGTTGAAACATTTTGAATAGCCGAATAAAACATTAATAAACGCAGTGTAAAGTTCTTACAGTGCGAGAAATGTATTAACTTACACTTTATTCGTAGACAAATCGTAAATATATTCACGTTATGGCTCTCGAGCTCTCAGAAAACGCCAACGCAGCCATCAGTGGGAGACGCTACAACTCACTTTCTAGTTGGTAAGTACTGAAAATTTATTTCGATAATACTAAATATTTGTCGATTTTTGCTAGAGGCATGTACATAAATTTCTGTAATCGATGCATAGTTGTTACATCAACGAAATAATTAATAGGAAGCTAATTCCCCTAACTCACACGAATACGTGCCATACGCATTCTGTATGTTTCGTGTTGTATGTTTTGGCGATCACATATTGCAGGCTTCTTGACTGCAGTAAATATATTCTCACAGAAACAAGAGTGATAGCGGTACACAACTAATAAACCGTAATTCCATCATTATTTTGTAGCGAGCCGCAGGAGACAGTGGGTCCTTTACATATAAATAAGCAGAAGGTATTCCAGATCAAACTGTGAAAGCTTGGTGGTGGTGTTTTGGTTCAACCTGTATATACTGCCTCCAAAATTCAGTTTTATGTTCTTCATCTTCTCTCTCCTTTTCTTTTCCTAGCTATACTACTACTTCCTCTATTATTTAAAATAGCCGATAATCGAGATAATATTATTATTAGCATAGTTTCACGCTTTCGTGCTCCATTTTACAAGAAGTAAATATAGGGGACAGTTGCAGAATAATTTGTCACGCTGGTGAAATCAGAATATTTGGCAGGAATGGAACAACAGATACCTGTGACGGAAGTAAAACACCTGTGAGCGTTCGTTATGCCTCACTTCTGTTTCAGTGTACAAACAGTTTGAAATAATTTATTCCTTCTTATCTCTTTTTAGGGTAAAATATAGACAGATAAATGACATCTGCCAGCTTGCAGAATTGCAACGATACTGTGCCTTTTAAATATAAGATACTTCCACTTCCAGTGCAATATCATTGTGGTCTGTTGTTCCATTCCTACCAAAATATTCCGATGTCACCAACGTGACAAATTATTCTGCAATCGTAACCTATATTTACTTGTTGTAAAATAGAGCAGGAAAGCGTGAAACTTTTCTAATAATAACATTATCTCGGCTATCGACTATTTGAAATGATAGAGGAAGTAGTAGTATAGCAAGTGAAAAAAATGAGAGAAAAGATGAAGAACAGAAAACTGAGTTTTAGAGGCAGTGTATACAGGTTGAACCGAAACCCCACCGCCAAGCTTTCACAGTTTGATCTGGGATACCTTCTACGTATTTTTATATAAGGGCCCCACTGTCTTCTGCGTCTCGTTACAAAATAATAATGGAATTACGGTTTATTAGTTGTGTACCGCTACCACTGTTGTTTCTGTGAGAAGAAGCCTGCAATATGCAATCGCCAAAACATACTACACGAAACACAGAACAATTCAACAACCCTCAGACGCAACAAACCCGAGACAGAACCGATCAGTTCTGACAGCAAGCCCGAGAGAAACCAGTAGAGTGGGCATTGCTGTCGTCAACAGCAGCACCGTGAGTGAGTGGAACCAATTTGTTTCCAGACAAGGCTGCAGGGCTTGCCGTCGACAATTGCACTGCTGTGCACTACTTTCACAGCAGTACAGATACAAAGGTAATTGGGAGAAGAAACCAAACGAAATGCAATTACACTTTAACGAACCACCGGAGATGGCTCTGAGCACTATGGGACTTAACTTCTAAGGTCATCAGTCCCCTAGAACTTAGAACTACTTAAACCTAACTAACCTAAGGACATCACACACATCAATGCCCGTGGCAGGATTCGAACCTGCGACCGTAGCGGTCGCGCGGTTCCAGACTGTAGCGCCTTTAACCGCTTGGCCACCACGGCCGGCGAACCACCGGAGACCGTGAGTCTAAAAGATAAGTTGTTGAAAACATTCTATGCCTGTTTCCTCAGAATTTTTATTATACAGGGTGTCCTGATCAAGCCTCCCTGATTTCAAGGACCCAGGAGAGAAAAATCACAGTAGATACGACAGTGAGAAATGCACCACATTGTAGAGAATCTCAAAGAATTTATATTCCCGCGTCAGAAGTGCCAAGTATCGTCCGGAGGGTGCAGCATGGTCGCATGAAGTGAAAATGGCGACTCCACAGCAGCGCGCAAATAGCAGTGCGGTTTTCAGAAACAAAGTCACCGGTTACTGTGCAAAGAAATTATCGTCGTGTGTATGACTGTGATCCACGCGATGTGAAATCAATTAAGGAATGGTATAGGAAGTTTCTGGCAGGAGGAACTGTTCTGAAACATTCTGGCGGTGCACGTTACGGAATTTCAGAAGAGACAATGGAGGACATCAGACGAAAGTTTCTCAGGAACCCACGTTAAGTCAATTCGTCAAACATATAGGCAACTTGATGTACCTCGATCAACATTGCATCGTATAGTTCACCAGCGTCTTCGTATCTGAGCTTACAAAGTGCAAATTCTGCAACATCTGATGCCAAAGGACAAACCATGCCGACAACAATTTGCAGTGGATATGCTGCAGCGTATTGATATGCATGCCAGCTTCCTAGAAAGATTTTTATTCCCAGATGAGGCAACCTTTCATCTATCAGCAAGGGTTAATAGGCATAATGTTCGGATTTCGGATTCACAAAACCCGCACGTTGTCATTGAACATGTTCGTGATAGCCCTAAACTAACCGTCTTGTGCGGGGTAATGCACGACAGGATTGTTGGACCGTGTTTCTTTGTGGAACAAACAGTGAATGAGTCAGTGTATCTGGACATGTTGGAGCAGTTTGTGTACCCTCAAATACGAGACTTGCAGCCCAACATCATTTTTCAACAAGATGGAGCTCCGCCGCATTGATCAATGACTGTTCGCAAGTTTCTGGATAGGAAATTTACAGATCGTTGCATCGGACGCAGAGGAACCATTGCCTGGCCAGCATGTGCGGATTCGTGAAGGACCGCGTGTATGTGACCAAAGTGAGGGATATTCCTACGTTGCGACATTGTATCACTAATGCGATTGCAACAATAACAGAGGAAATGTTACAAAGAACTTGGCAAGAAACTGAATATAGACTCAGTAGTTTTCGTGCTGCAGATGGTTCACATGTAGAGGTCTATTGATGATAAATAAATTCTTTGAGATGCTCTACAATGTGGTGCATTTTTCGTTGTCGTATGTACAGTGTTTTTTTTTCCTGGGTCTTTGAAATCAGGGATGTTTGAGTGGGCACCCTGTATTTAAGCAAGTAATGCTTATTAAAACGGTAAGCAAATCAGGTAAACAATAAAATGAACAAGTAACGTATTGGATTATGCAGTGATAGCATAAACGAAGAATTAAAGATGCAAACTGGAATTAAGAGAGGAGAAAGGGGTAATCTATGAAACCGAAAACTATCCATTAGTTTTGTACCAATTCACTGCTCGTGTTGCGATTTACTTGCTTGCTTCGTTGACGTACCGACGAGAGACACGTAAGTCAAACAGCGCAGACTGAACCTCGATATTAAAGTCGAGAACGAAGCCCGGATGTGGATAGTTGCAAGCGGTAAAGCGCCGTTCGTCTAAGAAGCGGAGGTAACTAAAGTTTTATAGCCGCCGCGCGCTTGATTCCTCTTCTGTCGAGTTCATTTTCTTAACTATAGCTCTATTGACTCAAACTAACGAAAGGCAGACAGGGTACTCCGATGCAGTAGCAGAGCTCTACGTAAGTTCTCTCTTTGTGAAGGTTTATATCGAGCGTAATAAATAAGTCATTAAACTAGCACAGTAGATGCAAGGGAATTGTGGCTGGAGTAACGAAGCCGAAATACATGTGTAAAAGAAGTAGTAATGTCGCTACACTATCGACTGGTCTTCGGATAATTGCGATATGTGAACCAGAAAGCGAGATATTTCGTCATGTCAGTCTACATTTAAACTGTTGTATAGTGTTAACTACTATTAGGAAATCTCCGATGGGACTACGTATGACCTTTGGCTGATGCTTTCCTTAAACATTGTTTGCGATAATTTATTGTTACTGGGTCCAGCAGACGTTATGGTGGAAAGACACGTATATTCAGCTTGGACGTTTAATCTTTATTCTGTCGCATGACCATAAACTGATGGAATCTGCACACATATCATGTGAGAATCAGAGTGAACAAATCTTCTGACTCACATCTGGCGTATGTTGTGGTATATGCTGATTGATTATAACTGGAGTGGATCTACTCACAGAGGTCCAGAGTAGTATGTAATTACTGCATAGCAGCGAAACTTTGGAGATGCGCTAATACGGAACCTGTTTACGTTGTAAGAAAATTAGTTCTAGTTTTGGTAACCAGATACTAATCTGGCGTTGTACACTGTGTATGCCGGCCGCGGTGACCGAGCGGTTCTACGCGCTACAATCTGGAACCGCGCGACCGCTACGGTCGCAGGTTCGAATCCTGCCTCGGGCATGGATGTGTGTGATGTCCTTAGGTTAGTTAGGTTTAAGTAGTTCTAAGTTCTAGGGGACTGATGGCCTCAGAAGCTAAGTCCCACAGTGCGCAGAGCCATTTTTTTGTGTGCAAAATGCCATTTCATTCACGGTACGTGAGTGCGTGGTATGGGTTCACAAGCACCTTTACTCTCAGTCCATTCTTCTTTGAAAAGAATGTATCCAGAGGGCCAGCAGTTGGACTGTGACGTCTGCACGTTATCGATACCTCCTTGTACAGCATGTCATTCCTGCTTTGAAAGAGCGCTACTATGCGGAAACCGCCGTTTTCAGGCAAGCTTTGCAACACCAAATGTCGCTCGCCCAGTGAAACATCTGCGTAATGCAACATTTCACGAACGGTTATCTCCAGAAGTTTTCCAGATGCGTGGCCTGCAAGATCTTTCGATCTCAATCCATGTGACTTTTGCTCTTAGGATATTTAAAAGAATGCATTTACAAGAGACACGTTTGATCTCCAACTGATCCAAGGGCCAGTATACAGGAGCATGTTCCTCAGATTCGGCCAGATCTACTGCTATCAGCTGCTGATCACTTCATTTTACGGTTGCAGCATCCAGTCCTCATATTTAACAAACTGTGTAATCGGCGGCTAATAATAAAATCAATATTATGCTTTTCTCCCTTGTTAGACCTTTTCTGCCCACGTTCCGTTCCTTGTCCATTACATATGGAATCATTTCTGTACGTCGTTCTTGCATTCAGAGCGCCAAATATGCACCTGTTAGCCCAAATTCGAACTACTTTTTTTCCAGCGGAAATCAGTCCCGCTTTATCGCATTAGAATATATACCAAGTTTCGCTACCATACGGTAAATACAGACCACTATGGATCTATGTGAGTAGTGGCACTTTAATTTTAACCACCCAGTAATTTATTTGAAAATGGCGACCATCCTAAGATTAGTTCATTTCAAAAATAAGCTACCAAAGTGCAAATGTGGTTTAATACTTAGCTATTCTTTAATTTTCTTGTTTTAAAAGGTTCAAATGTTACCTTTCATCAGTCGTACAGATCTCTTATAACCAATGCTTTTCATTATTTTGATTTATTTTCATAACTGTAATTTCATTTTCTTCATACTTTGAAACATACATTAATTATCAGACAGCAAAACGAAATGTGAAGTTTTTGATATTCGCGTTTAAAAATCTTTCACGCATAGCATCATTTGACTGTCACACGGATTCTTGCATGTAGTAAGTAGACAGCACAGACGTTGAGAAGAGTTTGAAACAAATAAATAGTCAGCTCCATATGGAATCCTGGATCGGATTCACAGAGAGTGCTATTCGGCATCGGTCCGTTATTTATCGCGAATCTCTCGCGCACTGCGGAGACTTAGGCGACAGGAAAAAAAAGTTAAGTGATTCCTGTATAGAAGAAGGGTAAAAGAACGGTGGTGCAAAATTACAGGCCATTGCTTTGCTGCGGAATTCTCGAGCGTATTCTAAGTTCGACTTTAGTAAATGTATTTGGGACAGAAAAGGTTCTGTCCACATATCAGTACGGATACGGAAACCATCACTCGTGCGAAACTCAGCTTGCCCCTTTGTCACACATCCTGCGAACCACAGATGAAGAGCAACTATCAGATTCCATACTCCTAGATTTCCAGAAAGAGTTTGACAGAGTTCAAATGGTTCAAATAGTTCTAAGCACCATGGGACTTAACATCTGGGGTCATCAGTCCCCTAGACTTAGATCTACTTAAACCTAACTATCTTAAGGACATCACACATATCAATGCCCGAGGCAGGATTCGAACCTGCGACCGCAGCAACCTCGTAGTTCCGGACTGTAGTGCCCAGAACCACACGGCCACCGCGGCCGGCTTTGATACAGTGCTTAATGCAAACTGTTAACGAAGGTCCGCGTATACGGAACAGGTTATCAGAAATATGAGTAACTTGAGGACTTTTTAAGTTATGAATTGCAGTACATTACGTTGGTCTGGACGGTAATTGTTCTTCAGAGACAAGCGTATCGTGAGAAGTGCCTCAGGAGAGTGTGATAGGACCGCTCTCGTTTTGTATATGCATAAACAATCTGACTATTTGCTGATGACACTGTAATGTACGAGAAGCGTCGTCGTTGAGTGACTGCAAGAGGATACAGGATGATTAACGATATCCCTCTGGTACGTTGAATGACAGCTTGCTCCAAATGTAGACAAATGTAAGTTAACGCAGATGAATGGGAGAAACAATCTTATGATGTTTCAATACAGTAATAGTTGTGTGCTGCTTGATACAGTAACATTGATTAAATATCGATGTGTGACGCTCCAATGCAATATGAAATGGAACAAGCACGTAAGGTCAGTTGTAGGTAGAGTGGTTTATTGGGAGAATTCTAGAAAAGTGTAGCTCATCTATAAAAGCGACTACCTATCGAGCACTTGTGCAGCCCGTTCTTGAGTCTACTCGATTGTTTGAGATCCCCACAAATGGGATGAAAGGAAGACTTGAAGCCATTCAGAGGCGTGCGGCTGAATTTGTCACTGGCAGGTTTGATCAACACTCTGGTATCACAGAAATGCGCAGTGTACTCAAAATGTGATTCCCTGGAGGGAAACACTGAGAAAATTTAGAGAATCGACATCTGAGACTCTGCCACCAACGTGGGACCGCGAAGATAAGAGACATTAGGACTCAAAAAAATGTTCAAATGTGTGTGAAATCTTATGGGACTTAACTACTAGGTCATCAGTCCCTAAGCTTACACACTACTTAACCTAAATTATCCTAAGGACAAACACACACATCCATGCCCGAGGTAGGACTCGAACCTCCGCCGGAACCAGCCGCACAGTCCCTGATTGCAGCGCATAGACCGCTCGGTTAATCCGGCGCGGCATTAAGGCTCATATGGTGGCATACAGAGAGTGTTTTTCCCCTCGATCAGTTCGCCAATGAAACGGGAAATGAGATGAGTATGTAGTGGTACAAGGTACCTACCCCATGCGCCGTATGGCGGCTTGTGGCGTATGAATGTAGGCGTAAACGTGGATTTGTGATGAAGCCTTAGAGAGAGAGAGAACGGGGTAGTAGTATCTAGAAATGATGTAAGGAATAAATGATATTTGCGTTACAACCTGCGAAAAACTGGAGAGGCAGTGAGCGACGGTATTCTCTGCTGACCTTGTAACAATAATTAATAATTTATACAATAAGCACAGCTACCTCTTCTGACAACAGTGGTGCTTTTGAATTCTGTGCAGTTGACACTCAATCAGACTGATAAAATAAATGGAGTAGATTTGTTGAACGAGAGCTGTCGCATTCCGTCGACGACGTGGTCGCTAGAGAAGGAGCACTGCTTCGGATAGGACGAGAATACAGCCAGCCTCTAGTAGCACGGCGCCTCTGCTCATGGAGGCGGAGAGATAGGGAAGCGTGGAGGAGATGAGGTTTGTACACGCGTGGCGGCAGAGAATGGGCAAATGAAGTCCGTGTTGTCTAAGTGTTGCTGCGGTCAACAGTCATGTTCATTTGCCTTCGGTACATCATATTACACGTTCAAATTTATGAGGGAATAATACATTTTAAAGCCGATTTCGGTCATTCGTCTCCGTCAGAGAAATCTTACGTCTGATTCTTGAGGTTGTGTCCACTGCTCCACAGCAGTTGTCTGTGTGACGTCAGAAGGCGAAAACAGCTGATACAGGTTTGTAAAGACGTCACGAGCAATTTTTCTCAAAACGACGATTGTGTAAGGACAAGATCATCCAGACTAGTTGCAATAATTGCCATTTATTGCGATTTGGACTGTATTATAAGTAAAAATGTAATACATAATATAAACTCAAACCGAAATCGTTATCTTTGTTTGACAACCGCTTCTAATCCATATATTTTTTTTAAATGTGTATAATTTTCATTTTAAGACAATTTCCAATTCGTGCCATAAAGATGACAAGAGTTTAAGTGTCGAAATACTGGAGTTTCTGACGAATTTATCCAGCCGCATTCTCGCAAGTAATACAACAGGCTGGGAAAAGCTTAACTTCTCCTTCGGCAATGTGTTGAACATTATAGTATATATACTTCAAAGGTTACATATTCCTGATCAATAAAATGCAGGAAGTCCTCATGTAGAGCGTACGTAATTGATATGTTGACAAAAACGTTTTTAAGAGTCTTTAAAACAAAGACATATCGTTACTTTACCTTGTTTCAAAGTCTACATCGTCATACCATCTGGTATCTGAGTCCATGTCCGACCCATCTGATTTTAAATTTAGGATGATTCCCCCAAGGCTTTTATCCATCTTCACCTCCCTGTGAAAGTCTTATTTTCAGCGTGGCACACACACAGTGTGCCCACGCTGGAGGGGGAGATGCTGTACATTGCTTAATGCACACGCCTTTCATTGTCTGTTATCTTGAATATTTTTTTTTTTCCCCGCGTTGCTTGTAACCTATGCGCAAAATAATTCTGTCCGATTATACTAACAGTAATATGTGGGCAACCGCAATACTGTGTGACCACATTCACATGTAAGAAAGTCATATTTGTTCATTCTATCGCTTGACTTTTATAAATTAACGAGGTGCAGGAGTTCAGCAGGAGTCTGGTTTATATCGTCCGGAATATTTTTATTTTTCATCCAGAGCACAATGTCCCTTTCCTGATGCTCGTACTTGTTCATTTCTCTGTAACAGCTGAAAGATCACTGGCACGGTAATTACAATGACCGATGTCGAAACTAGGTGTGGCAAGAATTGTTCAGTGAATCACTTCTTAAAAGTGACAATGTTCATTTCCGAATGGTAGTCACTACTGTTTTTATTACACCTAAATACAAGTTTACTCTCACGAACCAAATTAGAAGAAGAGCAAGCATGCAGAATAAGCATCCGAGAACCTTTTTCTAAGGGAACTTTAAAACTGCCAGTACCATCAATCATTTTCCAGTACGTATTCATGGAATGATTCTGATTCACCCATGTTTCATCAAGGTAATACACTGTATAATGTAGCTTCTCTTGTATCGTGCCTCTTTATAACAGACGTGTTTTGTGCTGCTTCTGTATCACTTCTTTCAAGTAAAAACTCTCTTCTTAACGCCTTCAAAACTAATGTATTCTAAAATTCTTTCATTGACGAAGCACTACCTTTGAAGCCCATTTGCTCAGGCATAATCGCAACAAGTTTTTGTGATGACGTATATTCCCTTCTTACATACATTTCAAACACGGAGCACCTTAAAACATCTTTGTCAAAACCATCTATTTGTGTAATAGGTTTCTTGCAATTTTGGTGATTTTCAGACGACACGAAAACAAATTTTCCTGATGTTTCTACAGTTCCGACACTTTTGTTTACTATTCTCTGTACAGTTCTCTTGCCGACAAGTACTTCTTTAGTACTTTCTTGAGTCTTCAAAATGTCAAAAATAGAAGTATCGCTTTCAGAGTCACATTGGAAGATGTTATGAATGCGGGACATAAACCTCCTCGACTGTTTGTGAAGCATCTGCATCTACATGACTAATCTGCAATTCACAATTAAGTGCCTGGCAGAGCGTTCATAGAACCACCTTCAATCTATTTCTCTACCTTTCCGCTTTCGAATAGCGCGCAGAGAACACGAACACTTATCTTTCCTTGCGAGCTCTAATTTCTCTTATTTTATCATGATTAACATTCCTCCATATGAAGGTGGGCGCCAGCAAAGTATTTTCACACTCTGAGGAGAAAATTGGCGACTGAAATTTCTTGAGAAATTCCTACCATATCGAAAACAGCCTTTCAAATGGTTCAAATGGCTCTGAGCACTATGGGACTCAACTGCTGTGGTCATCAGTACCCTAGAACTTAGAACTACTTAAGCCTAACCAACCTAAGGACATCACACACATCCATGCCCGAGGCAGGATTCGAACCTGCGACCGTAGCAGTCGTACGGTTCCGGAATGCGCGCCTAGAACCGCGAGACCACCGCGGCCGGCGAAAACAGCCTTTGTTTTGATGATTGCCACCCCAATTTTCCTATCATATTCGTGGTAATCTCTCCCCTATTTCGCGGAAATGCAAAACGAGCTGCCCTTCTTTGAACTTTTTCGATCAATTCTATCCGCTGTGGATCCCAGACCAGACGGCAGTACTCCAGAAGAGGGCGGGAAAGCAGAGTGTAAGTAGCCTCTTTAGTAGACTTGTTACATTTTCTAAGTGTTCTACCAATAAATCGCAGTTTTTGGTTTGCTTCCCACGCAGCGTTATGCATATGATAGCTGCAGTCTAAGTGATTTGTAATTGTAACCTATAAGTATTTAGTTGAATTTACAGCCTTTATAAATGCGTGTTTTATCCTGTAAACCGAATGTAGTGGACTCCTTTTAGTACTCATGTGGAATGACATAAGATTTTTCGTTATTTAGTGTCGATTGCCACTTTTGTCACCATACAGATATTTCGTCTAAGTCGTTTTCTTATTTGTTCTATGATGACTTGATGAAATGAAATGGCGTGTGGCTAGGGCCTGCTGTCGGGTAGACCGGTCGCCTGGTGCAAGTCTTTTGAGTTGACGCCCCTTCGGCGACTTACGCGTTGCTGGGGATGAGATGATGACAACACAACACCCAGTCCCTGAGCAGAGAAAATCTCCGGCCCAGCCGGGAATCTAACCCGGCCCCCTTTGCACGGCCTTCCGTCGCGCTGACCACTCAGCTGTCGGGGCAAGACGGCAAATCATAGCATCATCTACAAACAGTCTAAGAGGGCTGTTCAGATTGTCTCCTAAATCGTTTGTTAGATCAGGCACAGAGGAGCGGCTATAACACTACTTCGCAAACGCCAGATGTCACTTCTATCACCTCTGTTTTACTCAATGATTTTCCGTCGATTGCTAGATACAGTGACCTTTCTGACAGGAAATCACGAAACCAGTCGCACGACTAAGACGATACTCAATAGGCAGGCTATTTAATTAAAGTTGCTTGCGAGGAACTTCAGTTTTATTGCCGTCATACGACATTTTCATTTGTCAGTCACACTAAAACGTTTACAGATACACATTCACAGCTATACTGCTACAAGAAAGTAACATCGATATCTGAGTGACTAATTCGGTCGCTCTGTGAATGAAACTGCATTGTCGCAAAATACGGCAACAGCGCAGCATGTGAGAGAGAGATTCTCGCAGCCCAGTTTGTAACTCGTGGCTAACCGCTCACAGTTAAAGCCAGTGGATGCGCAGAACGGCTGAAAATAGGGCCGCCTTCCAACATGATGCAAGCTATTGGTCGGCAGCTCTGTCATGCACTGCTGAGAGAGTCGATACCAGAATTCGCCTTCGTTGATATGCGGAAACAGAGATGACTTCGCAGTGATAGAATCCCGGTTTCTCCCGCACCAGTCAGGAAGTGAGGCCTGCTTCTGCGTTATAACGGGGAATACCTTCAATTGTGAGAATTTGTTTCCAGCGATGGAATTGGTCGTCGAAACTAGGTAAGTGGTTTAGGCATTCAGACCCACTAAATATAGTGTTCTTCCGTCTTCATCGAGTTAAGCCAGCACTTTTTCTTCATGCAATAATTAGCCACGTATGACGTTACCGATTACATCTACATACATACTCCGCAATCCACCATACGGTGCGTGGCGGAGGGTACCTCGTACCACAACTAGCATCTTCTCTCCCTGTTCCACTCCCAAACAGAAAGAGGGGAAAAATGACTGCCTATATGCCTCTGTACGAGCTCTAATCTCTCTTATCTTATCTTTGTGGTCTTTCCGCGAAATATAAGTTGGCGACAGTAAAATTGTACTGCAGTCAGCCTCAAATGCTGGTTCTCTAAATTTCCTCAGTAGCGATTCACGAAAAGAACGCCTCCTTTCCTCCAGAGACTCCCGCCCGAGTTCCTGAAGCATTTCCGTAACACTCGCGTGATGATCAAACCTACCAGTAACAAATCTAGCAGCCCGCCTCTAAATTGCTTCTATGTCCTCCCTCAATCTGATCTGATAGGGATCCCAAACGCTCGAGCAGTACTCAAGAATAGGTCGTATTAGTGTTTTATAAGCGGTCTCCTTTACAGATGAACTACATCTTCCCAAAATTCTACCAATGAACCGAAGAACCGAAGACGACTATCGGCCTTCCCCACGATTGCCATTACATGCTTGTCCCACTTCATATCGCTCTGCAATGTTACGCCCAAATATTTAATTGACGTGACTGTGTCAGGCGCTACACTACTAATGGAGTATTCAAACATTACGGGATTCCTTTTCCTATTCATCTGCATTAACTTACATTTATCTATATTTAGAGTTAGCTGCCATTCTTTACACCAATCACAAATCCTGTCCAAGTCTTCTTGTATCCTCCTGCAATCATTCAACGACGACACCTTCCCGTAAACCACAGCATCATCAGCAAACAGCCGCACATTGCTATCGACCCTACCCAAAAGATCATTTATGTAGATAGAAAGCAACAGCGGACCTATCATACACATCATTGTTGATATTTCTTGTCTGACAGGTATTGTTGCCGTTGTAAAACCTTAATACGTTGAACTCCCCGTCCGAAATTCAGACTTTCTGATTACGTACGTTGACTAAATACACGGTCAGGTCACACTACTGTGACCACCGCCTATGTTCGACGCCCAGATGAACCAAGGGGCTACCAACAGTGGGTCCTCAACGACCGTTCAGCGAACGTCGTTTCGTATGGACCACCGCAGCAGGCGCCTGGTCTGTGCACCCATGCTGACTGCTGTTCATCTTCGACGAAGGTTGGAATTTGCACGCCAGTACCGCAATAGACGTCCACTGAGTAGCGACAGGCGACATTTCCAGATGGATCACGTTTTATGCTCCATTGGACAGATGGTCGCTGGTGATCTATGGTGATCTAGTCATTCTGAAAGGCACAATGGATCCACACAAGTATGCACCTATCTTTGGGGACCATGTTCACTCCTACATGCAGTTTGTTTTTCCCCGCCTCGATGTCATCTACCAGCAGGCAATTGCTGTGTGTCACACAGCTCGCAGAGAACGCGCGTGTTCCGAAGAGCACTAGGACGAGTTTACGCTGCTCCCCTGACCCCCAAACTCCCCAAATTTAAACTACAACCAGGATATGTGGGGTCATCTCGACCGGTCTGTTCGCAGAGTGGATCCTTAACCGAGAAAGCTAGCGCAGCTGGAGTCGGCAAGGCTTCCCATACATGTCGGTACCTCCGACAATGTCTTGCTGCACATTTAGCGCCGTCCGCGCAGCAAAAGATGGTTATTCGGGCTTTTGGTAGGTTCTCACATTAACGTGACTGAACAATGTTGATCAAGGCAAGCGCTGGGGTATTTCGTTTGATAAGGGCACCGATTTCCTTTAACATATTCAGAGCAGCGTTTTAAACCGTACGTAAGGGCCTAGTCGTCGGAGGCACACTAGGTCACAAACTTCCTTTCTTTTCTTCCTTGCAGTATCGTAAATCTTAAACGCCTAAAACTTTCGACCATCCATTTTAATTAAGTAAGTACGACAGTTACGTTTTCTTTAGGAATCACATAACTCTGTTTCAGCAACGTTTTTATGCTGCTTTGCTAAATGCGAGCCACAACATGCACACGCTGTAGTAGGTTGTTTCTTATACCAACTTACAAGAAACTGAAAATAAGAGGTTATTATAAAAGCAACATTGATGACACATTTTAATAAAAAATGGTTCAAATGGCTCTGAGCACTATGGGACTAAACATCTTAGTCATCAGTCGCCTAGAACTTAGAACTACTTAAACCTAACTAACCTAAGGACATCACACACATCCATGCAGGATTCGAACCTGCGGTTCCGGACTGCAGCGCCTAGAACCGCACGGCCACCACGGCTGGCACACATTTTAATACCTTTGCATGTTCTAGCTGCAGGTAGGCGGCACTGCTCGGAACTGATCTAGCAAAAATGTTTGAATAAATTTAAAAAAAAATTAATGCCAGCGTATTTTGTCGACATTTACATTTCCAAAACCACCATCATAATTAGTCATTCCCATGCGCAAGCACAGATGAATCTTTAATCTGTTAGAGGTGGCGCAGAATCGAGTCACATGCTCAACCGCGAAAGTACTGCCACCACGTGAACATAAGGCATTTGCGACCAGTGAAAAATTTTTGTCTCAAGCCGACATTTTATTAACAAGGATAAACGTCGGGATGTGACAGAGTAGCAAAAAGAGGAAATCGTGTTTGGCCGTGCCAATGGCCACACAGTTTGCAAAGTTGCTGGATTTGTCGGTGTTTCACTTTGCACTGTTCAGCGTGTCTACAAGCAGTGGTGTACCACACGTAGCCACGAAACACAACGTCAGAATTTTGGTCGGAAAAAGATCCCGACTGAGAGGGACTGGAGACGCGTTTCACGGCCCGTGAACCAAAATCGCTTCCCGGCTCGACAGTAGCTACTGAAGGGGTGAATCGACGTCCATACCCATCTGTCAGTGAGAGAACATTGCAATGGGAACTGCTTGCAACGAACATTTGGAATCGGTTACCTCGTAAGAGGCCATTGCTCACACAGGCACTTAAAGACGACAGCAAAGTTCATCGAGCTGGGAGAAAATGTGACTGCTTTTCTGAACGCTATTCCATCCTATTACACATTGATTGGCCTGCAAAATCACTTGACTTTATCCTGATGGTCTAACGGTGCTGTCAGAAGATCAAAGACGCCGTAAATTGTCAGTATCTTCGCCGCAAGTGGGCTTCCGCACAGCAAGGACACCTACCAGGAATGACTAGCCTTCGCGTCAGATAGGCCTATTTCCTCAGCACATCACGGGACAGAGATAACTGGACAAAACCAACTGCTATTAAAAGTATTACAAGAGAGAAATAGTGGCTTATGATATAGAGAATCTGTCTAGTACAAGAAAAATAGAATTTAATTTATTAAAAAGTAATAACAAAAGTAGACAGAATGGTGAAATGGCGACCTTGTGATTGAGTGGGACTTCTTAAGAAGTGCTGACTTTGCAGAACTTGACGCCTGGCCAGGTTTCGGTCTCTGATCACAGTGAGACGTGGTAAAGTTGACAACTGATGGAAAGTTGGTGGATTTGACTTCTCCTGTAGGCTTGGTGGACAGCCAAAGGCAGGGTGGTAAACTATCTTCGCAGTGGTGTTGATACTCGCTTCTGCCCGCAAAATGTAACGTTTCTATTTATGTTTTACTATGAGGTTTTTGATAATAGAATAAATATGAATCATGCGTTAAAACCAGCAGCGTATTGGTCATGCTGACATTTACAATGCTGCGCTCATGCTTTACAAAGGAAGTTAATAACGTGAATATGGTAAACTTCGATGTATATAATAACAAATTTAATTGGAGTTCTCACAGGCTGGCGAAATGGTTTTAAAGTAATTGTCATAGTTTCTGTGAACTTCCTTACGTTGCATACAGATGTCAACCTAGATATAAGCAGGTCTACCAAAGCTTTGCATACTCAAGCCACTATCATTTATAGACTACAGCTACGAAAACAGTCGGAAGAAATGAAATATAAACAAATAAAAATAAAGTGGTGTTGTGCTACTTCTGTTTAAAAAAATTGTCATCCGTAAGGGGGCGCGCGGCTAATCTACGACACCGATTTCGTCCACATATACGGTATATGTTGGACTTTGCCTGAAATGAAAGCGATAGATGTGGGAGATCCAAATGGCCAAACGTTTAGGACGAGTATTTTTTCACAAGTTGCAACATGGTCAGCCGCGTAGGGTTAGCCGAGCGGTCTGAGGCGCTGCAGTCATGGACTGTGCGGCTGATCCCGGCGGAGGTTCGAGTCCTCCCTCGGGCATGGGTGTGTGTGTTGGTCCTTACGATAATTTAGGTTAAGTAGTGTGTAAGCTTAGGGACTGATGACCGTAGCAGTTAAGTCCCATAAGATTTCACATACATTTGAACAACATGGTCGCGAATAGAACAATGATCCATAAAGTGTAGAATAGGTTTCTGTATTTCTGTCTGAGATCAAAAATAAAGAAATTAATTTGAAAAGTACTTTTGGTGCATGTTGGACGTGGTATAAGCCATTTACGTTATCGTAGTTTGTAGGCAGTGGGCGGAGCAACGGAAATAGTACAGGACGACAACCCGAGGGTCGTTCGGTCGAGTCCTTTTGCGGAAAGTTTTTATTTTCAGTTATTACGTTTATTACACTGCAAATAAACCGAAATAAAGTTCAATATATTGTACTCATTAATATTTTCATAAAAAATATGAAGAGGAAAGGCAAACTAAAATTTTGGGCCGAGGATTCAAAAGACAGTGGGTGAGTACGCGGCAAAATATAAGAATGTCCTCATTACTTCATCAAAATTTGAGAAACTTAGAACAGCCTCGTACAAAAATTTTTTTATTCATAGAGCCATGCGTGCAGGAGGACAAATCCACAGTTGTAAAACGAGATATCTGAAGATCTATTTTTATCGTCTGGTTTAAGATTTGATAAAAAAGCTCAAAACTGCTCTTATACAGAGAGAGGTAAAGAAGCCACATCCAGAGAACACCACATATGACTACATTCCACTATAGATCACAAGCTATCCTCGTCCATATTTGGCGAAACGATGCGTTACGGTAGATTTGCTGCCAATTTGTGCGATGAGAGAGAAACTTTTACGAATGTAAACCAAGTTTGTCTTTGTGTAGCAACTTTACAACAACCATGTAGCTGTAAAAATGCGGCCGTTATAGCATGAGCAAGATGCTGAGAAAATTACTCCTTCCACTGTTTTTACGATGAATATCACCGCAGCACGTGTACGTCAACTATAAAATCCTAAAAGTACCTGATTCTACATACTAAGTTCTCGCGTATTCCTTACAATCCCCGCCTGGAAATTTATTTGTAGTCAGAAATTTTCCTCTGCTTTTTATGAAAATTTTAATAAATACAGTATATTGAGAAATATTTCGGGCTACTCTCAGTTTTCGCTGAGGGGCTCGACCCAACGACCCACAGATTTACGGTGCTGCATTCTTACCACTGCACCAACCGCTGCCCGGAAACTACGGCGACATAAATGACTCATGCCTAGCCTAAACCGCGCCAAAAGTGGCGTTTTTTCTAACCGCTTTGTCATCTGTCACTTTACATTCTGGCCAAGACCCACATATACCATACATCTGAACGAAGAAGGTGATGACGAGTTGGTGCGGCTTCCTAGCCAGTCACTGTTTTGCTACTACGTGAAATCAGTTTGTTTGCAAATGTCTGTGACGAATAGCTGTGCAGCATGTCCAGGATCGTGGAAGCCCCACTGTTTACTGCCAGAATAAGGGACAGATCTCGTCGGCAAGAGCTCTTCTGTGGCACAGGGAGCAGGCTGACTTACAGAGCACAAAAGCGACTTGTGACGACTGTCACGCACACGGCGGAGTGTGTTTTCTTTTTTAGTTTTTTGTTTTTTTAGAGCAAAGTGCAGGTCTGCGACTGGTCCGCATTGTTTGTGGATGCCCGCGCCAGCGCTAATTATAACCGATCTCCTCGTTCTGGCACCATTCCGTGAAATGAGTGGGCCGTTTGGATTTGTGGTCGCGCCGCTGCGCCGCGATGTTACGGAACCGCGTGCTTAATCTGCAGCCGGGCGGCTAACTCCATTAGCGAAACAAAACGTTACATCATCTTTAGCTGCCCGTGACGCTAATCCCGTGTAAGCACATATTATACACGCGTGCGTTAATTACAGACTGAAAAACCCGTGCGATGCAATACCGTCGGCGGGGGCCGGAGGCGCGGTGTGGGCTCGCAGCGTGCAGTTTACGTGCGTTGTGTCACTGTCCGGATAACGCCGCGCACGCCCCAAATTGCTGATACATGTAATTACTGCTGTTGCTGTTTATTTAGAACCGAACTACCGGGAAAATTAGAGCGAAGTATGCGTACGCACACTTGTTAAAGAATACGTTATAAAAACGAACTGGGCAGGTGCGAGTAGCAATAGCGCTCTGAGGAGTGCACAGTTATGTTCGTATATAGACAGTTCATCCATCCCCGGAAACGAGAATCCTTGTAGGTTTTGCCTATTATCGACATTGATACTGGCAAGATATCGGTCCCTGTAATTCCAAGACGTTCGAGAATGTTTTAATTTTATGTTTGAAGTCGGATAACAAGTGGCAAAAGCCACGTGAGATTAGCCGAGCGGTCTAAGGCGCTGCAGTCATGCACTGTACGGCTGGTCCTGGCGGAGGTTCGAGTCCTCCTTCGGGCATGGGTGTGTGTGTTTGTCCTTAGGATAATTTAGGTTAAGTAGTGAGTAAGCTTAGGGACTGATGACCTTAGCAGTTAAGTCCCATAAGATTTGACACAACAAGTGGCAAAAGAAATATGCTTTTGTGTGATATAAATACAAATTAACAATGTTCTGATTTTTCCCCCTTTTGTTTGTACTATGGAACCTTACTACTTGCCAAATTTCATGATTCAAGGCCAACGGAAAGTGTCCTACAGGTTTTAATGAGACAGTTTGCAAATATCAAACTACGTGACATAAATGGCCGTATATGGCATAAATTTCGACTTGGTACGTGTATCCGTTCCTGTGGAAAAATTGGCTTTAACAGACGGACGAACAGACAGTCGGATAAAACATGGTAATTTTTTTGTTATATATTACAAATTAACAATTTTCATAGTTCTTCCTGTACTTGTACTGCCAAATTTCGATCCTTGCCAAATTTCATGACTCCAGGTCAACGGGAAGTTAGCAATCTATAGGTCTGGATGAGCGAGTATGTGAGTTTCAAAATTTGTGACGTCAATGGCTGAATGATTTAACTGAGTCAGAAGTTTCAATTTCCTACATTACCAGGGGACCGCACACCTTAGTACATGACATACATTTCAACTTGATACGTCTACTTGTTCCTGAAAAAAGGATTTTTACCAGTCGGGCAGACACAGAGACGAACACACATATGGGAAACAAAGTAATCCTATACGCGTTCCGTTTATACCGACTGAGGTACAGAATCCTAAAAATATATTTCATTTTTCGAAATACCTCTATTTCTCATCGACAGTGAGATAATTCGATCTTGAATCTGGTTTGATGTTATTAAATTAACGATCTTTTCCATTGGCTAGTGTACGCTGCGCCCTTTCTCACTCCCCTTTTGCCGAATGTGGCTCTGCTATGCTGATCTCTCTAAATCAACATAAAATTGAATTTCTCGTAAGGTTTTCATCTCTTTTTCTCCGTATTGCTTAAATATTTGTTACTTGTAGTTGGCCAAGGTCATTGTTCTAAATTTGCTACGCGCTGAGAAAAGACCTAGGTTTTTCTGCAGCATTTTGTGTTGTACAATAAGAAGGCTGTGTTTTCTTTAAGTGGTTTCAGGAAAGGACCATCACGTCTTGATAACTTTCACCGGATCAGACATATACTGGAAAATAAAAATGAAGGCGTATACATGACCTTCGTGGACCTACAGGAGCCGGACGGGGTGGCCGAGCGGTTCTAGGCGCTACAGTCTGGAACCACGCGACCGCTACGGTCGCAGGTTGCCTCGGGCATGGGGGTGTGTGATGTCCTTAGGTTAGTTAGGTTTAAGTAGTTCTAAGTTCTAGGGGACTGATGACTTCAGAAGTTACGTCCCATAGTGCTCAGAGCCGTTTTGACCTACAGAAAGCGTACGACAATGCCTCTAGAATAAAATTATGGGAAGCAATAAGAAGGGTTAATGCGGGAGTAAATTTTATTAAAACGGTTAAGAAGTTATGCAAGAATGCAAAAGGAGTGATTAAAATGAGAAACATGTTTTCTCGAAATATTTTCGTCGACGAAAGTTTAGAATAAAATTCGTGGATTTTCACTGGTTTCCTTTTTGATTTGTATCAGTCACTCAATACCTGGTACAGGAAATGCTCAGACATCGGAATGAATATTGGGTGACATTTTTATTTTCTTTTATTTACCGATGATCAGGTAATATTCTCCCAAGACGAAGATGATACGGAAAAAAACGCTGACAGAACTTAAAGATAAATATGGCAGTTGGAATTATGGAATAAATCTGGACAAGACGGAATGTATGTGTATGGAACAGAATTTGGTGTAAATTGATACAGAGAGGGTATAAAAAAACTAAAACTATTTGGGAACAATAATAGGTAACTCCGCCGGCTGTTGTGGCCGAGCGGTTCAAAGCGCTTGAGTCTGGAACCGCGCGACCGTTACGGTCGCAGGTTCGAATCCTGCCTCGGGCATGGATGTGTGTGATGTCCTTAGGTTAGTTAGGTTTAAGTAGTCCTAAGTCTAGGGGACTGATGACTTCAGATGTTAAGTCCCATAGTGCTCAGAGCCATTTGAACAATTTTTTACGTAACTCTCGTGCAAGCGACAAGGATATTAGTTCCAAAATAACAATGGGAAAGAGAACTACTGTAGCTTTGCATGGGAAAATATGAAATAGGAATATTCTGCAGAACACTAAGAAAATAATATTTCATAGTATGAAGGAGGAAGTAATTCTGTATCGATCTGGGATGTGACCTGTACAAGGCAAGTTATGGAGGAAATTAGATGAGTGGAAATACACTAAATGAGATGTCTGAGGTGAATAAGGTAAGATAGGATACGAAATTAGGAGGTGTGGAGGCGAATGAAGATAACATGTTCCATAACCAAAACTTTGGAGAGCACAGCGCTTCAGTGGTACGGCCATATACAGATAATGCCCAAAGTACCAGACAACTGGAATAAATGATGCCTATGGTGTTTGAAAATGCTGCCACGAGGTAAGGACGAAGACGAAGGAGAATAAAAATAGAATAAAAGGTAAACAGCGCTGCCTATTCTGAGTCATCCTCTACGACTAACATTGGCAGATCCACAAATTAATAAGTCGACCCCATGAAGATATGGGATAAAGGCGAGGAAAAAAAAAGGCGCTCCCTATTTCACAAAACTACATGTCATTGCAAGAATTTTTTGAATTATCAGAGGAAAGTACTGTCACCGGCCATATTTACCAGGGGACTTCAAAAAATAAATTACGCATTATTATGAAAGGCCAAGTAAAATTTTTTAATGGCGCTCTGTGCCTCAAAGTGACACAGATGCGTAATTCGGTTTTTCAACATAGTAGCAAAGTATCTGCAAACAGCTGCCGAGAAGATGGAAATCGCATGGTTCAGATCTTCCTTCATTCCTTCCGGGAAGGATGGAATATTTATTATCCATGTGTGTGCGGCCATTATGAAATTGTTGACGGCATTTCACTACGGATGGTGCGACGTTGCATTTGGTCCATATCACCAAAATTTCAGGGTGAACCTACATGTGTACGATTTAGACGTTTTTCCCACAAGAAACATAATGTCCAGCATATTTCAATTTAGGAGTACGTTCCCCGTTGCCGCGCCATTCCACTCCCACACTATACTATACCTGGTACCCAAACCACAGCAGAACTGTCCCAGCATCAAATACAGAATATTCACTCTCTTCTGACAGTGAGCCACCCCTGTTGTGCCGTGATCTTAGCGAATAAATACATGTTTAGCTTACTTTGTGAAGTCCGTAAGCCGGCCGCGGTGGCCGAGCGGTTCTAGGCACTTCAGTCCGGAACCGCGAGACTGCTACGGTCGCAGGTTCGAATCCTGCCTTGGGCATGGATGTGTGTGATGTCCTTAGGTTAGTTAGGTTTAAGTAGTTGTAAGTTCTAGGGGACTGATGACCTCAGATATTAAGTCCCATAGTGCTCAGAGCTATTTGAACCATTTTTTGAAGTCCGTAAGTATATACGCATCGTAACAGACACGACTACAGTATCGTTGCCGGAAGTTCGCTGCCAACTACACTTCTCATCTATCTAGCCGGTTAATGATATAAAACTGGTACCTAGATACCAGATTTATGTTGAGACAACCTTTGTGCTCGTCACGTATTCAGCTTAATCACCTGACCGATGCGGCTACGGAATTAGATCGATCCTCAGGAACCAATGCCAATTAGTCACGTTTATTCTCAGTGGGCCTCGGTTAACTTCATATTATTTCCGCCTATGAATATCGGTTTCATTTACCACGAAAGAATAATCAAGGAGTAATAATTTATTCAATAATAGGCATATTAAATATGGAAAGCATTAATCATTCTTCATAAATAGCTCAGAACGAAGTAGTGCGTGGGTGGTCAACGAAATGACTATAATTGTTGGGAGATGATGTGGTGGATGGGTGCAGAAATTAGATAACGCAGATTTCCTATCATCGCTACTCTCTCAGGATGTTAAATATCAAGTATGCAGTGATCGGAAAGCAAATCAAGACAAACATATTATTGTGGCAGAGCGACCGATAAAGGGTTCACTACTTCAATAAAGTTAACGAGTTAACATGCCCATCCAGCCCTATTATACTGTTGCTGCCATGTGTTCTCACTGGAGCATAATAGCGTCCGTCAGATCAAGGATGCCCACACTCCTCAGTCGCTCCTCGGTATGATTTCAAGTCTTCTGTTGTAGACCTTCGTCGACGAAAATACTTCGAGCATACGTGTTTCCCGTTTTGATCACTACTTTTGCGTTCTAGTATAACTTATCAACCACGTTAAGCTGGAACGTCTTCTGTCATCTCTACAACCTAGGTCTACTTCTCCTGTTTCCGCCAATTAAGCCTTACTCATGCAAATATTTGAATTGACTGAAACCGCCACACCTCTCGGCCTGATGGCTTCTTTTCGAGCGTCTAATTTTTTTTGGAGCTAATCACTGAATTCACTGCCAATACTGGCCAAAAGTACGTTTTTGGAATATTTTTCATCCTCCCTCCAGTGGTTCCATAAAACTCTTCGTCCAACCAATTGCATTATCACTCGTGTTACAAGGAACCCCCCCGAGTGCGAGGTTCCTAGGGGCCAATGATGTTTACGGCATTCGACGCCCCACGCATTGTCGACCATGCAACAATAATATTGGCTGCTAATGGCAATATGGGGCGGAACTGTAGGTATCAATTGGTGAGTACAGCATGAGCCTATGGAGCGTGGTTGAAATGCTTAGTCAACAAGTAAATCACAGCAGTGCTGCACTGCAAGTGGTGCTGATACAAAGCAGAGAATAGCAATGATAAACAAAGCAAACATTGCCTTATATCTACAACAACAATGGGCGAAGTTGACATTTCGTCAAAAAGGAACCCAAGGAACACACCAGAGTGAGAAAGAGGTGGCAGACGAAATGTTGGCGTTTCTGCAAGATGAGTCAGTAGAACGTGTGATGTCGTATACGCTCGACTGTACGGACACTGTTCATGAGGAGTACGATGATGACGACACGTGCTTAACAGGTCAAAGTGGTACCGAAACAGTTTGCGAGCCACGTAGTTCACTATCGTTGTCGGACAGGGAGCTACAAATAACGTCTTCTGTAAAACGTGGTCAAGGATAATCGTTGTCCAAGAAGCAGGTACTAAAGATAATTACGTATATGGAAGATGATCCGCAGCTTTGTATAAAAAAAAAAAAAAAAAAAAAAACATCTATGAACGGATGTCGAATACGTCCACAGCAATTTTACCGTGTAGCGCATAAAAAAACTACGAGTACTCAAGGGAGAACAAGGCGCACTTGTTAGAAAAACTAATGTTTGTGCGTTTCAGGGGTGCTCTGTACAATTTACAGGAGGTGCATAACAGTGAACTACTACGTCATTGCACATCACGTTGTGCGCGACATGGATTACAGTGATTTCAAGAGAAACAGTGAATGATTACATAACTTCAAACAGTGCAACAGGTTTGGAAGACGTAAGATAAATAAATTACAAACAAAGCGTCAACTTAACGATCCACACCAAACTGTGTAATCAGCCCAAAAATATGCAGATGAGATAAACAAAGTTGTTCCATCGTTCGGTAAGGAATTTGCTTACAACTCAGACCAATAGGGTTTTGAAGAGGAAATGCATATGAAAGGAACCCTGGATATTAGTGTTACCAAGAGACTTGTATCAAGATCATCTAAGATCAATGCATTAACGCATTCGTATACAATTATGCCGACTGCTAACCAGCGTGGTGAATCGGCTGGAAAGTTATTTATTGTGTTCCGAGAAGTTGGAGGTGCTCTGCCCTTCACTATTGTTTTTCGTGCGCACGATCCTGCAAGGGCAGTAGGGAATATTTACGTCTCAACAAGAGAGAGTGGGTAAATGGGCGTAAGAGAAGTACAACTAGTGTATGAGCACTGCTTTTGGCCACTATCTGATAAAAATTACTTGCTTTTACCTGATTCCTGGTATACGTATAATAACCATTCTCCATTACAGCAAACAGCCCCGCCTGTAAAGTGTGTGAAATTGCAATTCATAACACCTGGAACCACAGGATAAATTGAGTTTCTGTGTGTTTGGTTTTTCTGTGACTATGAAACATGTACTATCTGCAGCCACGCCTTAAGGGATAACCAGTTCCACAATTAAATCTACAACAGACTGTTTCGCATTCGGTTTTATGACATCACATTCCATCAGCTCTCGCCACTCCTATACACCAATACGATTCTACATACGTTCTTTACAAGTAGGTACCAATTGAACATCCTGCACGGTTTGTAACTACCAAGGAGTTCGCCTTGGATCCTGATGGTGCTAACCTTTTTGATCGCTATGGTGCGCCAATTTGCATTCGGTGTTCGCGGTGCATGTTAATGGTTTATTTTTTCAACATTTCTTGAATGTCGGCGATGTCCATTTTGTGAAGTGCATTATATACATCCCACTGAAGATTGATCACTGCTCCTTCCGCACACTCGTTTTCTGTCGTCCTCCTGATGCACGTGGTGAGTCATTAGTACCAAATATTTTTTCTATCATAATTGTTAGCCGCGCGTGATTAGCCGAGCGGTCTAAGGCGCTGCGGTCATGGTCTGTGTGGCTGGTCCCGGCGGAGGTTCGAATCCTCCCTCGGGCATGGGTGTGTGTGTTTGTCTTTAGGATAATTTAGGTTAAGTAGTGTGTAAGCTTAGGGACTGATGACCTTAGCAGTTAAGTCCCATAAGATTTCACACACATTTGAACATTTGAACATAATTGTTAGCACAACACTTTCAAACGAGCCTTACTGAAAATTGAACTTGAGCCCTCGCAGTCAAGTGGTTCCTTGTCAGTCTAAAACATGGGAGTCAGGTCCTACTGTGTTATAATTCTTCTCACACTAAAAACTGGAACTCACAACCTACGTCACATTACGTCTACCAATGTAGATTACGCTCTTCCCGCAGGAACGCTTCCGCCACTGTGTGAAAGAAAATAGAAAAAGAAAATACCTCGAACTGTCTTGGCGTCAGCTTGGCAGTCCACCACCCACGCTATAAAGTCAGACTCAGTGGTGTTTTGGGTACGCCTTCTAATTATGTTATCTGAAACTAGAGCCCATGCTTTTTCAAACACAGAGACAGCGACAGCGCTTGTCTGAAATCCCTCGTACCACCGAGAACATTTTTCTCGTTAACCTGCGGGCACGTGGCACGGCCCACTAGCTTGACTGTGGGGGATGCACGCTGCGGCTGTCTCTCCCTGATTGTTCCCCGGCACTGGCATCTGCCTGGAGGCCACATGCCCGTGTGCACAAAGCACCCACCGTTCTTCCGCTCTTCCCTGACCATGAGTCCACTGACGACCCCCTGTGCGGCCCTCAGTCTCTCTCCAGCTCTCACTCTCCCCTGATGGCATCTTTTCCACGTCCACACATCGTGCTACAGCATGCAGGAAATCCAATGAGAATTTCCTGGTTTGGTGCGTTCGTAGCTTATAATAAATACAGTAGATATACATAACAGATACTTTAGTCATGAATAATATATTGTCCTTCACTGTTTTCAACAATTTGCCGACGTCGGGGTAACTTTTAGATAACGCGACTGTGGAAATCTGAGACAGAGAACTCGTCGCGCCACGTTCGGATTGGGCCGGCCGGTGTGGCCGTACGGTTCTACGCGCTTCAGTCTGGAACCGCGTGACCGCTACGGTCGCAGGTTCGAATCCTGCCTCGGGCATCGATGTGTGTGATGTCCTTAGGTTAGTTAGGTTTAAGTGCTTCTAAGTTCTAGGGGACTGATGACCACAGATGTTAAGTCCCATAGTGCTCAGAGCCATTTAATTGTTCGGATTGGGATTAATTTAGGGAGAAGAGACCAAACAGCGAGGTTATTGGTCTCATCGGTAGAGGGAAGGATGCAGAAGGAAGTCTGCCGTGTCCTGTCAAAGGAACCATCCCAGTATTTGCCTGAAGCGATTTAGGGAAATCACGGAAAACCCAAATCAGGATGGCCGGACGCGGGATTGAACCGTTGTCCTCCCGAATGTGAGTGCATTGTCCATGTTCGGAGCGCATTTTCATCCGGAAAGGAATATCCTTGAAAAGTGTTCGATAGAGAGCGGAAAAGGTGAAAAATCTAAGGGCACACGATCAGGTGAATAAGGTTAGCGCGGAATGATTTCCCAACCCAACTACTGTACAGTGTTATTTGTGAGTCTAGCGGAATGCGGGCGGGCGTTAACGTGGAGTAGCATCACTTTACGTAGCTTTCCTGGTCGTTGTTCTTGGACTGAATCTGTAAGATGACTCAGATGTCGACCATAAATGTCAGCAGTGGTGGTTACACCTCGAGGAAGCAATTCGTAGTACACCGAATCGTCACTGTTCCACCAGATGCATATCATTATCTTTCGCGGACGCACGCAATGGGGACATGCTGCTTTCAAATGGCTCTGACAAGGGAACCTCCCCATCGCACCCCCCTCAGATTTAGTTATAAGTTGGCACAGTGGATAGACCTTGAAAAACTGAACACAGATCAATCGAGAAAGCAGGAAGAAGTTGTGTGGAACTACAAAAAAATAAGCAAACTATAGAAACTGGGTAGTCCATGCGCAAGATAGGCAACATCAAGAAAATTATAAGCTCGAGTGCGTCGTGGTCCCGTGGTTAGCGTAAGCAGCTGCGGAACGAGAGGTCCTTGGTTCAAGTCTTCTCTCGAGTGAAAAGTTTAATTTTTTATTTTCAGACTATTATCAAAGTTCAGGCACACACACATAATCAACTTCGCTCTCCAAAATTCCAGGACATGTGCAGATTTGCTTGGAGATATGCAAGATTTGACGGTCTACACACGGAAAAATTTGAAAACGTTAAAAACATATGTTTTGACAGAGCACAGGGAAAACTGTGCGACTGTGAAACTGTTACATTCATGTGTTGCAGTTTATGTGAGAAACTCTTATGTTTTCATTACTTTCTTGGGAGTGATTATATCCACAAGAAAACCTAAATCGGGCAAGGTAGAAGAATCTTTTTACCCGTTCGCCAAGTGTACAAGTTACATGGGTCGACAACATATTCCTGTCATGTGACGCACATGCCGTCACCAGTGTCGTATAGAATATATCAGATGTGTTTTCCTGTGGAGGAATCGGTTGATCTATGACCTTGCGATCAAATGTTTTCGGTTCAAAAATGGTTCAAATGGCTCTGAGCACTATGGGACTCAACTGCTGAGGTCATTAGTCCCCTAGAACTTAGAACTAGTTAAACCTAACTAACCTAAGGACATCACAAACATCCATGCCCGAGGCAGGATTCGAACCTGCGACCGTAGCGGTCTTGCGGTTCCAGACTGCAGCGCCGTTAACCGCACGGCCACTTCGGCCGGCTAAATGTTTTCGGTTACCATTGGATAGGCACGTCCTTTCGTCTACTAATCGCACGGTTTTGCGGTGCGGTCGCAAAACAGAGACACTAAACTTATTACAGTGAATAGAGACGTCAATGAACGAACGGACAGATCATAACTTTGCGAAAATAAAGAAAGTAAACTTTTCACTCGAGGGAAGACTTGAACCAAGGACCTCTCGTTCCGCAGCTGCTCACGCTAACCACGGGATCACGACGCACACGAGCTTATATTCTCCTTGATGTTCCTTATCTTGCGCGTGGACTACTCACTTTGTATATTTTGCTTATTTTTTTCATAGTTCCACACAACTTCTTCCTGTTTTTTCGACTGATCTGAGTTCAGTTTTTCAAGGCCTATCCACTGTGCCAACTTATAACTAAATGTGAGGGGGTTGCGATGGGGAGGTTCCCTTGTGAGCACTATGGGACTTAACTTCTGAGGTCATCATTCCCCTAGATTTAGAACTACTTAAAGCTAACAAACCTAAGGACATCACACACATCCATGCCCGAGGCAGGATTCGAACCTGTGACCGTAGCGGTCACGCGGTTCCAGACTGTAGTGCCTAGAACCGCTCGGCCACCCCGACTGGCACACGATGCTTTCTTTGGACTCAAAAATTTCTTTCTTTTCCTTATGCTAGCAGAAATACACCATTTTTCGTCACCAGTACCGACACAGGATAGGAGTGGTCGATGTTGTTCACGAGCCAATTGAAAACGACCAAGCAGAGATACAAACGTGGCCACCAGCCGATTTTTGTGGTTTTGGCTTAGAGCATGCGGTACCTTTACACGCGATTTTTGAACATCCTTCGCTGCATGAAATGTCGATCTTCAAAATGGCTCTGAGCACTATGGGACGAAACATCTATGGTCATCAGTCCCCTAGAACTTAGAACTACTTAAACCTAACTAACCTAAGGACATCACACAACACCCAGCCATCACGAGGCAGAGAAAATCCCTGACCCCGCCGGGAATCGAACCCGGGAACCCGAGCGTGGGAAGCGTGAACGCTACCGCACGACCACGAGATGCGGGCAAATGTCGCTCTATGGTGGAAATATCACAATTCCTCACATCTGCCAGTTCTCGAATACACTGACGTGGATAATTGTGGATTAGAGAGTTTAAACGATCTCCATCAAACCCAGGTCTTCCTAAACGTGGGAGAGTCACTAATGTGAAAACGATCCTCATTACATCTAGAAAACCACTTTTTGCCGTGCTCTGTTCTGTGTGCCCAAATGTTTCTGGCTGCTTCCGCTGCTGTCACCCTTCTGCTGAACTCAAACAGAAGAATATGTCAGTTCCGATTTCTCCACTTGCCACTCCATTTTATAGCGTCCACAGCTCCGCTCACTAACCCCAGATGAGAAAATGACAATACGTAATCTCAAACAGCGTTCATGAACTCAAAATAAATAATGACAATCGGTAAATAAACTCATAGCAACCGAAATACCAACATGCAAAACAAAAACGCAACAAACTTCTAAATAAATCAACCTAGAAAAGCCACATGGAGGTAATATTGCCATTGTAATCAATATCATATTCCGAAACTAAATTCCAAGTGCAATTGTCGAGTATAATTTTTATTAAGGGGCTCCGGAACGCCCTATACTTGCAATGTTAAAATAACGCTTATAAATTACATCTTTCCTCACAAAGTATTTGAGGTAGGAAGTTGAACTTTTTACAGATTATTTATTGGAATATGGGCTACAACTTAACACAGGGATTTTACAAAATTTTAGTTCAGTTATTAAAGATGATTTTTTTTCAATTGTAATGAAAATTCACAACATTCTTTTGCAATTTTTTATTTATATATTCAAAAATATACAGTTTTTTGGAAAAAGGCTGTGTTAAATTATGCAGAAGGTACTGTGTAACATTTACTGAAAGATTGAAAAAAAATATGTCTGGAAGATCCTTAGAAAACATGTAATTAGTATGAGAAAATAAAAGTTTTGGGAATCGAGCGACAAAGATTGGATAAACTTTTTAGTGCATTCCAGGTCCATAGGATGGATTATCTTCATCCTCTGCAAACTCCTCCTCCAGCTTCCTCTTGTTCCTCCTCCTGTTTACCCTTGCTTGTATTTCTAGACTCTTTACAGCCCTGTCTGCAGCCCGAAGGCGTTCCTTGTCTAAAACAAGCATCGCTCGTACCATGTTAGAACCTATCTTCATTCCCATATTTCTAAATACCTTGCACCTTACAATCTTGCCATCATTGAAAGTCGCAACAGCATCATACACACCAATGTGAAGTGTTTCTATTCCAACAAATACAGTCTTGGGGATTCGCGACCATATAACACTATTTACACTTTCATTGGGGTTTTGAGTTTTTCCGTGAATACACTTTTTCAACAGTTCAGGTGCTGCTAAGTCTCTGAAAATAGGTTTTATCACCTCCATTATTGCATAATATTGCATAATAACACCATTTGACAGCAGTTTAACAGCGCCACTGTGGGTCACGCCCATGTAGAACACATTTCAAAAAAGATTTAAAAATGGTTGTAGTCTTCGGAATTGAATAAATTATATATCTATTAAAAGGTAATAGTCTGCAGATTCGGAAAACGCAGAAAAGTAAAAATTGAACTTTACATGATTTTGAGCCTTTCCGGAGCCCCTTAACACACTAATTCGTTCCATCAGCTCTTACACGGGTGAAACGTGGCTATTTGGAATGCTTAGCGTCCTCTAAATGTAATTAACAGGTTAGAAAGACATGAAATGTATTATCCAATGAATATCCACCAAAGATACTCTGTATTCGCGTGTATGTACGTGTACAAATAATGTCCATAACAGCCTGCGGAGGGGTGTTATTTATCAGTATCGTACAATCAACCGCCACAAATGTGGCAAAAACAAGCTTGGGTTTGTCTAATGATAATTACTGTAACTACTGTGAATTGTTATTGGTGGTGGCAAACATGGAAGTTTGTGGACCGCAGAGAGCAGAAGATGTGAGAACCCACTTGCTGAGATCGGTGAGAATAGTCTGCACGTAATGTGTAGTTCAGATATGGCGCGCCAAAGATACTGCTTACTGCAAAATCAAAGTCTAAACGAGAAATAAGATCTGTATGATGTGTGCCGATAGAACGATTAGTGGGAACGCATTAGAAGGAAACTACAGGATGTTAAAATTATTTTCCTTTGGAATTAAGCAATCTATCCGGAAGTTTCAAATCAGTGCACATTCTGACACAGAGTGAAAATTAATTCTGGGAATTCAGCAGCACACGTTCTCTCTCTTTATGGCCACACCAGGTCTGCGTCATCAACCACCAGCAAATTCTATTCTCGGTGACAAATATTTGTCCGGAATTAGCATTCCTGGAAGACAGAGTTAATGATGTGCTTCATTTCCCGAAGCCAGTGGATACATTTCCGCAGTGTCACTTAGTGAACGAAGCACCGGTTTATGGAAAACTGAACCAGCGTTGCGACTGACTTCTTGAATTACTAGCAGATAAAACACAACAGGACATTCCCAACTCTGAGGAATTATTACATGTAAAAGTAACTAAGGAATAATCCAAGAAAGTGTTGTAGTGGCATTACTGTTCACGATACATATACATTATCTAGCGGATAATGTTGGAAACTCTCTGAAACGGGTCGCAGTTGTACGTAGTAAAGTTGCAACATCAGAAAACTACGATTTCCTTGAATACCTGCAATGGATGTTCCACGTATCATTCACTTAGAAAATTAATTTATTGCATCTTCGTTAAAAAAACAAGAACGTTTAATTTGAATTGTTATAAAACTGCCGGCCGCTGGTGGCCGAGCGGTTCTGGCGCTACAGTCTGGAACCGCGCGACCGCTACGGTCGCAGGTTCGAATCCTGCCTCGGGCATGGATGTGTGTGTTGTCCTTAGGTTAGTTAGGTTTAAGTAGTTCTAAGTTCTAGGGGACTTATGACCTCAGCAGTTGAGTCCCATAGTGCTCAGAGCCATTTGAACCATTTTGTTATAAAACTATTCAGTGAGTGTTGCTGCTTGTTTATATTGTTTGTTACTGCTGTCAAATCTGCACACGTCATTTTCGTTTCACAAATCTTTTTTTCCCTCTTATAGTTCCTTCTGTGAAATGAAACAACAGTCTAAGTAGAAGCGTAAGAAATAGTATGCAGAGGCGTGAACGAATGAAGAAGGCCAACAAAAACTGGAGGAAATATGTTCGATAAATGAGGTAAAACCAAACCTTCTAACAGAGAGAAACCTCAGTGCCTTTTCCTACAACATTAAAACAAAAAAATAATCACACACGTGTTCAGTGACACTCAACACCGTCACTGGAGCGACATTACTAGCTTAACAATTCAGACATCATACTTATTACGCAAGGATCTTCAACTTTTGATTACATTCAAATGGAAAAACCGCCATTAAGTAAATTTCTTGCCTCGTGGCATTAGCACTCTACAAACTTAATTACCTAGAAGCAATGTAATATGAGCCTGTTTTCATCAAATTTTTATCTTTCTCGAAATTACCAGCAAAGTTTCACACAAGTAGTGTACATGGGAGATCAGTACGAAAAATTTTGGTAGTTGTATTCTGTGCCACGCTTAAGAGGTACAGAGAACTATTCAGAACGAAGAAACTTAACTGGTAGATTAAACAAGGTGCCGTAGCGGGCATCGAACCAGAGACCTTTGCTTTGCGCCGGAAACAGCTCTACCAACTGAGTTACCCACGCACGACTCACCATCCGTCCGCACAGCGTTACTTCCGCCACTACTTTATCTCCTACATTCCAAACTTCAAAGAAGTTCTCCAGAAAAACTTGCAGGACTAGCACACTTGAAAGTAAAGATATTATGGTGACATTGCTTAGTCACAGCCTAGGGAATGTTCGCAGAACAAATTTTTCACTCTTGAGTGGAGTGCGTGCTGATACGAAACTTACTGGCAGATTAAAACTCTGAATCAGTCCGGGACTAGAACGCGGGACCGTTGCCTGTGCGAGCAAGTTCTCTGCCAAGAGAACTACTCAGGCACGACTCAAAACCTATCCTTACAGCTTTACTTCCGCCAGTACCTCATCTGCCACCTCCTAAACTTCACGAGAAGTTCTCCGACAAAACTTCTGGAACTAGCACTCCTGAAAGAAAGTGTTCATGGTGTGCTTCATTTCCCGAAGCCACACTTACACTTAGTGAACGAAACACGAGTTTACGGAAAACTGAACCAGCGTTGCGACGGTCTTCTTGAATTACTAGCGGATAAAACACAACAGGACATCCCCAACTCTGCGAAATTATCAGATGCAGAAGTAACTAAGGAAGTAATTCAAGAAAGTGTTGTAGTTGCATTACTGTTCACTATATATATATACATTATCTGGCGGGTAACGTTGGAAACTCTGTGAAACTGTTAGCAGTTGTATGCAGCAAAGTTGCAACGCCAGAAAACTATACAGATTTGCATAGATACCTTGTTTTACGAATTAACAGCCGAGCCCCAACATTAGTAAACTTAAAGTATTGTGCATAAACAAGCAGAAAATTTTTGTTACACTATTGACGATGGAGAGCAGCTTTCGGAACAATCGAGTAGCTATCCGGAATTATTAGACAAGTTTGCTTGTAGGGGGAGCCGATGTCAGTATAAGATGCACTGAAATTCACAAAAGATGTGTTCGACAGAAAGCTCGTTTTCTTGAATTCTGAGTATTGCTTATCAGCCTAGAACACTATTTCATTCTTCTTCTTCTGCCTTTTTTATGCCCTTTCGTGCTCGGTCATCATACACTCCCGGAAATTGAAATAAGAACACCGTGAATTCATTGTCCCAGGAAGGGGAAACTTTATTGACACATTCCTGGGGTCAGATACATCACATGATCACACTGACAGAACCACAGGCACATAGACACAGGCAACAGAGCATGCACAATGTCGGCACTAGTACAGTGTATATCCACCTTTCGCAGCAATGCAGGCTGCTATTCTCCCATGGAGACGATCGTAGAGATGCTGGATGTAGTCCTGTGGAACGGCTTGCCATGCCATTTCCACCTGGCGCCTCAGTTGGACCAGCGTTCGTACCGGACGTGCAGACCGCGTGAGACGACGCTTCATCCAGTCCCAAACATGCTCAATGGGGGACAGATCCGGAGATCTTGCTGGCCAGGGTAGTTGACTTACACCTTCTAGAGCACGTTGGGTGGCACGGGATACATGCGGACGTGCATTGTCCTGTTGGAACAGCAAGTTCCCTTGCCGGTCTAGGAATGGTAGAACGATGGGTTCGATGACGGTTTGGATGTACCGTGCACTATTCAGTGTCCCCTCGACGATCACCAGTGGTGTACGGCCAGTGTAGGAGATCGCTCCCCACACCATGATGCCGGGTGTTGGCCCTGTGTGCCTCGGTCGTATGCAGTCCTGATTGTGGCGCTCACCTGCACGGCGCCAAACACGCATACGACCATCATTGGCACCAAGGCAGAAGCGACTCTCATCGCTGAAGACGACACGTCTCCATTCGTCCCTCCATTCACGCCTGTCGCGACACCACTGGAGGCGGGCTGCACGATGTTGGGGCGTGAGCGGAAGACGGCCTAACGGTGCGCGGGACCGTAGCCCAGCTTCATGGAGACGGTTGCGAATGGTCCTCGCCGATACCCCAAGAGCAACAGTGTCCCTAATTTGCTGGGAAGTGGCGGTGCGGTCCCCTACGGCACTGCGTAGGATCCTACGGTCTTGGCGTGCATCCGTGCGTCGCTGCGGTCCGGTCCCAGGTCGACGGGCACGTGCACCTTCCGCCGACCACTGGCGACAACATCGATGTACTGTGGAGACCTCACGCCCCACGTGTTGAGCAATTCGGCGGTACGTCCACCCGGCCTCCCGCATGCCCACTATACGCCGTCGCTCAAAGTCCGTCAACTGCACATACGGTTCACGTCCACGCTGTCGTGGCATGCTACCAGTGTTAAAGACTGCGATGGAGCTCCGTATGCCACGGCAAACTGGCTGACACTGACGGCGGCGGTGCACAAATGCTGCGCAGCTAGCGCCATTCGACGGCCAACACCGCGGTTCCTGGTGTGTCCGCTGTGCCGTGCGTGTGATCATTGCTTGTACAGCCCTCTCGCAGTGTCCGGAGCAAGTATGGTGGGTCTGACACACCGGTGTCAATGTGTTCTTTTTTCCATTTCCAGGAGTGTATTTTACAGAACGTTGAAATGAAATCTCACAGACATAGTAATGTCACCGACTGTTTCTTAACAACGTTAAAGTCCAAATATTTACGGGGAAGACTGTTACATCTATGCAGAGTTGATGTTTTTCCTTATCATTCGCGATATTGTAGAAGTAGTAGCCTCTACTATAGCAGTGCAAATGTGGATAGACAACTTCTGTGCTGTTCTCCTTCCCTTCTGGTGTAAACGTTATAATACCACTCCCATCACCCGACTTTGTTACCTTTGATAAATTACATTTCATTGTCTTATACTACAAATTAATAAATGATGAAAGAGAACTACCAATGTCAGATGCACTGGGTAACTGGAATAATTCAATGGCAACAAGTGAAAATTTGTTGCGGCGCGGGTCTCGAACAAGGATTCCCCGCTTTACACGAGCGTCTGCCTTCATCGCTTTGGATATCTGTCCCAAAAATTCCGTAGTGGCCCCATGTCCATTTTCCTTGCTGCTCGCAGCATCTCGCTTGATTTCTGCTTGAGATCGGACCTAGTGGGCATCCACACTGAAGGTATCATGAAATGCCATCAAGGCGTATATATTATTATGACATGTGTACTGTTTGTTGTTTCTAAGATGTGCGGAGGACAGACATCACACATGTAATAATAATTTAGTATTTTCTTTTTGCAGACACTGCACAATGCAATGAAGAAACTTCTTGCGCTAGCGTTTTATTCCTGCACTGAAGAATAATATAATGGAACACACTAATCCTAATCGTGGTGGTATCTAGCCACGGGGCGAGTTGAGTTCGTACAGGAAAAGACAGGGAGGAAGGAAAGGAGGAAAGTCACGAATGGACCACAGAGTTGATCTTGGGAAAGATGGGGAAAACAACGGGGAACTAAATTTGGATGGTCGAACGTGGATATGAATCCCGTTCATTTGGAATGTAAGTCCATTGGTTTATGACAGTGACACAGATTTCGGTAGTGCCTAGAACGGAAAAGACTCCACTTAGCTTAGCGGGCTGGAGCAAGATTCACAATTTCCGTACTTATTTCCTCTCCACAGAACTATAAAAAGGAAAAAAGGGAGGAAGATTATTGTTTACGTCCCGTCGACGAGGAAATCAGAGACGGATCACAAGTTCGGAATGAGGGAAGGAAATCAGCCGCGCCATTTCAAAGAAACCAACTTGGCATCTATGTTAAACGGTGTGGGGGAAACACGGAAAACCTAAATATGGTAGGTTGGACGGGGATTTGAACCGCCTAATGAAAAGGAATGAAGATAGCTCAAACATACCGCTTAGTTTCAAAATACACTGGTCAGCTTCTCTTTGTCACTGTTTCTATAAGCGATACCCCTCAAAATTTACTCACAAGATTATTCAAAAGAGATCAATGTTCACAGACCTACTGATATTAGTAAATGGTCATCCATCACTGCAACAGTAATCAAAGATGCCTAAACTGCGCAAATTTCATACCATTTTTACGTTTGTCGCTGTGAACTAAACAGCACTCAATTATTATACGGTCGTGCAGTAGAAATAGACTTGGTATTTAATCTGTTGTATTCCCGTTGTTCTTTTTTCAGTTATTGTCATAACACTGTTTTATTTAAGATCGTCACCATCATCATTACGTACATTTTCGGGTTAGACATTATTGTCTCCTCTGAAGTCAAGCAATTTGAAATTTTTTTCGTAGTGATCCTATTCTTCTCCTGCCTTTGGGTTTGTAACCATAGATTTTCTTTGGCATCCGGCTTTGATCTATACATACTTCGGATCCATAGAGCAGTAAAGTTACTGAGTTAATACTGTAGGATTTAACTACTGTCGCTTCGCTGGGTTTGATCAGGAGCATTCTTTTAATCGCACCTCTCACTGTATGTAGCTTTTTTAGATTCTTTCCAGAGTGACTACGATAACTATAAGAGCTATCACTGCCCAAGTAGTGGAATACATAGACGTGTCCAGCATGTTATTCTAGCATATGATTTTAGCTCAAGGACTTTATTCTCCACAGAAGACCATAAATTCAATTTCTTTGGAAATGCTGTTTAAATTACACTCTTTTCCATTATATGTAATGACAATACAGCTCGTTGTACTTTGTCTGCCGCATCTCCCAGTATTCCGCCGTATATTCCAAGTCGTCAGTTGAACGCGAAAATTCTCATTACGTGGTCCATGTATAATGCCTTCGAATAATGTAATCTACTAGAAAAGTTTCATTTACCCAGTTCGCAATAAATATATGTAGACAGCTATACTGACGGAAAACAATCGTAACACCAAGGAGGAGTTGTGCGGTATAATTGAAAGTTGGTAGGCGTGATAGGCGTGATTCTATGTCTGAAAGAAGATGTCTACTCAAATTCCGCGCCTTTCACATAAGAGTGGAACTTGTATGCATTACACTACATTAACTATCTTTTTGCTGTCGTGAGTTTCTTCCTTTAATGTAGTTTTGACAACTTAAATTTCCATTTTCAGGTTATATATATATACATATATTAAAAGTGGAGATGGTCTATCAATGAGGATTCGTCGTGGGAAACGAAAGCGAACAAAAGGAATTTTGTCTGCCGAGCAGGTGTTCCACTTCACTTGATCGTTTCTTTGAAGATGCACACAAATAACATTCATTTATGTCCTCGATATAATTCGAGTACAGCTTGTTTATCTATATCGTAAATATAGTGGCAGTAACAGTGAATTAACATATTTCTTATTATAATATTTTACTTTTCTCTTTTACACTGTGACTTTAAGTTAATCAAAAGGTAGTAAGCGATTAATATATAGTATGTGCAGTATTGTATATCCACGAAGTGCAACGTTCTGGAACTAGGACAATAGCTAATGTTTTGACGTCCAGTCAACATTATTGAGCGAGTAGCAGCTCAGTTGGGTAAAGATTGTGTTTGGTGAAACTAAGTAGAATTGCTTTTGCCAAACAGGATTTTGATCTACAGTCCTTACGAATAAGAGTCCCAAGTTGTACCCATTACGCCACTGGTATCGGTGAAACATACTCCAAGCAGATAGTATGTAAACCTATTAATCATTTACAGAGAGAAGAAGTTGTCAGTTCTTTCATCTGTACTTCTATGGGTACTTCGAGTTTTTAAAATCATTTTCTCTCCAAGTGTGTCAATTTTCTTTTGTCAATGGTACATTTTCTATCTATATGTGTACAGAAATAAGTATAATGCTCATAACCATTACTGTCAGGTCTGATATGCTATTGTTGTATCACATCATGAATAAGAATCTTTGACATTTAGTGTATGAAATGGATTATGCAACTGATCGTCAGGAAGTTGGCGTACTTCGTCAACGTCAGGACAAAAATGTCCTTGAATAACTTCTTTTCGGGACAGTAACAAAATTAAGGAAGAACAAGCTTAGTGAATTTATTAATAACATAATTACGTTGCATTAGATACCTAAATCGATATTTTGAACTATTAAGTTTCTTCGGCGTTGATTGCCTTTTACAGTCATATCGGATCTATTTTGAATAGCATGAAAGAGAATGTGTTCTCCCAATCTCAAGAATAAACGTATAAATCATCATTATACAGGTAATCAACTCTTTATCCCAATTTCTATGTATTTGACGAAAATGTATTACTGCAAGTCCATTTCTGCAAAACTTGCATTTTTGTTTATGCCTGAACATATTTCAGTTAAGTTTAGTGAATCTCGTTGGATGATACAATCATACAATGAAGGCTTGCACGACCGGATGGTACTGTTGTTGATAATTCTTCCGGGTTATATGGTCGTGGTCCATGCAATTCTTCTATTCCTAACGTTTCGTCCAATACTACGTTGGACATCCTCAGAGGTATGGTTGGTTCTGCTGAAACCTGCCGTTGGATGATCTTTAAATTCAATTGCAGTTTTGTTTGAAACTGGTTAGCGTGTTAAAGCCGTATTGTGCCCAGTGGAAGTTATTATCTGTTGATATTGTTTGCTATGTCTCCTTCAGGCAAGCGAAACGGGGGTCATTGAATGGTGGTGAAACAAACATTCAGGAATGGTGCAGAAAGGCAAGTGTATCAGCCTGAGGTAATGGTTTTCGCACATAAATGACTGAGTAGCTAGTTATGAAACCAGACGTGTTGTCAACAGTTCTGTTAGTGAAATACGAAAACAAATAGTTTGTACGATGCAATACACTGATATAGTATGTACGAGATTGATAACAGTGTAAAGTAGACATAGACGACCATCATGGACGTAAATTTGTTGACATGGGTCCTGTCTCGTCTCCAGATCGTTAAACTGATACAATCACACTTGATTTTGTTGTAAAAATCCTTGTGTACGTAACAGCTATCTGCGCTGAAGACAAGTTCCTGACTCTCGCTGCCTGTGACGCTTTTAGAACATTACTTGGCTTGTTCGAGCGAGTATGACGGAATTTTTTGTGACTGCATCACTCATGCATAGACATGCATAGATGTGAGGGGACACCAACTTCAACAAGTGTTGTGAGTGATGCTTCTTGCGCAAAACGTGGAGGTAAATGAAAATATAACTACTTGGATTTTTATCATCAACACACTAAAGGTAAAAATGAACTCTCTACTTTGTGTAAAAAACATTACACGAGGATTTGGTGTGTCTGGAACATTTTCTCTTCTCCACCGATACTGAAAATTTAGATCACAAACACTATGAAGCCGGTAACAGGAGGTACATTTGTTGACTATCCTCGCATTTTTTGCTCATCACAACATCTCAAATATAATAACGCTGATTTGATGAGTCTGTTCTCACGAAACATTTAGCTTAACATTTTTATGCACTTGTCATAGAACTTTTCGAATCCTGAGAAAAGGAGAAAAATATCTGTCACTTATAAGGAAGTGACTGTTTGGGTTTGAAGGTAACTGGCTTGAAAGCAGAAAGGGGATCTTATTTTTTCCTTTTAAACTTAGAGTTACAGACAGTTACAAAGTTTATTGTGGACAAGAGTACAAATAACTCTAAGTACTCTACAACTTTAAAACAACTAGTTTCGAATGTTTATGACGAATAAGGATTTTGTAGTTTATGTTCTGTTCTTACCTGTTTTTTCTGTCTCTTGAATGTTCTGACAGTGGTTCAAATGGCTCTGAGCACTATGGGACTTAACATCTCAGGTCATCAGTCCCCTAGAACTTAGAACTACTTAAACCAAACTAACCTAAGGACATCACACACATCCATGCCCGAGGGAGGATTCGAACCTGCGACCGTAGCGGTCGCGCAGTTCCAGACTGAAGCGCCTAGAACCGCTCGGCCACTCAGGTCGGCTTGTGACACTGCGTTTCGACGATAGAGCCTAGTGACTGAAACGTGTGACTGAGCCCCTTCCCCGCTATTCCATCTACTGCGCCTGTGACTTTTTAAAATTGGTAAAATGTCACTGACATTTTTAAGTTTTCCATTATGTAGTTCTATTTTTCTGAGGCTTCATACAGTGTACTGAATATGGTTTTGTTACTTAAATATATTCGGTAGTTTCTTACCCTCTGCTATTGTTTTCCTTATGTAATAATTTCCCTCAATGTTTAATGTGTTACGTAGACTGATCGTTTGCTGTAAAAGATGAAGATCTGTTTGTGTTACTAGATGATTGGGAAAGGTGCAGTGCGGGGAGTCAGAGGGTGCTCAGACTGTTTTATGCTAAACATTTTGATCGGTTGTATTATATATACCAATCGACAGAGTACAGCAAGTTAATCAGTATATCAACGCTCTTATATTGTGTACTACTTTAAGAATTCTACCACGTTAATTGCTTCATCCATACAATTGTCACACTCCTCCTTTATAAATATTCCTTTGAAGTTCAGTGGTTATATGCTCTTAGGCATCACTGCTTATTCATTTGGCCTTTCATTCATCAAGATCGTGTGTAAGTCTTCCCTCTGTTTGCCTGCTTGTCTTGAGTACTTTGTTAAGATGTTTTAATTCTGTAATTTCATTTATCAATAGTTTCTGTTGTTTACAAATGTTATTTTTATGTTTCCAATGGATTCTCCTATTTGGTTGTGCTTGCTCAAGATGATTTCAGTTAATCTGTATAGCATGTATCTGAGGTTTGACTACTTATATATAATTTGGTGACTGCATTATGTTGAGTATAACGCCACTAGTGGTCGTAAGTTTTATGTGTACTGAGAAAGAGAGACAGTGGAACGTCACATAATGCTTTGGTTGTTTCAGTGGGGAAGTACCTGCATGCAATGTGTTGATATCTGCAAGTTGCTATTATATGTGATTTCGATGCGTCTTAGAGGCACATTGTGTCATCTACGTACATGATTTTCCTTTTTTTTTTTCCTTTTAGTCAGAGAGACGAGATTATGAGCCGTTAGCAGCCATGTCTCACTAAGGATAAAATATTCTGGCGTGGTGTCGAGTTGCAAGAGAGCCGTTGTTTCCTGCAATTGTCCATTTAGACTACAGTTTTTCTGTTATATTTGTTGTATAATTGTACTTAATGTTTCAGTATTTGTGGTGCTTTTGCACAAGGTATTTACGTCACACGATAAGTGTTGATTCTTGTGATGCATCTCTTTGTTTCTCTTGATGAGAAATGCTTTCTTGTAGTTTTTAATTTTTATTTTTGTATTGTTTTGCACTTCTTGTGTTGTTGTACACCTAACGTTTTATAGGAAAAAGTCCATGTAACTTGTGAGATGCACAATATTTTTGATCTTCACGACTACTCCCTTGGGAATAGAGCATATACTGAGTCTTTAAACATCTTAAGGTGGAAGTTGGTAAACTGTTTATATTATCTAATGTGAGTAGCTGAGAAAGATTTATAAACGTCTCTGCAGTTGCTTTAGAATCTCGCAGCTAGAAAATCGTTTTATGTTTTTCCAGGAGGTTGTTCATTGTGTAGTTTATCTGCTGCTCGTTCATGATGTAAATGGGATTGTCTTCGTTTGTCTCTGTAGCATCCTCATACTCTTTTAGTTCATGGAGTATGTCCTCTGTAGTTGTCTGTTTAATTGTTTTCTCTATTGTAGTAGTAAATGTCTTGTTTTCCGTGTTTTTTCCACACAGAAAGTGCCTGCCGTCAAGACATGGATATACACCTAGTTAAAAATAAATACAAAAGAAAAGTACACATTAATCTGAGACATTACTCACTACAGGCAGCCTTAAAGTATACGAGAACAACTTTCATATGGTTCTGTTTCGTTTTGTTTACAAATCATCGTTGATAGAAGACAATTACCCTCAGTAAAAATCTCCAGAATGTTGTAACTGCAGTTGACATCAGTATTCTTTAAATTTGTGAAGACAAGCACAATTAAGTGCACCAGAAACGTTATAAGTCATAACGAGAGAAAGTGCATATGTTAGATATTATCAAACTACTTGTAGTTCTGTAAGAACATAAAAAATTAATAGATTATTTTACGAATAGAAATTTGTATTTCACATTATATTCCAACGATTTTTGTAAGTTTTGCTTTCTAATATTTTTCAACGAAAGTAAATTGAACATTGACCTTTTTATTAAGTTATATCTTGGTTCTGTTCTTGTATTGGAATTTCGTGCGCCATTACCAAACAGTACCTACGAAATACAACTAAACACACCGTGTGTAATACTTCGCCTCTTTTTGCTGCTTTCCAAACAGAAAATGTTGTCCGTCAGTTGTCTCACTCACGTTAACGTCCCACAGGGAACGATTATTCTCTCTGTGAAATGGCTATCGGTCCACAAGAGACGGAAGCGGCGGGGTTTACGAGTTCCTCTTGGGAGGAAGACTGCCTTTTGTCTGGAAGCACGCCGTAGACTTTAAACGATTTAATCGACCTCTGAAACAGAAACTGGCGTAGCGACTGATCTCCGGCTTAACGCAGCACTGCGTCGGGTCTTAACAGCCCTACTGTTTGCTTCTCTGTTGTGATTTCAACGACGTCAATAAAGCAGTCATTGTGGCAGGAGATTATTCTTCGCCATTTACGTCGTTATTTAATGCTTGTTCAGTGGTGACTGGTATCTACATCCATACCAAATACATAAACAAGCGACCTCACGGCTCAATCAACTGAATTAACGAAATTAATTCGTGCTTTCACGCTCTCATTTGTATTCAGAATTATCATCAAAATTATTTACAACGCGATATTATTTTGAGCCTTATGCTTTCGTTACCCATAACTAAAATTTATGAAAGACTCACATAAAAAATAAATTCTTACAGAAACACAGCAGTCAACCTTATTTTTATTGTTTCGGGCTTTCATTCATTTTCAATTGTCGTAATACATTTCTATCTTATCAAATACAACGATCTTTTCGACTGCTTTTTGAGCGCTGAAACAGCCTTTTGGTTCGTAGCTTGCAGTTATTTTTCGAATTTGATGCACTGATGTGGCTGTTACGGTATTTCTTCTAGATATTTGATCCACAGCCAAGGAGGTCAGCCACCGTTAATGCGAATAAATTAAAGGAAATTTCGGTTGTATGAAGCCTGCGATTTCCTTTGAGGTTGGATACTTCGGTTCGAATGTAACGTTGTATTTTGATTTGATATTTATTTTGCGTTAAACGAATCGGTTTTACAGTTGTTATATTTTCCAGTCATAGCGGTGGTCGCTCGCTTACGTCAGCGGATAAGTGCTTGACTTAAGACTGTGGTCAGCTAGAATCCTAATAGAAGAAACGTGAATCGTCAATACTTGACTACCACAGCAGAAAATGTTACGGTGCACTGTGTGTAATCGTCAGACTATCCACCTAAATCACAAACCTCTCTCCAATGGGAACGTGTGGCACAGACGATGGTAATCTGTTCGTCGTATTAGAAACTGGTACAGTTTAGTTATTTTCTTCTGACCATTTCATTCTTGTCTCCAACAATACAAATCCAACACCACTGAAGAATCACTCACCAGATACCCACACGATACAGATACAGATATACATTTGACGCCCATAGCAAAAAAGGTAATCTGCCGACAATAGAGCCTTCCCGACGGGAACAGTTTTCTCGTTATCCTCATTCTTGGAAGAGTACAGGACTAGTTATCCTTTAAGTTATCGATAATATTCCTGATTTTACAAGTGGATAGTATGTAGGAAGTCAACCAAGATGTGTTCCTTAAAAACATTAAAGCATAGTCTGACAGACAAGATTAGAAAAATAAGTACACATTCTGATTCATTTATTGTTTCAGATCCTTTGGTAGTGTCTAAGCCTACATTATTTCATCACATATCCACATACAGGTATCAAAGAATGTTCTTTAGAAACAGAATAAATAATGTAAGTAAACACTAAGAAAAAGGAAAGCATAAAAATATTATTTAGAAATACCAAGTGGCGAGCGAATGCGAATATCTATTGCACAGAGTAAAAGGTTAATGCCACAAGAAATCCTTCCAGTTTAAAAAAATCTGAGGTCAGTTGTTTACATTTGTGATTTCTGTTGGAAGTCTAGTGCAAACAGGAAGTGCAGAATATTTTATACGTTTCTATACAGTGATTATAGAAATGTTAGTCAACAACAAATAATTTTCTGTCTGTTGTTCACCAGATGAATTACATAGGTAACAATGTTATCTTATTACCAACTATTTGACTTGAAACAGCAATGTTAGAATTCCTGATCACTTGAAAAACAGCTTACGTCATGTTCGTTAAGTGCAACCAACAAAAGACTTATCAACTGGATGGTGAATATATCCATGATTCAGTCCAACCAAGAGAAATACCAACAAATCAACTATCTCTACAGTTTTCCTGAATGTTCTTTCAGTTTGGTAAGTTCAGTGGATGTAATTACGCTTATCAGATAAATACAATAAGCTAGTCAGTTGCGAACTGAACTATTGTTCCTGTGTTATTATTTTGGTAAGAGAAAAGAGGAGATCCCTGAATGCGTAAGTCGTGTCACATCTAGGTCATATTCTAAAAGAAGTAACGTTTCGATACAGGAATTGAAATATGAATTGTAAAAAAGTTTGAAGTAACAACTGGTTAGTTTTACAAAATCCTTCTAACTTGCAGTTGCAGTTTCTGCTCAGAATGTAATTAGGTCATTAGTGACTTCACTATATCTTTGTTCTTCATCCACGATGAAGTCATGTGTTACTGGCATCTTGCGTGCATGCGAGAACCTATCTTTACAAGGATAATTACAGCTAACACATTATATACTGTGACGTTGGTCATTTGCTTGCGAAAATAAAATTTCACCTGCTAAGCCTGAAAACAGTACGTAATTGAAAAAAAAATGTATGGACTTAAGAAATCTTGGTTAGAGAATATTCAATAAAACGTCTTGATATTTAACATTCAAAACAAGACAGTGTATAGAAGGAGCCAACAATGAACCGTCAGTCGTAATGGCAATCAGATGTACTGACAGCATTCTGCCAAAAGGAGAAATGTAACCTTTATTTCCTATAATCATGTTGTTTCTATGTAGTTCGAAAACCATCCCTGTTCACCACAATCAGAATCTTCCAATAAGCATATCGTGTCCTTTAAATCATTGTCACCGCCTTTCACGATCTTTGTCACTCGAGGACCGTCATCTTTCTCATTACAAATCTGTGTATAACTGACAGAATAGTGTAACACAATTCATCAGTTACAGCTGGGCATAGTGGAAATAGAAGGGTTCTTAGTGACACATTAGGCTACATCAGATTATCGAACAAGCCAATAAGACGTCGGGAACAGCGGCATCTTACCAAATGTGAAAAGGTAATCGCGAGGAACGAAAGAAAGAAAACGGAAAAATGGAGGACTACTTTAATTATACACGAATGCAGAACTAACTGTTGTTGCCTATTTCTTGTTGCGGAATAGTAGTGTTGGTATCACAGTTTGTATAAGTTACTTTGCTTGTAGTATACAGTCTTCCATGTCATGATGAAATAATAACAGAATATTTTGTACAAGATGTCTAAAAGTTTTTATATTATCACGAACTGAAACGTGTGTTTAGCAAGGAAAAATGTATGCCGATTGTTAAGAGAGCTGTGTTATCACTTCGGAAGAGATTTCTCTCGGTAACTTGCTTAGAAATTTTTCGTATTTATTGTCACTATATGACCCATGTACTCGATGCTCTTTTCTACATTTCGTTCGACTGTTTCTTGAAAACCAAATCATTATCATGGTCTTTCACGTGCTAAAAATTTGCAGAGAAGTGTGTAAGGGGTACGTATTGTGTGACATAGGAAAGTCAACAGCTGGCCCTAAGCGTGGTGAAAATGTGTCCCATAACTTGCTGAAACAAGTTTCCTAGATCTCTAATAGCAGCATCTCTTTGTTCCTTAATCTAGTTTTACCATTGACTCACGACTTGTACAGAATGTTAGAGGTCAATAATAACATTAACAAAAGTTCGGTTTTTGCTGTCTGAGCTCTAAGTTTGGATTCGCATTCTTTGAACCGTATTTCAGATGCCAGTTTGCTGCTTTTAGGCGTTCGTTACTGTTTAATTGTAACCAGAACTATATCTTTCAGAGCTGGCATGGTCAAAATAATATCATCGCATTCTTGGTGTTTCTGATCAATTTTGAAACCTCACTGCAAAAGCTGCATTACGTTCTAATCGTAAGTGACACGAACGTGTGTATCGCTCCTGAGACAAGTGCAATGGATAATTTCTTAGTTTTCGATATCTCGAAATATCATTTCATATGTGAGCAATCATAGCATACAAGATGACAACATTTCCATAGGGAAACTGAATGTGTCACGTAAAACTTACTTGAACTTGGAACAGCGAAGCATTTGACCAACCATGCTTCATGACACTCGCAAACTGATTAATTTGGCACTACATGTTATGTAGTAGCGATAAATTATTAATTTCAATATGAATTTTTGCTTTCTAACGATCTTTAAGACAAACTGATTTCAAAATTTCGAATCAAGCTGTCATTTAAGTTTGTAATGCGCAGATGAAAGACCATACTTATTGTTTGATGAAATATCTTAATTAGATATAATCAGTAAACCAAACATTATTTGAAATCAAATACAATTTGTACAAATATTTGTTACAAATACTAGCTGTGTGTCTTTTCTGCGCTTCGTAGTTCATGTGGTTGGAATATGTCCCTATCTCCATAAAACTCTGGTCTCCACCACGTGCTTGACGCGAGACTAAATATTTTAGCCATTTTAAGGTTTACGATTAAACGGAGTTTTGTAAAAAATTTCATAATTTCGTATAGAGACGTATGTGGTTCACATATGGATAAAACGCAGATTGCGTTTCACGGAATGCTGTACAAATGTTAATTTTGCATGTTTATGCTGTTACTAACTGGGGCCTCAGGTATGAAAGTGTTTAGAAGTAAACAAGACACCTATTAGTAGGACACGTCTGTCGTACTGGCGTTCGAGAACCACAGGGACACAAGACGATGACCATAATGTAGATCACCGCTACTTGTTTGCAAAGATTTGCCCCTTGACTACAACTATTAAAATATATTCGTTCGCTTATCGTGTCCGACAGACTGCCTTGTTGAATTTTAGTTTTCTGTAGTACTCTTGTAATTTAGATTAATTCTAAGCAAAGTAAATAAAAATGGAAGAGATATTTCCAGGCTCCATGACCTGATCGCAGCATCTTCAAAAGGGCATTTCACTCCGTGCAACCAAAACTTTGGGATACCAGTAAGTCGAAGACACTTCCAGAACAACTGCACTCGCATCACGTGACATTCCCGCATCTGCACCTTCCAGCGGCAGTGGGAAACTAACGACATCCTGTTGTAGTTGGAGTACCAGCACATGTAGGTCAAATGCATTATCCCCATCATAAACTACTCGCTGACCCTTCAGCATTGTGCTGTGTCATTTTCAGTCACGAAAATGCTCTCCGGGAGTTACATTGCTTTCTATAATATTGTCAGTCGCCCTTCACCACCGACGCCTTGTAGAACAATCAACTGTAGGTTTATCTTTAGCATAGCTCACACTTTCATTTTAATCAAATTCCCCGAGTGCTCCATGACCTTCCGAAATTTAAAACTCCAAACGCAGCAGTAGTCACTAACCACAATACCTGAAACTAGTCTTAAACCACACAAAAGTCTTTCAAACAGCGGCCAGTCGTGATGGAGTACCACCTCGAAGTGATGCCGTGGTACACACTTCGTACAAATAATCTAACCGTATATTTCAACTGCTTTTTAGTCTAGATTCTCCTTCTGTGTACATCATACTTGTACTGAGTAACGGCGCTTTGCATGCAAGGTTATTGAATTTTGCACTTGTTTCATTCCTAGAGGAGAAGATTGAATAACTTCTTAATCCATAGGGAAATAATAAGAATACGAAAACATCGTACTCTGGAAAAAGCAGCATTACTAAACCACCATTATATATCATCAGAAGTTTAACTTTTTGACAAACAGTTGCTGTAGTCCCTAGTTTGAATGTTGCAATGTAGTGCATCACAATCCCGTTCTTGGAGGCACTAAATTTTTCCCTTACTTTTAGTTGAAAGTCTTATAGGATGGATACTTTTAGTTGGAAGCTTTAGAGGATGGAATTCACTTTAAAAGGAACGGAGAAAATGAAGTCTCTCATGTGATGCAGTTCCATTTAAGGTTAGACGCAGTTTTAGAGTGTGCGGAAAATCACAATAATTTTTACGTCGATGAATCTGCTACACTTTCAATACGTCATTAGTTCTTTGCAATTTAGCAACGTTGACGTCTTGCATGGGTGTAAGACGATCGGATCCTTTAGAAGATAGGCTACTGGTTACAGATATTGCATCATTTTCTGTATATATAACTTAACTTTACAGAAATTTAAAGGCACCTCGAGGATTCGTTGATGATGTACAAACAGTTAATAGCATTCACCTACACAATTTGAAGCATCTTAGGTCCTAAACCGACTGATTTTAAAATCAGCTTCTTTGCGGAGAAGCCAACAAAGAACAGCGAGAAACCTGAGCTCGAAAATTCGACGTCACCCTGCAACCTGGGAGCAGTGGAAAAGGTCGACGAGGCATGTGAAAGAGAAACACTGGGGACGAGGAAGTGGTTTCCTGAGCAGGGAGACCGGGCCGCTGGCCAAACCAAGCGGCGCCGCATTATCTCGCGCCATCAGCGCCTGTCGGCAACCCTCGGCCGTCTCAAACAGCATATCACTGCCACCGTCACAAGTGCGTTGAGCAAAAGGCCACAGCACTTCGTACAAGGAATGACGACTAGTCTTCATAAGATACTTCTCAGCCCTGTCTAAATCAGTTGGTATTACTGTTTAGTATTACACGACCACATTTCGTCTTTTGCCTTATTTGTTATTAATTTGGTTTCGGTTTTTACCGCATCGGTACATTAATGTAACCGTGATAGCGTTACGGAGATGTTTAGCAAACTCAAGTGGCAGACTCTGCAAGAGAGGCGCTCTGCATCACGGTGTAGCTTGCTCGCCAGGTTTCGAGAGGGTGCGTTTCTGGATGAGGTATCGAATATATTGCTTCCCCCTACTTATACCTCCCGAGGAAATCACGAATGTAAAATTAGAGAGATTCGAGCGCGCACGGAGGCTTTCAGACGGTCGTTCTTCCCGCGAACCATACGCGACTGGAACAGAAAAGGGAGGTAATGACAGTGGCACGTAAAGTGCCCTCCGCCACACACCGTTGGGTGGCTTGCGGAGTGTAAATTTAGATGTAGATGTAGAATGTTATTCCTTGTGGGACACAGACAGGAATTCTGTAGTTTGATGCACTCAGTTTTTCTTCACTCCTGACTGCAGTGTTCGAGAAATTGTTGGCTAATTGGTAAACTCGCGGGAAGACAAAGATGAGGATTGGTTATGCGTACTGGTTCGCAGTAGCTTTATGTAGTAGTTATCGTCCTTCAAGAATTTTCCTCCTAAAATACTGTTCGTCTGTATAATACGTTGCTCTCATTTGACCTGAAAATGAAGATCGAATGTTCAGAATAACGCAGTGCGATTCCGATATCCATTTACTGACGCTTTTACTCTCGCAAAACGAGTTCTGGTGCGGTGTCCATCATTTGGGCCTTGTGCTGTTTCTTCTCATTTTTAAATAGCTGGGTAAAAGTGCAACAATTCTGTGGGAGGCATGTACTTGCACAGTTGTGGATATAGTGTGGAGGACCGTGTCTTGACGCATTTTCTCCGTTGCTTAAGGCTGACCAGTAGGTTCAAGTGTTGTTTAGTGGCCACTGCTAACTAAAATTGCTTCGTTTCTGTTCCATCGCGGTGTATCCATTTCTACGCAACTGTGTCACTCCAGAGAGTTGATGCACGTTTGCCACTTACTAAAAATTTAAAAGAAAGAGTATAAACCACTGAAAATGGGTGTTTAGTCCAGCTCGGGGGTATAAAATCATTAGTACGTTGCTGTCATTACGGATTCACGCAATCGAAAAGCGGCCAGCAGCTTGTATCCTCGCCATTGTGGATGAAGGAAACAAAAAATTATGTTCTCGTAACTATTGAAAATTGAAGCTCTTGTAGTGTGTAATCCGTGGTGTGCTTAGGAGAGTTTTAGCATCCTTCAGGAACCGTCGAGAGAGACGTAAAGCTAGAGGGTCACCACGATTGATTTCTCGTAGGAGCACTTCACGCTGTAGCGAAAAAATGCCAGAGAAGTTGAAGCGAGCTCGAGAGAGGGCACGTCGACGCCACGAACGCTACAGAAGCGTCTAGACTGTAGTGAGTGCAGCGTCGGGGATCCTGGGCCGCTACTCACTGGTTGAGCGTGCGGTCGTTGGAGCCGGTGGTGGAGGTGCCGGTGTCGTGGTGGCGGCGCTCCTTGTGGACGATGCCCATGAGCTTCATCCACGGGTTGTTCTGGGCGTGCCCGCCCATGCCGCCCGTCTGCCACATGGTGTCGGCTGGTGGCGCGGCCGAGCCGACACATCCGATAACGCGCGCGGGCCACTGCTACTACCTGCCCATGCCGCGGCCGACGTCCAACTGGGGCCCGCTGCGCCTCGGCGCGCCGCCGCCGCCGCCGCCGCCAGCGCACGCGTGCGCACCTCACACCGCCACCGGCAGCGGCGGGCGGCGAGGAGGCGCGCACCGGCAGCGGCGGCGCCCGCCACGTGCTCCGCCATTCATAGCACGCGCCCGCTGCCCGCTGCCGGCTGCGCGCCGCCACTTCAAAGGCGCGCCGCCTTTGCGGCCACATGCCGATTCTGGACTGATTGGTTTCTCCTCCTGGCTTCGCGTCTTCCAGCTTCCCGTTTCACGGTGCCGAGCCAAAATAAATGAGGCTTTGAGGTCAAATACGGGACTTGTCACAATTCTTGCGGTATATGAATTATTACTGTAGTTGTTATTTTCACACTATTGCACATCTGTTGGTTCTGAACTAGAATTTGATCATGAACCGTGAATTTACTTTCAAAATCTTTTCTTAAAGAACTTACTTTACTTACTAGCGATTCATCAAGAACATTAACACATTTAATTACACTAGGTGAGCGGGGAAGTAGTTGCCAGGGAGTAACTGATGAAAATGACATTTCCTTTAACAAATCGGAATTTGATTCATAAAACCCTTTTCAAAAACAGATTTAAGATCTATAAGCAGAAAAGCACCCTCGAAATATCAAGTTACAATTTTTATTTAGAGGCAGAAAGAACAAGCCTTCGGGCTGAGAAGCTTGCCACTCTCTTTCAACACAGCCGTAGCCACCCACGACCGCTCACAACAACCTCTGAAAGACTACACTGGTGCAAATCTGCAACAGACCAGATTACTTTAAACTAAAAATTTTAACAACTCACACAATCACAGTAACCATGCACCCCGTAAGAGGGATAGAAATGGTACAAACACTCACATTAAAATTATTTGCCACCGAAAGTGCAATCTGTTTTCAAAAGGACTCTTACGGTCGAAGGGTGGCAACTTTATAAAAATGACTATTTAAATAAAACCCATGAAATTCATTCTTATATAAAACGTACAACATGCTCTACATTACACATATACCGCCTCGCAAGATGATAGGCAAGATAAAAACATGTTTCAGGAATTCGGCCTTTACACCTTAATTCTATAAATTCATTAACACCGAATCTGACAAACATGACAGAGGCAGCTATTAACGTATGGAAGATTGACAGGGGGATTACTGAACAACCCGAACCGCAGATTGCTCTAACCCTCCCCAACTCCACAAGGGAAAAACGGACCACCCAATCCACAAATAACTACCTTCCCACAGGTGGGCAAACGGGGAAGAATGGTGGGGCGACCGTAAAACAAAGCGGCTGGTGACCTCACCAAGAAAACAAGTAGAATTTAACTAGTAAATGAAACAACATATCTCCAATCACTTCACTTCTAATAAATTGCGATTTCTGGCGAAGACCTGGCGCAGCACCCCCAACGCTCTCCCGAACCGTCCGCTGCCAGCCGCTTCAGTGGACGCAGGAAGGCGCGCCGATCTCTCGTCTCACGGCGTCGCAGCTCGCCCCCGGCCATCCCGATGTCGTGGTTTCACTCCTGTTGCTCTCGTGTCAACCGCGAAGCCACTACCCCTTTCTATACGGCGCGGCCCACTGGACTCACATGGGGACCCCACATGCACCGACGCTCAAGGCGGCCAAGTCATCTCGTGTCTCAGTGCGCGATCGACCAACCGACCGATCCAACCGTCAATGACAGTTGCCCGAGCAACTCGTGCAGACTGGCGGCCTAACGCGCAGACTCAGATGCAGGAACTCAGCCCCGACCGGGCGGCCACTAGCTGAGTTCTGTTACTGGCGGAGTGTCAAGACTCTCATCTTCTGGCTTAAAGTTTGATCCAAACGACAGACATACTGATCTGCAGCTCTTTGTCTGTATCAAAATGCTACCCTCATAGGCGGCGGTTCAGGTGCGCAAAGAGATGAGAATCTGAGGAAGCCAAGTTCGGGCTTCATGGTCAAGCATTTCATACCGAAAAATGTGCAGAAGAGTCGTCGTTGCGGCTGCAGTGTGTGGCCGAGCATTGTGATGATGGATAATGCTTGATGATAACATTCTTCTTCGCTTGTTCTAAATTACCCTTCATACACGATTTTCTCGTATCGTTTCATCCTATCGCTGAAGAACGTCATCAGTTGACATTCGCTTCCTTCACTGAACACCTGCATCATGAATGTCTGTCTGTGCGTCCTACTTCAAAGATGCAAAGATGGTGCACATTTGCCGCAGTTAGCTGTCACACAGGACAGTTACGTTCTGTGGGCTGCATGGAATCAGGCGAAACCCCTCAGCATGAGGAATAGAATGACAGCACACACTTCATACCTGTAGTGGTGGTGCAAGGGGGGGGGGGGGGGGGCACTATTGTTTTAGATGTGTTTACGTGCTCACTGTGCACTCGAAACTAAAAAGAGCGACGTGACGCGATAGACGGGAATACTAGAGACACTGTACAACATATCTGCACGAAGATTCATTGGATTTTCACTTTGATTTTCATTTCACGATTGATCTAACCTTAAAAAAATAGCCCTCATATAATGATTATGTCTTTTTGTTTGTCAGTGTGGAACTCTAAAAATGTAATCATTTTAGGTTCCTGTGGCGTAAATGTGGTCTCACATCTGAAAGTTGCTATACTGACAGCAAGTGCTTGATGATGTGCATATTGAAGTGATGTGAATTGCCAGCGTGGTCCTGCTGTATCGACTGCTTAACTGTGCGGCGAGTCCAGCGAGAGTCATTGACACCTTACAGCAAGGGTAGCGAGACTACAGATACAGATAGCCCCAAAGAAGAGGCTAGTGAATCGCAGCCAGTATATAGCAAGGCCGGCCGGCGGGATGCACGTCGCGCCAGACGTTGCTATCCTCCTCCATCCTGACCATGAAACGCACCCAGAGGTCTACCTAGCCTTCTAAACAAAATGTTTTCCTCTATTTTCGTCTCCCCACTCCTTCCCTTCACTTTCCAACAGCATTTTTTTTGGTTTCTCTATCCCGTCACTTCCCCCACACTTTCTTTTGAAAATAATATCTTACAATACCGTACAACACATCCTCAAAATCAATAAATTCCACTTCTGATTCACCCCCAGTTGTTGACAGTCCCATTGTGCACTAACAGAATGAATAATAATGTCAAATATCCCTGAAATCCATATTTTTTATCAACGTAATCATCATGAATACAAATCCTAAAGATAATAGTTGTTACTGTAACTTATAATCCATATACAATTTAATATCGTTTTGCTGTACTTTTTAAGTCCCTCCGGGTGGCGAGTGGACGTACCTATTACTGCTAAAAGTTCATACTACGACTGTGGGGACCGAAGAGAATAAATCAAGATTCCAGCAATGATTCGAGCAATGCTTAATGTAGTGATTCGGGCTAGATTTGAATCTAAGGACTCAACTATGAGAGAGGCAGTTGACTGATATACACTGAACGATGTGGAGCAGTGGCAAGACCACTGGACTCTGATGCATCAGTTAGAGGATATGAAAATGATTAAAGATTGAATAACTTAAAATATGGACTTCATGCTTGTGAAACTCATAAAAAGTTGAGTGAGATAAATAACGAAATTTGTAAGTTGAGATTTCTTTACAATGATCCCTCTAGAATTTCAAGTATACCACATACCAGTGCTTATTATTTAAAATATCCCAAGTCTGGTACATATTAGGGATTAAGAATTAGCATCAAGTCCTTTATTTGAAATTAGTAAATCTAAAATTATTGAAGTATTGGCTGCAACTTAACACAGGAATTTTTAAAAATTTCATATAAGTTGTTAGAAATTAATTTTTTTTCTATTGTAATGAAACTTCACTACTTTTTTGTGCCATTTTTATTTATAAATTCAACAGTATGCAGTTTTTTTGGAAAAAGACTGTTTCAAGTTACGCAGAATGGAAAGTGTAACATTTCCTGAAAATCTGAATAAAATTTTTGGAAACGAAAGAACAAAATGTTTAATGCATTCCAGGTCCATAGGATGGATTACTGTCATCTTCTGCAAACTCTTCCTCTAGTTTCCTCTTTGTCCTCCTGTTAATCTGTCTCGAATTTTTAAACTATTTATAGTCCTGTCAGCAGCCCGAAGACGTTCCTTGTCATGTTGACACCTACCTCCATTCCCATATTTCGAAATACTTTGCACTTAACAACGTTCTCATCATTGAAAGTAGCAACAGCACCGTACAAGGCGAAGTGAAGTGTTTCTGTTCCAACAAACACAGTATTGGGGATTCTTGACCATACAACACTATTTAGACTTTCATTGGTTTTCAGTCTTTCCATCAACACACTTTTTCAGCAGTTCAGGTGCTGATAAGTCTCTGAAATTCGGTTCTATCACCTTCATTACCGCATCAGGCAGACTATGTTCATGAGTGTACACTTCACGAGTTAGCAATCATTTGTGGTACAAACCAACTGTTTTCTCCTTTGGGACGCTAGTAATGAAGGGGACTTTTATCGATGTATGAAAAAAACAGCCCACTCAGCCTTCTTCATTTCATCGATATCGTGTGCGTTTTACCTAATAGCCATTCCCTAATAGTTCGTATTTTGTCAGTTACACTGTAAACGTGTCCAGTACAGACAAATTTCTGCTCGACAACATCACCATATGGCTTAAATTCCTGAATATGTTTGAAACTTTTAGAACCACCGTCACCAAGGAAATTCACATATCGCGCTTTATCACACGCAACAGAACGTAGAAATATAGTAGCAACACCAGCCACTTTCCTTCACTACTCCCACTACAGTTGGCCAGGCAGTTAATTTCATGTGTACCTTTACTTTTTTTTGTGGACACCTACAATATTTAGATATTACTGCTACATCTAAAAATTTGCCTGTATACATATTGGTGGCAGATACTACACTATGAAAAGCTGTGTGTCCCCTGAAACTTGGTTGGTAGGTACTCAGAGAGAGCACAGGATAAGGTTACGATTGTGGATGGGACCGTAAACAGTTACTGTGAGTTGCCCAATCAATTTTATTTTTCTAAGAACCACTGATTTGCACATTGCTTTAGAAGATCACAATTAGACAATATCGCTGAAGGCCTAGTTAAAGAAAACTTGAGGTACTTTCTGGGCTGAGCGTCCAAAACCACACCAAAAATTAGAACGGCTGAAGGCCTGGCTTAGAAATCAAAACAATTAAAAATAGAAGGTAATTTTTTAAAAAAAACATGCAATTGAAAACAATTAGCGTCTGAAGGCCTACACTACACGTCTGAAGAACAACTATAATTAAAACACCTTAATAAATAATTTTTCTAACCAAGTAATTTCTTTGTAAACTTACAACAGAACGGCCGAAAGCTTAATTAAAGAAACATTAACTTATTGCACGGCTGAAGGCTACAAACAAATTTGAAACAATGGCTGAACGCCTGAACTACAAGTCAGACAGACAATTTAAAATAAACCCCTTCCTACTTATAAAAATTCTCCTTTTAAGGATACACACGGCTAAAGGCCTTATTAAAAGGGGTTCATGTAAATCCTCGGCTGAAGGCCACACACAACAAATCGAACAACTAACGGCTTAGGGCCTGGATTACAAACAATTTCAGATAGAACAAATTTTAAGGAAAAAATTTTTGAAAATAAAATGAATCTTCAAAATTTTAATTTAACACGGCTGAAGGCCTTTATGTAAATTTAAAGTAACTGAATTAACACACGGCTGAAGTCCTCGCAGAATACTTCAAACTAAAATGAAAATCACAATCTATAACAAACAGAACAAGTGGTGCTCAGAAGTGTTCCTAGGGTCGGCCTGAGAAGGTAGCTCCGACGTAAGGTGAGGTGAGACAGGCAGCCAAGAGCTGAAGTTAAATAATCGGATGGCATCCAAAACTAGGGATGGCCCAAGGACCGACCAACAATTTAACCAATTCCCTTCCGTCCGACCAACGGCACAACGATGGAAATTATCGGCCAAGGACGAGAATACGAACAGCAGTACGTCTTCAGAAATTGGCGTCTAAAAACAGCCAAGGGAACAATAACCGCTCTAAGCAAAATATGAACCAAATAACTTAGAGGTTGTCGAAGTACACGCCGTGCCGGACAGCATCAACACAAGGGAAGGCACACTGCTGGAAAACTACACTGACGACCAGGGCATGTAACTGGGGCGTTAACGGCCACGGGGAAGAAAATACCGCTGGTGTACTTCACTGGCAAGTAACAGTCAATTTAATAATTAATTACAATATAGGAAGACTGCTGCAAGATTTCGCCAACAACACATCATACGTTGCTGCTAGCCCGAACGGCCCAGGGAGCAACAACTCGGTAATGAACAAAGAGATGTCACAGTCGTTGAGGTTTCATAACAGTTTAACTGATCACTCAGCCTCAGTATCCAGGTTCGGTAGGTAACGAACTTTGTCACTCTCGCAGCTAGCTCATCACGACCCGACAGCGCGTGCACGCTGCCAGCCGTCCTGGCCTGGCCGCGCCCAGCGGACACTTCCTCGTTGCTCTGTCCTCAACCGACTGACCATGACACACACCTTCCACCACCCGGAAATACAAGTAGTCATACCAAAGATAGTACGACAGTACTAGTATCGGTAAGTGCTGCTGCTGCCAGTCAAGGAGGCAAGCCAGCAACTTCGTTATGCCAGTAAGTAATTAAGAAACAAGACGCCGCTCGAAGTGACAAAATGCCAAAGAACAAATGGCAGAACGCGAGCCACACATGGCTCACCCGTTTATACCAGGTACCATCTAATGCGGCAGTCAAGTCTGTATTACCACTGTTTTCTGTTACTGTCTCTTCCTCAGCTTTCTTCATAGATTCTACACAGACATCTTCTACTACGGACCCTAGAAACCTATTACAGTTCATAAACTTGGTTGAGGGATTTGGAAGATTCATCAAGCAACAGAAAACTGCATCTGCAATAGCATCCTCACCAATTGTACGCAAGGCACAAACAAATCTCATATTGTATTCATTGATTTTGCTACCATATCCTTCATTTAGAGTTACTTTGACACTGTTCCAAAAGGTGGTCATGTATGAACACTCACCAGACTTCATTCACTGGAAAGTCCTGCGTAATTTTTATACAGTGTTCCAGACCGACTTCACTACACTGAATACATCTTATACATTCACAAAAATTCCGTTGAGAACTGACATATCGAATATTTCATTCACATTTGATTCCCCCGTAAAACACTCATACCTTTCACTAACTGAACCTAGCTTCCTCTGCAAAGCACTTCCTTTCCCACTTTCACAGCAGTGGGCAGATGTACCTACAAAGTTAGGTTCACACACTTGGTTATCATCTTTTTTGTTTACGGTAACAACACCTTCGTTTGGCTTTCCAACATTTCTCCTTTTCTTAAAGCCTTCAAAGGATTTCTAGTCACTTTACGTTTACCCATGATTATCCTTCAATAAAACAGACTTCAATGAACAAAATTCACTACGAATATTTTCAGGACTAGAAAAGAGTAAATAAACATGAAACACATGAGAGTCTAGTGAGCGATATATCTCTATCACAGGTTAGCCACAACACTTATTTTATAACACTTATTTTCTCTCACATCACTAAAATGTACGTGATGAGAATGTAGATTCATGAGTATAACATTTGACAGCAGTTTAACAGCGCCATGAACATATTTCAAAAGTATTTTAAAAATAGATGTAGTCTTCTGAACTGAATAAATTACATATCAATTAAAAGGGGAAAGCCCTTAAAATTTTAAAATGCAAAAAAGTAAAGAATTGAACATTTTATAATTTTGAACGTTTCCGGAGCCTGTTAACGCATCAGAATATCTATCATGTTTCTCTACCATACGATAATTACGACTCACACTGGACCTCATTGAGTAGCCCCACTTTAATTATAATCATCCAGTGTAATAAGTCTGTTTAAAAACGCAACAAGCAACAAGTGCTGTCCGGATCTTCACTGTTGAGGAAGTTCAGTTACAGAGTTGAAGACGGTTAACAAATCAAACAAAATGTTCCTTTGTTACGAGCCACCGGCGGCCATGGGTCCCTTATATCAAAATATTCGTATTTATCCCACGACAACCTCCGAAATGTTGGTGTAGTACGGGTTTGCCATGTATAAGGTACGTTACAACTCATAACCTGCTAGAATGTTAGCTCCCAGAGGGCAGAACCAGTGGCCACGCGGGGGACAGTGGGTGGAGCTGAAGCTATTGCAGAAACCGCACGAGGCCGGGGCGTTGCGGCAGGCGTCACGACCTGCGGCTGCGGCTGCGGCTGCGTTGGTGGCGGCGCGGGAGGCGTGGGCCCGCCGCAGCTCCCTCAGGGTCCGCGGTTGCAGCACCGCCGTCATTACGATACACCACACCCCACCTGCCTTACTGCCTGTCACTTGCCACCACATTCACGTTTATATGTAATACAATTTGTAGAAGACGAACACGGTATAAGGACTAACTCGCACTCGCTGTGGTGTTTACGAGTAAGGCCGGTGTGGATTTTCCTGGCCTGATCGAATATCGATTTCTCGAGCGTGAGCTGCTTTTGACAAAAGTGTATGTAAGTCGGCTGTCCGATTTCGTTACCGCAAAATTCTCATCTTCATAATTCACCTGTTCGGATTTCATCTGCGCCATGAAGATGAAGTAATGAAACCTTTTCTTATAATTTTCAATAAAGAGAGAGTACACACCCCTCACACTCGAGGATAGCATAACGAGCCAAATACTTTCAAAGAGCTTTATTTTAACTCCATTCTCGTTTCGGCTTATCATGCCTATCTTCATATAACTAAATTTTTGAATCACAGTAATTTGTTCATAAGCAACGTGCCATTCGATCCTCACTACCTAAGAATATTTAAGTATTTAGAACCAATTTATATGTTCCGTGAAAGCTAACGTGCCTGAATTTAATAAGACAAAATCAGATACTTGCGTACACTTATATTTGTTGGAGTGCGTGGCGTTTCGCCTTGTTTTTGTCCTTCCGTCCTTCAGAATGATGTATAAAATATTGATGTGTAAATAATACGATCATACTAAACAGAGAGCCGGCCGAAGTGGCCGTGCGGTTAAAGGCGCTGCAGTCTGGAACCGCAAGACCGCTACGGTCGCAGGTTCGAATCCTGCCTCGGGCATGGATGTTTGTGATGTCCTTAGGTTAGTTAGGTTTAACTAGTTCTAAGTTCTAGGGGACTAATGACCTCAGAAGTTGAGTCCCATAGTGCTCAGAGCCATTTGAACCATTTGAACTAAACAGAGAAGTATGCTACATAAAGAGTTTACAATATTAAATTTAAAGCAGTAGAGCTGCCGCAAATTGCATGTAACTTTTCCTTACTGACATGTATCACTCGACAGACCCAATTAACTTCAGAAATTAAGCAGCCAAGCACCATACGTTAAATAAAGAGTTTGGACGAAAATATGGAAACCCCACAAAGACAACATATCATCATTCCTAGTACGGTGAATGTAACTCGTTGGCATTCAAACAGCTTGCAGTCTTCTAACAATTGAAAAATACAGAACCTGTATGCTGTTCAAGAGAACCTTTCAACACTCCTTCTGCAAAGTAGTGGCAAGTTTAGGTAACGATGATGCAGGCAGATGGTGATCGCGCATCCATCTCTCCCAACTAGACCACAAGTTGTCAATAACATTGATATCTGATGTGTGTGGTGTCCAGGGGAGAGGAGACAATTGATTCTGTCCTGGACGATACGAGCTGTGTGAACAGGGGCCCTGTCGACTTGGAACACAGCGTTCCCACTGAGGAACAAACATTGTACCATGGACGGATCTGATCAGCCCAAATGGTCACACAGTTCTTGGCAGTATTGCGGCCTTGCAGAACAATCATGGGGCCTGTGGAGTACGACGATATGCCTGCCCAAAACATCACCGAAGCCCCACCATTTCACTCTTGGGACGCCAACTCGACCAGAAGTTGGAAACAGTGGGAAACAAAACTCATCCGAGCAAATAAGTTTCTCCCATTGCTTCACATCCCAAGTTTTATGACTTCAGCGCCGTGTTTTGTGGTTACGGACATTTGAATCCCTTATGTGTAATTTTAGGCCCTGCAAAATTGTTCAAATCGCTCTGAGCACTATTGGACTTAACTGCTGTGGTCATCAGTCCCCTAGAACTTAGAACTACTTAAACCTAACTAACCTAAGGTCATCACATACATCCATGCCCGAGGCAGTATTCGAATAGCGGTGGCGCGGTTCCAGACTGTAGCGCCTAGAACCGCTCGGCCACTCCGGCCGGCTTAGGCCCTGAAATTCTCTGCTTATGGAACTCCCTTCGTGTTGTTTTGGTGCTGGCAGGGGTTCTCAAATGCGACATTCTGTCCTGCAGTGACTTTTGCAGCTATCTTATTTTTCGTCAGAACCCTCTTCAATGACCTTCCGTCACTATCACTCAGTACAGTTACGTCCGCTCTGTTACATAACCGATTTTTTCCGCTACCGCTGCAGGCATTATAAATATTTGAAACGGTGCCTCCTGAAACACTAAACACTGCAGCTACCTTGATTACCGATGCACCAAAAATTTTCCCACATTAGAATTCACTTAGCTCCGGCACGGTGCTGCTCCGTTATGCTTTAAAAACAGATTTGAAGTATTGGCTATCGCTGAAAATAAGCCTGAGCCAGCATGGGATGACTCGCCTGTTAAGACTGTAGTTGATCTTGCTGAGAGATCCAGGGAAGCCTGGAGGGTGGGAGTGCTTGTCACTGGGTACACCAATGTCATGCGGGTGAGGCTTCGTCGACTCTGTGACGGTCTTGGCTGCAGATTTCTAGACTTGCGCTATTGGGTGGGGAATTGTAGGACGCCCCTTGATAGGTCAGGGGTGCACTACACAAAGGAAGTGGGTACTCGGGTAGCAGAGTACTTGTGGCGTGCACATGGGCGTTTTTTAGGCTAGGCAGTAGTGTGGGGTGTCCTGATGAACACTCACCAGTCGACGGGCAGGTAGGGAAATCAGGACGCGCTCACTGTAAAGACACTTCAGCTATCAAGATATTAGCAGTAAATTTTCAGAGTGTTCGGATAAAGTTCCTGAATTTACTGCCCTCCAGGAAGCGTGTGGCGCGCAAATTATTCTCGGGACTGAGACCTGGCTGAACCCTGAAATAGGAAGTTCTGAAATATTTAGTGAGGGTTGGAACGTGTATCGGAAAGACAGATTATACACCGTAGGATGTGGTGTCTTCATTGCAGTTGACAAAAATGTTGTGTCTACTGAGGTCGAAGTAGAGTGTGATTGTGAAGTTATCTGGACACGTTTAACAGGGCTAGGAGAAATAAAGTTAATTGTTGGGTGTTATTACCGGCCAACAGGATCCACCGTGACAGTTCTAGAATCATTCAGAGGGAGTCTACACTCTGTATCGCAGAAGTACCCGGATCATGCTATATTAGTCGGAGGCGACTTCTACCTATCTAGTATAGACTGGGATGTCTATGGATTCATTACAGGTGGTACAGGCAAGCCATCGTGTGAATTACTTTTGAACACATTATCCGAAAACTGTCTTGAGCAGCTAAATCGACAGCCAACGCGTAATGGAAATATTTTAGGTCTGGTAGCGACGAACAGACCAGACCTCATCGACGGTGACAGTGTTGACACAGAGATTAGTGATCATGATGATGTCATTACGACTATGGTTACGAAAGTTAAAAAGTCGGTCAAGAAGGCTAGGAGAGTATTCTTACTAGAAAGGGCAGATAAGCAGTTATTAGCATCCCACTTAGTAAATGAATCGACTTCATTTACTTCCCTGTTGATGGGCGTGGAAGAATTATGGGCAAATTTTAAACACATTGTAAATCAGGCATTGGACAAGTATGTGCCGAAAAAGTGGGCTATGGACGGAAAAGACCCACCGTGGTTTAACAGCGCAATTCGGAGAATGCTCAGGAAGCAAAGACAGCTGCACTAGCGGTACAAGAAAGATCGGGAGAATGAGGACAGGCAAAAGTTAGTAGAGATTCGTGCTGCTGTAAAAAGAGCGATGCGCGAAGCATACTACCACTACCACCGTCATACCTTAGCAAAAGATCTTGCTGAAAACCCAAGGAAATTCTGGTCTTACGTAAAATCGGTAAGCGGGTCGAAGGCTTCCATCCAGTCACTCACTGATCAGTGTGACCTGGCAACGGAAGACAGCAAAACGAAAGCTGAAGTTTTAAATTGAGCGTTTGAGAAATCTTTCACGCAGGAGGATCGTACAAACATACCGCCGTTTGAGTCTCGTACAGATTCCCGTATGGAGGACATAGTGATAGACATCCCTGGGGTTGTGAAGGAGCTGAATGGGTTGAAAATAAATAAATCGCCAGGTCCTGATGGGATTCCAATTCGGTTTTACAGAGAGTACTCTTCTGCATTGGCTCCTTACTTAGCTTGCATTTATCGCGAATCTTTTGCCCAACGTAAAGTTCCGAGCGACTGGAAAAAAGCGCAGGTGACGCCTGTATATAAGAAGGGTAGAACGACGGATCCTCAACATTACAGACCAATATCCTTAACATCGGTTTGTTGCAGGATTCTCGAACATATTCTCAGTTCGAATATAATGAATTTCATTGAGACAGAGAAATTGCTGTCCATGCATCAGCACGGCTTTAGAAAGCATCGCTCCTGCGAAACGCAACTCGCCCTTTTTTCACATGATATCTTGCGAACCATGGATGAAGGGTATCAGACGGATACCATATTCCTTGACTTTCGGAAAGCGTTTGACTTGGTGCCCCACTGCAGACTCCTAACTAAGGTACGAGCATATGGAATTGGTTCCCATATATGTGAGTGGCTCGAAGACTTCTTAAGTAATAGAACCCAGTACGTTGTCCTCGATGGTGAGTGTTCATCGGAGGTGAGGGTATCATCTGGAGTGCCCCAGGGAAGTGTGGTAGGTCCGCTGTTGTTGTCTATCTACATAAATGATCTTTTGGATAGTGTAGATAGCAATGTGCGGCTGTTTGCTGATGCTGCTGTGGTGTACGGGAAGGTCTCGTCGTTGAGTGACTGTAGGAGGATACAAGATGAGTTGGACAGGATTTGTGATTGGTGTAAAGAATGGCAGCTAACTCTAAATATAGATAAATGAAAATTAATGCAGGTGAATAGGAAAAAGAATCCCGTAATGTTTGAATACTCCATTAGTAGTGTAGCGCTTGACACAGTCACGTCGATTAAATATTTGGGCGTAACATTGCAGAGCGATATGAAGTGCGACAAGCATGTAATAGCAGTTGTGGGGAAGGCGGATAGTCGTCTTCGGTTCATTGATAGAATTTTGGGAAGATTCTTCTGTAAAGGAGACCCATTATAAAACACTAATACGACCTATTCTTGAGTACTGCTCGAGCGTTTGGGATCCCTATCAGGTCGGATTGACGGAGGACATAGAAGTAATTCAGAGGCGGGCTGCTATATTTGTTACTAATAGGTTTCATCATCACGTGAGTGTTACGGAAATGCTTCAGGAACTCAGGTGGGAGTCTCTAGAGGAAAGGAGGCGTTCTTTTTGTGAATTGCTACTGAGGAAATTTAGAGAACCAGCATTTGTGGCTGACTGCAGTACAATTTTACTGCCACCAACTTATATTTCGCGGAAAGACCAGAAAGATAAGAGAGATTAGGGCTCGTACAGAGGCATATAGGCAGTCATTTTTCCCTCGTTCTGTTTGGGAGCGGAACGGGGAGAGAAGATGCTAGTTGTGGTACGAGGTACCCTCCGCCACGCACCGTATGGTGGATTGCGGAGTATGTATGTAGATGTAGATGTAGATGGAGACACTCAGAAAAATAGCGGGTAGGTCGGAAAAGTAAGGCCAGTGTCCACTCTGCTTGCTTTCCGGGGCGGCTCGTCCGAATGGTTCAAATGGCTCTAAGCACTATGGGACTCAACATCTGAGGTCAGCAGTCCCAGGCTCGTCCGAGATGTGGAGCGGGCTCTGCTAGCAGCGTCTGAGGGCACTGGGTGCAACCAGCTGCGTATCGTGGTTGAGGTCGGGACGAATGACGCCAACCGCCTCGGTTCAGAGGCCGTCCCTGTTCCTGCAGGCAGCTGGCTGATTTGGTGAAGACAGCTAGCCTTGTTAACGGGGCGGAAGCAGAACGATTCTTTTGTGGCGCTGTTCGTCGAACAGATGACAGTCGTCTGGTGTAGTGCCGAATGGAAGGCTTAAGCCAGAGGCTCAGACGATGCTGTGACAATCTTGCATGCAGATATCTCTACCTCCGCTATTGGGTGAAGAAATGTAGAACCTCCTTGACAGGATAGAGGTACATTACTCGCAGGAAGCGGCTACTACGGTAGCGGGGTACGTCTGGTGCGCGCACGTTGGTTTTTTTTAGCATACAAAAAATCCAGCTACGGGCCCATAAGATGAGTTCCGATTCTAGAGAGGACAGCATTCGTCACAGCAGATCCGAGAAAGAAATTATTTTGTTAACTGCTGAAGCATCTATGGAAAGCTCTCAGAATTAGTTTCCATTATAAACAGTAACAATGTCCACTAAGTGTTAGAGACACAAAGATCCCTGTCCCTAGATGTTAACTGTTCGCCTCAGTAGCATAGAGAAAGCGTTACCGCCTACCACACAGGGGGGCTCGGGTTCGATTCCCGGCAGGGGAGTGGGTGTTGTGTGTCCATCATCATTGACTCGCAAGTCGCTGATGTGGCGTCACCTAAAAAGGACTTGCAATACGGCGGCCGAACTCCCTCACATGGGGCCTCCCGGCCATACCAGATGTTAACAGCAATGAAATGCAGAACTCCGACTGAAATATATATCGCAAAGACAAGTTGTATTTGTAGCTATAAGAAATACGGTATTATCTAATAACAGTATTACAGATTGAGAATGCGAAATAATTTGGGTGAAGATGAGTGTTGAATGTGGATAAGACATGGTCATAGGATCCTTTTATAGATCTCCTGCTCTTATCAGTAGTAGTGGCGGAAGATTTGTGGGGAACTTGGAGAAAATTTCCGTAAATTTCCTCCTCCAGTTATGGTTTTAGGTGGAGATTTCAACATACCAGCTATAGACTGAGAGACTCAAACGGTTAGGGTTGGATGGTACGGACAGGGATTCGTGTCAAACTGTTCTAAGTGCTTAATCCTAAAATTACTTTGAGCAAATAACCAGAGAACGAACTCGTCTTAGACCTGCTGGGGACAAATGTACCCGAACTTTTCGACGTAGTTATCATAGAAAATGAAATCAGTGATTGATTGAGAAGGCCGTTACAGCATCACTTGACGCGGCTGTAACAAGGAATACAAAGAAAGATAGGAAGTTCTTTATTTTTAGCAAGAGCAACAAGAAAGTTTTCAGGTTATCTGACAAGCGAGTGTAAAAATTTCATGTCCAACACCAACAATGTAGAGCATCAACGGACGAGGTTCAAGAACACTGAACAATACACCTTAGACAGAACGTTCCGCTCAAAGTTGTGAGAGATGGTAAAGACCCGTCATGGTTCGACAACCGTGTTAGAAAACTTCTATGAAAGAAAAGAGGGCTTCGAAGAAACTTTTAACGTAACCAAAGCCTCCCATACAAACAAAAACCAGGCGAAGCCAAATTAGCGTAAAGACGGCCATTCCCGAAGCGTTCATCGAATTCGAAAGTAAAAATCTACCTACCGGCGGGACAGAAAATCCGAGATAATTTTGGTCTTATATAAAGTCAGTGAGCTGGTCTAAGCCATCTGTCCAGATGCTTTGCCGGCCAGAGTGGCCGAGCGGTTCTAGGCGCTACAGTCTGGAACCGCGCGACAGCTACGGTCGCATGTTCGAATTCTGCCTCGGGCATGAATGTGTGTGATGTCCTTGGGTTGGTTAGGTTTAAGTAGTTCTAAGTTCTAGTGGACTGATGACCTCAGAAGTTAAGTACCATAGTGCTCAGAGCCATTTGAACCAGATGCTCTGTGACCATAATGGCACTGAAACGGAGGATGACATGGGAAAGGCTGAAATACTAAACTTTTTTACGAAATTTTTTCACAGAAGATCGCGCTATAGTTCGTCCTTCAAATCGTCGCGCGAAATAAAACATCTCTGATATCGAAATAAGTAACCATTGGATTGAAAACCAACTGAAATCGTCCAACAAGCGAACGGCCACTAGATCTGATGGACCACCATTTCGTTTCTTGTGGGTTAACGAGCATTGCGCTCTCACTTAAATATATGGCCGAAAGAGTCAGCCTACAGGAATTGTGAAACGAACCCTGTCGTCCAAGACCGCGTGCCACAAAGGGCGCAGATTCGCCACGAGATGCCGAAACTCACAGGCGTCTATTGTCTATTGAGGCCTAAGCGCTGTAGTGGAGAAGGCTTTTGTGGCCAAGGAGACGTAGCAGTGTTAAATATGGCCTTAAAGACAAACATTTGTGAAAACTATTTAACTCTGTAGTAATTCAGGGAATGAAGCCGCAGTAATTTTAATCTGCCATCCTCCTTAAATTTTGCTGGTGATCCCAATGGAACTTGAATATTGATCATATCTATAATAGTTCACGATTTAGTGTCAAAGTGAAATTAACGAATTTTGTAACAAAGACCTAAATACTAAAATCCGAACGCTTTGGTCGATCTTAACGATCGACATTTCATATAGAAGTGCATCATTTATGTGACAAACATGGTAAATATCAACTGCGTAACTTTATTCGTTTAAAAGAAATAGTAAATTTAAATTATCAGTATTTATGTTAAGCATCAGATCATCATTTCCTCCACACAAAACACATAGAACGATGACAGAATGACACCTTATTGAATCATTAGGTAATAGAACATTTGTTGTAAAGTTTAGTGCATAATAGTTACTTTTGTTCTTTATTCATTTATCAGAAAGCACATTGGTGCAAGGCTACTGGCCGTGACATTCAAAGCTAAGAATTTAACGTTCATTATGTAATGGATATTATTGTTAATTTATTTAGAACGTGGAAGTGGTCAAATGAAAAGTAATGTAGAATAAGATGTAGCCAATCAGATGGACGGTTTCAGGAAAGGGAACTGTGCTAGTCAGTTGAGCGAAGATGTTCGGCGCGCGGGAATCGCGGTCGGAGACGGGCATAGGGCAGTTCTGGTCTAGACACTAAAGAGTACATTTCTGGTCGAAACACCAAAGGAACAGTTCCGATGCGGACGCGAAAGCGGACGGTTGTCTTTAGGCAGCTAGGAAGTGAAACAACTTACAAAATTTCGCGTTGTGTGATATCACGGGACTTTGTCTCTGAGCGGTGAGCAGCCAACGCATGGAGTAAAGTCTAACTTTTCGCGAAGATAACTTGTATTTCGCGAAGAGACAATGATCGAACTGCGTCAAACGGATATGCGCTCGAGTGTAACAATAACTCTAAATACAACCACTTTCGCTATTAGTTTGCTTTCTGAATAAACGTTGTTCTAACCAAATCGTAACTGTGTGGCCTACATTATTTATGGGTCGTTAACTTATTTCCCGTCCGCCCTTCGTGGTCTCGCGGTAGCGTTTTCGCTTCCCGAGCACGGGGTCCCGGGTTCGATTCCCGGCGGGGTCAGGGATATTTCCTGCCTCGAGATGACTGGGTGTTGTTGTGTCGTCTTCATCATCATCATTCATCCCCATTACGGTCGGAGGAAGGCAATGGCAAACCACCTCCATTCGGACCTTGCCTAGTAAGGCGGTGCGGGTTTCCCGTATCGTTCCCCTACGCTCCGTAAAGAAGCATGGGACTTCATTTCCATTTCAACTTAGTTCCCGATATTATTATTGCTGTTATTATATATTATAGTAACCATGTGTTTCGCAAACTTGCCATCAACCAGACAATTTAAGCAAAGGGCCAAAAATGTCTAATTTAAGGCCTGTAATGCGACACGTGCGGTTCAGCCCCTAGACGACTTTGAGCCAAGACATTTCGACGAAGAGGAACCGCATGTGAGCCCGAACAGCTTTGAGATGTTAGCTCGCATTCTGCATACAGTATGCGAAAGAACTTGCCCCATATCTAGCAGTAGTGCACTGTAGGACTCGAGAGGAGCGAAGCGTTTCTAATTGTAGTAAACAAGCATTGGTCATTCCCGTTTTCAAGAAGGCTCGTCAAACAAACACACTCAACTCTACGCTTATATCTCCGACGTTAGTCTGTTGTAGAATATTTACCTCCGTAGGGATGAACTTTGGTTTCGAAAACTATCGTTGTGTGAAACCTAGCTCGCTCTTTTCGTTCAGGAGACTCAGAAAGCAATAGATACAAGCGCACAGATAAATGTCGTATTTCTTTACTTCCAGAAGGCTTCGATACAGATCCGTACTGCCATCTGATGAACAAAATACTAGCATACGGATCATCAGACCAACGGCGTGATTGAAGGGTTTCTAGCAAACAGAAGACAGCTTGTTATTCTCAAAGGAGAAAAGTTCTCAGATATAAAATTAAATTCTGACTTTTCGCAAGGGAATGTTATAGGACCATTACGTTTCACAATAATATATACAAGTGACCTAGTGCAGAAGGTCGTAAGTTCCACGAGGCTTTTCGCGGATATTCTGTTGTGTACAGAGAAGTCACAATACTGGAAGATCGGCAGTCAACCGAAGGTTGGTGCGGCGTGTGGCAATTGACCCTCAACATAAATAAATGTCACGTATTACATAAACTTAGACAGAAAGACCTGTTATTGTATGATTGCATGATTTTCCATAAAATAACTAAGACCGATTTGAAGTGGGACAGCAACACAAAATTAATCGTGATTAAGGCAGATTCCAGACAGACTCACTGCAAGAATTCTCAGGAAATGTAATCCATCAACAATGGAGGTAGCTTACAAAACATGCGTTCGAACAATAGATAAATACTGCTAGCCAGCCTGGGATTCGTACAGCAAGGGATTCATAGGTGAAAGAGAGAAGATTCCAAGAAGAGCAGCACGTGTTGTTTCAGGTTCATTTGTTAAGCACGAAAGTGTCACCGAATAGTTCAGATTCCTCCATTGTCAGATGCTGCAAAAAAGACGTTTTGTATCACGGTACGGTTTACTGCTAAAGTTCAGAGAGCGTACTTTGCTGGAAAGGTCAACAATTATTTTGGTTCCTCCTTCGTGTACGTATCTCGCGAAAAGTCGATGGAGATAAAAACAGAGAGATTCGATCCCACGCGGAGGCTTAGTAGCAACCAATCTTCACGTGAACCATTCGAGACAGGAACAGGAAAATAAGGACGTGAAACTGGTGCACAAAGTTACTCTGTGACACACCATGAGATCGAGAGTCTAGGTGCAGATGTGGGCCTGATACAGAAACTCTGTTTGTGTAAAGGGGATGTGTTAGGCCTGCGAGGACCTGGTGGTAAGTTGATTTGTGCTGCCACCACGGAAAATCCATTTTTGTCAAGAATGGAATGCTATTCATGCAATGGAAGACTCTTGTTCCAAGGTCTCTGTGACCAGAAAGATGAAACACTGAGGATGCAAGCACGAGGGAATCTGTACTGGTGTCGACTTATCATCTTTACGAGGTCAGGAGACCTCCTTCCCAGGAGACTGGTAGACAGTTAATCGCGGTTGAATGAACCTCACGATTCCACCTCCTGGAATAGAGAAAGGCAAGAAGTTGGTTGGTTGGTTTGTGGGATTAAAGGGACCAGACTGCAATGGTCATCGGTCCCTTTTTCCAAGAAAGTAAAACCGCCCAAGGAGCATAAAAAAAAACGAACAGCAGGGAAGACGTCAGACGACACAGGACGAGAAAGACGCCGACAGAGAGCAGACAAAACAAAGTAAAACACACAAAGTGTGACGGTGGGTGGCCGACCATTGAGAAAAAAAGAGGAAAAGCCAACCACCAAGAACACATTAAAAACCTCAGTTTGAAATCAGGGGCTAAAAGCCACAATCAACACTAAAAAACAAACACTCAGATTAAACTGTAAAAACCCCCTGCCCGAATAAAACGCAAAACTAAGTCCACCATGGCGGAGTCATCTAGTAAAAGGGCAGGGAGCGTATCAGGCAGCGCAAATGTCTGCCTGAGCACAGTTAAAAGCGGACAAGTTAATAAAATGTGCACCACCGTCAAAACCGCCCCACAGCGACAGAGAGGCGGGTCCTCACGACGCAATAAATAACTGTGAGACAGTCGGGTGTGGCCAATGCGGAGCCGACAAAGAACAACTGAATCTCTGCGAGTGGCTCGCATGGATGACTGCCACACACGCGTCGTCGCCTTGAGAGAACGGAGTTTGTTTGGCGTGGGCAGATTGCGCCATTCAGTGTCCCAAAGCGAGAGAACTTCGCGGCGGAAGACTGCCCGCAAATCAGTCTCCGGGAGGCCAATGTCCAGGGTGGGTTCAGTGGTGGCCTGTTTGGCCAGGCGGTCAACATTCTCATTGCCCGGGATACCGACGTGACCGGGGGTCCACACGAAGACCACAGAGCGGCCGCAACGCGCAAGAGTATGCAGGGACTCATGGATAGCCAGCACCAGACGAGAACGAGGAAAACACTGGTCGAGAGCTCGTAAACCGCTCAGGGAATCGCTACAGATAACGAAGGACTCACCTGAGCAGGAGCGGATATACTCTAGGGCACGAAAGATGGCGACCAGCTCAGCAGTGTAAACGCTGCAGCCATCCGGCAAGGAACGTTGTTCGGAATGGTCCCCTAGAGTTAGCGCATACCCGACACGACCAGCAACCATCGAACCGTCGGTGTAAACAATGCCAGAGCCCTGATACGTGGCCAGGATGGAATAAAAGCGGCGGCGGAAGGCCTCTGGAGGGACCGAGTCCTTCGAGCCCTGTGCCAAGTCGAGCCGAAGGCAAGGGCGAGGAACACACCACGGGGGTGTACGCAGAGGCGCCCGGAAAGGAGGTGGAACAGGGAAAAACCCAAGCCCGCAGAGAAGCTCTTTGACGCGGACCGCTATTGTACAACCAGAGCGGGGCCGACGTTCTGGCAGACGGACGACCGATCGCGGGAACAGGAGACGATAGTTAGGATGCCCGGGCGAGCTTAGAACATGGGCAGCATAAGCGGCCAGCAAACGTTGACGTCGGAACCGCAGTGGAGGTACACCTGCCTCCACTAGTACGCTGTCCACAGGGCTGGTGCGGAAAGCACCAGTGGCAAGGCGTATCCCGCTGTGGAGAATTGGGTCCAGCACCCGTAACGCAGATGGGGAAGCTGAGCCATAAGCCAGGCTCCCATAATCCAGGCGGGACTGGATTAACGCCTGGTAGAGCCGTAACAGGGTAGAGCGGCCGGCGCCCCAGCGGGTGTGGCTCAAACATCGCAGAGCATTGAGATGCCGCCAACACGCCTGTTTGAGCTGCCGGAAATGAGGCAGCCAAGTCAACCGGGCATCGAAAACCACCCCCAAAAACCTGTGGGTCTCCACCACAGCAAGCAGTTCGTCGGCAAGATAAAGCCGCGGCTCAGGATGGACTGTTCGGCGCTGGCAGAAATGCATAACGCGGGTCTTGGCTGCCGAAAACTGAAACCCATGCGCTACAGCCCAAGACTGCGCCTTGCGGATAGCGCCCTGTAGCTGACGTTCAACAGCTGCAATGCCAGTAGAGCTGTAGTAAAGGCAAAAGTCGTCAGCATACAGGGAAGCGGAGACAGAAGTTCCCACGGCCGCAGCAAGCCCGTTAATGGCTATTAAAAACAGACAGACACTTAAAACAGAACCCTGTGGCACACCGTTCTCCTGGACGTGGGAGGAACTATACGAGGCCGCGACTTGCACGCGGAAGGTACGACACGACAGAAAATTGCGGATAAAATTCGGCAGAGGACCACGAAGACCCCATCCATGAAGCGTAGAAAGGATGTGATGACGCCATGTCGTATCGTACGCCTTCCGCATGTCGAAAAAGACAGCGACCAGGTGGTGACGGCGGGCAAAGGCAGCACGGATGGCCGACTCCAGGCTCACCAGATTGTCGGTGGCGGAGCGGCCTTTACGGAACCCACCCTGAGACGGAGCCAGAAGGCCCCGAGACTCCAGTACCCAATTCAAGCGCCGGCTCACCAACCGTTCAAGCAACTTGCAAAGAACGTTGGTGAGGCTAATGGGACGGTAGCTGTCCACCTCCAGAGGGTTCTTTCCAGGTTTCAAAACGGGGATGACAATGCCTTCCCGCCATTGCGACGGAAACTCCCCCTCGACCCAAAGACGGTTGTAAAGATCGAGAAGGCGCCGCTGGCAGTCCACTGAAAGGTGTTTCAGCATCTGACAGTGGATGCCATCTGGCCCAGGAGCGGTATCAGGGCAAGCAGCTAGGGCACTGCGAAATTCCCACTCACTGAATGGAGCATTGTAAGATTCTGGGTGGTTGGTGCGAAACGAAAGGCTCCGACGTTCCATCCGCTCTTTAATGGAGCGGAAGGCCTGGGGGTAATTCGCAGAAGCGGAACTCATAGCAAAATGCTCTGCTAAGCGATTTTCAATGACGTCGGAGTCAGTACAAACTGCTCCATTCAGTGAGAGCGCAGGGACGCTGACAGGTGGCCGATAGCCGTAGACGCGTCGAATCTTGGCCCAGACCTGCGATGGAGTGACATGGAGGCCAATGGTGGACACATACCGCTCCGAGCACTCCTTCTTGCCTTGGCGGATAAGGAGGCGGGCCCGCGCACGCAGCCGTTTGAAGGCGATAAGGTGGTCTATGGAGGGATGTCGCTTGTGACGCTGGAGCGCCCGCCGGCGATCTTTAATCGCTTCAGCGATCGCAGGCGACCACCAAGGCACAGCCTTCCGCCGAGGGGACCCAGAAGAACGGGGAATGGCAGATTCGGCGGCAGTAACGATGCCGGTGGTGACCGATTGAACCACCGCATCAATGTCATCAGTAGAGAGAGGCTCAAAAGCGGCAGTGGAGGAGAACAAGTCCCAGTCAGCCTTATTCATAGCCCATCTGCTAGGGCGCCCAGAAGAGTGACGCTGTGGTAGTGACAAAAGGAGCGGAAAGTGGTCACTACCACACAGGTCGTCATGCACACTCCATTGGACAGACGGTAAGAGGCTATGGCTACAGATTGAAAGGTCAATGGCGGAGTAGGTGCCATGCGCCACACTGAAGTGTGTGAAGGCACCATCATTTAACAGCGAGAGATCGAGCTGCGACAATAAATGCTCAACGATGGCGCCTCGACCTGTTGCCACTGACCCACCCCACAGAGGGCTATGGGCGTTGAAGTCGCCCAATAGCAAGAAAGGTGGCGGCAATTGGGCGACCAGTGCAGCCAGGACATGCTGCGAGACATCACCATCCGGTGGAAGGTAAAGACTGCAGAGGGTAACAGCCTGTGGCGTCCACACCCGTACAGCGACAGCCTCTAAAGGCGTCTGGAGAGGGACAGACTCGCTGTGCAGAGTGTGAAGGACATATATGCAGACGCCACCACACACCCTTTCATAAGCTGCTCGGTTCTTATAATAACCCCGATAGCCACGGAGGGCGGGGGTTCGCATTGCTGGAAACCAAGTTTCATGGAGAGCAATGCAGAAGAAAGGGTGAAGGCTGATAAGTTGGCGGAGCTCAGCTAGATGGTGGAAGAAACCGCTGCAGTTCCACTGGAGGATGGTATTGGCCATGGCTGGGAAAGGCGTGACGGGACTGGGAAGGCAGATTACGCCGCCGGGTCACCTGCTGCCTCCGATTGAGCACCCGCGCTAGTGCTATTCATGGCGTCTGAGGGACCGGCGAGATCCATGTCCTCAGCGGACGCCAGAATCTCCACCTCGTCCTCAGACGCAGAGCTGGATGGTTGCGGTGGGGTGGCTGCCACCGCGAGTTCCTTGGGCTTAGAGCTCTTCTTCTTTGGTTTCTCACGCTGCTCCTTGGGTTTAACTGGCTGGGAGGGCTTCACCGATTCAGTCTCTGGGACTGAGGAGGATCGTGAAGCCCTTCGACCAGCTGATTGTGGGCACTTACGCCACTGTCGGTCGTCAGCCTTCCCGCTGGTGGAAACCTGGGAAGGGAGGGACCCAAGGGATCCCTTGCGAGCGTGAGAAGCCGAAGAAGTGGGACACTTCTCCGGCTTAGAAGCAGGGACGGACGTCCCTGATGGGGGGGATGGTGTTGCCCCTGAGGCAGGTGGCGCAGGAGCAACCCAGTGGGTAGAGCCCCCCACTGGCAAGGGGGCAGGAGGAGTTGTACCACTCAGCGATCCGGCCGGAAGTCGCGAAACTGATGGGGCGACCACAGGTGTTGTAGCAGCGGCATAGGAAGATGACGTTCTCACTGGATGTAATCGGTCGTATTTCCTTTTGGCCTCAGTATAAGTCAGTCTGTCCAGGGTCTTACATTCCATGATTTTGCGCTCTTTCTGGTATATTCTGCAGTCTGGCGAGCAAGGTGAATGGTGCTCCCCACAGTTGACGCAGATGGGAGGCGGGGCACATGGAGTATCGGGATGAGATGGGCGTCCGCAATCTCGACATGTGAGGCTGGAAGTGCAGCGGGAAGACATATGGCCGGACTTCCAGCACTTGAAGCACCGCATCGGGGGAGGGATATAGGGCTTGACGTCACATCGGTAGACCATCACCTTGACCTTTTCCGGTAACGTATCACCCTCGAAGGCCAAGATGAAGGCACCGGTAGCAACCTGATTGTCCCTCGGACCCCGATGAACGCGCCGGACGAAATGAACACCTCTACGTTCTAAGTTGGCGCGCAGCTCGTCATCAGACTGCAAAAGGAGGTCCCTATGGAAAATAACACCCTGGACCATATTCAAACTCTTATGTGGTGTAATGGTAACGTTAACATCCCCCAACTTGTCACATGCAAGTAATCTGCGTGACTGGGCGGAGGATGCCGTTTGTATCAGTACTGACCCAGAGCGCATTTTAGACAAGCTCTCCACCTCCCCAAACTTCTCCTCTAAATGCTCGACGAAGAACTGAGGCTTTGTGGAGAGAAAAGACTCCCCATCAGCTCTCGTGCAAACTAAGAATCGAGGCGAATAACTGTTACCTCCAGCCTGAGACTTACGCTCTTCCCACGGCGTGGCCAGGGAGGGGAACGTTTTTGGGTCGTACTTCTGAGCATTAAATTGAGCCCGAGAACGCTTAGAGACTGCTGGCGGCTGGCCGCCAGCGAGAGATGATGTACCACGCTTCATTGCGGGTCATCCGCCCTGATGCCACCTACTCCGACCAAGGGCCCTCCCCACGGGCGCCACCCAGCCGCAGCAATAGCCACCTGGCAGGACGGCCATTGCCGGGAGTCCTGATGCCCCAAGGAGATGGGCATCTACTCCTTGGCATACGTGGGGAGTTAACGGCGCAGGCATCAGTAGAGCGATCTCTGTGTTGTCAGGGGGCTACAACCAAGAGGGTACATGGCGGCCCCACCACAACAGGCTGGCTACCGTGCTGGATCTTAGGTGCAAAACTGTCCAAGGTCGTCGTCGCAGTTAAAAGAAACACTGCAGAGTGCAGCGTGGTAATCGCCCAAGAGATCGAAAACGAGCGGGACACCATTGCAACGACGAGAAAGCCGGCTAAAGGTCTAATTGCACGACGGATACAGTGCACCATGTAAGGCGCCCTTCCCCAATTGGCTCGCTCTTCGGAATAATTTAGAAAGATGGAGGTCAAACCCGAGAGCGGACCTGCACATAAGGCCGAAACAGTTGAGACTCCTTTTAGTCGCCTCTTACGACAGGCAGGAATACCGCGGGCCTATTCTAACCCCAAACCCGCAGGGGGAAAAGGCAAGAAGTAACTGATATATCTTTTGGCTCTATCTTAATGAGTAGTCACATCAAACAATGCCATGTTTCCATCCTTATCTGGCCACTGTATGAGAAATTTTGAGCTGAAAAGGACGTTAAACAGACCGTGTCCTACAGCAATACTGGGAAAAGAGAATGGGACTCATATAGGAGAGACAAACTCACACTTATCTAAAATTGGAACTTTGATAAGAAATCCTGCATACCTTGAGGAAATAGCAGATGAAGCGACGTCGGCCGTTATGATCTCGTACTCAGAAAACTGTCCAGTAACCAAGAAGCGCACAAACAGATATGCACCTTGGTGAAACAATACTCTGGAGTTGCAATTGAAGTAGGTAAAAAGAGTGTTCAACTTTGTAAGAAGGAAAGGACAGTGGAAAATACATCGGGAGGGTCTTGCCTAACTTATGTTGGCGGGAATCCTACGGCTCTTGCCGCATCCCTAATTTCAGCCTCCATAATAACCTATTTTGTGGGTCGCCAACGATAAGATATCTGTTGGTCATATTCATTTCTAAGTCTTGAATTCATCTGAGTCACGATCTTTCGCTGCGTCTTCTGTTTGTCGGTCTGTATTCAAATATATTTTTGGGTATTATCTCTTGTCCCATACTCACTGGGTATCCAAATCATAAAAGTTTTCTGCGTTCTGTTTCATGCATTATAGTATGTTTCTTGTGAGTTACTTCCAGAACATCCTCATTTGTTCTATGTTCCTATCGAGAGATCCTCTATGCACGTTACGACTATCATTTCAGCATTTTCAAACTTCTCGCGGATCTTTTCTCTAATCATCAGTACAAACTATTGACGGTAATTGCCTCAATAATGGATTTATATACGAGTACATTAAGTTTCGTTTTTAATCAATTTTTTCTGAACCAGAAAAGAGGTCAATCTCGATGTTTCTCTCTTTCTCGACATCAACCTGTTTCTCAAGTAATTTTTATGTGCTCCATTTTTATTTATTTTTTTGCTCCCTAGGTATCTGTAACTTTCGCAATTACCGAGGCTTACGCTGATGTTTCAAGATGTGTGGATTGTGTTCCCGTGGGTAGCCATTCTGTCTTCTTGATATTCTTCTTTACTCCTCTTTTATACATTCTTTTATCAATTTTTTTTCACCATCTGCGATTTAAAGCGTATACACACTGTGCTCTTCTGAGTTCCCATTCCACTGCATTCATCTTTCCAGTTTTTCAAGAAGATTGGTAGACTTTTTTGAATAATGTCGGAGATGAACAACAACGCTGTTCCAATCTTTTATTTATTTTAAATGAGTTAGGTGTGGTAGATCCTACCCTTATTCTTCCGTGCACATCTTTGCTTATGTTATACGTAGTTCCTGTATATATAACGTTTCAATGCTCTATAGTTCCAGAGCTTCGAATAGCTTGGTTAGTGTGACGTTTTCATGTGCTTTTTCGAGATATATGAATAACAAATGTGTTTCAAAATTCCTTTCAGATCTTTCTTCCATCAATTGGCGATGGACGAATATATTATAAATACATGGTCTGTCTGCTCTAAATCCACTACGTTCTTGATGCCTACAATTTCTGCTTGCATTATGTTTATCAGAATCGTAACATACAATTTCCCCGTCGAAATAATTAAACTTATGTGCCTATTACTACAATGCAGTCTCTTCCCTTTTTTTTGTAAAATTAACATGGTACAGAAGTATTAAAATCCTCTGGTGCTCTTCACCATTCCTCTTCAGCATGCCAGCATTTCCCATAAAATACTTGGTTCCTATACCACTATCTCAATAAGAATGTCTCCTTGTGTAGCAAATTTATCATGTTTCATCTATTCTACAGACTTTTCTAATTCGTTCTGTGTCATTGGTTCGACACTCAAATTATCTGCATATTTTATCTGATATACTTCTTGTTTGTACTCGTTGCTATTCTTGCTCAACATTGTTTTGTAATACTCCTCTTCAGCCGTGCACGTTTTCGGTATTTAATCGAAAGCGCGACTTTCCCGTAGTTTAGCAACGGCTTGCGCGGTCTCCTGCATCGACTCGATGCCACCCTGGATCAGTTCGGTCTCAGTTGTAGGGCCTTCCAGCGGCATCGGATGTCGGCTGTGTGGCACACTGACGCTGCAAGCAACTACCGAAATTGAACAGAACTTCGAGCGAATCTCTGCAGTTCCAGTCTGACAGTTTACGTGCTTGTAAAACGTTGCTCTCGACTCTGGTGGAAAACGGTCTTGGTGCTTTGTCTGCTGTTTGGTATCTACAGAAGTATGCGAGCTACTACGGACAAGAAATACCCATTTGCTTACTTCGCTGGGTCGAGAAAACCATTTTCGACGTGCTACGGTTTCTTTCTATGCGCAAGATCGGGAGAAACACACTGGTTGCACTGGGTGATCACAATAATTTTAGGTTAAAATCAGTTACCTAGTAAAACTAGATGGCTCGAACCCGCAAGTGCTTCTGCAAGAAAAAATAAAAAATAATTATCACCCAAGCACATACGTAGCATGCATCTCGTTGAGCTTCCGTAAAATGTGGTTGGAAGTATTAACCAAATTGGCTATGTTAGGTCTGAGGGGTGCCAACGACGTCCGCTGCACTATCCCCAGTAATTCCGAGTTGATGTGAAGTTTATAAAAACAAATGTTGGCAGGCAGGAATAATTTTTTAGTGAACACAACACAGTTTTAACTAACTGGAGTTTATTTGAACTTGTTCAGGACAGATTTGACTGAAATACTGTTAAGTGTTCTTGATTTGACCTCAGATATTTACCAAGTTTGTTAAACAGAACCACTCAGATGTTAATTACAATCATTCAGCAATTATTCGCTTAGTGTTTCTTTTAAAATAGCTGAAACCCCAAGATGAACAAAGTTTCGAGCGGAGAATACTTCTGGAAAAGTAATAATAATAAACCAAACACAATCCGAAGTCCAACCGCAAGCTGAAATCACTATGTCCCACAGCGGTTGTTCAGAGTTAAAGTTCAACTAGCGCGCGAAATTTTCTACAAGTCTCACAAACGTACCACCGAGAATTCTTCAAAGTCCATGTGGCGTTCGCTGGGTTATTCAGTGGTTTGGTATTTAACTAATTTGTGATGAAAATGATAATCTTATTTTATTACATTGAGTAATTACTAAATAATTTTTCTCCCGGCTAAAGATTTGATCAAGTTGCTAAAGAACTCCAAGTTAACGTCGTGTTAAAGTGTTGTCTGTAAGTTGTGTGTCACTAAATCACAGTTCATACAACAGATTCTATACAACTATGGATTATGGTGGAAACAGTTATCTTCAGCAAAATGATCATTAAAACCACAGAATATCAGCCGCGGACAACTCTGACATATGTTACCTGAAACAATATTCTTCGCAACTCGTGCGTAATTAATTTCGGCTCCATACGTCAGCTAGATAAGTTTGTTATAACGATCGTGCTATGAGCACTGTTTTTAAAGAACCAATCTGATTTGAATTATTTTCATTAAAATGAGTTCGGAACCACCGGTGCACATTTATTTTTACACATTTGTATTACCTTCGGCATTTATATCTGCAGTTTCGTAATTTGAATTTGCCGCTGAGATAATTGTTAAGATGGCGGCAGACAATTGATACAGACTTTCTATTGTTAGAGCAAATAAGTAAGAATTTGAAATGCTTATTAAACGCTATAAATTACACTTTCGTATTGTGCACTATTTAGACTTCATCAAGCAAACATTTGATTTGTTTCTAAGGAAAACACAGACAAAAACGCGATACAAATCGCTATCATCAATGGCTGCGCTCGTTGCTGCGGAAAGAAATAAGTAACACAGATAATGCTTACTGAGAGAGAAATTAAAGTTACAAATAATTATTCACTCATATTTATAATAATAATAATGAACTCTATTTTCAAGTAATAATTAACAAATAATTACAATTTCTTAACAGACCTCAGTTTGATATGCGTCCGCAACTTACAAAACCCAACCAACAAAAGATTTATAAGTTTTCACTGTTTTTTCATACGTCGAATAGATCATGTTTGTAACTGTTAGAGGCATAATTTCCTCTCGTCGCAATGTAGCCAAAAATTTTTCAGGTGGATGTTACATCCAGCAGCACCCACAGCTGAAAATTACAAGTTCCACGCGACTTCGCGGTCCGAAAATATTCTAAGTCCAATTCGTGCACGGACTTTTGCCAATCATACGTGCTACCCCTTTCAACTCAACTGAATGACTGCCCCCCTACAACAGAAAATGGTCGCCCTTAAAAGCCCTCGGTTTGAAGACTCTTAAGTCAAATCAAGTTTGTTTACACATAAAATTTACGGTTACACCTAATATAGATACAATAAAATGCATGTAACAATTCTATTCACACGGAAATTTTCCGCTGAATTCAGATTCATCATCAGAATTTCTGTACGGGATTTTATTCTCATATTATTAAAATTTATGTGTTCTTCATATAGAACTTTTCATTATTTAAAATACTTTCAATGAATAAATAACTGATATTATTGTATTACCTATTTCCTTATGTCTACTTTTCCGTACTGCCGCTATCTTCATTGTTCCTATTTTTTATTTATCAAAATTCTGCATTTTTAATCACGAAAACAGCATTCCGGCTTCTCATTTGAATTTTTGAAATATGTAAAAAAAAGTTACATAGATATCTTAATACTACTCATTTAGACCTTTCATTTGACACCTCGTTCGTAAAATTTTGTCAAAGCATCTCCAAGATATACAATTTACAATCTTATTTAGTTATTAAAATATTCAATTTATTATAATTCAAATACTACCAGGGCTACTGGAGGCGCGTTTATAAGAGCACAGCCGGCTAATTTTCTGCTTTAAAAAGAGCCTACAAGCTCCTTTGTCTCACATTGTGATCAATTTTTATTCATTTATACATCATACATATACTTCAGCTCTATGCTAAAGCGGCCCGTAGAAAGCTCGCCATGAGCCAGCGTGCCGGCCGTTGAGTTTCCCCATCACGTAGCTGGACGCCAAACTGACCGTCCTCATTTCAAAGTACCGCCATCTGTCAGTCAGTGCCTAAACTAGGATGATTCTGCTGCTGTCAAGACGGCTGACAAACACCCATCTTAGATTTAAACACGCCAGATTCTCGACTGCCACTTTCCCACGATTTTTTCCAACGCCCCCCCCCCCCCCCCAAAGCCTGTCACCTCATAAGTTAAAAAAATGGTTCAAATGGCTCTGAGCACTATGGGACTTAACAGCTGAGGTCATCAGTCCCCTAGAACTTAGTACTACTTAAGCCTAACTAACCTAAGGACATCACACACATCCATGTCCGAGGCAGGATTGGTACCTGCGACCTAACGGTGGCGCGGTTCCAGACTAAAGCGCCTAGAACCGCTCAGTCACACCGGCACGCACCTCACAATTAGCAGGCATATGGACTTTCTTGGTTAGCATCTTATTGTGTAAACTGTGTGAAGCTAGTTGGAATTATTCGCTGTGCTATGTGGGTTCTTACACTGAGTGTTCTCTGCGTCATTTGACCCCAGTATTGCCAAGAAGCGTTTACTGGCATTTATATTCGTAATATTTTTTTTCTTTGATGTCGATTTCTGTCTATTGATATTGGTTTCTATGAGTAATTCATGAATATTATCAGTTGTGCCAGTATGTGCACTCACCACAAAGTCAAGTCCAATTTCCCTTGATTAATTGAATCGTTTGGGTGTTCTGGTTCAAACTATATTTATACCCATTTTAGCTGTTCTAATGTATCTCATCTGGGCTGGGCTGGGCTTGGTACGCAGGATCAAACATATTACCGTTAGTTTAAGCCAGCAAGGCGTAGTTTCTAAAATTTATTTGCGCATCATCCATTACCCATGTTTTTTATAGGGTTCTTTACCAGTAGCCCATTGTCTCCTAAGAGCTGGTATCTATATGTCCATTAGTGATAGTTTTTTGGCATACAACATCTGACAATGGAATTTTTTTCACTCTGTTTTAGTTAATACTGTGCTTGTTAATAGATGTTACGACAAAACCACTGGGGAATCGTGGGAGATAAAACTTAATAGTTTCGTTCCTACAATTAAATTGTTCAATTTCTAATTCTAAAATCGTACTGTTCATTTGTTTGCATTTATTCAAAATTTCCAGAATTGCTAAAGACGCACTGAAGAAATACATATATATTAGCAACACCATTTTTGTTAATAGTATCTTTTCTGGTTCCAGTGTTACTTTTTTTTAACCTGGCGTCTTACCACTCCCAGCTTCTCGCTAGCTACAGCATCCTACAGCATCAGTGGTGGACACGTAGGTGTGTGTGCTGTCATACCATAAATGGCATAAAGATTAAATTTACAGTTGAACTTTTTTTTTTTTTTTTTTTTGTTCTCTGGTGTATATTGATTAATTATTTTGTTAGGTTCTGTTTTCAGTCATGAATAGAACAGACTTATTGGGGATTAGACATCTTAAGAAAGAACAATTTCTCTGTGAGTTGAGTCGGAGGCAGCGTTAATGATTTAGCGTAGCACTTCCATGGTGCTCAGTGCAGCTGATCCCCGCTGCCGTTGGCGAGTTAGGTCAAGGTATCTGTTTGTCTGGAGTCGCTCGCCAGTGTACAGAGCAGCGTCGACCTACTCCAGAATAGTTGTATGTCGCAGTCTTAGTTATTTCGAGCGCAAGCTTTTCTGGGTCTCTTAAGTAATCGGGTACACCCTTTACGCAAAATCAATAGTGAAAGAAAGCATGGAGCAGAAATCAAAGAGTTTCAGGGAAAGGTTAGGGGCTTCAAAATCGTGATAATCAACTGCAGCAGAAAGAAGATTCTGACGAGGAAATAAGAGAAGAGGATAATGAAGAGTCTGTGTATATTTCACGAAAACGTGATGGTATGGAGATATCGAAATATTATAATCGTTTACCTAATCCTTTTGTGGGTTCTATGTAAGAGATTACTAAATTATCAATGGAGACTACTGACCAACAGCAGACGTTTTGTATTTGTCAGTGAAGTTGGAACAGCAGGCTACTTCCCTTGATGTTCACAATCTTGTGGTCCTTCATATTATTTCCAAAATAACTGGAGATAGGTTGGCTAGTATTACTGATCAGGTTATTCGATAAAAAAAAGGAGGGTACCTTGAGTGATTTACGTGGCAGTACTATTGAACAGAGTTTGTGAGAAGAACTGTGAAACAAATTAATTAATAAACGTTATTTCCGGGTACAAGATCAAGAACAACAAAATTGTGAATTACGTTGAGGATGTTGATATCCTCAATTAGCATTGTGTGTTGAGGTCAGCGAAAATCAGGATATTGGTAATATAACTGAAGGAATGCGACCGGAGGACCGTACAGGAGTGATTTTTGCTAACACATTCAGTAGTTTCCTTGACTTGGATCAAGTTGCGCCAGATACAGATACATCAGTTTTCAAGATCAGAAAAGGAGGGTCGCTGAAGTAAAGAAAATCTTGCCCGGTATCTCTTCCCATCCATACCCTTGGAGTAGTAACCGTAGACGAGACAATGGAAATTGTGGCAGGTATAATGCACCGGGCGTTTTACTCTGCAATGTCCCTTGCGATGCGATGCGAATAATGGCGGGTGATGACTGTGTTTGGGAAAGGCGAACAGGTTGGCCACCTGAGGGATGCAACCCCTATGTGGAATTATTAAGTCCTTCCTGCCCTTTATGCGTGCCGCACTTAACCACGAATAGGTCTGAGACTTTCTGGATTCTGGCAGCAACATTTCCTTGCTTAATTAAAATTATTATCTGAAGTACAGGAATATTTGTAAATTTCCCACTTTAAGACCACCGGATTAACAGGTTTTCACAATTAATGGCTGGTCATTACAGTTGTTGGGCGAGATACGAGTCAGTTTAAGAATTTAGCAATTGTCATGGCCTATTAACAACGGCCTTGCCGCAGCGATAACACCGGTTCCCGTCAGATCACCAAAATTAAGCGCTATCGGAATAGGCTACCACATGGATGGGTAACCATCCCGTCTGCCGAGCGCTGTTGGCAAGTGGGGTGCACTCAGCCCTTGTGAAGCAAACTGAGGAGCTACTTGATTGAGAACTAGTGGCTTCGGTCTCGTCAACTGACATACGGTCGAGAGAGCGGTGTGCTGACCACATGCCCCTCCATATCCGCATCCAGTGACGACTGTGGGCTGAGGAACATAGCGACCGGTCGGTATCGTTGGGCCTTCCTAGGCCTGTTCGGATGGAGTTTAGATTTTTTATGGCCCATTAAAGTATTTTCTGCCGAACACTTCTCTCGTGAGCTACTACTGGGCTGGGATTTCACGGACGAAACACAGTAAGGTATACTCATTTTACTAAGGTTTGAAGCTCTTCTTGATGTTCTTCCGTGTTTGCGATTTAAAAATGGGTTGTTTTGAAAATCAGCTTTATGCAAACACAAACACAAATTGTGTTTGAACAAGGCTGATTTTCAAAACAAACCAACTGAAAGGTATTTTTGAAAACGGAGCCATTGCTGGATCCTCACAGGTGCTTCATTGGCATGCGGGAGTGCGCTATTTCACGGTTTTTGATCTGATTTTGGCTTAGCGTCAGACACCTGTAGCCGAAGAACCCATTCCCCTCACTGTTTACTACAGAGTTCCGTTCGGATTGTCAGCCGATGCAACAGTCTTATCACGTTGGCTAGATTTCATTTAAGGCGAGCTGACATTCCGTTGTGTGAGTAATTATTGTGAGACTTGAAGCCAGCGGGGTGTAGCTTCTAAAATATATTTTCACATCTTCCATCCTAGCCCCTGTGTTTCCTAGTATTCTTTAATAGTGGCCCATTGCCTGCTCTGCGCTGATAATTAAATGTCCATTCATATTAGTTTGTTGGTATGTAGCACATGCTAATGGAAAACTTTTCTCTCTGTTTTAGTTGATACTTTCCTCCCTAATCTACATTGGGACTGAACCACCAGAGCGAGCTGAAGCATAATGTTTTACTGCATTCAGTTACACTGTTCAATTTCTAATTCTAAAATTGTACTCTTCATGTATTTTGCTTTTTCTCAGGTTTCTCAGTATTATTAACGACGTGCTAAAGGAATACATAAATATCTTCAGTACCATTTTTTTATAAATAAATTTTCTTCTCTGGTTCAAATTTTATTTTTGCGCCTTGGAATCTTACCAGTCCAAGTTCGTCAGTAACTCCCGCATTTCACCTTCTCCCGTACACTAATTAATGGATATTATCGTTTTCTAATCTGCCTACTGCAAGCTGTTTTATTGTTTAATAGGGATCTCTTACTTTGGTACTTCACATATACCTATTGACTTCCTCACATTATTTGTCTCACATCACCTGCTTTGCTCTTTAAGTATTCTTTTAACCTCTCTGTTCTACAATGTGTAGCACTTCCTGTCCTCCCTGTCATATCTACGTAACCACTTCCGGTACAGTTGTTTCTTCTCTTTCACAACTTTGTCAAAACCCTTTGTCCACCATTCCGGATTCATATTTTCATGAGCGTCATTTATTCCTAAGGTCTCTTGCGCTTCAATGTGAATGCAAACTTTCATCTCATTGTACAATATTAGTTCTGTGGATTCACTGATGTCGCTAATATTATTTAATTTGTAGGCCAATCTCGTCTTGTGTAGGAATTTGACACAGTGTTGTTGTGAATTTTCCAAATTTTATGTTGGTGCTCTTGCTATTTTACTCTTCTCTTCATTCTCAGCATTAGTGTTGCTTTCCTTACAGTTATTAGAACTTTTAATTTCACTATAAAACGGTCTAATCCACATTCTGCACTTCCGTAGACTCGAACAGTTTGCGTCTTTGATTCTGAATTTTGCAGTAGCATCATATAGTACAATCTGTTATGGCTCCTAAATTCTTTGGAAGTTGCACCCATATATATTTATGTATATCTTTGTGAGCGAAGTAGCAGTTCTTTGATCTTAAAGTCCATTCTTCTTCAGTTCTATAAGCATAATCCGCTAGTTCACGTGTTCCATTTCTCGTGCATACTCTTCTGATGCACTACTATTGATATTACTCTCTTTGCTCTTACACGTTTACTAACTCCACAATAAAAACAGATATACTGACCAACTCTCATTTCCTCTACCCTTCATTCTTGTTTGTGTTACAACACCAATGTCTATTTTCATTGTTTCCAATTCGTGAATATCCCTATCCTTTTTAGAGTTCAGACCTTTAATGTTCCTAATCTCATCGTCCGAAAACCTTCTCTTTTGTTCTGGTCGTTTATCTGAAATTCCTTTCTGTTCCGAGGCTTAGCGCTAAGATTTTTGTACAAATCTCTTGATTTCCAAATTATGCGTTAGTAGCCCATTGACTTAACCTCCACTTGGAGGACTAGTAATTTTTGTAGGGGTTATTCCCTTAACCGATATATTCCAGTTTTCAGGTGTCGGAAGGTCTCTTTTCGGCCTCTTCCGTCTGCTACATGACGCACATCCACTGTTGTACGCCATGCATTGCCCGCACGATACAACAAGGATATGCAAATAGGGCTTGTTGGCAGATGTATTACTTCAGTTGGCATTTCTCAAGGAGTAAGCAGGTATCGGGAGACCACATGATCTCCGAAACCCCTAACTAACCTTTAACCTCCCCTTGTCAAATACAACCTTACTATTAAACACGCGAAACTGTCATCCTTTGGAGCTACTGGTTTACTGATAACAAAAGGGAGGACTGGAAATCTATAAAAGAATTTGTCGATTTCAAAAAAATCCATTGGGCAGCAGGATCGTTTCAACCGCTCAAGTCAACAGCCTCAGACGGAATGTTTCCATCTCCACTGCAACAGGCAGGAAAGGGATTAAAGATTCCTATGCAGACCGTTCAGAGTCAGCCTAGCAGGAGGAATCATTGCTAATGCTTGGCGGACAGTGAAGGTCGTTTTCATTCCTAAGACAGAAAGAACGCATCATACCAAGGCTTAGGATAAGAGATCGCTCATTCCTCCTTCCTCGTAAAGACGTTAGAAAAAATTGTTTAGCCGAGCAGTTTAAGGCGCTGCAGTCATGGACTGTGCGGCTGGTCCCGGTGGAGGTTCGAGTCCTCCCTCGAGCATGGGTGAGTGCGTTTGTCCTTCGGATAATTTAGGTTAAGTAGTGTGTAAGCTTAGGGACTGATGACCTTAGCAGTTAAGTCCCATAAGATACACCACACATTTGAACATTTGAACAAAAAATGGTTAATGCCCTCGTTAGCAACTGGAGGTTAACTGAGATCCCCTCTACATGATAGTCAACGTGAATATCAAACAGGGAAATTTTGTGAAACGGCATTCACCAGTATATTGTAAAGGTAAAGAAAGGGCCGTACTTTCAGGAAATTTCTCTCTGCATCTTCCTGGATATTGAGAGGGCTTTTAGCAATACAGTCCTCGAATCCATGCTTAGAGCTGCAAAAGAGCATGGCCTTAACAGCGCTGTATGCAGGTGGATTAAGACCGTGCTGGGTATACGAAAGTCAGAAGCAAACACGAGGAATGTAAAAATGGTAAACAACACCACCAGAGACCGTCCACACGGGAAGAGTTTCGTCCCCTACACTATAGAAGCTAGTAGTCAAGAGTTAATACTAGGTGTTACTTTTGCAAGGATACACGGAGAGCCGGCCGCGGTGGCCGTGCGGTTCTAGGCGCTTCAGTCCGGAACCGCGAGACTGCTACGGCCGCAGGTTCGAATCCTGCCTCGGGCATGGATGTGTGTCATGTCCTTAGGTTAGTTAGGTTTAATTAGTTCTAAGTTCTAGGGGACTGATGACCTAAGTTGTTAAGTCCCATAGTGCTCAGAGCCATTTGAACCATTTTTGGTACACGGAGATTTAGTCATAATAATACTTGGAATATTTGCAAGTTCTTTCAGAACAACGGCAGAATGTGCTCTGAAAGTTGTGTAACACTGTTGTAGGAAAAACGATCTAAGGGTCAGTCCCAACGAAACTGTTTGTGGTACCGTTCACGAGGAGGTATATCCAGAACACGTATTGGAATATGAATCTTAAGCTTTTCAACGACAGTCGGCCAGTAGACGGGAAACTCAAGTATCGAGGTTAACCATGGTGCGAAATTATCACGGACCGCTCGTCTAAAGTACATATGTTCCACGGGTAAATGAGATCTTACGTGCACTAGAAAGGCTTATGGTAAAAACTGAGACACAAGCCTTAGGAGTGTGTGCTGAAAGTACACCTCTGTAGTAAGACCTGTGATGCTTTATGAGCTAAATTGTGCTGCTTGGAAAGGTGCAGAGACTGACCACCTTAGCCAAAACAGGTGAAATTAACAGCACACTCACTGCTGGGGCGAAGACCACGCTGGGCATGCCCCATTACACCTCTGGGTTACAAAGGAGGTAGCAACAGGAGCATACAGAATAACCAAAGTCCCACACCAACGTAATGGATGGGATGAATATAGTAATGTTCGGAGATATGCCGGCTGACTACGCAGTAACTTCTAGCTTTTCAGTAAACCTTTCAAGCTAACAAAAGTAGGGATCAGTGGATACGAACCACGATACCGTTCACGAGACATAGTCTATATTACTGACGGATCGGAAACAGGCCAATGTGCTGGGGCCGTGGTATAGGGGTATAACCTAGACTAGACAGAGCAATTTCTCTAGGGGGAAGCTGGCCACAGTATTCCAGGCGGAAACATCTGCTATCGGAGCGTGCACGGAGAAGAATTTGCATAGGTGCTACAAGGATTGTAGCATCTACATTTATTGAGACTGTCAAGCAGCTCTGAAATACCTGTCAGCCTCTGAAACGAGATCGAAGATAGTTGCAGAGTGCCACGAAGCCGTTGCGAGGTTAGGGAAAAGCAACAGCGTAAACCTGCTGTGGGTCCCTGGTGACTCAGGAATTAGTGACAATGAACAAGCTGGTAGACCGGCCAGGAAAGTAGTGACGACTGTATTTGAGGAACGGAAATACGTTCTAACATCACTGAAGGCCGATAAAATTAAATTTACATAGCTGTATCAGCATGTACAACATATAATACTGGACTAAGAAGTTCTGCAATCCTGGGCCTGAACAGGAGACATATTAAACCCATGGTAGGCGTAATGACTGGCCACTGGAACTTTAAAAAACAGCTACACGCGATAGGTATAGAGGTAGCAGTAGGCAAAACGCAACAGGGACTGACACTATTAATGTGGTAATAGTAAACTGCAGGAGCGTCTATAGAAAGGTCCCAGAACTGCTCTCAATAATAAACGGTCACAATGCCCACATAGTACTAGGGACGGAAAGTTGGCTGAAACCAGATGCAAACAGTAATGAAATTCTAAACTCAGATTGGAATGTATACCGCAGAGACAGGCTGGACAGCGAAAGGGGGGGGGGTCGTGTTTATAGAGATAAAAAGAGCAATAGTATCGAAGGAAATTGACGGAGATCCGAAAAGTGAAATAATTTGGGAGAAGGTCACGGTTAAACCAGGGTCAAACATGATAATTGGATGTCTCTATAGGCTCCCTGGCTCAGCAGCTGTTGTGGCAGAACACCTGAAGGGAAATTTTGAAAATATTTCGAGTAGATTTCCCGACCACGTTATAAATTGGGTGGAGATTTTAATTTACCAGATATAGACTGGGAGACTCAAACATTTATAACGGGTGGCAGGGATGAGGAATCCAGTGAAATATTTTTAAGTGCATTATATGAAAACTACCTTGAAACTATCTGAAAAGTACCTTGAGCAGTTAAACTGAGAACCGAGTCGTCGCGATAACATATTAGACCTTCTGGTGACAAACAGACCCGAAGTATTTGAAACAGTTAACGCAGAACTGGGAATCAGCGATCATAAAGCGGTTACGGCATCGATGATTTCAGCCGTAAATAGAAATATTAAAAAAGGTAGGAAGATTTTTCTGTTTAGCAAAAGTGACAAAAAGCAGATTTCAGAGTACCTGATGGCTCAACACAAAAGTTTTGTCTCAAGTACAGTTTGTGTTGAGGATCAGTGCAAAAAGTTCAAAACCATCGTACAATATGCATTAGATGATTATGCGCAAAGCAAGATCGTAAGAGATGAAAAAGAGCCGCCGTGGTACAACAACCGGGTTAGAAAACTGCTACGGAAGCAAAGGGAACTTCACAGCAAACATAAACATAGCCAAAGCCTTGCAGACAAACAAAAATTACACTAAGCGAAATGTAGAGTGAGGAGGGCTATGCGAGAGGCGTTCAACGAATTCGAAAGTAATGTTCTATGTACTGACTAGGCAGAAAATCCTAAGAAATTTTGGTCTTATGTCAAAGCGGTAGGTGGATCAAAACAAAATGTCCAGACACTCTGTGACCAAAATGGTACTGAAACAGAGGATGACAGACTAAAGGTCGAAATACTAAATGTCTTTTTCCAGAGCTGTTTCACAGAGGAAGACTGCACTGTAGTTCCTTCTCTAGATTGTCACACAGGTGATAAAATGGTAAATGTCGAAACAGATGACAGAGGGATAGAAAAACAATTAAAATCGCTCAAAAGAGAAAAGGCCGCTGGACCTGATGGGATACCAGTTCGATTTTACACAGAGTACGCGAAAGAACTTGGCCCCCTTCTTGCAGCGGTGTACCGTAGGTCTCTAGAAGAGCGTAGCGTTCCAAAAGATTGGAAAAGGGTACAGGTCATCCCCGTTTTCAAGAAGGGACGTCGAACAGATGTGCAGATCTATATACCTATATCTCTAACGTCGATCAGTTGTAGAATTCTGGAACACGTATTATGTTCGATTATAATGACTTTTCTGGAGACTAGAAATCTACTCTGTAGGAATCAGCATGGTTTTCGAAAGAGACGATCGTGTGAAACCCAGCTCGCGCTATTCGTCCACGAGACTCAGAGGGCCATAGACACGGGTTCCCAGGTAGATGCCATGTTTCTTGACTTCCTCAAGGCGTTTGACACAGTTCCCCACAGTCGTTTAATGAACAAAGTAAGAGCATATTGACTATCAGCGCAATTGTGTGATTGAATTGAAGAGTTCCTAGATAACAGCATGTCTTTCTCAATGGAGAGAAGTCTTCCGAAGTAAGAGTGATTTCAGGTGTGCCGCAGGGGAGTGTTTTATGGCCGTTGCTATTCACAATACATATAAATGAACTTTCAGATAACATCGGAAGTTCATTTAGGCTTTTTGCGGATATAATTAGCAGGTCAGCAACTGGAAGCAGTTAATTCCATAAATTATCTGTGAGTAGGCATTAGGAGTGATTTAAAATAGAATGACCATATAAAATTAATCGTCGGTAAAGCAGATGCCAGACAGATTCATTGGAAGAATCCTAAGGAAATCCAGTCCGAAAACAAAGGAAGTAGGTTACCGTACTCTTGTTCGCCCACTGCTTGAATACTGCTCAATGGTGTGGGATCCGTACCAGATAGGGTTGATAGAAGAGAGAGAGAAGATCCAACGGAGAGCAGCGAGCTTCGTTACAGGATCATTTAGTAATCGCGAAAGCGTTACGGAGATGATACACCGTCAGGTGGCTTGCGGAGTATGGATATAGATGTAGCTGTAGAAAGGAGCTCCTTTATGTGGACTACTTGGAGACGAGGATGAAACCGCACCAAATTTAATCTCAGAATGAGAAGCGTTGGAGGCCAAAAGAAAATTTCTTAAGAAATTGTGTCTATTAAATAATTAGTAAAGCCTCTCCTGCAACACTTTAAGGGTACAGGCCGGCTGAACTACAATGACAGGGATAGAAGCTGCACAATAAATTCAGTATAGCTGCCAACAAAAGCGGGCTAAGACCACTGGTGTTTTGTCTCCCTGTGCGAATCACGTCATATCATAGTGCCATCACGGCGACGATGGCTACCAAATTTAACAAATCCACCAAAAAGGTTAGGTGAGTTTTTATAATGGGAACAACAGATAAGCAGTTATTAGCGTTCTGTTTAGACGATGAGAGGACATTATTTAGTTAAATATGATGGACTTAGCAATTACGAGAAAAGTTTAAATGATTGTAGATGGTCGTCTGGACAAGTACGTGCTGAGTTAGTGAATTAATGACGGACAAAAGTCACCGCGGTCTAATAACAAATTTCTAAAAATTCTGAGGGGGCCAGATGTCGTTGCACTGTAGGTTCAGAAGATAAAGCAGAAATGTCAACAGACAAAAGTTGGTAGATATCCGTGCGTTTATATAAAAAAAAAAAAAAACTATGCACGAAGCATACAAGAACTTCCACCGTTGTACCTTGGTGAATATTCTTGCGAGAAGCCGAGAAGATTCTACTCCTTCATAAAACTGTTAAAGAGGTTGAAGCCTTCTATTTAGTCACTCGTAAATGGAAAGCTGAATTTTTAAATTTCGCGCTTGAAAAGGAGGATCATGCAGACATACCCTCGTTTGCCCACCACACAGACTCCCGTTTGGAGTTCGTAGAAATATGCATCCTTTGCGTTGAGAAGCAACACAAAGTGTTGAAAACACTTGTCACCCGGTCTGCACAGATTCTCAATTCTGTTTTCAGTACTGGGCCCTTACTTAGCCTGCATTTATCGTCAAGCTTTGGCCCAGCGCAAAGTCTAAAGCGACCTGAAAAAAAAAAAAACAGGTGACCCCTGTACACACGCAGGATAATACAACTGATCCGCATATTTACAAACCAATATCCTGCAGATGTAGTATATAATATAAAAATATGTAATATATAATGTAATAAATTTCAGTGAGTCAGAATAGTTTCTGTCCACATATCTGCACGGATTTAGGAAGCATCACTCGTGGGAAACTTAGATTGCCCTTTTCTCTCACAGTATCTTGAGAATCATGGATGAAGGGCAACAGACAGATTTCAAATTCTTAGATTTTCGGAAAGCTTCGCAGTATCCCAGTGTAGGTTCGAGCATACGGAATAGATTCTGAGACATACAAGAAGCTCGAGCACATTTTCGTATAACTCAGTATGTTGTTCTGGACGGCGAGTGTTTATGAGAGACAATGGCATCGTCAAGAGTGGCCTAAGGAAATGTGAAACGTCTACCCTTGTTCTCTGCATACTTAAACTATCTGAATCAGATGGAGAGCAGCGATCTGCGACTGTTTGCTGATGGGGCTGTGGTGTATGGGTAAGTAACGTTGTTGATTGACTGTAGGAGGATAACAGATAGCATAGACAGAATCTCTATTTGGTGTAATGAATGGCAGATGGCTCTAAATATAGAAAAATGGAAGTTGATGCAAATGAGTAGGAAAAACAATGCTGTGTCGTTCGAATGAAGTATTAGTGCTGCACTGCTGCACACAACACGTCAATTAAATATCTACGCGTAACGATACAAAGGCATATGAAATGGAACGAGCACTAAAAATGGTTGGTAGTATTGATGGCGAATGGTCGACTTCGTTTATTGGGAGAACCGTAAGCAAGTGTGGTTCGTATTGTAAAGGAGAACGCGTACAGAACACAAGTGTGACCCAAGTGTGTCCCATTCCTAAGTACCGCCCAAGTCAGTGGGATCCCAGGTCGGTTTAAAGGAACACATCGAAGCAGAAATGCTTGGTGGTCCTGAAGGCTGGTCTTATGGCGATGAGTTTCATTCTAGCGAAGGGCAACCTATGAGTCGGTGTCAGGACCGAGCGCTAGCCACGCTACCAAGCCAGATCCCTGGGTAGTGGATAGGGGAAGGCCTCTCGTAATAGGAGGCCGCTGCTGAATATTTACCAGTCGCCAGCTCCGAAACAAGGCCCCGTGGCGTTTCTGGGGCCCTCTGTAATGGAGTACTGCTGCTGAATATGCTGAACAAAACGTACAGGCCGGCCTTTTGGATCTAAGGCCCCTTTGACCCTTGGTGGGCAACCAAATGAATTGGTATCAAGTCCAGGCACGTCGGGAGGGGCTGTTGTCACGAATATAGTGAAACAAGTGACTTTTATGGGGCCCTCTGCAATGGAAGGTTGCTACAGAATATACTAAATAGATACTCTCAAATTAGTCCATGAATCCAGGGTAACGGCTAGAGCCATCGGGTCTTAACGTGAGAGTCAGCGATAACGGGTTTGGCCACAATGCAGCCCAGTCAACTGCATGGCGATTACTCGTAAAAGTTGCCCTGATTCTACCCAATCCCTATTCGTGCTTTCGAGGTAGGGTAAAGGGCAGTCTTGGCAAGTACTTCAGCACACTAGGGGGTTGCGTCGGCGATCTCGGCGGCTACTCGTCACAAGCTACGAGAGGAGTCTCGCAGTCACGATTAGTATCGTGGGTAAACAGCATGCGAACAAGCGGTAACGGCTGGGATAGCCATTAGAGCTATCGGTTGACGTGGTGGCGTGAACTAGCATCGGAACCCTGAGTGGTACCGGCGATGTCCCTTGATAGACCATATTGCGTTTACCCACAAAACTATCGAGAGCTACCCTATCGCAGAGATTTGGTGACGCTCTTAGGCTGGTAGGTATTAGATGTGTGGTACATGATTCGCATAAGTGTCCTCGAACAGTGCCCAGTCATGAGGTTAGAGGAGTCTTGCCAAAACAAGTACCTTTGCCATGGTTGGGCGTGATGGGGATATGGGATAATTGCTAAACTAGCCGTCGGATGAGTCCGTCCATGCACGGCGTTAGTATCCAGGTTCTCCGCGACACACGCGATGAGCCCCTTTGCAAAACGCGCGGCAGTTACCCATAAAAGTGCCTGCATCTCGGACGTTTGCGGACAGTATGAGATGCGGTAGAGGACCCGAAATAAAAATGTCTTCCGTGGTTACGTCACAAGTGGTGGGGCTAAAACACCGAAACGAGTAGCAATTATTGTTTACATGTCTTCCTTCAATCCGAACTGGGATCCTAAACACTCGAGCTGCACTTAAGAATTGGTCACATTGGTATTCTATACGCGATCTCATTAATAGATGAGCTAAGCTTCCTTGGAATTCGCCAAATAAACGGAAGTCAGTCATTCGTCTTCCTTACTATCGACCTCAAGTGCTCATTCCATTTTGTATCGCTTTGCAGCGTTACGGCTAGATACTTAAACGACATGACTGTGTCAACAGGACACCAATAATACTGTATTTGATCATCACAGTATTTGTTTTCCAACAAGTGAAACAGTGAATGGAATGATTAATAGTGGAACAAGATACAGTGCGCTGTACATTTTAGGGTGGTTTACGGAGTATGTAACTGTAAACGTACGAGTAGATGCCACTGCATCACACAACAAATGTTAGTGCTGAACGGCAGATCTTCCAGAATTACACTTTATGGAAATAATTTTTTCAGAGTGAAATTGGCAGATAAAGTTAACTGACTTAAATCAGATTTCATTAAAAGTAAGGTCATTTTATATTTAAAAAACCATTACAGACCTTCACTGACAGGCAGCGAAATATTCACTTCGCACTTAACTTTTGCAGAAACAACTAAACAAACATGTCATATTTAAACAGACGCAAAATCCCCAAGATTGGCGACCTTTTACAGAAGCTCGAAATTTAGCGTGGACTTCAATGCGAGATGCTTATAACAGTTTCCAAAACGAAATGTTGTCTCCAAACCTGGCAGAAAATCCAAAGTGATTCTGGTCGTATGTGAAGTATGTTAGCGGCAAGAAACAATCAATACCTTCTCTGAGCGATAGCAATGGAGATACTATCGAAGATAGTGCTGCCAAAATACATCCTTCCGAAATGCCTTCGCAAAAGACGAAGAAGTACATATTCCACAATTCGAGTCAAGAACAGCTGTCAACATGAGTAACGTAGAAGTAAATATCCTCTGAGTAGTGAAGCAACTTAAATCAATAAAAGCAAGTCTTATGGTCCAGAGTGTATACCAATTAGGTTCCTTTCAGAGTATGCTGACGCATTAGCTTCATACTTAACGATCATATACAACCGTTTGCTCGACGAGAGATCCATAGCCAAAGACTGGAAAGTTGCACAAGTCACACCAACATATTTAAAAAAGATAGTAGGAAAAATCCACTTAATTACAGGCCCAAATCATTAACGTTGACATGCAGCAGGATTCCGGAAGATATTTTGTGTTCGGACATTATGAATTACCTCTAAGAAAACGGACTATTGACACACAGTCAACATGGATTTAGAAAACATCGTTCTTATTAAACACAACTAACTCTTTATTCGCATGAAGTGGTGAGTGCTATTAACAAGGGATTTCAGATCGATTCCGCGTTTCTGGATTTCCGGAAGGATTTTGACACCGTACCACACAAGCGGCTCGTAGTGAAATTGAGTGCTTATGGAATATCGCCTCAAGTTATGTGACTGGATTTTTGACTTCCTGTCAGAAAGGTCACAGTTCGTAGTAATTGACGAAAAGTCATCGAGTAAAACAGAAGTGTTACAGGATTTGGGCTGGACATCACTAAAAGAAAGGCGTCTTTTGTTGGGACGGAATCTTCTCACGAAATTACAGTCACCAACTTTCTCCACCGACTGCGAAAATATTTTGTTGACACCGACCTACATAGGGAGAAACGATCGCCACGATAAAATAACGGAAATCAGAGCTCGTACGGAAAGTTATAGGTGTTCGTTCTTTCCTCATGCTCTATTGGAATAATAGAGAATTGTGAAGTTAGTTCGATGAACCTTCTGCCAGGTACTTAAATGTGATATAGATGTAGATGTAGAACTGACACAAAACACAATGCAGACAGTTTCTGACACGAAATGCTTTTAAAAGCGAAATTTTATCATCCAGAGGTGGTTAGTCAGTCATTGAAGTCGATCATTTTAGGACCGGTATATGAATGCCGCTATACTCACTATAATCTACAATATGTCAGACACTAAAACGGTAAGGCTTTACTGGTCCCTATGGTATACCGTGGGGAAACTCTGGGCACTCAACAAGAACCTTCTTAGGCCAAAAGAGAGCGGTCCAGCAGATCTGCGATTTCAGCTCGCGAAGTTCGTGTAGGCTCTTGTTCAGATGTTTCAAAAATTCTAACTGTTCCGTTCCTTACCACAAACTCCATCATGAGATTTCTCGATAACAGGAGATTCATTTTCAGAAATCTGCTACATTCATTCAGTGAAGAGTAGAGGGAAATACTATTTGCACTAAGATTACACTTCTTTAACAGAAACATGTACTGTATTAAGCAGGTTTCCTTTTTAAAAAGTTTCCAGCACAACTGAAAAAAAGAATGTCAAACCCCAAGTGATCAAATGTAAGTTGAAATGTTTCCTTGTGAAACACTTATTTTATTCTGTAAGTAAGTTCCTCGTATTAGTTGACAAGTTTTCCTTAGAACATGTTTTTTAATTATATATTAGTTACAATTTCTTGTGTTTTTTTGTTCTATACTTCATTTTGTATATGATTTTTCTAATCAAAATCCTGGAAAATATGTAGGGACTCGCTCCATGAACTTAGTAAGTATGACATAGATGATCCTATGGAATCTGACAAATGAAATTAAATAAAATGAAATGAGACACACTGTTACAATTCGTCCCAGAACTATATAAACTTTTGATGCAAATGAACGGACACATTTCGTGTGACTAAATTATAAAGTCGATAGATTACAGAGAGATTTGCAGGTGCCCTGCAGGCCACATTAACATTAAATGAGATGGATGAAACGAACAGCCCACAAAGTGATGCAGACAGCCCACAGGTGAGTAATTAAGCCTTTGGTCAGTGTTCCGGTGAAACACACTACAGCGGTTCTGACGCCGGCGTGTGGTTTTCATTATCGCTTTGAAGTTGCATTTCTCCAAGTCATATTGGTGATTATCGTGCCCGAGACTTAATCATTAAAAAACCAATTGTAGAGCGCGAGTAGCTACGCATCCATGTGATAGCCGTAGTAGTTCTGGTAGTAGTAGTAGTAGTAATTATTTTCATGTGTGGAATGACAGAAATTCATGAAAATGTCATGGTACTGCAGATGAAGAAGAAAACACGTACCTCACACAAAAGATGAGGTGTCTAACTTGTTCAACTCAACTTCCTTTTTAACTGTTGAAGACATGTAACCTGTTTTCAGTTAGACAAACAGTGCCATGGGCTAATGAAAAAAAAGAGCAAAGCATTCTCACACCCTCATTCATAGCCGGCATACAGGTACCAACTTTGCTGTTTTCTCCGCCAGAATAGCAAATCTCGATGGGACAAATTAGCAGTACGCCTCTTCTGTACGTCGAGTAATAAAACTAAACATTAAAAATGGAGGGTGGCCCTAAAGTCTGTTAACGTTTTGAAAGTGCACTAATTCACAGAATAATGCGGGTAAAGATGTAAAATTTGTCACACACGACTGAAATAGCACGGGGTTTTAGTCAAACCAAACACTAATGCAAAAACCTGCCACAAGATGGCACTGGACAGCAACACGCCGGTGATACCGCCTGACAATCGTGTAAAACATAAGCTGCAGTGAGAGGGGGGGGGGGGGCAGAGACACCAACAGGAGCGGCATCTTGACTTTATCAGGAACGACACTGTCAGTGATGTTTTAGTATCAGAGTGGAGAAAGCGCCATTTCAGCTTTGCATTCCTATCGTCACAAGAAGGACATTAGAATGGGTAGAGGTCGTATGACAAATGTCGTTGTGAAGAAATTGATGAAGTTCGTAGCCACGAGTTATTTAGACGACTGACCTCGTAGTGCTGCTCGGTTAGTTCAGGAAGAAATGGAGACTTCAGCGGGTCCATCTCAGGATGGTGAAGTCAGTGCTCGTGAAGTCGCACGTTGCACTGGCGTTCCACGCACTACTGTTTGGAGAACACTAAGCATTAGCCAACGATTCTGTGACGTGGAGACCATCTGTGGTACTGGCACTTCGAGAAACGTGGGAAGATTACGAATGGTTGTCTAACGTGTTGCGGACCGACGAAGTCCATTTCACACTCCGAGTGTCTGACAACACCCACAACTGAAGAACTGAGGCTACCGAAAATCCGATAACTGTCCTTGAGACCCTACTGCATGACTAAAAAGTGATGTTGGAGTGCAAAAATATCAACTTTAATCGTGATCGGACCATTTGTCTTCCAGAAAACGCAGGGTGTTGCTTTTCTGTCAGCTTGTTGGGTGTGATAAATACCTCACAAAGGCACGACTTTTATGCACGATGGCGCTCCACTCCACAATGCTACACGTGTGAAAGATCTCTTGCGCGTATCTTTTGGCGAGGATCGCATGCTGATCAGCCACTTCCGTCATGCTTGGTCTCCCAGATCCTCAGACCTAAACCCGTGTGATTATTAGTTGTGGCGGTACATGCGGTCTCAAGTCTACCGTGAAAGTCCCATCTCATTAGGGATGCTGAAGGACAATATCCGACGGCAGTTTCTCATCATACCATAAAACATTCTCCCTCGACCACAGGTATTGTTGATGAATGACGGCCTACGTGTTGAGCATATGCTATCAAGCACATTGTCTTTGCTAAACTGCTTTTGTATCATATGAAACGCCGTCTGTTTGTCATTTTGTGCACTTTCTTTTGATTTTAAGAAAATCCCATGCGACTGCAAGCATTTGTGTAAATTTTTACGTGTCTACCTACATTATTCCGTGAAGTATTGAATTCTCAAATGTTAACAGATTTTTGGGTTGCTCTGTACATTGAATATAGCTATTGTTGTGATTTTATTGTAGTCGCTGAGTGGCTCGCAACCCGAAAGTTAACACCACTCTCCAAGGAAACCACCGAATCAATAGTTACATAATGCTTATGTTATTCAATAAGGAAATCTGTCCTGGAAGACAAGAGATACACAGTCTGTTGCCTGTTGACTTTCGGAGGAGTTGACTGAAGTTCAGTTTAATCACTCTACATATATTTGGTTTGTTATAAGGAATCTTACAGTTCATTTACAGCTGAGTCGTTACTAACGTATAAGCCTTTTCCAGAAGTGCAATGCTATTTACTAGTGAATAATAGTCAACATGCTCTTAATTTATGGCGAATGTTACACAAATGCGTCAAGAGCAGCAAAACTGCATGCGTAGCGGTTCTCAAGCAGAGTTTTTCCATCTCGTCATATCTTCGTTAATACCATCAAAAGACTTTGCAACACTGGAAGTGTTGCCCAGAGGAAGCGAATAGGAAGGAAGACTTTTACCAATGAAGCTACAGAAGTAGAGGCTCTTGGAGCTGCTGGAATAAATCTGAGTGCTAGTTTTTCATTATATACTAAGTGCGTCTGATATCAACCACAAAAGCGTTTCATATGTTCTTCATTGATATAACTATCACCCATACCATATTTCACTACATCAAGAGATACTTGTCGGTAAGTTTCAACATCGTTTGAATACTGTCAGTGAGTTCAACTCAAAGATAATAACTATATGGAAACATTGTTTTCTGATGAGGCCACTTTCAGAAAACCCTGGAATGTAGGTCAGAGTAAGATGTACTACTGATCAACGAAAAGCCAACACTCGCTTCGCAAGGTGTCAATCTACAACAGTGGAGTTCGAATTTGTGGTCTGGCCTAATCGAACAGCACCTGGCCGGCCCCTGCTCAGTTGATGATACGTTGAACGGAGAAAAGTACAAATATTTTTTTTACTACACATTACGCTTATTTTTAAAAAATGTGCCCTCGAGAGCTCGTCAAATGATGTAGTTCCAGCATAATGGTTATCATGTCCATAACTCTCTAGTAGCAAAAAATGCATTGAACCACTTATATCCAAAACGGTGGATTATAAGATGCACTCCTCCTCGTATCCAGAGGCACACAGAGCGATCGCCTGACTTGGTGCCGTTAGACTTCTTCCTCTGGGGTCATGTGAACATGTAGTACCCGAGGAGGCTTCAACGACATCGGGGAACTTGAGAAGGGAGTTACTGATGAGGCGAGTCGATTACTCTTGATATGTCGACAGCAGTGAGTTCATCAGTGATAGAGCGTGTACAGAAGTGTCGTGATGCAAATGGTTCTCACTTTGAACTTCAACAGAAACATCATGACACACAATCATGTCCTCATCTTTTTTTTACAATATTTGGCATCGGTTTTTGTCCAAAATTTTTGATTTCGTTTATTTCATATATTATTTTTCATTTAAAATAACTAATTTTATCCTGAACGTTCTAATAATTTCCCCAATAAAAGTATTCCTATGCGAGTATCAGATTTTTCCCTGTATAGTATATTCGACCATTTGTTGAAAATTGTGGTAAGTAAAAAAGCCTTGTGCATGTCTCTCTTTTGTACGAGAAATGTTTATACCACTTACAGTACTCCATCTTACATCTCTGTAAAGACATCCTTGGAGAGTGGCTTAAACTTCCGGGTTAATAGGCTCAACAATGACACAAAAATGGCTCTATTCAAACTGAGCGTGCTGACGCAGTGGCTAGCACACTGGACTCGCATTCAGGACGAGGACGGTTCAACTCCGCGTCCGGCCATCCCGATTTCCATTGTCCAGGATATCTATAAATCGGACCAGGCAAATGCCAGGATGGTTCCTTTGAAAGAGAACGAGCGATATCCTTTCCCAGCCTTGAAACATTCCGAGCTTGTGCTCCGTCTCTAATGACATCTATGTCGACGGGATGGTAAACTCTGATCTTCCTTCCTTCATTTCCTGTGTTCAATGTATTAAAAGTGTTCCGATCTTCAAACCTATTTGATATCCAAACGGTACATTTCCGGACATGGTTTTCTCATCAAAATTTTATGCGCTAATGCTACTCTACAACCCCCAGATGTCTGTAATAAAAATCGTGAAAAACCCGACATTTCCATATTTACAGATCTAGTTGACAAGAATGTTAGTCGGGAGTGCCCTTCTAACAGGAATTACTCCATCATATGACTGAAGTACTAAGGAAAACTAGGGATGGCCTCATTGGGATTAACGCCTTCACTCTGTCGAAGTCAAGTTTAATCCCGTAAGAACAGTATAACGTCTTCCGGTTTATCCCTAGTATACCATACAGTTTCCTTACACATTCTTGCACATGAGTTATATCACAATGCAAAAAAGTTAGTGATATACTCTTTCATTTCCTTCCCAACATCAGTCACTACACACATACTATCAGCTAACATCAGAACCATGGCGAATGCTTTGTTTCTTTTTATTCTAATTTTCTTGCCTGAAAAACCGAATCAGCATTCCCTAACAGTGAGTGAAATGTTGACCAATGAAAGCCGATAAGATGTTATTGTCCAATGCAGAGTTCGGTGTAAGATCTACCAGAAAAAGAAGTGATGCGAAAGAAGTTTATTGTAAAATTACAGATTTATTATTATTATTATTATTATTATTATTATTATTATTATTCTTTCTTTTCTCAGACGTTACGTCTGGTCAAAAATGGAAAGTGACGCGGACCTTGATTAAGCGTGACTTCCTTTTAACTATACGGTATATGTTATAATGCATTTAGGAACTTTTGGGTAATTGAACATGTATCAATAATTACAGATTTCTGTAGTTGTATATATTTGTTTGGATGTAGCAGTATTGCGTTGATGTACTGGTGGATATTGTGTGGTATGGCTCCTGTAGTTGATAGTATAATTGGTATAATGTCAACTTTATCCTGATGCCACATGTCCTTGACTTCCTCAGCCAGTTGGATGTATTTTTCAATTTTTCTCCTGTTTTCTTTTGTATATTCGTTGTATTGGGTATGGATATTTCGATTAGTTGTGTTAATTTCTTCTTTTTATTTGTGAGTGTGATGTCAGGTTTGTTATGTGGTGTTGTTTTATCTGTTATAATGGTTCTGTTCCAGTATAATTTGTATTCATCATTCTCCAGTACATTTTGTGGTGCATACTTGTATTTGGGAACGTGCTGTTTTATTATTTTATGTTGTGTGGCAAGTTTTTGATGTATTATTTTTGCTACATTGTCATGTCTTCTGGGGTATTCTGTATTTGCTAGTATTGTACACCCGCTTGTGATGTGATCTACTGTTTCTATTTGTTGTTTGCAAAGTCTGTATTTATCTGTTGTGGTATTGGGATCTTTAATAATGTGCTTGCTGTAATATCTGGTGTTTATTGTTTGATCCTGTATTGCAATCATGAATCCTTCCGTCTCACTGTGTATATTGCCTTTTCTTAGCCATGTGTTGGATGTGTGGCTGTGTTAGATGATACGGGTGCTTGCCATGTAGTGTTTTCTTTTTCCAATTTACTTTCTTCGTATCTGTTGATGTTATGTGATCTAAAGGGTTGTAGAAGTAGTTATGAAACTGCAGTGGAGTAGCCAATGTATTTATATGAGTGATTGCTTTGTGTATTTTGCTAGTTTCTGCTCGTTCTAGAAAGAATTTTCTTAAATTGTCTACCTGTCCATAATGTAGATTTTTATGTCGATAAATCCCCTTCCTCCTTCCTTCCCGCTTAATGTGAATCTTTCTGTTGCTGAATGTATGTGATGTATTCTATATTTGTGGCATTGTGATCGTGTAAGTGTTTGAGTGCTTCTAGGTCTGTGTTACTCCATTTCACTACTCCAAATGAGTAGGCCAATATTGGTATAGCATAAGTATTTATAGCTTTTGTCTTGTTTCTTGCTGTCAATTCTGTTTTCAGTATTTTTGTTAGTCTTTGTCTATATTTTTCTTTTAGTTCTTTTTTAATATTTGTATTATCTATTCCAATTTTTTGTCTGTATCCTAGATATTTATAGGCATCTGTTTTTTCCATCGCTTCTATGCAGTCGCTGTGGTTATCCAATATGTAATCTTCTTGTTTAGTGTGTTTTCCCTTGACTATGCTATTTTTCTTACATTTGTCTGTTCCAAAAGCCATATTTATATCATTGCTGAATACTTCTGTTATCTTTAGTAATTGGTTGAGTTGTTGATTTGTTGCTGCCAGCAGTTTTAGATCATCCATGTATAGCAAATGTGTGATTTTGTGTTGGTATGTTCCAGTAATATTGTATCCATAATTTGTATTGTTTAGCATGTTGGATAGTGGGTTCAGAGCAAGGCAGAACCAGAAAGGACTTAACGAGTCTCCTTGGTATATTCCACGCTTAATCTATATTGGCTGTGATGTGATATTATTTGAATTTGTTTGGATATTAAGTGTGGTTTTCCAATTTTTCATTACTATGTCTAGGAACTGTATCAATTTAGGATCTATTTTGTATATTTCCAATATTTGTAGTAACCGTGAATGGGGTACACTATCAAAAGCTTTTTGGTCATCGATGTATGCGTAGTGTAGCGATCTTTGTTTAGTTTTAGCTTGATATGTCACCTCTGCATCTATTATCAGTTGCTCTTTACATCCTCGTGTTCCTTTGCAACAGCCTTCATTTATAATTTTGTTGTGTGTTGTATGTGTCATTAATTTCTGTGTAATCACTGAAGTTAATATTTTGTATATTGTTGGTAGGCATGTTATGGGGCGATATTTAGCTGGGTTTGCTGTGTCTGCTTGATCTTTAGGTTTCAGATAAGTTATTCCATGTGTAAGGGTATCAGGGAATGTGTATGGGTGTGCAATGTAACTGTTAAATAATTTAGTTAGATGTGAATGTGTTGAGGTGAACTTCTTTAGCCAGAAATTTGCTATTTTATCTTTTCCAGGGGCTTTCCAATTGTGAGTAGAATTAATTGCTTGGGTGACTTCATGTTGCAAAATTATCATTTCAGGCATTTGTGGTATCATTTTGTATGTGTCTGTTTCTGCTTGTATCCACCGTGCATGCCTGTTATGTTGTACCGGGTTTGACCATATGTTGCTCCAGAAGTGTTCCATGTCTGTTATGTTTGGTGGATTGTCTATTTTAATGTGTGTGTTATCTATTGTCTGGTAAAATTTCTTTTGGTTTGTGTTGAATGTTTGGTTTTGTTTCCTTCTATTTTCACTTTTTTTGTATCTTCTAAGTCGTTTGGCCAATGCTTGTAATTTCTGCTTCTTTTCATCTAATTGCTCTATCGCTTCTTGTTTGAGATTTTACCTAACCTTTTTCGTTTTTTTTCCCTGACATTTCATTTCTTATAAACTGTGTTAGCTGTCCGATGTCTTTTCTCAGTTTTTCTATTCTGATCTGTAGCCTGTGTTGCCATGCTGGTTTTGTGGGTTTTTTCTGTGTGTTGGTTGGTTCTGATCTCTGCCTAGTGTGTATATTTAGTGTAGTGAGTGCTCCTATATAAACCAGTAGTTGTAACTCTTCCATAGTTGTGTTTTCATTTATTTTGTTGTGTATGATTGTGTTGATAGTTTTTATTGTTGTTTCGACTTATTTGGCGCTCTATGCAAGAATGGTCTAATGTCTGTATTTGTGTCTTTGTATTCTATATATGTCAGCTGAAATTTTTCTTCTATATCTAACATCTGTGTCACTTAGTGTTCTATTTGTACTTGTTCTGGTGGCTGTCTTAAGATTTCGTTTTCCTCGGATTGTTTAATTGATGCGTGTAGTTCTTTGTTTGTTTGCTCTGGGATGTTTGAGTCCATTACCGTATTTTCTTCTTCTTCTGCTGATTGCACATTATTTTGTTGTAGTATTTGTTGTACTTGTTGTTTGATGTTTTCTAATTCTGACTGGGGTATCCTGTTATTTTTGATAATTACACGGATCTGATCTGCTAGTCGTTATTCTGTTAAAAATTTTAATTCTGGGTATCTGGTAATAAATGTTGTGTATACTTGTGATCTGTATCCAATTGTGTTTGTTCCAAAGTTTGTTGCTTGGTAATAACAGAACATGAGGTGTCTGTTAACTTCATCTGACCATCTCATCCTCTGTCTTTGTTTTCCTTCTAGAGTGGCTGCAGGAAGCATATCCTGCAAAACACCTCTATTTGGATTTAAATCATTTTCCGTGTGGCTAGCAGTGTCATTACCATTGTGGACGGGCATAAGGTTCAAGCGTCGTCCCCGACCATGACAGCGCTTGTCCGAGGCTTCATTAGTTCTGTCCTGAACCAACTAATCACATTAAAAGGGGGGTTAGCCCTATTAGTGGCTTGTTCTTTCCGTCGCCTTTTACGACTGGCAGAACATACCGGAGGCCTATTCTTTTCCCTTATTATTATTTTTTTCCCTTATTATTATTATTATCTTTACTTTCTCAGACGTTAAGTCTGGTGAGGAATGGAGTGACGCGGACCTTTATCAAGCGTCACTTCCTTTTTGCTGTACGGTATATGCTATATTGCATTTAGGAACTTTCGGGTAATTGAACATGTATCAATAATTACGGATTTCTGTAATTGTATATATATGTTTGGATGTAGCTGTATTGCATTGATGTATTGGTGGATATTGTGTGGTATGACTCCTGTAGTTGATAGTATAATTGGTATGATGTCAACTTTATCCTGATGCCACATGTCTTTGACTTCCTCAGCCAGTTGGATGTATTTTTCGATTTTTTCTCCTGTTTTCTTTTGTATATTTGTTGTATTGGGTATGGATATTTCGATTAGTTGTGTTAATTTCTTCTTTTTATTGGTGAGTATGATGTCAGGTTTGTTATGTGGCGTTGTTTTATCTGTTATAATGGTTCTGTTCCAGTATAATTTGTATTCATCATTCTCCAGTACATTTTGTGGTGCATACTTGTATGTAGGAACGTGTTGTTTTATAAGTTTATGTTGTAAGGCAAGCTGTTGATGTATTATTTTTGCGACATTGTCATGTCTTCTGGGGTATTCTGTATTTGCTAGTATTGTACATCCGCTTGTGATGTGATCTACTGTTTCTATTTGTTGTTTACAAAGTCTGCATCTATCTGTTGTGGTATTGGGATCTTTAATAATATGCTTGCTGAAATACCTGGTGTTTATTGTTTGATCCTGTATTGCAATCATGAATCCTTCTGTCTCACTGTATATATTGCCTTTTCTTAGCCATGTGTTGGATGCGTCTTGATCGATGTGTGGCTGTGTTAAATGATATGGGTGCTTGCCATGAAGTGTTTTCTTTTTCCAATTTGCTTTCTTCGTATCTGTTGATGTTATGTGATCTAAAGGGTTGTAGAAGTGGTTATGAAATTGCAGTGGTGTAGCCGATGTATTTATATGAGTGATTGCCTTGTGTATTTTGCTAGTTTCTGCTCGTTCTAGAAAGAATTTTCTTAAATTGTCTACCTGTCCATAATGTAGGTTTTTTATATCGATAAATCCCCTTCCTCCTTCCTTTCTGCTTAATGTGAATCTTTCTGTTGCTGAATGTATGTGATGTATTCTATATTTGTGGCATTGTGATCGTGTAAGTGTATTGAGTGCTTCTAGGTCTGTGTTACTCCATTTCACTACTCCAAATGAGTAGGTCAATATTGGTATGGCATAAGTATTTATAGCTTTTGTCTTGTTTCTTGCTGTCAGTTCTGTTTTCAGTATTTTTGTTAGTCTTTGTCTATATTTTTCTTTTAGTTCTTCTTTAATATTTGTATTATCTATTCCTATTTTTTGCCTGTATCCTAGATATTTATAGGCATCCGTTTTTTCCATCGCTTCTATGCAGTCGCTGTTATCCAATATGTAATCTTCTTGTTTAGTGTGTTTTCCCTTGACTATGCTATTTTTCTTACATTTGTCTGTTCCAAAAGCCATACTTATATCATTGCTGAATCCTTCTGTTATCTTTAGTAATTGGTTGAGTTGTTGATTGGTTGCTGCCAGTAGTTTTAGATCATCCATGTATAGCAAATGTGTGATTTTGTGTGGGTATGTTCCAGTAATATTGTATCCATAATTTGTATTGTTTAGCATGTTGGATAGTGGGTTCAGAGCAAGGCAGAACCAGAAAGGACTTAATGAGTCTCCTTGGTATATTCCACGCTTAATCTGTATTGGCTGTGATGTGATATTATTAGAGTTTGTTTGGATATTAAGTGTGGTTTTCCAGTTTTTCATAACTATGTTTAGGAACTGCATCAATTTAGGATCTACTTTGTATATTTCCAATATCTGTAGTAACCATGAGTGGGGTACACTATCAAAAGCTTTTTGGTAATCAATGTATGCGTAGTGTAGTGACCTTTGTTTAGTTTTAGCTTGATATGTCACCTCTGCATCTATTATCAGTTGCTCTTTACATCCTCATGCTCCTTTGCAACAGCCTTTTTGTTCTTCATTTATAATTTTGTTCTGTGTTGTATGTGTCATTAATTTCTGTGTAAGGACTGAAGTTAATATTTTGTAGATTGTTGGTAGGCATGTTATGGGGCGATATTTAGCTGGGTTTGCTGTGTCTGCTTGATCTTTAGGTTTCAGATAGGTTATTCCATGTGTAAGTGTATCAGGGAATGTGTATGGGTCTGCAATGTAACTGTTAAATAATTTAGTTAGATGTGAATGTGTTGAGGTGAACTTCTTTAGCCAGAAATTTGCTATTTTATCATTTCCAGGGGCTTTCCAATTGTGCGTAGAATTAATTGCTCGGGTGACTTCATGTTGCAAAATTATCACTTCAGGCATTTGTGGTATCATCTTGTATGAGTCTGTTTCTGCTTGTATCCACCGTGCATGCCTGTTATGTTGTACCGGGTTTGACCATATGTTGCTCCAGAAGTGTTCCATGTCTGTTATGTTTGGTGGATTGTCTATTTTAATGTGTGTGTTATCTATTGTCTGGTAAAATTTCTTTTGGTTTGTGTTGAATGTTTGGTTTTGTTTCCTTCTATTTTCACTTTTTTTGTATCTTCTAAGTCGTTTGGCCAATGCTTGTAACTTCTGCTTCTTTTCATCTAATTGCTCCATTGCTTCTTGTTGTGAGATTTTACCTAACCTTTTTCGTTTTTTGTCTGATATTTCATTTCTTATAAATTGTGTTAGCTGTCCGATGTCTTTTCTCAGTTTTTCTATTCTGATCTGTAGCCTGTGTTGCCATGCTGGTTTTGTGGGTTTCTTCTGTGTGTTGGTTGGTTCTGATCTCTGCCTAGTGTGTATATTTAGTGTAGTGAGTGCTCCTACATAAACCAGTAGTTGTAACTCTTCCATTGTTGTATTTTCATTTATTTTGTTGTGTATGATTGTGTTGATAGTTGTTATTGTTGTTTCGACTTGTGGGTTATTTGGTGGTCTATGCAAGAATGGTCTAATGTCTGTATTTGTGTCTTTGTATTCTATATATGTCAGCTGAAATTTTTCTTCTATATCTAACATGTGTGTCACTTCGTGTTCTATTTGTGCTTGTTCTGGTGGCTGTCTTAAGATGTCGTTTTCCTCTGATTGTTTAATTGATGTGTGTTGTTCTTTGTTTGTTTGCTCTGGGATGTTTGAGTCCATTACTGTATTTTCTTCTTCTTCTTCTGATTGCACATTATTTTGTTCTAGTATTTGTTGTACTTGTTGTTTGATGTTTTCTAATTCTGACTGGGGTATCCTGTTATTTTTGATTATTACACGGATCTGATCAGCTAGTCGTTGTTCTGTTAAAAATTTTAATTCTGGGTATCTGGTAATAAATGTTGTGTGTACTTGTGATCTGTATCCAGTTGTGTTGGTTCCTAGGTTTGTTGCTTGGTAATAACAGAACATGAGGTGTCGATTAACTTCATCTGACCATCTCATCCTCTGTCTTTGTTTTCCTTCTAGGGTGGTTGCAGGAAGCATATCCTGCAAAACACCTCTATTTGGATTTAAATCATTTTCCAGTTGGCTAGCAGTGTCGTTACCATTGTGGGCGGGCATAGGGTTCAAACGTCGTCCCCGACCATGACGGCGCTTGTCCGAGGCTTCTTTAGTTCTGTCCTGAACCAAGTAATCACTCTAAAAGGGGGGTTAGCCCTATTAGTGGTTTGTTCTTTTCGTCGCCTTTTACGACTGGCAGAACATACCGGAGGCCTATTCTTTTCCCGGGCCTCCACGGGGGTTATTATTATTATCATTCCTTTACTTTCTCAGACGTTAAGTCTGGTTGAGAATGGAATATGACGCGGACCTTGACCAAGCGTCACTTCCTATTAACTGTACGGTATGTGTTATATTGCATTTAGGAACTTTCGGGTAATTGAACATGTATCAATAATTACGGATTTCTGTAGTTGTATATATGTGTTTGGATGTAGCTGTATTGCATTGATGTACTGGTGGATATTGTGTGGTATGACTCCTGTAGTTGATACTATAATTGGTATGATGTCAACTTTATCCTGATGCCACATGTCTTTGACTTCCTCAGCCAGTTGGATGTATTTTTCAATTTTTTCTCCTGTTTTCTTTTGTATATTTGTTGTATTGGGTATGGATATTTCGATTAGTTGTGTCAATTTCTTCTTTTTATTGGTGAGTATGATGTCAGGTTTGTTATGTGGCGTTGTTTTATCTGTTATAATGGTTCTGTTCCAGTATAATTTGTATTCATCATTCTCCAGTACATTTTGTGGTGCATACTTGTATGTAGGGACTTGTTGTTTTAAGAGTTTATGTTGTAAGGCAAGCTGTTGATGTATTATTTTTGCGACATTGTCATGTCTTCTGGGGTATTCTGTATTTGCTAGTATTGTACATCCGCTTGTGATGTGATCTACTGTTTCTATTTGTTGTTTACAAAGTCTGCATTTATCTGTTGTGGTATTGGGATCTTTAATAATATGCTTGCTGAAATACCTGGTGTTTATTGTTTGATCCTGTATTGCAATCATGAATCCTTCTGTCTCACTGTATATATTGCCTTTTCTTAGCCATGTATTGGATGCGTCTTGATCGATGTGTGGCTGTGTTAGATGATACGGGTGCTTGCCATGAAGTGTTTTCTTTTTCCAATTTACTTTCTTCGTATCTGTTGATGTTATGTGGTCTAAAGGGTTGTAGAGGTGGTTATGAAATTGTAGTGGTGTAGCCGATGTATTTATATGAGTGATTGCTTTGTGTATTTTGCTAGTTTCTGCTCGTTCTATAAAGAATTTTCTTAAATTGTCTACCTGTCCATAATGTAGGTTTTTTATATCGATAAATCCCCTTCCTCCTTCCTTTCTGCTTAGTGTGAATCTTTCTGTTGCTGAATGTATGTGATGTATTCTATATTTGTGGCATTGTGATCGTGTAAGTGTATTGAGTGCTTCTAGGTCTGTGTTACTCCATTTCACTACTCCAAATGAGTAGGTCAGTATTGGTATGGCATAAGTATTTATAGCTTTGGTCTTGTTTCTTGCTGTCAATTCTGTTTTCAGTATTTTTGTTAGTCTTTGTCTATATTTTTCTTTTAGTTCTTCTTTAATATTTGTATTATCTATTCCTATTTTTTGTCTGTATCCTAGATATTTATAGGCATCCGTTTTTTCCATCGCTTCTATGCAGTCGCTGTGGTTATCCAACATGTAATCTTCTTGTTTAGTGTGTTTTCCCTTGACTATGCTATTTTTCTTACATTTGTCTGTTCCAAAAGCCATACTTATATCATTGCTGAATACTTCTGTTATCTTTAGTAATTGGTTGAGTTGTTGATTTGTTGCTGCCAGTAGTTTTAGATCATCCATGTATAGCAAATGTGTGATTTTGTGTGGGTATGTTCCAGTAATATTGTATCCATAATTTGTATTATTTAGCATGTTGGATAGTGGGTTCAGAGCAAGGCAGAACCAGAAAGGACTTAATGAGTCTCCTTGGTATATTCCACGCTTAATCTGTATTGGCTGTGATGTGATATTATTAGAGTTTGTTTGGATATTAAGTGTGGTTTTCCAGTTTTTCATAACTATGTTTAGGAACTGCATCAATTTAGGATCTACTTTGTATATTTCCAATATCTGTAGTAACCATGAGTGGGGTACACTATCAAAAGCTTTTTGGTAATCAATGTATGCGTAGTGTAGTGACCTTTGTTTAGTTTTAGCTTGATATGTCACCTCTGCATCTATTATCAGTTGCTCTTTACATCCTCGTGCTCCTTTGCAACAGCCTTTTTGTTCTTCATTTATAATTTTGTTCTGTGTTGTATGTGTCATTAATTTCTGTTTAATGATTGAAGTCAATATTTTGTATATTGTTGGTAGGCATGTTATGGGGCGATATTTAGCTGGGTTCGCTGTGTCTGCTTGATCTTTAGGTTTCAGATAAGTTATTCCATGTGTAAGTGTATCGGGGAATGTGTATGGGTCTGCAATGTAACTGTTAAATAATTTAGTTAGATGTGAATGTGCTGAGGTGAACTTCTTTAACCAGAAATTTGCTATTTTATCATTTCCAGGGGCTTTCCAATTGTGAGTAGAATTAATTGCTTGGGTGACTTCATGTTGCAAAATTATCACTTCAGGCATTTGTGGTATCATCTTGTATGTGTCTGTTTCTGCTTGTATCCACCGTGCATGCCTGTTATGTTGTACCGGGTTTGACCATATGTTGCTCCAGAAGTGTTCCATGTCTGTTATGTTTGGTGGATTGTTTATTTTAATGTGTGTGTTGTCTATTGTCTGGTAAAATTTCTTTTGGTTTGTGTTGAATGTTTGGTTTTGTTTCCTTCTATTTTCACTTTTTTTGTATCTTCTGAGTCGTTTGGCTAATGCTTGTAATTTCTGCTTCTTTTCGTCTAATTGCTCTGTCGCTTCTTGTTGTGAGATTTTACCTAACCTTTTACGTTTTTTTTCCGAGATTTCATTTCTTATAAATTGTGTTAGCTGTCCGATGTCTTTTCTCAGTTTTTCTATTCTGATCTGTAGCCTGTGTTGCCATGCTGGTTTTGTGGGTTTCTTCTGTGTGTTGGTTGGTTCTGATCTCTGTCTAGTGTGTATATTTAGTGTAGTGAGTGCTCCTATATAAACCAGTAGTTGTAACTCTTCCATAGTTGTGTTTTCATTTATTTTGTTGTGTATGATTGTGTTGATAGTTTTTATTGTTGTTTCGACTTGTGGGTTATTTGGTGGTCTATGCAAGAATGGTCTTATGTCTGTATTTGTGTCTTTGTATTCTATATATGTCAGCTGAAATTTTTCTTCTATATCTAACATGTGTGTCACTTCGTGTTCTATTTGTGCTTGTTCTGGTGGCTGTCGCAAGATTTCGATTTCCTCTGATTGTTTAATTGGTGCGTGTTGTTCTTTGTTTGTTTGTTCTGGGATGTTTGAGTCCATTACTGTATTTTCTTCTTCTTCTGATTGCACATTATTTTGTTCCAGTATTTGTTGTACTTGTTGTTTGATGTTTTCTAATTCTGACTGGGGTATCCTGTTATTTTTGATTATTACACGGATCTGATCAGCTAGTCGTTGTTCTGTTAAAAATTTTAATTCTGGGTATCTGGTAATAAATGTTGTGTATACTTGTGATCTGTATCCAGTTGTGTTGGTTCCTAGGTTAGTTGCTTGGTAATAACAGAACATGAGGTGTCGATTAACTTCATCTGACCATCTCATCCTCTGTCTTTGTTTTCCTTCTAGGGTGGTTGCAGGAAGCATATCCTGCAAAACACCTCTATTTGGATTTAAATCATTTTCCAGTTGGCTAGCAGTGTCGTTACCATTGTGGGCGGGCATAGGGTTCAAGCGTCGTCCCCGACCATGACGGCGCTTGTCCGAGGCTTCTTTAGTTCTGTCCTGAACCAACTAATCACACTAAAGGGGGGTTAGCCCTGTTAGTGGTTTGTTCTTTTCGTCGCCTTTTACGACTGGCAGAACATACCGGAGGCCTATTCTTTTCCCGGGCCTCCACGGGTTCATTATTATTATTATAATTATTATTATTATTATTATTATTACTATTATTATTATTAAATGTTTTACCAAACCCTACTGAATATTATCTAAGTAATCCTTCACTTAATAGATTGTATTGATTAACAAGTACTTTTTAACGTCATTCAGAATAAGTTTGTTTCAGTAACCTCTTCAATATCCTTAGTCAATTGATTATATCTTTTCCACATGTTAGGGTATGCTGGTCAGTTGTTCAGTCTGGATCTTGATCCATGACAATGAATAGAGGTGTTTGTTCATTATATACCAAAGATTTCTTTATTCATAAATGAATACCAAAGGTATTTATATTCTGTAGTAAAAATCGGCAATGAATTTAACATACCTTTTGTTCCATTACTAGTTTAGCTAATATTCTTATGGCCCTGCTCTGCAGTTTGAAATCTTTGTCCATATTTTGTGCTTTTGTTACTCAGAAAGGAACTCCATAGTGGAAATATAATCTAAATACCAGTAGTGTGTAATTAAAAGACACTGACAGTTAAGTAATGAGGACATGGCTCTAAGGGCGTAACATGCTGATGACATTGTGTGCCACTCGGAGTGGCTGTGTAGTTTAAGACGCCATGTCACGGACTGCGCTGCCCCTCCCACCGTAGGTTCGAGTCCTACCTCGGGCGTGTGTCGGGCGTGTGTGTGTGTGTGTGTGTGTGTGTGTGTGTGTGTGTGTGTGTGTGTGTGTGTGTGTGTGTGTGTGTGTGTGTGTGTGTGTGTGTTATTCTTAGTTTAAGTTAGCTGAACCATGGACCTAGCCGTTGGTGGGGAGGCTTGAGTGCCTCAACGATACAGATAGCCGTACCGTAGGTGCAACCACAACAGAGGGGTATCTGTTGAGAGGCCAGACAAACGTGTGGTTCCTGAAGAGGGGCAGCAGCCTTTTCAGTAGTTGCAGGGGCAACAGTCTGGATAATTGACTGATCTGGCCTTGTAACACTAATCAAAACGGCCTTGCTGTTCTGCTACGGTGAACAGCTGAAAGCAAGGGGAAACTACAGCCGTAATTTTTCCCGAGGGCATGCAGCTTTTCTGTATGATTAAATGATGATGGCATCCTCTTGGGTAAAACATTCCGGAGGTAAAATAGTCCCCCATTCGGATCTCCGGGCGGTGACTACTCAAGACGACGTCGTTATCAGGAGAAAGAAAACTGGCGTTATACGGATCGGAGCGTGGAATGTCATATCCCTTAATCGGGCAGGTCGGTTAGAAAATTTAAAAAGGGAAATGGATAGGTTAAAGTTAGATATAGTGGGAATTAGTGAAGTTCGGTGGCAGGAGGAACAAGACTTTTGGTCAGGTGAATACAGGGTTATAAATACAAAATCAAATAGGGGTAATGCAGGAGTAGGTTTAATAATGAATAAAAAATAGGAGTGCGGGTAAGCTACTACAAACAGCATAGTGAACGCATTATTGGGGCCAAGATAGACACGAAGCCCACGCCTGCTACAGTAGTACAAGTTTATAAGCCAACTAGCTCTGCAGATGACGAAGAAATTGATGAAATGTACGATGGGATAAAAGAAATTATTCAGGTAGTGAAGCGAGACGAAAATTTAATAGTCATGGGTGACTGGAATTCGAGAGTAGAAAAAGGAAGAGAAGGAAACGTAGTAGGTGAATATGGATTGAGGCAAGAAGTGAAAGAGGAAGCCAATTGGTAGAATTTTGCACAGAGCATATATAAATTAATCATAGCTAACATTTCGTTCAAGAATCATGAAAGAAGGTTGTATACATGAAAGAACCCTGAGGATACTAAAAGGTATCAGATAGATATTATATAATGGTAAGACAGAGATTTAGGAACCAGGTTTTAACTTGTAAGACATTTCCAGGGGCAGATGTGGACTCTGACCACAATCTATTGGTTATGAACTGCAGATTAAAATTGAAGAAACTGCAAAAAGGTGAGAATTTATGGAGATGAGACCTGGATAAACTGAAAGAACCAGAGGTGGTAGATAGTTTCAGGGAGAGCATAAGGGAACAATTTACAGGAATGGGGGAATGAAATACAGTAGAAGAAGAATGGGTAGCTTTGAGGGATGAAATAGTGAATGCAGCAGAGGATCAAATAGGTAAAAAGACGAGGGCTAGTAGAAACCCTTGGGTAACAGAAGAAATATTGAATTTAATTGATGAAACGAGAAAATACAAAAATGCAGTAAATGAAGCAGGCAAAAAGGAATACAAACGTCTCAAAAATGAGATCGACATGAAGTGCAAAATGGCTAAGCAGGGATGGCTAGAGGACAAATTTAAGGATGTAGAGGCTTATCTTATTAGGGGTAAGATAGATACTGCCTACAGGAAAATTAAATAGACCTTTGGAGAAAAGAGAAGCAATTGCATGAATATCACGAGCACAGGTGGACACCCAGTTCCAAGCAAAGAAGGTAAAGCAGAAAGTTGGAAGGAATATATAGAGGGTTTATACTAGGGCGATGTACTGGAGGACATTATTATGGAAATAGAAGAGGATGTAGATGAAGATGAAATGGGAGATATGATACTGCGTGAAGAGTTTGACAGAGCACTGAAGGCCCCCGGAGTCAACAACATTCCTTTAGAACTACTGACAGCCACGGGAGAGCCAGTCCTCAAAAAACTCTACCATCTGGTGAGCAAGATGTATGAGACAGGCGAAATAACCTCAGACTTCAAGAAGAATATAATAATTCCAAGCCCAAAGAAAACAGGTGTTGACAGATGTGAAAATTACCGAACTATCAGTTTAATAAGTCACAGCTGCAAAATACGAACGCGAATTCTTTACAGACGAATGGAAGAACTGAGAGAACCCGACCTCGGGGAAGATCAGTTTGGATTCCGTAGGAATGTTGGAACACACGAGGCAATACTGACCCTACGACTTATCTTAGAAGAAAGATTAAGAAAAGGCAAACCTATGTTTCTAGCATTTGTAAACTGAGAGAAACCTTTTGACAATGTGGATTGGAATACTCTCTTTCAAATTCTAAAGGTGGCAGGGTAAAATACAGGGAGCGAAAGGCTATTTACAATTTGTACAGAAACCAGACGGCAGTTATAAGAGTCGAGGGGTATGAAAGGCAAGCAATCGTTGGGAAGGGAGTGAGACAGGGTTGTAGCCTATCCCCGATGTTACCAATCTGTATATTGAGCAAGCAATAAAGGAAACAAAAGAAAAGTTCGGAGTAGGTATTAAAATCCATGGAGAAGAAATAAAAACGTTGAGTTTCGATGATGACATTGTAATCCTGTCAGAGACAGCAAAGGACATGGAAGAGCAGTTGAACGGAATGGACAGGGTCTTGAAAGGAGGGTATAAGATGAACATCAACAAAAGCAAAACGAGGATAATGGAATGTAATCGAATTAAGTCGGGAGATGCTGAGGGAATTAGATTAGGAAATGAGACGCTTAAAGTAGTAAAGGAGTTTTGCTATTTGGGGAGCAAAATAACTGATGATGGTCGAGGTAGAGAGGACATATAATGTAGACTGGCAATGGGAAGGAAAGAGTTTCTGAAGAAGAAATATTTGTTAACATCGAGTATAGATTTAAGTGTGAGGAAGTCGTTTCTGAAAGTATTTGTATGGAGTGTAGCCATGTATGGAAGTGAAAGGTTGACGATAACTATTTTAGACAAAAAGAGAATAGAAGGTTTCGAAATGTGGTGCTACAGAAGAATGCTGAAGATTAGATGGGTAGATCACATAACTAATGAGGAGTTATTGAATAGAATTGGGGAGAAGAGGAGTTGGTGGCACAACTTGACTAGAAGAAGGGATCGGTTGGTAGGACATGTTCTGAGACATCGAGGGATCACCAATTTAGTATTGGAGGGCAGCGTGGAGGGTAAAAATCGTAGAGGGACACCAAGAGATGAATACACTAAGCAGATTTAGAAGGATGTTGGCTGCAGTAGGTACTGGGAGATGAAGAACCTTGCACAGGATAGAGTAGCTTGGGGAGCTGCATCTAACCAGTCTCGGGACTGCACTATGCGACTTAACTTCTGAGGTCATCAGTCGCCTAGAACTGAGAACTAATTAAACCTAACGAACCTAAGGACATCACACACATCCATGCCCGAGGCAGGATTCGAACCTGCGACCGTAGCGGTCGCTCGGCTCCAGACTGTAGCGCCTAGAACCGCACGGCCGCTGCGGTCGGCAACAACAACAACAACAAAAAGTAGTGTGTAAGTCTAGGGACCGATGACCTCAGCAGTTTGGTCCCTTAGGAATTCATACACATTTGACATTGTGTTCAACAGTTTCTTAGGTATTCATACTACTTTAACAGGACTATCAAATTAACTTCCTAATGCTTTTGTGTTTGTTACAGTAACAATGACGATTCGATCATTTTTCTTCATCAAATTAAAATTTGTATCAAATTTCTTTATATCTAATACAATTTTATTATGTACTGTCCAACTGCAAATTTCTTGGCGGGTTTAATTTACTTTCTCTGCGAGGATTTCTATAGTGTATTTCTTAATAACTATAATGTAACTGTCGACAGCAAAGAAAACTTTTAAGAGTGGCTGGGAACGTGATACACATATCAGGAATGTACTGGTATGATGTACTATTTTGAGAAGCTTCTAAGTTTATTTTGGTTTTCACAAGTGTTTCATTAAATATTCAAATTCATTTGACATAATGATTTCTCCACCTTTTGTACGTTATCTGCTAGGTACGATTTGCACCATTTCTTGGCTAAATTTCTTTTTCCTAGCGAAACTCCCTTATGAAGTAAAGTCTTAAATTTAGCACTTTCGAATTCCTAGGAAAGGTCTAAAGAAATATGCCTACGGCACAACCATTATCGTCAAGAGCATCAAGTAACACTTTTATAAATGTTACTGTGCCTTTGAAGTTTTCACGATTTATGTATTTTCTGAATAACTTGTGGGAATGCAACTGAGTAAAATGATCATATGCCGATGACATACCGAAAGGTAAATCTCCCCCTCTCGTGACATCTTCCGTACCTCGAAAATTAGACGGGGATTTAAAATTAGGAAAAATGTTCTGATTGCAGAGTCATTTTTTTAAAAATGTGACCGGCTTCGGCTTCTAGCAGTAGGTCATCTTCAGGTAACTCATCGTAAATATAAAAAGTGAAAGTACTGATTTTCATAGGGAAGTCAGAAAATATTAAAAAGAATATACGTTAAAAAGACATATCGTTACGCGTCCGTATGACGATGATGACGCCTGCAACAGCTGTGCTGTCCCAGTCGCAAAACTGCTGCTGGTGGCTGAGCAGCCAGGGCTAAGTTGAGTGAAAGTGGGCACGCGTGAGCCGCATGACGTCAGTGGGAAGCAATTCATATGTCGTATGTTAAGTTTTGAACTGCATAACTAAACATGTACATAAATTTAACTGTAACAGGAATTCCAATCCCCTGTGGATATTGTATACGTTAAAACCAGCTTTATAAACATTAAATAAGCCAACGTCATAAGTTAAGCTAAAACCCAGGACGCCGTCTGTTTCCATAGTAACTGCTATTAAGTCATCAATTACATAATCGTAACAGAATAAGATGTAAAAAAAATACCTAGTTAACGATTAAATACACCAGTATTCACATTAGTGTAACTGGTTTGTTAAAAATACATCAAAGTAATATGGAAAATTAGAATTTCAGTAAAGTATAGTTTATCTGAAACGAATACCCTATGTAGGACGCCAGTGAGTACTGCTCGAGTGTTTGGGATCCGCACCAGGTCGGATTGAAGAAAGACTTCGAAGCAATTCAGAGGTGAGTTGCTAGATTTGTTACTGGTAGGTTCGATCAGTAGGCAAGTGTTACAGATATGCTTCGGGACCTCGTGTGGGAATACCTGGAGGGAAGACGACATTCATTTTGAAGCACACTGCTAAGGAAGTTTAGGGAACCGGCATTTGAAGCTGACTGCAGAAGAACAGACTGCGGCTAACAGACATTTCACGTAGGTATAACTGAAACATCCCCTTAGAAAAATTTATGAATTACTGTGCTGGTAAACCTCTTACGTTAATTGATTTTCAGACAGCTGTGCAAAACTGAACATACTCAGACATTTCTCTCTTTACTTATTCTGATCATCAGTAAACTGACACAATATTTTTAGCGCAACGCAATCTGACTTTCAATAATCCCTAAAAAAGAATGGCCCTGACTAACAATAACCTATACCTATCATGAATCACGTACCTCGCAAAAATCCTCGTTACTAGAACTACTGCAATACAGCGAGCACCAATACTGCCAGCTAAATAAAAGATTCTAACTACTGAAGGCACTAACTACTGATAGGCATAGTTAGCAAATGAAAGATTTTGATAGAGAACAAACAATGTTTTTACCTTCATAGTGTTCAAAAGCCATTATATATATATATATATATATATATATATATATATATATATATATATATATTTCACTGAGAATTACGCTCTCATTTGCCGAGACGATAGTTAGCATAGCCTTCAGCTAAGTCAATTGCTACGACCTAGCAAGGCGCCATTTCTCCTTTGCTATGTATCTAATGAAGCATGTACAGTAACAAGACCAATGTTCACCAATTATGGATTAAAGTTAAGTATTCCAGAAGCTACGTACTTTTCTTTATAGCATTCATTAAGTATCCTGTTTCAGACCTCACGCCATCCTGCGTGAGCTTATAGCGTGCATTTCGGCTTCCTCAAACAACACGGTGTTGGCACTTCTGCCGACACATCATATTGGCGACGTGGCTTAAAAGAGGATTTCGCGTTCGTATTGCTCTAATTTACTTGTGTCATGGCTTCGCCACAATCTCCAGATGTACTGTCCGAATTTTATCGCTTGTAGAATCAGCAGACGCAGGCGTTATTGGATGCCCTTGGACAGCTCGTCCAGGGTCAACGTGCAATGCAAAACGATGCGGCAGCCGCCGCTTCACAGCTACCGCACCCACAACATGCAGTTGCACCACCTTTTAGACGCTTCGATGCGGCCCTGGAAAGCTGGACGGAGTGGTCACGCCAATTTGGATTTCATCTCGCCGCCTACAGAATTCAAGGTAACGAGCGGCAGCCTCATTTATTGGCGTGTGTAGGGGTGCAAACGTACCGTGTGATAGTGAAATTATTTCCCCGACGCGACGTAGCAACTCTGTCCTACGAAGAAATTTTGTCTGCTTTAGATGCCTATTTCAAAGAACCAGTCAATGTAGTTGCAAAATGGTATACGTTCTTTCGTACAAAACGTACGGCCGGTCAGACTAATAGGGAGTGGGTTGCAACTTTGCAAGGCCTTACTAGGGATTGTGCTTTTGAGTGTGAATGTGGACTCCCTTATTCAGATACTATGGTGCGTGATGCAATTGCACAGAACGTTTCTGATGTTCGTATACGGGAGCAACTAGTCAATCCCTCCCTTCAACAAGTGATAGACATATTGGATAGGCAAGACACACTTGACTTTGCGGTCTAGCGGTTCTGGCGCTGCAGTCCGGAACCGCGGGACTGCTACGGTCGCAGGTTCGAATCCTGCCTCGGGCGTGGGTGTGTGTGATGTCCTTAGGTTAGTTAGGTTTAAGTAGTTCTAAGTTCTAGGGGACTTATGACCTAAGATGTTGAGTCCCATAGTGCTCAGAGCCATTTGAACTTGACTTTGCTCAGGAATCATTTGAAACTTCGCCAGCCGTGTGTCACATTAACCGGCCCGCCGGGCGAGATGCACGGAACTGTAAACAGCCCTCGCGCACGTCCGCGCAGCCCCGTGTCCCGCGCCAGCATGCAACTGCAGTACTAAAGTCATGCCCGCGGTGTGCTACTAGACATTCGCGTGAGAATTGCCCGTCACGCCAAGCTATTTGCTTTTTCTGTAACAAAAAAGGACATGTTCAGAGTGTTTGCCAGAAAAAGCTCCGATCGGACATTCACAACCATTCCAGGCCCTTTGCTTCGCGCCGGAATCGAACCAAGAACACTCAGGCTCGTGAACCTTCGCCCATGGAAATTCATATAGTTAATTCCACTCCGCCCAGTGCTAATCTCTCTAACAGTGACTGTGTTCGTCCCACAAAAAGTGTGCGTCGACATCGACGGAAATCACGTCAAGTCGCGAGTGATTCTGTACCAGTGTCTGTTCACGTTGCACGAGACAGTCGCTCTTGTCGTCAGCAGGACAATAAACTTTTTGTAGACTTGGACATTAATGGCAACGTGGTCCCATTCCAGCTCGATACCGGAGCTGCAGTTTCATTGATCAATAAAGACACGTACAAACACCTGGGCACACCTCCGTTGCGTGCCGCAAATGTTAAGTTAAATAGTTATTCCGGACACGATATCCCTGTGTTAGGACAGTGCAGCCTTCTTGCAACATATAAGGGACAAACAAAACTTGTGTCATTTTACGTTCTTCGTTCTTCTTCTGCAGTGAACTTGTTTGGTTTAGATTTATTTCAGTTGTTTAACTTGTCTATAGTAAATCAGGTCCTCTCAGTGAACCAGACTGTGCCTTCAGCCAGTATTTCTCGTCTATGTGAAGACTTTGCAGACATTTTTGCACTGGGCCTTGGTTGCTCTAAGAACTATAAAGCACATTTGGAACTGAAAGTAAACGCGCAACCGAAATTTTTCAGAGCGCGCAATGTTCCCCACGCATTGCGTGATGAGGTCGCAAGAACCTTACACAATTTAGAATCACAAGGTGTGATTGAACGTGTGCAGGCTTCTCTATGGGCATCACCCTTAGTAATTTTGCCAAAACCTTCCGGAAAATTGAGACTTTGCGTGGACTTCAAGGCCACAGTGAATCCACAACTAGTGATAGCCACTTTTCCTTTACCCCGCCCGGAAGATCTTTTTGACAACCTGTGCCCAGGTAAATATTTTTCTAAGTTGGACCTAGCAGATGCGTACTTGCAAATACCGGTGGATGAAGAATCCCAGCGCGTATTGGTGGTTAACACGCATCTTGGTTTGTATCGATTCAAAAGACTGCCATTCGGGTGTGCGTCCGCCCCTGCATTGTTTCAGCAATATCTACTAACTGTTTGTGCGTCGGTCCCTACTGCAGCAAACTATCTGGACGATATTGTGATCTCCGGAAAGACGGAAGAAGAACATTTAGCCAATCTCAGGACATTATTTCAGGTCTTGCGACAAAATGGTCTTTGCTTGCGGAGGACAAATGTGTGTTTTTTGCTCGTGACTTACCATATTTGGGACATGTAATCAATGCACAAGGCATACATCCGAGTCCAGAGCACCTCAGTGCCATACAGGACTTGCCTTCGCCGCAGAATTTACAGCAGCTACAGAGTGTGTTGGGAAAAATTAATTATTACCATCGTTATGTTCCCCATGCCTCTTCCATTTCAGCTCCGCTTCATCGCTTACGCCGTAAAGGTGTTCCGTTCGTCTGGACGACGGAATGCGAACGCACCTTTCGCCAGTTGAAATCGGCGTTGCTTTCTAGTACTTGCCTTACGCCATTCGATCCCCAGAAACCCCTTTTGTTAATGGTAGATGCATCGGATTTCGGGATCGGTGCTGTGCTTGCGCACAAAGAAGGATCGCATGATCGCCCTATTGCCTTTGCGTCCAAATTGCTCTCGTCTGCGCAAAGAAATTATTCACAGATAGAGAAAGAAGCTTTGGCTCTCGTATTTGGTGTTACTAAGTTTCACGATTTCTTGTATGGTCGTCACTTTACCATCATCACCGACCACAAACCTTTGACATCGCTTTTTCATCCAAACAAGCCTGTACCTCCACGTACGGCGCAGAAATTCATTCGCTAGTCTATTTTCCTCTCGCAGTACCGCTATGATATCTTGTATCGGTCCACTGCTAAGCACGGAAACGCCGATGCGTTGTCCCGTTTGCTTGTTGCTGAGGATAGAGCATTCGATTCTTCCGAACTTGCTTGCATGTTCATTGATGCGGAAACCGATGACGTGGTCGAATCGTTTCCGATTGATTTACGTCGTGTAGCTACAGCCACAGCTGCTGACCCTGTCCTTGCTACAGTTTTGCGTTTTGTTGCCACGCAATGGCCCTTGTCAAAGTCACGGATCGAGGATCCGTTGGTTCGCCGATTTTTTGCTCCCAAGGAGAGACTTTTTGTACGACGTGGTGTTTTGCTGTTGCGTTCTGATAATGATCAGTCCCGGGTCGTGGTCCCACGTTCGTTACAGTCCTCTGTCTTATGGCTTCTTCACCAAGGACATCGGGGCGTCGTGCGAACGAAACAACTTGCTCGTCAGCACTGTACTTGGTTCGGAATCGATGCTGCGATTACGAATATGTGCTCTTCTTGCATGGCGTGTGCTGAACAACAATCCGCACCGCCGCGGAAATTCTTTGCATGGCCGAAAGCCACTTCCCCTTGGCAACGCTTGCACATCGATTTTGCTGGTCCATTCTGGAATGCTCTATGGTTGGTTCTAGTCGATTCATTCAGTAATTTTCCTTTTGTTGTCAAGATGTCTTCCACGACGTCATCTGCCACCATCCAAGCGTTATGTGCTATCTTTTGCATAGAAGGTCTTCCACAGACTATTGTTTCCGACAATGGCCCACAATTTATGTCCGCAGAATTTCAGTCATTCTGCAAGGCTAATGGTATTCAACATCTGACATCCGCGCCGTTTTCGCCTCAGTCAAACGGTGCCGCTGAACGATTGGTCCGGACTTTCAAGTCACAGATGTTGAAGTTGAAAGAGTCGCATTCTCGGGAGGACGCGTAGTTGCTCTTTTTGTCTTCGTATCGCTCTCAGCCCCGAGATGGTCACTCGCCGGCTGAGTTGCTCCACGGTCGTCCTCATCGAACCTTGATGTCTTTGCTGCATCCGCCGCATCAGGTTCCTGTGCAGCGGCAGACTCCTGCTTTTGCTCCGGGCGACGTTGTATACTATCGTCACTATCGAGGTTCACGGCGTTGGCTCGCAGGGCGCATTCTTCGCTGCCTCGGCCGCGCGATGTATTTGGTTTTGGGGGCCTCTGGTGAGGTGCGTCGGCATCTCAATCAGCTGCGCCTCTGTCGTCGCCTGGGTTCTGCCGCTCCCCGTCTGCTTTCAGCGACGGTGCCGTCCGGTCAGCACCCTGGGGACCCATCTACTGGCTCGCCTCATCCCCAGGTGTTACCGACGCTGCCTTCCATTTTGCCCCATGGCGACGCGCCGCCGCCGCCGCCTGTTCTCCCGCCGACGCCGCCCGCAGTGGACGCGTCGCTGCAGCCGCCAAGCGCCTCCCTAGGTCACGCGCCACCGATCGCTTCCCGTGACCAGCAGTCCTCCGCCATGGAACTCTTGCCCGCTCCGGACCACATGGCGTCTTCGCGCGTCGGGTACCCCGACGCGATGGAAGTCGACCCTTCGGCCCCTCCTGTCTCTTTCCGGGCGCATACACCGCATGTTGGCGCGCACCCTGGACTAGGTTTTCAGGCGTTTCCTAGCTCCCCTCGGACCGAATGGCCGGGTGCGGGTGGCACAGCCTCGCCTGTCCCGGGTCGCATACGCCAACATGGGGTCCTCCCCACGGCGGGCGGAAGCCTTATAACACGACCGTTCGCCGATTTGCGGGTGAGGAATGTGGTGTCACTGCCAGACACCACACTTGCTAGGTAGTGGCCTTTTAAATCGGCCGCGGTCCGCTAGTATACGACGGACCCGCGTGTCGCCACTGTCAGTAATTGCAAACCGAGCGCCGCCACACGGCAGGTCTAGAGAGACTTACTAGCACTCGCCCCAGTTGTACAGCCGACGTTGCTAGGAAAGGTTCACTGAGAATTACGCTCTCATTTGCCGAGACGATAGTTAGCATAGCCTTCAGCTAAGTCAATTGCTACGACCTAGCAAGGCACCATTTCTCCTTTGCTATGTATCTAATGAAGCATGTACAGTAAAAAGACCAATGTTCACCAATTATGGATTAAAGTTAAGTATTCCAGAAGCTACGTACTTTATAGCATTCATTATGTATCCTGTTTCAGACCTCACGGCATCCTGCGTGAGCTTATAGCGTGCATTTCGGCTTCCTCAAACAACACTGTGTTGGCACTTCTGCCGACACATCATATATATATATATATATATATATATATATATATATATATATATATATGTCAGTTCATGACATCCAGTCTTACAGATTTCGTTTTCCTGACTGACACACGTCCACATCATCCGCTCCCAAAACTCCGCCATCTCTCTCCCCATATCCACCACTGCTGGCGGCTCCCATCCAACAGCGTAACGCTACGCGCTGTTCACATCCAACTGCCCAACACTACAATAGCAAATATTCCAACAATGCAAACCAGCCACAGACTGCACACAGCACAGCCAGTGATTCATACAGAGCGATACAAACATAGAAACCTAAACAGCCTACTTACACAACGAAGATGTTGTTGTTGTTGCTGATGCTGTTGTTGTGGTCTTCAGTTCAGAGACTGGTTTGATGTAGCTCTCCATGCTACTCTATCCTGTGCAAGCTTCATCTCCCAGTACCTACTGCAAACTACATCCTTCTGAATCTGTTTAGTGTATTCATCTCTTGGTCTCCCTCTACGATTTTTACCCTCCACGTTGCCCTTCAATACCAAATCGGTGATCCCTCGATGTCTCAGAACATGTCCTACCAACCGATCCATTCTTCTAGTCAAGTTGTGCCACAAACTCTTCTTCTCCCCAATTATATTCAATACCTCCTCATTAGTTATGTGATCTACCCATCTAACCTTCAGCATTCTGCTGTAGCACCGCATTTCGAAACCTTCTATTTTCTTCTTGTCTAAACAATTTTTCGTCCAAGTTTTACTTCCATACATGGCTACACTCCATACAAATAATTTCAGAAACGACTTCCTCACACTTAAATCTGTACTCGATGCTAACAAATTTCTCTTCTTAAGAGACGCTTTCCTTGCCATTGCCAGCCTACATTTTATGTCCTCTCTACCTCGACCATCATCAGTTATTTTGCTCCCCAAATAGCAAAACTCCTTTACTACTTTAAGTGTCTCATTTCCTAATCTAATTCCCTCAGCATCTCCCGACTTAATTCGATTACATTCCATTATCCTCGTTTTGCTTTTGTTGATGTTCTTCTTATACCCTCCTTTCAAGACCCTGTCCACTCCGTTCAACTGCTCTTCCATGTACTTTGCTGTCTCTGACAGGATTACAATGTCATCGTCGAAACTCAACGTTTTTATTTCTTCTCCATGGATTTTAATACCTACTCCGAACTTTTCTTTTGTTTCCTTTATTGCTTGCTCAATATACAGATTGGTAACATCGGGGATAGGCTACAACCCTGTCTCACTCCCTTCCCAACGATTGCTTGCCTTTCATACCCCTCGACTCTTATAACTGCCGTCTGGTTTCTGTACAAATTGTAAATAGCCTTTCGCTCAATGTATTTTCCCCCTGCCACCTTCAGAATCTGAAAGAGAGCATTCCAGTCAACATTGTCAAAACCTTTCTCAAAGTTTACAAATGCGGAGGTTCGCCTTTCCTTAATCTATTTCCTAAGATAAGTCGTACGGTCAGTATTGCCTCAAGTGTTCGAACATTTCTACGGAATCCAAATTGATCTTTCCGGAGGTCAGCTTCTACCTGTTTTTCCATTCGTCTGTGAAGAATTCGTGTTAGTATTTTGCAGCCGTAGCATATTAAACTGATTGTTCGGTGATTTTCACATCTGTCAACACCTGCTTTCTTTGGGATTGGAATTATTATATTATTCTTGCAGTCTGAGGGTATTTCGCCTGTCTCATACATCTTGCTCACTAGATGGTAGAGTTTTGTTTGGCCTGGCTCTCCCATGGCATGTCAGTAGTCCTAATGGAATGTTGTCTTCTCCCGAGGCCTTGTTTGGACTTAGGTCTTTCATTGCTCTATCAAACTCTTCTCGTAGTATCGTATTTCCTATTTCATCTTCATCTAAATTCTCTTCCATTTCCATAATATTGTCCTTAACAACATAGCCCCTATGTAGACTCTCTATATACTCCTTCCACATTTCTGCTTTACCTTCTCTGCTTAGAAATGTGTTTCCATCAAAGCTCATGATATTCATACAAGTGGATCTCTTTTCTCCAAAGGTCTCTTTAATTTTCCTGTAGGCAGTAACTATCTTACCCCTAGTGATATGCCCCTCTACATCCTTACATTTGTCCTCTAGCCATCCCTGCTTAGCCATTTTGCACTTCCTGTCGATCTCATTTTTGAGACGTTTGTATTCCTTTTTGCGTGCTTCATTTGCTGCATTTTTTGTATTTTCTCCTTTCATCAATTAAATTCAATATTTCCTCTGTTACCCAAGGAGTTCTACTAGCCCTTGTCTTTTTACCTACTTTATCCTCTGCTGCCTTCACTACTTCATCCCTCAAAGCTACCCATTCTTCTTCTACTGTATTTCTTTCCTCCATTCTTGTCAATCGTTCCCTTATGCTCTCCCTGAAACTCTGTACAACCTCTGGTTCTTTCAGTTTATCCAGGTCCCATCTCGTTAAATTCCCACCTTTTTGCAGTTTCTTCAGTTTTAATCTACAGTTCATAACCAATAGATGTGCTCAGAGTCCACATCTGCCCCCTGGAAATGTCTTACAATTTAAAACCTGGTTCCTGAATCTCTGTCTTACCATTACATAATCTATCTCAGACCTTCCAGTATCTCCAGGGTTCTTCCATGTATACAACCTTCTTTCATGATTCTTGAACCAAGTGTTAGCTATGATTAAGTTGTGCTGTGTGCAAAATTCTACCACGCGGCTTCCTCTTTCATTCCTTACTCCCATTCCATATTGACCTCCCACCTTTCCTTCTCTTCCTTTTCCTACTATCGAGTTCCAGTCACCCATGACTATTAAATTTTCGTCTCCCTTCACTATCTGAATAATTTCTTTTATCTCATCATACATTTCATCAATCTTTTCGTCATCTGCAGCGCTAGGCAAATGGTTCAAATGGCTCTGAGCACTATGGGACTCAACTGCTGAGGTCATTAGTCCCCTAGAACTTAGAACTAGTTAAACCTAACTAACCTAAGGACATCACAAACATCCATGCCCGAGGCAGGATTCGAACCTGCAACCGTAGCGGTCTTGCGGTTCCAGACTGCAGCGCCTTTAGCCGCACGGCCACTTCGGCCGGCTCATCTGCAGCGCTAGTTGCCATATAATCTTCTACTACTGTGGTAGGCGTATCTATCTTTGTCACAATAATGCGTTCACTATGCTGTTTGTAGTAGCTTACCCGCGTTCCTATTTTCCTATTCATTATTAAACCTACTCCTGCATTACCACTATTTGATTTTGTATTTATAACCCTGTATTCACCTGACCAGATGTCTTGTTCCTCCTGCCACAGAACTTCACTAATTCCCACTATATCTAACTTTAACCTATATATTTCCCTTTTTGAATTTTCTAACCGACTTGCCCGATTAAGAGATCTGACATTCCACGCCGCGACCCGCAGAACGCCAGTTTTCTTTCTTCTGATAACGACGTCCTCCTGAGTAGTCGCCGCCCGGAGATACGAATGGGGGACTATTTTACCTCCGGAATATTTTACCCAAGAGGACGCCATCATTATTAACCATAAGGTATTGCTGCATGCCCTCGGGAAAAATTACGGAACAGCAAGGCCGTTTTGGTTATTGTTACAAGGCCAGATCAGTCAATCATCCAGACTGTTGCCCCTGCAACTACTGAAAAGGCTGCTGCCCCTTTTCAGGAACCACACGTTTGTCTGGCCTCTCAACAGATACTCCTCCGTTGTGGTTGCATCTACGGTACGGCTATCTGTATCGCTGAGGCACTCATGCCTCCCCACCAACGGCAAGGTCCATGGTTCATAGGGGGACCATGAAGATATGATACGGGAAATTAGCGCTCATACAGAGGCATGTAGACAGTCGTTTTTCCCTCGCTATGTCTGCGAATGAAACAGGAAAGGAACCAACTAGTGGTATAAGGTACCCTCTGCCACGCATCGTACGGTGGCTTGTGAAGTATGTATACAGATTTAATGTATATGGTCGCCGTCTCATAACATCGGTTGTCAAAAATGTATTCAATAGGCGCCGTGTGTGTGACCTTGACTACAGTGTGTAACCTCCCAGTTCCTTATCGGCCTTATTCAACAAAGTTAATCATTGAAGTAGGAATGCCACTGGGTAACGCCTGTACAATAATGTCACGTAGAAGTGTGTATACTTAGATGAATGACGAACCCTAACTTCTCTTAACGAATGTTTGTTCAGCACTTGTACATATAAGAGCGCGGAGCGAGCTGCCTCCGGCCAGAACACACAGTATACATACAGCTACAGAACATTCCAGTACAATGATTCTTGACATTTGTGGATACTTGTAGAATGTACTCGGACCGAACAGTGAAATTAAAATGGTACAGTCCAGGTGAGTTTTAAACTCACGTCCCTCCATTCAAGAGTTTAGTATCATAACCACGACACCACAGCACTGTTCAGCTTCTTCTGCAACAATATTAGTAATATTCTGTCAGTTAACAGTCTTACGGTGGTGTAGCTGTACGGACGACAAAGAATGTAGCCGACGACAGTGCTGAGTTCCTCCTCCTGCTGCTGCTGCTGCTGCTGCAGGTGGTGGTGGTGGTGGTGGTGGTTCAGAACCACAAGTCGTCTCCAGAGCCACGGATAATTATGGGGCAGGCAACAGTTATAATTGCAGTTTCCTCCGTGTGTCGACTCCGACATTCCTCTCAATACTCGCTGGTTAATTAAGTAGGCGCGGCTTCATTAGCGCGATCATACAGGGTGTTTCAAAAATGACCGGTATATTTGAAACGGCAATAAAAACTAAACGAGCAGCGATAGAAATACACCGTTTGTTGCAATATGCTTGGGACAACAGTACATTTTCAGGCGGACAAACTTTCGAAATTACAGTAGTTACAATTTTCAACAACAGATGGCGCTGCAAGTGATGTGAAAGATATAGAAGACAACGCAGTCTGTGGGTGCGCCATTCTGTACGTCGTCTTTCTGCTGTAAGCGTGTGCTGTTCACAACGTGCAAGTGTGCTGTAGACAACATGGTTCATTCCTTAGAACAGAGGAGTTATCTGGTGTTGGAATTCCACCGCCTAGAACACAGTGTTGTTGCAACAAGACGAAGTTTTCAACGGAGGTTTAATGTAACCAAAGGACCGAAAAGCGATACAATAAAGGATCTGTTTGAAAAATTTCAACGGACTGGGAACGTGACGGATGAACGTGCTGGAAAGGTAGGGCGACCGCGTACAGCAACCACAGAGGGCAACGCGCAGCTAGTGCAGCAGGTGATCCAACAGCGGCCTCGGGTTTCCGTTCGCCGTGTTGCAGCTGCGGTCCAAATGACGCCAACGTCCACGTATCGTCTCATGCGCCAGAGTTTACACCTCTATCCATACAAAATTCAAACGCGGCAACCCCTCAGCGCCACTACCATTGCTGCACGAGAGACATTCGCTAACGATATAGTGCACAGGATTGATGACGGCGATATGTATGTGGGCAGCATTTGGTTTACTGACGAAGCTTATTTTTACCTGGACGGCTTCGTCAATAAACAGAACTGGCGCATATGGGGAACCGAAAAGCCCCATGTTGCAGTCCCATCGTCCCTGCATCCTCAAAAAGTACTGGTCTGGGCCGCCATTTCTTCCAAAGGAATCATTGGCCCATTTTTCAGATCCGAAACGATTACTGCATCACGCTATCTGGACATTCTTCGTGAATTTGTGGCGGTACAAACTGCCTTAGACGACACTGCGAACACCTCGTGGTTTATGCAAGATTGTGCCCGGCCACATCGCACGGCCGACGTCTTTAATTTCCTGAATGAATATTTCGATGATCGTGTGATTGCTTTGGGCTATCCGAAACATACAGGAGGCGGCGTGGATTGGCCTCCCTATTCGCCAGACATGAACCCCTGTGACTTCTTTCAGTGGGGACACTTGAAAGACCAGGTGTACCGCCAGAATCCAGAAACAATTGAACAGCTGAAGCAGTACATCTCATCTGCATGTGAAGCCATTCCGCCAGACACGTTGTCAAAGGTTTCGGGTAATTTCATTCAGAGACTACGCCATATTATTGCTACGCATGGTGGATATGTGGAAAATATCGTACTATAGAGTTTCCCAGACCGCAGCGCCATCTGTTGTTGAAAATTGTAACTACTGTAATTTCGAAAGTTTGTCTGCCTGAAAATGTACTGTTGTCCCAAGCATATTGCAACAAACGGTGTATTTCTATCGCTGCTCGTTTAGTTTTTATTGCCGTTTCAAATATACCGGTCATTTTTGAAACACCCTGTAACTGCACACCGCGACTGCCGGAATGCCCAACAGACGCTTCCACGCTTTCAAGACTCAAGCTGCTAAACAGCGGCACTGCTACTACCATTTCGTAGTTGCTACAGATATATTTAAACAAATTCCCTTGGCGATTACCCAGTAATTCAATATTTACATTACAAGTACAATGAATTATATAGGCCACAGATAAACACACTATAAAGTCCATTGCGTTTTAAATACAGCATCTGTAATAAAGCTTACAGAGTCAGAAATAGCAGTATATTACACGTAATTAACAGATATTAAACTGTGAAAAATTTTGTATGACGCAGAAGGTATATTATCTGCATTTTTGGTGTCACAAGTGGCTGTACCCACCGTCTTTGTGGTTTTATTACGCAGCGCCACTTTTAAGATAGTATATTTTGCCCAACACATTGTTTTGATCTTTATGAGACTTTACAATGTTAACATTAATATGCTAAAACGTACACTGAAGACGTTTGGAAAAGTTATTTTAGTTTTTAATTTCACTCTTTGATTACGGTGCAGTCCTTTGTATGTTAACCACAAGGGCAGTACGACGACACGACGCTGGTAGTAGTGAACTGAGCTAAGCCCCGTCACACACGCTCGCCTCTGTACCTCTTCCAATGATATAGCGCTTGTTTCGCCTCACAGGTTCAGTCAGAATTTGTTTTTGTTAGTTGCAGTTTATGGACTACACACGTATACAGCCCAGTGCCGTCAATTTATGCGAAAACAGCACGTAGAAATGACATTTTACTAACGAAAGATGTCAGAACTATTCAATCGTAAGTGACGTTAAGTCAGTGTCTTGATGAAAGTGATTCCGAAGCTGACGCTCCTACAACAGCTATGCTCAGTAACAAAACTGATCAACCTGCCGAATTTTCGGACAGCAATGAAGACGATACAGTCGCCCATGGTAAGAATGGTCGTTGTTGGAACACAGCTGTCCTTAATAGAAGAAAACGGCCAGTTGTCGATAACATTTTAGTCCATATTGCAAGAGTGTGAAAATAATGAATGGAGTGATTGATGAATAATTGAGAACACCCCAAACTATTTGTGTAAAATGATTATTTAAATGAGTAGCATATTCATCTAATTAAACAACAAATAATGTCTTTAGATCCGAATCACTTTGAAGTTCATCACTGAAAAGCTTCCATGACAATTTTTAGTTAGTTTCGAGTTCTGATCGCATTATTTCTAATATTGAGTGAAAAGTACATGACAGAGGTGAAATAAAATGCGGTTACTGTAAGAGCATTAAATTTATTTATAAAATTTTCTACATTCAACCAATTGCTCCAGCAAATATTTGAGGGTCACTGTGACCAAGGTGTACAGCTCGTATGCCAGTTTCAGAGGTGTACATTACCAGGATTTAAGAACAGTGTATTCTGGCTAACGTGAATCATTTACTACTTTATCTGTATCTCTTAGCTATATGTGTCCGCCGCCGCAGCCGAGTTGTGGCCGACACGGTAAGTCTTCCGTCAGGGGACTGGCCACAGTTTGCAACGAAAAAGGTATATATATAATAATAAAAAATAAATAAACTGAGTGATGTTTCCATCGATGGAATTTGAGAGCTGTCATGCGACATCTGCATAGAAATTAACGAAGAAACAGATAGATAGAACTAAAGAAGCGGTTAGTGTGCCATGACAATAACCCGGGTTCGATTCCAAGTGCTGTTGGAAGCTTACAACCCCTTTGGCTTGTCTCCTTCCATTCATACTAAATTTATCTGCCCCTTTACATGGATGGCGGTAGGCAGGACATTTTACTTGCATCTATTTTAGCCTCATTACGTTGATTTATCAGGGGGAAATTTATTTTATAAAATTTCAGTGGTCGTCGGTGAACGTTCCAGTCTGTGAATATATAAGGAATGCACAGCCCGCACACCGCTTCGAATGCAGCAGGGTTCCGTGGGCACTCAAACGTGGTGCTGGCTTGCACATGTCAAATGGCCGCTGACGACAGCTCACGGAACCTACCAGTCCTTTGCACTAAGACGATGTTAGCAGCCTGTGGCACGACTCGACTCCTGAGATGGCCATTGGCAACAGTTTCAAGTGCTCACTGGGGCACCACAATGTGTGACAGAAAGGTAAAAATCTTGGACTGCTATTTGGCTCGGAAAATTCAGAAGAGTTGAACTACGCTATCATTCGCCCCGTCGCCGGCTGATGTCAGACGGGAATTTATAGGACAAACCCAACGAGGAAGATGTGCTCTGATTGGCCCCAGACTGACGACATTCTCGTGTGGGGATTTATTAATGTGGCACTGACACGCTACTGGCGGAAAAGAATAACATTTTTCCTCACTGACCTTTGCAGCCAGATTGGCGCAAACTGCCCAATCGCGATGTGGTGGAAGAGAACGGGACACTCTTGGTTTCCTTGTGGATGGAGACAGGTTACTGGTACGAGACAGTGGCGCTTGGAGGTGTCCGACTCCTGAAGAGCAAGATTCTGAATCTCCACTACAACTTACCGCCACAGCAGATCTGGTAGAGTATATAGCAGCACCGCTCGCTAGATGGGAGTTAATGTTTAGATAATAAGCGTACAGTTGCCACAGCTTAGATAAACCTGATTCATGCCTTAGCATCGTTTGATGTGGTGTTCAGTCGACCATTGGAGTTTCTAAATTAAGCCTTGCGTTGCATTAAATTAATGCTTTAATGTGCAGCTAACCATCCCTCCACTTGCCTGTCTTGTTAGTTCCCGTCAGCAACTAACTTTGATTTTCGTAGAATGTTAACCCCAGTACTATCAAACTGTTCAATATAATAAATAATCGGTTAATGTTTCATTTGCATTTTTATTTGAAGGAGCGCGTAGTTTCCTTCAATTCATTGATCTATTCTGTTGACTGAAAGGATAATTACTTAGTAGCACCAGGATTTTAGAACATATATTGTGTTCGAACATTACGAATTACCTCGAAGGAAACGGTCTATTGACACACAGTCAACATGGGTTTAGAAAACATCGTTCCTGTGAAACACAACTAGCTCTTTATTCACGTGAAGTGCTGAATGCTAGTGACAAGGGATTTCAGATCGATTCCGTGTTTCTGGATTTCCGGAAGGCTTTTGACACTGTACCACACAAGCGGCTCGTAGTGAAATTGCGTGCTTATGGAATATCGTCTCAGTTATGTGACTGGATTTGTGATTTCCTGTCAGGGTTCAGATGGTTCAAATGGCTCTGAGCACTATGGGACTTAACATCTGTGGTCATCAGTCCCCTTTAACTTAGAACTACTTAAACCTAACTAACCTAAGGACATCACACACATCCATGCCCGAGGCAGGATTCGAACCTGCGACCGTAGCAGTCGCGCGGTTCCGGACTGAGCGCCTAGAACCGCTAGACTACCGCGGCCGGCCCTTTCAGGGAGGTCACAGTTCTTAGTAACTGACGGAGTCATCGAGTAAAACAGAAGTGATTTCTGGCGTTCCCCAAGGTAGTGTTATTGGCCCTTTGCTGTTCCTTATTTATATAAACGAGTTTGGAGACCATCTGAGCACCCGTCTTCGGTTGTTTGCAGATGAGGCTGTTGTTTATCGACTAATGAAGTCATCAGAAGATCAAAACAAATTGCCAAACGATTTAGAAAAGATATCTGAAAGGTGCTAAAAGTGGCATTTGACGCTAAGTAACGAAAAGTGTGAGGTCATCCACAGGATTGCTAAAAGGAACTCGTTAATCTTCGGTTACACGATAAATAAGTCTAATCTAAAAGCCGTAAATTCGACCAAATACCTAGGTATTACAATTACGAACAACTTAAATTGGAAGGAACACACAGAAATTGTTGTGGGGAAGGCTAACTAAAGACTGCGTTTTATTGGCGTGACACTTAGAAAATGTAACAGACCTACTAAGGAGACTGCCTACACTATGCTTGTCCGTACTCTTTTAGAATACTGCTGCGCGGTGTGGGATCCTTACCAGGTAGGACTGACGGAGTTCATCGAAAAAGTTCAAAGTAAGGTAGCACGTTTTGTATTATCGCGAAATATGGGAGAGTGTGTCACAGAAATGATGAAGGATTTGGGCTGGACATCATAAACGAAAGGCGTTTTTCGTTGTGACGGAATCTTCTCGCGAAATTCCAATCACAGCATTTCTTCTCCGAATGCGAAAATATTTTGTTGACACCGACCTACATAGGGAGGAACGATTACCAAGATAAAATAGGGAAATCAGAGCTCGTACGGAAAGATGTAGGTGCCAGATTGTTTCCGCGCACTATACGAGGAGGAGGAGATTACTGTTTAACGTTCCGTCGACAACGAGGTCATTAGAGACGGAGCACAAGCTCGGATTAGGGAAGGATGGGGAAGGAAATCAGCCGTGCCCTTTCTAAGGAACCATCCCGGCATTTGCCAGAAGCGATTTAGGGAAATCACGGAAAACCTAAATCAGGATGGCCGGACGCGGGATTGAACCGTCGTCCTCTCGAATGCGAGTCCAGTGTGCTAACCACAGCGCCACCTCGCTCGGTGCACTAGACGAGATTGGAATAATAGGGAATTGTGAAGGTGGTTCGATGAACCCTCTGCCAGGCACTTGAATGTGATTTACAGAGTATCCATGTAGATGCAGATGTAGTAGGAGTATTGCAATTTCTCACCTTATGATTTTATGTTTGTGCATTTCAAGATAGCGATTCTGTTGCGTAATTTTGGGTCAACATAGAGTCTTACGGGAAGTGTGACGAGTCTGGGTAGGTCCGTTATTCTGATAGGTTACACAGTCTCACACACTGCGGGACATTGCTCCGTCAGAGCATTTTGCTTGTTCTGGGGACGGAACACTGGCCACTCAGCCTCGTGATGCACGATGAGGTACCTGACAGAGCATTAGCGGCACTGGTCTGCTGACACGACAACGGCGAAGAGAAGGTGCGCTGACTACCCCTCCACACCACATCTAAATGACGTACCTGTGTGATTGGTGACACGACGGTCCATCGGGCTCTATTGCCCGTCTGAGGCCATACTGGCAGTTCTTTCTTCTATTTTCCTTTCACCTGTATGTTATGCTTTCGCTTGCATATCCTCATTTCCAGATAATCACATCCAAGAGTGTGTAGTTCTCATTCCCTGTACTAGCTGAGTACGTGGCGCTGCTCGGGTATGTATTTACTCCATTAGCCTCTCTCCTCGTTCCTCCCTTGGCCATTACCTGCATCCTCCTGTCTGTCCATCTCTTCCTCCTTCCTCTCTCTGTACACCTCCTTAACCTTACCCTCTCTCTCCTTCTCTCCTCTCCATATCTAACTCCACCTACTACTCAGCCCTCTCTCTTTCCAACTGTTCCTCACGACTTACTCTGTCAATCTGTTCCATCCCCGATTGCCCATCTTCTCCTTCCCCCTTTGTCCATCTACACCTTCCCCCCCCCCACCCCCTGTCCATCTCCGCGCCCTCTCGGCACCTCTTGTTGCCCTTCTATTTCCTACTTCTCTCCTTATCTCCTCCTCCTGGACAGTATCTATACGCTGGCCACAGCTGCTTCGCGTGTCTACAATGCGACTTTGTAAACGTGTCTGTGGCAAAATCCCTCCATATTTGTACAGACATCTGTCGTTCTCATCTACAGCCGTTTGCACTTAGCAGATGAAAGCTGTCAAAAGCGCTGCCAGGTGCAGGGCACGTTGACTCGACTGTAGGAGCCTCTCAGCGGTAAAGAACAAATGTATTAAAACTTCATGCATGATGCGGCATTTCTGATGCATCTTAGTGTTTATGGCGTCATATCTCTTGAACTACGTGTCGTGCAATGATACATTTGGGTAGTTACATTCAGCAGAATATGTGGATACTACCTACAAAATGTGGTGTGAGTACAGTTTAGGAGGTAATAAATCTAACATCATACGCAAGACGGCAGTTTTTCAAACATCTTAGAGCTTGCTGTGTCATATCCTGAACTATGAGTGGTACACCGATATACTCTTGGTATGTCGGGCAGCAGCCGCCGGCTAAGAGAGTAGCAACAGAGAAATAACTGATTTTGTGATGTTTTACGATTTCCTAACCAGGAGCGTATCTTTTAGTTTCATCTGTGTGCTTTGGTAGTTTAATTTTGCTTAATTTCTGCATGTTAATTAAATATTTAAGAGACACAGTTCTCGCGTTTTCGTTTGTGTAGGAAAGTAACCGATTCTGTGACATTTCTCAAGTTCCTAACCAGCAGCGAATTATATGGTCTCACATGTGTGCTTTGGCAGTTTAGTATTTGAATGTTTGCGTGCTAACCAAATTTATTAGACATGTTTTTGTTGTGGTCTTCAGTCCAGAGACTGGTTTGATGCAGCTCTCCATGCTACTCTATCCTGTGCAAGGTTCTTCATCTCCCAGTACCTATTGCAACCTACATCCTTCTGAATCTGTATAGTGTATTCATCTCTTGGTCTCCCTCTACGGTTTTTACCCTCCACGCTGCCCTACAATGCTAAATTTGTGATCCCTTGATGCCTCAGAACATGTCCTACCAACCGATCCATTCTTCTAGTCAAGTTGTGCCACAAATTTCTTTTCTCCCCAATTCTGTTCAATACCTCCTCATTAGTTATGTGATCTACCCATCTAATCTTCAGCATTCCCGTAGCACCACATTTTGAAACCTTCTATTCTCTATTTATTAGACATAGTTCTTTCATTTTCGTCAGTGTCTACAGTAGAGTTTCGTAGTGCGTGTTTGACTGTGTAGTGTAGTTTTCCACCCTCTTTAGCATGGATAGGGACTGTGAATGCTTCGCTCTTAGCTCCGGACTGTGTCGGCTTCGGTTACACGGCTTGAAGCTGCAGTGGATGGGCATTATTGCTGTGGACCGGCCGTGGGGATCAAATTGTCATCCAGGATGACCTACGAATCCGCCGATCGGTCCACACTGGAGACCATCCCAGTTACTTCTCGAATTGAGGTTGACCTCTCGCCTATAGTCGAGTCAGAGTTCGCCTCAGAACTTAGCAGACTGTGAAGGACTTCATGGGACGCCAAATTTAAACACTCCATAGTTACGCTAACAAACAGGTTACAGGTGCTATCCGTGTCTGAAAATGTCCCTCAGTCAGAGGCAACCGCTTGTCTGGTTTCAGGGGAAACCTCTCAGACTGCAAGATCCGGACAGTCACACAGTGTGAGATGATTGGCAGCTGGGGCCTCCAATGTCAGGAGCGTTATGGGACATCATAGCTGCCATGGAGGGGAAAAAAGCCAATCTGCACTCGGTGTGCTTACCGAGTGGAGTCATTCCAGACGTGTAACGGGTCCTTCCGGGCGCTATGAAGAGCACAGCACAGGGTGCAGCCAACTGCTTGTGGTGGCTCATGTCGGTACCAGTGATGTGTGTCGCTTTGGATCAGAGAAGATTCTCTATGGTTTTGAGCGGCTATCAAAAGTGGTAAAAAGCTTCCAGTCTTGTTTGCGAGCCGAAAGCAGAAGAGTCCACAAGACCAAAGGTGGACATCTGGTATAAAGCCAAGTGGAGGTTATGAATCAGAGGCTCAAACGTTTCTGCGATCGCGTAGGCTGCAGATTCCTCGACTTGCACCATGAGGTGATGGAGTATCAGGTTCTGCTAAATAGATCAGGAGTGTATTACACACGGGAGACGGCTACACGGGTAGTGGAGGCTGTTTCACTTTGACAGGGGTGATGTTTAGATTAGAGGGCCTCGGGGAAACAGAAAGTGCTTCAGTATCAAAGGCTGCAGGTCGGACACAGGAAGAACGTCAATCTAGGAACCATCAGCATAACAGCTGTGTTCGGAAAGTACCAGAGCCTCAAGCGCTAATAGAAACCACTGATGCTCAAATCGTTAGTTTTTTTCTTTGTCATATAAGTCTTGTGAGTGTTCTGACGTGGTCCTCCACGAATTTCTCTCCTGTGCCAACCTCTTCATCTCAGAGTAGCACTTTTAACCTATGTCCTCAGTTATTTGCTGAATGTATTCCATTCTCTGTCTTCCTCTACATTTTATGTCGTGTATAGCTCCATCTAGTACCATGAAGTTATTCCCTCCTTTCTTGGCAGATGTCCTCTCATCCTGTCCCTTCTCCTTTTCAGTGTTTTCCACATATTCCCTCCCTCTCCGATTCTGCGCAGAACTTGCTCATTTCTTACCTGATCACTTCACTTAATTTCCAACATACAATATGTTATCAAATGTATCGGACACCTAGCTGAAAATAACTTACAAGTTCGTGGTGCCCTCCATCGGCTATGGTGTTGGCCCACCCTTAGCCTTGATGACAACTCCCACTCTCGCAGGAATACGTCCAGTCAGGTGTTGGAAGGTTTCTTGGGGAATAGCAGCCCATTCTTCACGAAGTACTGCACTGAGGAGAGGTATCAGGGTCGGCCGGTGATGCCTGGGGCGAAGTCGACTTTCCAAAGCATCCTAAAGATATTGTATAGGATTCAGGTCAGGACTCTGTGCAAGCCAGTCCATTACAGGTATGTTATTTTCGCGTAATCACTCCGCCACAGGCCGTGCCTTATGAACAGGTGCTTGATCGTGTTGACAGATGCAATCGCCACCCCATTATTGCTCTTCAACAGTGGGAAGCAAGAAGGTGCTTAAAACATAAACGAAGGCCTGTGCTGTGATGTTGCCAGGCAAAACGACGAGGGGTGCAAGCCTCCTCCATGAAAAACCCGAATACATCTTAACTTCACCACCTCCGAATTTTACTGTTGGCACTACACACGCTGGCAGATGACGTTCACCCGGCACTCGCCATACCCACACCCTGCCATCGGATCGCCAGATTGTGTACCGTGATTCGCCACTCCACACAATGTTTCTCCACTGTTCAATCGTCCAATGTTTACGCTCCTTACACCAAGTGAGGCGTCGTTTAGCATTTACAGGCGTGATGTGTGGCTTATGAGCAGCCGCTCGACCATGAAATCCTAGTTTACCCTCTCCCGCCTAACAGTCGTGGTACTTCCAGTGGATCCTAATGCAGTTTGGAATTACTGTGTGTGGTGCGGATAGATGTCCACCTATTACACGTTACGACCCTCTTCATCTCCGTCAGTCAACAGACGAGATCGGCCTGTACGCTTTTGTGCTGTACGTGTCCCTTCCCGTTTCCACTTCACTATCACATCGGAAACAGTCGACCTAGGTATGTTTAGGAGTGTGGAAACCTCGCATACAGACCTCTGACAAGTGACACCCAATCATCGGACCGCGTTCGAAGTCCGTGAGTTCCGCGGATTGCCCCATTCTGCACTCTCGCCATGTCTAATGAATGACTACTGAGGTCGCTGATTCGAAGTAACTGGCAGTAAGTGGCAGCACAATGAATCTACTATGAAAAACGCATTTTCTCAGAATGTCCGGATACTTTTGATCACATGGTGTACGTCTGTAGCACCACATTTCAAATGCTTCGTTTCTCTCCTGTTCCGGTTTTCCCACAGTCCATGCTTCACTACAATACTATGCTGCGCTCCAAACGTACATTGTTAGAAGTTTCTTCCACAAATCAAGGCCTTTATTTGATACTATTAAACTTCTCTTGGGCAGGAATGCCCTTTTTGCCAGCGCTAGTGGATTCTGACCACAATTTATTAGTTATGAACTGTAGATTAAAACCGAAGAAACTGAAAAAGGTAGGAATCTAAGGAGCTGGGACCTGGATAAATTGAAAGAACCAGAGGTTGTAGAGTGTTTCAGAGAGAGAATTACGGAACGACTGACAATAACAGCAGAAATAAATACAGTAGAAGAAGGGACAGCTTTGAGAGATAAAACCGTGAAGGAAGCACAGGATCAAGCAGGTAAAAAGATGAGGGCTAGTATAAATCCTTGTGTAACAGAAGAGGTATTGAATTTAATTGACTAAAGGAGAAATATAAAAATGCAGTAAATGAAGCAGGTGAAATGGAATACAAACGTCTCAAAAATTAGATCGACAGGAAGTGCAAAATGGCTAAGCAGAAATGGCTATAGGACAAATGTAAGGATGTAGAAGCGCATATCACTAGGTGTAAGATAGATACTGCCTACAGGAAAATTGAAGAGACCTTTGGATAAAAGAGAATCACTTGTATGAATATCAAGAGCTCAGATGGAAACCCAGTTCTAAGCAAAGAATGGAAAGCAGAAAGGTGGAAGGAGTATTTAGAGGGTCGATACAAGGCGATGTACTTCAGGGCATTATTATGGAGATTGATGAGGACATAGATGAGGATGAGATGGGAGATTTCATACTGCGTGAAGAAGTTGACAGATTACTGAAAGATCTCAGTCTAAACAAGGCCCCGGGAGTGCACAACATACCGTTAGCACTACTGATAGCACTGGGAGAGCCAGCCATGACAAAACCCTTCCGTCTGGTGAGCAAGATGTATGAGACAGACGAAATACCCTCAGACTTCAATAATAATGTAATAATTCCAGTCCCAAAGAAAGCAGGTGTTGACAGGTGTGAAAATTAGAGAACAATCAGTTTAATAAATCACGGTTTCAAAATACTAACACGAATTCTTTACAGACGAATGGAAAAACTGGTAGAAACCGACCTCGGGGAAGATCAGTTTGGGTGCTGTAGAAATGTTGGAACACGCGAGGCAATGCTGATCCTAGGACTTGTCTTAGAAGATAAGTTAAGGCAAATCTACGTTTCTAGAATCTGTAGACTTAGAGAAAGCCTTTGACAATGTTGACTGGAATGCTCTCTTTCACATTCCGAAGGTATCACAGGTAAAATTCATGAAGCGAAAGGCTATTTGCAATTTGTACAGAAACCAGGTGGCAGATATAAGAGTCGAGGGATATGAAAGGGAAGCAGTGGTTGGGAAGAGGGTGAGACACGGGGCTGTAGCCTATGCGTGATGTTATTCGATCTGTATATTGAGCAAGTAGTAAGGGAAACAAAAAAAATTGGAGTAGGAATTAAAATCTAAAGAGAAAAATTAAAAACTTTGAGGTTTGCCGACGACTCTGTAATTCTGTTAGAGACAGCAAAGAACTTGGAGGAGCAGCTGAACGGAATGAACAGTGTCTTGAAAGGAGGATATATGATGGACACCAACAAGAGCAAAACGAGGTTAATGGGATGCAGTCGAATCAGATGATGCTGAGGGAATTAGATTAGGAAATGAGACACACAAAGTAGTAGATGAGTTCTGCTATTTCGGGAGCAAAATAACTGATGATGGCCGAAGTAGAGAGAATATAAAATGAAGACTGGTTATGGCAAGGAAAGCTTTTATGAAGGAGAGAAATTTGTTAACATTGAGTATAGATTTAAGTGTCAGGAAGTCTTTTCTGAAAGTATTTGTATGGAGTGTAGTAGGTATGTCTGGAAGTGAAACATGGACGATAAATAGTTTAGACAACGAGAGAATGAAGGGTTTCGAAATGTGGTGCTGCAGAAGAAAGCTGAAGATTAGATGGATTGATTATGTAATTAGTGAGAAGGTACTGAATAGAGTTGGGGAAAAGAGGAATTTGTGGCACAACTTGACAAGAAGGAAGGATCAGTTGGTAGGGCATGTCCGGAGGCATCAAAGGATCACCAATTTAGTATTGAAGGGCAGTGTGGAGGGTAAAAATCGTTGGAGGAGACCAAGAGATGAATACACTAAGCAGATTCAGAAGAATGTAGGTAGTAGTATTAGTAGTTATTCGGGTATGAGGTGCCTTGCACAGGGTAGAGTGCAGGGAAAACTGTATGAAACCAGTCTCTGGACTGAGTATCACAACAACCACCAACCACAAACAATAACCACCACCACCAACACCACCAACAACAACAACCACCACCAACAACAACAACCACCACCAACAACAACAACCACCAACAACAACAACAACCACCAACAACAACAACAACCACAAACAACAACAACCACAAACAACAACAACCACCACCAACAACAACAGTCTGCGTTTGACGTCCTCCTTGCTCTGTCCGTCATTGGATATTTTGCTGCCCAGGTAGCAGAATTCCCTAACTTCATCTACATCCTGATTATCAATCCTGACGTTAAGCTTTTGGCTGTTCTCGTTTCTGCTACTTCTCATTTCTTTCGTCTTTCTTCTATGTACTCTCTATCCATATTCTATTTTCATTAGACTGATCATTCCATTACGGGGATCATGTAATTCTTATCTTTCACTGATGACAGCAATGTCATCAGTGAATCATATTGTTGATATCCTTTCAACTTGAATTAATTCCACACCTGGACCTTTCTCTTTTTTCCATCATTGCTTTTTCAATGTACAGATTGAACAGTAGGGGCGGGAACTACATCCCTGTCTTACACCCTTTTTAATCAGAGCACTTCGTTCTGGTCTTCCACTCATTATTCCCTCTTGGCTCTTGTATATGTTGCATATTCCTCGTCTCTCCCTATACCTTACCCCACCTTTCTCAGAATTTCTAACACCTTACACCATTTGACATGGTAGAACACTTTTTCCAGGTCGACAGATCCTATGAAAACCGATCGTCATCTAACATATCCTCAATTTTCTTTTCCATTCTTCTGTAAATAATTCTTGTCAGTAACTTGGATGCATGAACTGTTAAGCTGACTCTGCCATAATTCTTGTCGTTTTAGGCACTGAAAACTGGCTAAAGCGGACGATAAGTTCACCTGGTTTTTTTTTTTTTTTTTAAATTACTTAATTCAGAAAGGTTAGGCTAAATATAGTTGGAAGTGGCGTATTTGTGCTGTTAGAAGTAGTTTATACTGTAACGAAACTGAAGTAGATAATTCCTATGAGTTAGAATGGGTAGAAGTCATTCTTGACAACCGGAATAAAATAATAATTGGATCCTTTTACCGACCTACCAACTCAGATGATGCAATTCCTGAAAGGCTCAAAGAAAACTTGAATCTAATTTCAAACATGCACCCTATTCATTCAATTTACTCTCTATATTTTGGGGAAATTCATCTTTAAACCCGGACGTACGCATAAAACATCATACGAAATTGTCCTAAACGCATTCCCTGAAAATTATTTCGAGGAATTAGTTCATGGGCCCGCTCGAATAGTAAACGGTTCTGAAAACACACTTGACCTCTTAGCAACAAATAGTCCTGAGTTAATAACCAGCATCAAAACGGATACAGATATTAGTGGACCCAGGGTTGTCGTAGGGGGACTGAATACCGGAACTCCCAGATCCTCCAAAAATATATGAAAAATATATCTGTTCAAAAAAGCAGATAAAAATTCGCTTACGCCTTCGTGAGAGACAACATCCACTCCATCCACATTAACAACGTAAGTTTAGGCCACTTGTGGCTTGAATTCAAAGACATAACATTGAAAGCAATTGAGATTTATACAAAGTAAATTAACAAACGACGGAGCTGATCCCCAGTGGTACATAAAACAGGTCAGAACACTGCTGAAAAGTAACGAAAAAATCATGCGAATTTAAACGAACGCAAAACCTTCAAGATTATTTACAGAAGATCGAAATTTAGCGCAGACCCTAATGCGAGGATATTATAATAACTTCCACTAGGAAAACTGGCACAAAATCCAGAAAGATTCTTGTCTTTTGTAAAGTACGTTAGCGTCAAGACACAATCAACGCATTCTCTGCCCGATAGCAATGGAAATCCTATCGACTACAGTGCTGCCAAAGCAGTGTTAATAAACATAGCCTTCCTCAATTCCTTTACGAAAGAAGACGAAGTAAATATTCCAGAATTCGAATCAATAACAGCAGACAACCTGATTAATGTAGAAGTAGATATCATCGGAGTTGTGAAGTAACTTAAATCACTTAACATAAGCACGTCCTCCGGCCCAGACTGTATACCAGTTGGGTTCCTCTCAGAGTATGCAGGTAATAGCTCCATAATTAACAACTTTCCAGTCGCCTACCCGAAGACTGGAAAGTTGCCAAGGTAACACCAATATTCAAAAAAAGGTTGTAGGAGTAATCCACTAAATTACAGGCCTATATCATTAACATCGATATAAAAAAGGATTTTGGAACACATGTCGCCGCCCGGAGTGGCCATGCGGTTCTAGGCGCTACAGTCTGGAGCCGAGCGACCGCTACGGTGGCAGGTTCGAATCCTGCCTCGGACATGGATGTGTGTAATGTCCTTAGGTTAGTTAGGTTTAATTAGTTCTACGTTCTAGGCGACTGATGGCCTCAGAAGTTAAGTCGCATAGTGCTCAGAGCCATTTGAACCAGTTTCGAACACATTTTGTATTCGGACAATATGAATTAACTCGAGGAAAACGGTCTATTGACACACAGTCAACACGGATTTAGGAAACATAGTTCTTGTGAAACGCAATCAGATCTTTACCCACAGGAAGTGTTGAGTGCCATCGACAAAGGATTATAGACTGATTCCGTATTTCCAGAAGGGCTTTTGACGCCGCACTTCACAAGTGGCTTGTATTCTAAGTGCGTGCGTGAATATCGTCTCAGCTATGCGACTGGATTCGCCGTTTCCTGTCAGAGAGTTCACAGTTCATAATAACTGACAGGAAGTCATCGAGTAAAACAGATGTGATTTCTGGCATTCCGAAAGGTAGTAGTGCAGGACCTCTGTGATTCCTTTATCTATATAAACGACTGAGGAGACAATCAGAGCAACCGTCTTAGACTGTTTGCAGATGATGCTGTCATTTATCGCCTAGTAAAGTCATCAGAAGATCAAAACAAATTACAAAACCATTTAGATAAGGTATTTGAATGGTGCGAAAATTGGCAATTGACCCTAAATAATATTAAGTGTGAGGTCATTCCCGTGAGTGCTAAAACGAATCCGTGAAACATCGATTACACGATAAATCAATCAAATCTAAAGGCTGTAAATACTAAAGACGCAGGAATTACAGTTACGAACAGCTTAAATTGGAAAGAACACACAGAAAAACCTGTGGGAAAGGCGAACCAGAGACTGCGTTTTATTATCACTACACTTAGAAGATTCTACTGCTAGACTGCATACACTACGTTTGTCCATCCTGTTTTGAAGTACTGCTGTACGGTGTTGGATCCTTACCAGATAGGATTAACGAAGTACGTCGACATAGAGGAGAGAGAGAGTGTCACGGATGTAGTGCAGGATTTGGGGTGGACATCACTCAACCAAAGTTGTTTCTCGATGAGGCGGGATCTTCTCACGAAATTTCAATCGCCAGGTTTCTCCACCGAATGCGAAAATATTTTGTTGACGCCGACCTACATAGGAAGAAACGATAATCATAACAAAATAAGGGAAATCAGAGCTCGAACAGAAAGATAAAAGTGTTCGTTTTCTCCGCGCGCTGTTCGAGATTGGAACAATGGAGAATTATTGTGAATATGATTCGGCGAACCTTCTGCCAGACACTTACGTTTGAATTGCAGAGTAGCCATTCAGATGTAGTTTGTATATGTAGGTGCACTTACCGATATATGTGGATAATATCTGCGAAATTTAATGCGAATAGAATTAGTAGCACAGAAGTAATAGATTTAACAGTACACTACTGGCCGCTAAAACTGCTACACCTAGAAAAGATGCAGATGATAAACGGGTTTTCATTGGACAAATGTGTTACACTAGAACTGACATGTGATTACATTTTCATGCAATTTGGGTGCATAGATGCTGAGAAATCAGTACCCAGAACAGCCACCTCTAGCAGTAATAACGGCCTTGATACTCCTGGGCATTGAGTCATACAGAGCTTGGATGGCGTGTACAGCTACGGCTGCCCATGCAGTTTCAACACGATACCACAGTTCAACAAGAGTAGTAACTGGCGTATTGTGACGAGCTAGTTGCTCGGCCATCATTGACCAGATGTTTTCAATTGGCGAGAGATCTGTGAGAATGTGCTGGCCAGGGCAGCAGTCTAACATTTTCTGTATCCAGAAAAGCCCGTACAGGACTGCAACATGCTGTTGTGCATTATCCTGCTGAAATGTAGGGTTCCGCAGGGATCAAATGAAGAGTAGAGCCACGGGTCGTAACACATCTGAAATGTAACGTCCACTGGTCAAAGTGCCGTCAAAGCGAACAAGAGGTGACCGAGACGTGTAACCAATAGCACCCCATACCATCACGCCGGGTGATAAGCCAGTACGGCGATGACGAATATACGATTCAAATGTGCGTTGTCGCCAAACACGGATGCGACCATCATGATGCTGTAAAGAGAACCTGGATTCATCCGAAAAAAGACGTTTTGCCATTCGTGTACCCAGGTTCGTCGTTGAGTACACCATCGCAGGCGCTCGTGTCTGTGATGCAGCTTCAAGGGTAACCGCAGCCGTGGTCTCCGAGCTAATAGTCCATGCTGCTTGCAGCAAACGTCGTCGAACTGTTCTGCAGATGGTTCTTGTCTTGTAAACGTCCCCATCTTTTGACTCAGGGATCGAGACGTGGCTGCACGATCCGTTACAGCCATGCGGATAAGATGCCTGTCATCTCGACTGCTAGTGATACGAGGTCGTTGGGATCCAGCACGGCGTTCTGTATTACCCTCCTGAATCCACCGATTCCATATTCTGCTAACAGAAAACGCGAGCAGCATAGTCGCGATACGATAAATCGCAATCGCGATAGCCTACAATCCGACCTTTATCAAAGTCGTAAACGTGTTGGTACGCATTTCTCCTCCTTACACGAGGCATCACAACAACGTTTCACCAGGCAAGGCCGGTCAACTGGTGTTCTTGTATGAGAAATTGGTTGGAAACTTTCCTCATGTCAGCACGTTTTAGGTGTCGCCACTAGCGCCAATCCTGTATGAATGCTCTGTAAAGCTTATCATTTGCATATCATAGCATCTTCTTCCTGTCGATTAAATTTCGCGTCTGTAGCACATCTTCGTGGTGTAGCAATTTTAATGACCAGTAGTGTTGTTGGTTGTTTTTTTTGGGGAAGGAGACCAGACAGCGAGGTCATCGGTCTCATCGGATTAGGGAAGGACGGGGAAGGAAGTCGGCCGTGCCCTTTGAAAGGAACCATCCCGGCATTTGCCTGGAGCGATTTAGGGAAATCACGGAAAACCTTAATCAGGATGGCCGGACGCGGGATTGAACCGTCGTCCTCCCGAATGCGAGTCCAGTGTCTAACCACTGCGCCACCTCGCTCGGTACCAGTAGTGTAATACATGTTAAAACAGTTTTTCACGATTCTCATTGTGTATGTCGTCATATTTCCTGAACTATGGCACGTATTGTTATTCAAAAATGGTTCATAAGGGCTCTGATCACTACGGGACTTAACGTCTGAGGTCATCAGTCCCCTATAACTTAGAACTACTTAAACCTAACTAACCTAAGGACATCACACACATCCATACCCGAGGCAGGATTCGAAATTACGACCGTAGCTATTGCTATTACCCCACAGCGATTGTTGCGTGGCAGAAAGTGATATGTCTACCAAGTTTGGTTGAAATGGGTCCAGTGGTTTAGGAGGAGATGCGGAATATGCACAAACTCTTACACACATACATACATTCATGTTATAATATGTATGGTTTATATGTCACTTTGTAATCAGATGAGTTTTTGCATGAATAAATCCGTCATTACCTTTAAATACATCATTTTGTTCATGTGATAGACATTTAAGAGTTCTGGATCACTGTGGCTCTGTTTCATGGAATTTAGAACAGATATCTATGGGTCAGAGAGTACTTTTTTTAATTTTATTTATTAGCCATTTGCTTTTGTGTGTTGTTGCTACCGATGTGGGTTCTTTTGGAATTTTTTATAAATTTTGTTTGTATAATATTGGGAACTTGAAGAATTAACATTGCTTTATATGCGGTCTGCTAGTTTTCTTGAACAAACTTAATTATTAACTTTCGATACAAGCCATTTTGTAAGTCTCCGGTTTAAGAACTTTTTTCTTTATTTAATTTTACCTTTATTATTTGAACTAAAAGACTAGGAATCCAACATGTTACACAGCTGTATCACACTTTTCCCTTTCCGTATTTCTGTCTACGAGGTTCATTACCGAAGATGAGATTTTGGTGACCATTCTTGCATTGTCGAACGCAATGAACGCTCGAACTCAAGGATGTTTATAAAGGAGCTAGTATCTGTGATATTTGTATTTATGCCGCCACAAAACATTAATTTTATTATTAAAACTTTATCGAGAAATTCATTTAAAAAGATATACACGCTGACACTAAATGATCGATACACACGTAAAAGGATGAACTTCTCATTGATATCAAACAATGTTATTTCAATGAGTGATGTTTTGTAATATACTGACGTCATGCCAGATTTGAAGTGTACTCTTTTTCTACCAAATGCGTGATATTAGGCTCTTAGAAGAAGTCCTCTAGAATTGCAGTTCTAGATGTTGGATTTCCGTGTCTCTGCACCACAGTGCTCTAAACATTTTTTGATGATGCATGTTTCGATGAACGATCTTCGAAAAATCCAATGTTACTTGTGCTAACGGTCTATGTTTCCTTACGATATCTAATTAATCTGCATTTGTGTGCATCAGAATCTTTCTTATGAATGCTTACTGTAGATTTTTTTAAAGTGAAAGAGACATTCTTTAGACTGGGTAACTTACTGATTCGCCCTATTAAAAAACTATTCTTCTCCCTGTGAAAGAAGGTTTCCCTCAAGCGTGGCCCGAGACCCTCCCACTATCTTCACACTAGTTAGTTGTGCTAATCTACCCTTTCCAGTCATGTTTAGAGGTAGGCCAACTTAACGAAAACTTTTCTATCGATAAGCTCCACATATGCCAGCGCAACATGCACGAAGTGATTTTATGTAATGTGCTTTTCTTTGAGTTGGGTACGTACGGAACGTTTGTAACTTTCACCAATAGCAAGGTGTCCTATATCTTCTTTAGCTAACAGTAACTAGTTTCTTCCTTTATTACCCTAATTTTTTGTAACTAATTTCTCACAAGTAGGTGAATCGTGATTCCTGTTCATTTCTTCTCTGAGTCAGAAGTTAGCTAGCTTTCGCCATTAATAAGTAGTCATTTCGTTTTATACAATATTAAAAACCCCTATCGAAAGAGAGCGAGGTCCTATTCAAACTACTCGTCTGATTCTGCCTGCTCGTATTATGCTTTCGTGTACGAGTTATCAGAATGTCAGATTGCATAGGTTACAACCAGCAACGATATCATACCCACCGTAAACGTTAACTAACGACCTCATCGGTTCAAACAAGACAAGCATGATGTTTGTCCATGAAATAGATGGACGATTAACGCTTTACGCCGAAACACTTACCACTACCATTTTTAGCTCTCACCTTCAAGCGAGACAGAATTTGTATACTTATGTATCCTAGCTGTGAATCGTTTAACTGTTTCGGGACGTGGGTACCAGCTATTTATTCACCTATTCTTGATGTGGGATACTCTGCGCGCAATTCAGTGCCCTGCTGCATTAAAAAAATGTAAAAAAAAAATGGTTCAAATGGCTCTGAGCACTATGGGACTTTACTTCTAAGGTCATCAGTCCCCTAAAACTTAGAACTACTTAAACCTATTTAACCTAAGGACATCACACACATCCATGCCCGAGGCAGGATTCGAACCTGCGACCGTAGCGGTCGCGCGGTTCCAGACTGTAGCGCCTAGAGCCGCTCGGCCACAACAGTCGGCAAAAATGTAAAGTATTACCTTTTCCCTGCATAGTAAGTTTTACTAAAAATTTAAAAATATATCCAGTTTCCTTTTCGTCAAAACAGTAAAGCAAACACCTCCCTCTTTTTCCAGTTATGCAGCTTTCTCTTTTTGTTTCTCAATCAGACATGGCATTTTCTTTCTCTCAGTGTTCATTACATGTGCTTCCTCTTTCTCTTCTTCTCCCACTCCTTCCTTGATTGCTGCATTTACCTCAGTTTAAATCTACGTGATTTTCATCTGCTCTTGATGTTCTACCTTTTATGAACTAATATAAGCTCTGATTATTTCTATTGTAGCTCCAGCTGCTTCCCACTACTTACGTTACAGTTATTTTAGTTGCTTGTAAGTGCCGTATCCCATATTAAAAGTAATTCATATTGTAATATCTGTGTCGATGTGTGAAAATACTGAAAAACGCCTGTAGAACACCTTTTCAGAGCTCGATGGCCTTTATCTTGCCGTAATAAATAACTCAGTTGATAAAAATAAACAGATAAGAACAGTTTTCACAGTATTCATGGAGTTTCTCGCAAAAATTGCAATTATCGACAATAGCTACAGGTTCGTGGATGGAAGTGATGCCTTCCGTTCGATACACTCCACTGGCGGCTGCAGCGGGAATCGACGCTTAATCAACAGCAGGCGCTGCGGCGTTAATCCTGCAAACAGCGCGACAGGTCCGGACCCGAATCCTAGAGCTTCCCAGACAGCCGTGTAATTACGGCGCCGCCAGCGTGTTATCAGTGGTCATTAAAGTTGGCCTCTTCCCGGACGAAGCTGAAAGCACAATTTACGGAACAGTGATAAATTGGATAGGTCGTCTTCAGCACGAACGCAGGGTGCAACGTGTTTGGCCATTAATTTTCAGCCTTAGTAACACACTGAGGCAAGCATGGATCGTATCCGCACTGCCTCTTCGCCGATTTATGCGCATCCGTCCTTTTGCCGGCCTTTTCACTGCTACGCGACTTGCTCGTCGCAACAAGTACTGACAAGAGTACACGACGATCTCTTAGACGATTTGTCTCACAATGGCCTGAAATGGGCCGGAAATGATTACAGTCAGATTAATATTACAATAACAAATGAAAACATTATGGAATGTCTGGTTCTTCATGTAGAACACAAACACAAACATTAAGTGCTCCAATATGGCTGCCATCAGTGTTGCCACCTCACTATTACTCAAAACGAAAATACAGTATCATCGGATGTGACACACTTGTTCCCAGACTAACCACTACTGTTCGTCACTGCTGATATTCTCCCAAACTGTGCTGATCTTCAGTAAAAGCAGCTTCTTTCAAAACGGTGAGTTGTGATGCTATAATTACAAAATATCTTTTGATTCAAATAATCTTTTCTAAGATTTCAAATTGCACTGAAGGCCAATATTATGGAAGACTGAGCGCAGCGAAATATAGATTAGGATCTTTGACAGAAGATCAGTCTCTTCGCATACGAATCATGTTTATAGCACGCTGACCGAACTGAGTTCAGATGGGGACATAGGGGCTAAAAACATACAGTACCATAAATCACTACCATAATCCCTAAATGAAACTGAATGGAATGTTGTTCTTATGTATATCAAAGAGTCGTTTTGAGTATAGAAGAACAAACTTGAAAACGGATTTTGTGAAGGAAAAATAATATGAAACTTGTAATTACCTTTCTATCGATGTTTCAATCAATTACTACTAATGAAAACAACTCTAGTTAGTGAAACAAGGATTACATCGAGATTATGTCACGAAGTCCGTCCACGAGAAAATGAACTTGTCAGTTGCTTAAACTCAGACTTTCAAAAATTCCAAAAAATTACTAAATGTTGTTCAGTGTCGTTCAAATTAACACAGTACTAATAAGTAATGACAGTACAACAGAATAGCCTGCACGGTTTTTCAAATTTCAGAATTTTCATCGGAAGTCATTACCCTGGTAGTGGATCAAGGAAACCTAGGGTCTGTCTGTAAGCTAATAGGTACGTGACTCAAGATTTTTGATCTCGTATTTTCAGCACAATACCAGGAACAAATATGAACAGCTCTACAACAAAGCGGCAAATATTAAGTTAACAGTACTCTCTCATCAGGTTTTATGTGATTACTTTATAGAAGCTATCTGCAAACAAATGATTCTTTTTTGAAATGATTCTCATTTTCAATAAATGTTAGTAATGTTGGGCATAGTTTCTAAAAATGAGAACCTGAAACTAAAACTTTAATCACATTTTGGCAGCTGGTAGATCTATTGTAATCTTCAGTCTGAAAACTGGTTTGATGCAGCTCTCCATGTTTGTTTATCCTGTTCGAAACTCATCATCTCTGCGTAACTACTCCAGCCTACCAGCCTACATCCCGTATTCAAGGATTTGTCTCCCTTAATAATTTTTACCACCCACGCTGTATACCCTTACCAAACTGACAATCCTGCGATGCCTTCCCCCTTCCAACCCCTTCTTTTAATCGAATTGTGCGATAATTTTCTTAATTCTGCAATTCGATTCAGTACTTCATTTATTATTCGATCTACGCATCTAATCTTCAGTATTTTTCTATAGCATCACATTTCAAAACCTTCTTTTCCCCTTTGGTCTGAATTGCTTGTTGTCAACGTTTCACTTCTAAACGACGCAACACTACAGACAAATACCTTAAAAAATTCCTAAGAAATTGCTATTAAATGCTAACAATTTCCTTTCTTCCAGTAATACTTTTCTTGATATTGCCAGTCTCCATTTTATATCTTCCCTACTTTTGGCCATCAGTTATTTTGATGCCCAAAAGCAAACCTCATCAAATGCTTTTACTGCCTCATTTCCTAATCAAATTCACTCAGTACTGCCTGATTTTATTCTATTACTTTCCGTTACAATTTCTTTACTTTTTATTGTTCTTGATCTTATAATCTCTCTAAGATACTATGCATTCTGTTCAATTACTATTTCAGAAGCATCCCTGTCTCTGACAGAATTACAGTGTCATTAGCAATCACAGAAGTTTTTATTTCTTCTGCCGAAACTTTAAGTGCCTCTCCAGATTTTACTGTGGTTTCCTTCACAGTTCGCTCAATTTACAGATTGAATAACATCGGGGATAGGCTACGACCCAGTCTCACTTCCTTCCCTATTACGGCTTCCCTTTCATGTTCTTCGACTCCCATAACATCAGCTTGGCTTCCGTACAAATTGAAACTGTAAATAACCTTTCGGTACCTGTATTTTTCTCCCGTTACCTTAAAACTTTCAAAGTGATCATCAGTCGACTTTGTTAAAAAGTTTATCTAAATCTGCAAATGCTGTAAACGTATGTTCGCCTTTGTTCAAGCTTTCTTCTATATTAAACTGGCAGGTGTAAAAACAGAGAGACAATCTCAAGCAATTTCGTGTTGCAGCCGAAAATGTTCTAATTTTACATCAGAAACAACTCTTACTTACCTAAAAATTTAGGTTAAGATGAATAAGAGCCTTCCGCCTGAAGCAATCGATTAATTGTAGACCTGTTGCCTGGAGTCGACCCTAGGCTGACAAATGGAACGGAGAATTCATCAGAGCTATATCACTGTCTCTCATTTAATTTTCATAAAGTCGAAAATATTTAATTTATGATAATCAAAACAAGCGATCAGCTCACAGTGCTGCGAAGTCAGAAAACAAAGACTTTTCAAATGTCAATTACAAGAAGAAGAGCAGCGCTAAGAAAGGAACAAATACACAACATATGGAACAACCACCACGAAACCTGCCACTGAAGAAGCCTTGCAAAAAAAGAAAGTGAAACTCATATGGCACAAAACCTGTGTTTCATTCAGTTGTAATTAGAGAGTCTAAAAGGAAAAATTATCAGTATACCGTAATACTGTTAATGGTATACTGTGCGTCCTACATAAATAATTTGTTTTACTATAACAGCAGTGAAAAATATGCAGACAACCTTTCACTTCTCTTATAGGCGTAAATCACCAGCTGATGTCACGTGATGCACGCTATGACTGCCATCGAGCGAGGTGGCGCATCAGGGAGACAGGGGTTCAAATCTACTTTCGCGCATCCAGATTCAGGTTTTCCGCGATTTCCCGAGAGCACTTGCAGAAAACTCCGGAACGGTTCCTTTGAAAAGGATTCGGTCAATTTCCTCACCGAACACAGCTTCATCCTTGCAGTATATAAGGGGGCGGCGGTGTACTTGTGCCCACCTTTCGAATATATTCTAATCTAGTCAGTTACTTTACATTTTAAAATTTTGAAAAAATGTAGTTTTTAATGAATACTTCAATCACATTTCATGAATGCTTGAAATTTTCCAGTTAAACCTGACCGAAAAATTCAAGTCTTAGTAATAGATGTCATTTTTGGTAACGAATGTCGTGTTCATTGTTTTCAGGTTCAGGACCTTATTTGCTTAAAAAGTATGTTGCGAGTAAAAGGGAACAACAGCTAACGAAATTTGCATTATATAAATTCCTTTACAAGGTGGCATAAAGTACCCTCCCCCAACCCTGGTAGTACACGTTATCGGCAGTGCATTGATATTGCTTAGAATGTGCCAAAAGCTATTTTCACGTTCTAGATTTACACATCAGTACCTCTTTAAAAAGCGTATACAGTAGTCGTAATTCAACAACAGTTAACGAACTTTTTTAATTTGTCCTTGGGTGTCCATGAAGTATCCCCCGCCCCAAATTGGTAATGAGCGTTATGGAAAAAGAGTTGATATTGCTTGTGTTAAACTTTGTCTTTGACAACTACTTCATTGACATGACGTCAGATGCTAATCTTTCCTCCTTACCAACTTACCATGACACATAAGAGGACATCGTATTAGTGTAATGTGACAGTGCATTTTCTTCTTTTCAACCATACGTATTTCAGATGTCACCAAGCAAATCTTATGATCGAGATAGAGTAAGATATATTAAAGGATGTAACAAATGAAGGGGAGATGGTGCTAACATGAAACATGTTTTTATCGGAAAACAATATTATTTTCAAACTGCGTACGCCATTTGCTGGCGATTTTGGTTACCATAGCTGTAATGTTATTTTTCGGTCAACTGAAGCAGCACACATTAGTAGCACATTGTATTCCAATTCCCACAAATTTTGCAACTGTAATATATCTTATCATATTTGTGTGATTCGCAATGCTTTTTTATATCTTTTTACGATCGTGTGAAATTCCGGAGGAGCCATGTGCATGAATTTCAAACCCTACATTGACTTTCGGTTCTGTTCGCTTGAAATAAGAAATTACAAAACAAAAATACCTCCATGTTTAACGTCTTTGTGTCCTTATCTCCTCCTTGTGGATGATCAGTTTAAACGTTCTGGGAATTGTTCATCAAATAAATATGATTAATTATTTAAATTCGCAGAACAGTGTTCTTTACCCGAAATCGGATCTCAAAAATGAAGTTAATAGCCATTACGTAAAATAGTTTTGGGCTTAATGGTAAAAGAGTTATGAGAGATAAAAACTATAGTGTGATCTGTTTAAGTTTCTGTTTGGAAGGCCTAATATTGAGACGGTATACAACCACTTTTATTACGGCGATAATTCGAATCATCATCTTCGTGTGTTATGTAACAGAAGTTCATTTTCGGTTTACAATAACATTAAGTTGGTTTACGCCTTAAGCAACCAGGCAGAACGAACGAATCTAATACAGTTTAATGTTGCATACGAATACGCTGCACATTATAGAAGATAAGATTCAATAAATTTTCTGCCCGCTTTATTTACAAATCAGCACACCGTTTGTGTTGTATGATTTAGTAGTAAAATTAAAATCAATAATTACAATTTTAGTTACTTGAAAATATTTATTGAAAGTTTATTTTCATTGTTTAGTTTCGAAAATCGCTTGGGGCAACAAAATTACTTACACTGTTTCGTATTAGAACCACTCCTTTGTTATTTAGTTGTCACTGTGACAAGGAATAGGTTATGGCTCGAAAAAAGGTGCTTCGAGAGAAATGGCGATCCGAAGATATAGCGAAACGAAGCACCGCGTTCTGATCCAGATGCGTCAGTCGAGACCGAGCAACCACCGCGTCATCGTCTGCCAGCGGCGTCATTTGAACGCGGTATCGAGGGCCATAGGGTGAGCACACCGCTCTCCCACTCGGTGCACACTTTCTTGAACTTGGAGTTGCTAGTTCTCAACTGACATGACGCACAGTAGCCATACATCCTAGTCACTAAACTATGAAGACGAACCGATCCAAAGCAATAACGTGTGGCGGAGATAATACTGAAACCCTAAAGGAAGCATCAAGATGTTTCAATACACCAAAAGCTATTCTCTTTAGAAAAGATGTAGATCTAAATATTTATCCATAAAAAATTATATAGAAAACTTGTTCTTTCCCAATAAAGTGAAAAAGAAATTTTCGAATATTGCCTATTGATAGATAAGTAAAAGCAAGAATCGGTTTTGTATAAAATAATCTGAAGGTTCATCACGTGCTCGACGATAGGTAGTGTCATGAACGTTCTTGACTTTCTATAAGCACAAGACACTAAATATTGTTTCCCTTCTGACTAAGTCTTCACTGTTGACGAGTCTGGTCTCGGTGTAGCCCAAACAAAAGTTCTACACCAGATAGCATGAAGGGAAAAAAACCGACAGGTGCCCTCACTTCTGCAGAGAGGGTAAAGTCTGCTGATTTTTACCACACATGTGAGTGCAGGTGGTAACTTCGTCCCTGCGGTGACGATTTTCCCATCCACCAGTTGAAAAGATGAAGAGGGAACCTCCAAAAGCTATTGTAAAACGACGTACATCAGGCTAGGTACTGTCCTATCCATTCAATGGACGGTTTACACACTTTATCGAACACACAAAACCTACAGCTGACTGTCCTATCTTGCTCATACTGGATGGACATTATCCTCATACCGGGAATATGGACGTCATATTAAAAGCAAAAAATGACCATGTGACTATCCTATGCTTGCCACCTCACACTATCCATAGACTACAACCACTTCGTAGGACTTTCGTGGGTTCCCTGAAGACACATGTTAGTTAAGAGATTAGACAGACATTGAGCTGATATTGCAGACAAGTTTGGAAAGGCTTTCCTCAGATGTCAAGGGGGTGCAATAGCGATCTGAGGATTCAAATGCACCAGTATTTCTGTATCACGCAGAGGTGTTTCCATTGAGATTGATTTCATTGCAACTAAGTGTAAAGGATAAGCGTTTGCCGACAGCAGTGACGCCCTTCGTGATGATAAAGATGATGACCTACACCATTCTGGATTTAAAACGGAGGTGACTAAGAAAGTAATGGGGCAGAGGGAGAAGGGGTGGGGGGACTGTACGGACGTCCCGCTAGTGTGCACCAAATACCACCTAACGGCAATGGATTTCCCCTCGTCCAACGATACCACACAGTAGCAGTTAAAATGTGCTATTGTGAAGGTGGATCGAAGAACCCTCTGCCAGGCACTTAAGTGTGATTTGCAGGGTATCTATGTACATAGAGAGCACCTGCACCTCCACCACCATACTCCTGATATCAAATCATAAGCAGGACAAATTATTGTACGGGCATAAGAAAATTACACTATTTAAGATCTGAACCGGCACTCACCCATCAATAAATAATAATCCTTCAAGAACACCGATTTCAACAGTGACCGACCGTCGTGTGTGTCTTACGCACCCTGATATGACGAGAGGTGGAAACATACAGCGCGCCAAGGAACATTACCGAACAGCATCGTGTTGGTGGTCCAGGAGTTATGGTGTTGCAGGCATAATTGTTCCCTTGGCGTATTAACGTCCAAATCTTTGAACACGGTGCGCTCACTGGTCAACGTTTTTGTCACTCTGTCTTTTCATGGGTACATGGACGACAACGCTCGACCGCTTCGAACAGCACAGGTGAAGGAGTTCTTGGAAAGAGACGATATTTGGCAAATGGACTGGCCTACATGTTCTCCTGATGCGAATCCCATGCGTTGGAGAGACGTAAAGCAACACATCCACATGCACCAACGACCATACAGCTATTGTCAAATGGTTCAAATGGCCCTGAGCACTATGAGACTTAACATCTGTGGTCATCAGTCCCCTAGAACTTAGAACTACTTAAACCTAACTAACCTAAGGACATCACACACATCCATGCCCGAGGCAGGATTCGAACTTGCGACCGTAGCGGTCACGCGGTTCCAGACTGAAGCGCCTAGAACAGCACGGCCATACCGGCCGGTAGCTATTGTCAACGCGCAGATGTTGGGGTGGGGGGGGGGGGGGGGACTGGGTTTCCCTACGATAAGAACTCATTACTGGCCTTAAGCGAGGTGGTGCAGTGGTTAGCACACTGGACTAGCATTCTGAAGGACGACAGTTCAGGCCCGCGTCCACCAATCCTGATTCAGATGTTCCTTGATTTCCATAAATAATTTCAGGAAAATTCCGGGATGGTTCTTTTGAAAGGGCACGGCCGATTTCCGTCCCCAGCATTCACTGGTCGGAACATGTGCTCCATCTCTAATGACCTAGCTGTTGACGGGACGTTTATCTCCTTTCCCTCCTCCTCCTCCTCCTCCTCCTCCTCCTCCAACTTTGACACCAGCATGGATACACGTCACAGAACATGCGCGCTCTGACAACCTAATAAGAACCATGTTTCACCTTTTGTAATGCCCAGGGGACCATCATAAATCACGAAGACTTCACTGCAGTTATTGTCTTTGAATGAAAGTGTCAATTCTGTGCGTCTCATTCCGAATTTTTTGCAGTTGCTTTCTGTACTATAGTATAGCAGTCTTTTCTCTATATAGTCCAAGTCTACTTTAACTATGTTACTTGGCAGAGACACATCCTACAAATTTTAGTTTCGTACTTAAGTTTTGTACAACGTTGTACTCTATTTCAGCTAAACTGAAACTGGGTGTTAATTAATTTCCCTCTTCCAGAAATGCTTTTCTTGCCATTTCCTGCCTACACTTTATATCTTCTCTACTTCGGTCATCATACGTTATTTTGTTGCCTCAATACCAAAAGTCATCTACCACATTTAGTGCCTCATATACCAATCAATTTATCTCAATATCACCTGATTTAATTCGACTACGTTTCATTACCCTTCTTTTACTTTTGTTGATGTTCTTCTTATACCATGTTTTCAAGACGCTGTCTGTTCCATTAAAGTGCTCTTCTAAGTTATTTGCTGTGTCTGACAGAATTACGTCATCGACTAACTTTTCTCTTTTAACTTTAATTCCACTTCCAAATTTTCCCTTGGTTTCCTTTTTTGCTTGCTCAATGTTTAGACTGACTATCAGGGATAGGTTACAACACTGTCTTGCTACCTTGTCGACCAGTCCTTACGTTTCGTGTCCTTCAACTCTTGTAACTGTAGTTTGTTTTCCATACAAGTCGTAACTTACCTTTCACTCCCCTGTATTTTATTCCTGCTATTTTCAAGATTTCAGGGAGTGCAGTCCAGTTAAGGCTGTAACAAACTTTCTCTAAACCTGGGGTTGCTTTTCTTAAACCAATCTTTTACAATAAGTCGTAGGGTCAGGACTGTCTCGCGGCTTCCAACATTTCTCTGTAACTTATGCTGTTGGCCCCTGAGGTCGGCTTCTGCCAGTTTTCCATTCTTATGTAAATAATTCTTGTCAGTATTTAACAAGTATGACGTATTAAATTGATAATTTGGTTGTATTTGTATCTCTCATCGCTTTCTTTCTATGGAAGTGAGTTAATTTCTTAGAATCTGAGGCTGCTTCACCTGCCTCAGATATCCTGCACACCACTGGAATATTTCTGTCATGCCTCTCTCTGCCGAGCATCTCGAAATTCCTGAGGAAATGTCATCTATTCCAGGGGTCTTGTTTTTACGTAGGTCTTCCAACACACTGTCAAATTATTCTCACAGTATCGTATCTCCCATCTAATCTTTGCATACCTCATCTACTCCTTCAGTAACAATGTGGTCTAATGCCAGACCCTTTACGTGTAACCTCCACTTTTCCCTTCTTTGCTGTCTAGCCACTTGAGCACTTGATACTCGTACAGCTGATTTTCTTTGCCACACAGGTCTCTTTAATTTTCCTGTAGGCGGCATCTATCTTTCCCCTGCTTATGCATGCTTCTACAGTCTTCTGTTTGTCCTCTAGCTACTCCTGCTTAGCCATGTTTCATTTTCCGTCAATACCATTTTCAGATGTCTGTATTCCCTTCCGCCTGTTTCATTCGCTGCATTTTTTATATTTTCCCCTTCCGGCTTTTAAATTCAGTAACACCTGTGTTATTCATGAATTTCTGCTAGATTTGTCTTAGCGTTGCTCTACTGTCTTTGCTACTTCATCTCTCATTATATCAAGAAAAATAACAATAGTGCATCAGCAATGAAGTCTCTGAATACTTGATGCGATTTTTGATTTAGGATAGTTGAAAACAGTGACTACATGGACAGCAAAAGAGAGAAGTGTAAAAAAGATCAGGCATACTTTTGATAAAACGAGTTTTCAAAATTAAAGTTCCAATGAGTACGATACGGATAGTTCACTCTCAGTCTGGTTTACGTGTGTTGACACAGGATGACAGTGGGCTATGGACTTTTAAACTGCATACAGACTTTTAAGCTGTCTGTTCTTTTCCGCCCCTATCTCTATTTGTTTTCTTTCTTTCATCTCATCTGCTAAGCTTATGCTATTATTTCTCGCTCTGCCTCTGACATGTTAAGTTCTTCTCCACACTGATTCCTTTTGTGCTGCTGCCACTTTCCTCTGTTGGACGTCACAACTCACTTTCGACAACAATGTAATGAAGAAACTGAGTGACGTTTCTTACGTTCCATATATTCATTATTGAATATTTTACTATTATTACTATCGTTACTTTATTATTATATTGCTAATATATTATACAGTTTGCAATGTTGACTCCACGGAGTAAAAAAAAGTCCATTAAGCAATAGCCAGTTGGAATATAAAACTGCCAGTATGCAATATAAAGCTACCGGTGTGGAATATAAAGATGCCAGTATGGAATATAAAGCTGCATGCTGGGAATTACTAGGGGAGACATGAAAACAAAGAAATGAGGAAAAAGACTGGAGCAAAGACGTACTTATACTAAACTGAAACTAGAGTGGTGACGAATGTGGCAGATGAATGAATGATAGAAGGACGAGGATGATCTTGGCTAGATTCCAAGCGATAAAATACCGAAGCGACTACAGTATGCAAGGTCGATAGAAAACACGCCGGAGTAGCGTGGATAGGTGCCACTGAATAACTCAGTATTTGAAAAAGTCTAGAGCAGGCCTTTATCCAGCTCTGATTATGGTGTTGGTTTTCTAGATGGTGAGTGCCGAGTAACTATATTCAGAGAATCTTTTTTATGAGGTGGTTGTTGTTGTGCTCTTCAGACCAAATACTGGTTTTATGCAGCTCTCCATGCTACTCTATCCTGTGCAAGCCTCTTCATCTCCGAGTAACTACTGCAACCTACATCCTTCCGAATCTGCTTACTGTATTTCATATCTTGATCTCCCTCTACAGCTTTTAGCCTCCAAGCTTCCCTCCAATACTAAATTCGCGATTCCTTGATGCATCAGAACATGTCCTCCAACAGATCCCCTCTTCTAGTCAAGTTGTGCCATAATTCCTCTTCTCCCCAATTCTGTTCTGTACCTCCTCATTAGTTATGTTATCTACCTATCTGATCTTCAGCATTCATCTGTAGCTACACATCTCGAAAGCTTCTATTCTCTTCTTGTCCGAACTGTTTATCGTTCATGTTTCACTTGCTCACCAGATGGTAGTGTATTGTCATGGCTGGCTCTCCCAAAGCTATCAGTAGTTCTAATAGAATGTTGCCTACTCCCGGGGCCTTGTTTCGACTCATGTGTTTCAGAGCTCTGTCAAATTCTTCACGCAGTTTCGTATCTCCCATTTCATCTTTATCTACGTCCTCTTCCATTTCCATACTACTGCCCTCCAGTACATCGCCCTTGGATGGACCCTCTATATACAACTTCCATCTTCCTGTTTACCGTCTTTGCTTAGAACTGGTTTTCCCTCTGAGTTCTTGATATTTATACAGGTGTTTTTCTTTTCTCCAAAGGTCTCTTTAATTTTACTGCAGGCAGTATCTATCATAACCCTAGTGGTATATGCCTCTACATCCTTACATTTGTTCTCTAGCTATCCCTGCTTAGCCATTTTGCTCTTCCTTTCGGTCTCATTTTTGAGACGTTTGTACACCTTTTCGCTTGCTTCATTTACTGCATTTTTATATTTTTTTCCTTTCACAAATTAAACTCAACATCTCTTGTGTTACCCAAGGATTTCTACTAGCCCTCGTCTTTTGAACTACTTGATCCTCTGAGGCCCTCACTATTTGATCTCTCAATGCTACCCATTCTTCTTCTACTGTATTTCTTTCCCCTGTTCTTGTCATTCGTTTCGTAATGCTCTCTCTGAAACTTTCTAAAACCTCTGGTTCTTTCAATTTATGCATGTCAAATGTTTCCTAGAATTCCTTCCTTTTTACAGTTTCTTCAGTTCTATGTGCTAACTAGACAAATTAGCATACTGAATTTTTTATTCTGCAATGAAGTTGCCCTGATGTAAAACTTCCTGGAACACAGTTTCAATCCGCCAAGAATTTTCTGACTAATTACTCACATTTATCATATTTAACTACATCTATAGTCACAATATTAGTTACATTCTGAAGCTGCATTAGTACATAAACGTGTAATGTATGATAAAACTTAGTAGTGTTATTTTCTTTAATAGTTTCCCTTCCAATTTATAGAAAATTAAATGCAAGGCAGATATAAATGATTCATTCGCTTTCAAAGTTCCATATTTTCGAAAGTCTTACATATACATGTATAGTTGATGCTCACTTGCAGTCCAAGATGGCCGCCGAGTAAGTGACGCCAGAAACTATTTCCAGAAAGTTAATTGATCTAGACAGGAATATAATTTAGTTTAACACCGACAACAAATTTAATACGTGCATTACTGTATCGTTTAGTCTTGCCTTTAAAGGTCTCACTTTTCTTTGCTTATTTTTTCAGAAAACACGAGAAGATCGTAACTTCGCGAAGTCGCGTTTAGGCTTAAATTTTGCAAACATGTTTCTTTCTTGTTTCACGGTAATTTGACAAGTTTCTCGGTAACAAATAAAGAAACTACCATAAATAGCGTATAACTTCATTGTTTTACAACAGATTTCAGAAAAACAGCGTAACTTTATATCAGAAACTTGGTCAATACATTTGTTTATAGGCCTAATTCTCGTAACGTTTTTGGAGAATCAAACTTAAAGTATCTCGTTTAATTGTCCATTTTTTTCATTCCATCGAGTGAAATATATAAGTAGCGTATACCTTCATTGTTTTAATACAGATCTCAGAAAAAAACAGCAGAATTTTAAATCAGAAACTTGCTTATATACATTTGTGAATAGGCTTAATTCTTGTAACGTCTTTTTTGATTTTCGGTAATTTAATTGATTTATTCTAGCTAAAGTATTATTTTTGCCATGAGTGAGAAGTGCCTGACTTGCCGTAGAATTGTTAGTTCCGGGATTTGGAGTGATGGATACAATAGTTTTTTTTCATTGGGGGGACTGCAGTGGCGTGGGTGTCGGGAAAGTGGATCAGGCTCACCAGTGGTTATGTAGGATTTGCAGCAGAGATAGGAAGATAGTGGAACAGGAGGGGAAAATTGCTGCCCTTCAGGCTGAGCTAGATCAGGCTAGGGAAGATCTGGACAGGTTAAGGAGGGAGAAGGGCAAAGAGAGGTGGGAAGCGGCAACAGGTAACAGAAGGAACAGGCCTAGAACTAAGTCTGACAGTTTTGTGGTGAATGTCAAAAATACGTTTGACCTGTTGCTTCAGTTAGAAACTGATGAGCCTCAAGCAGAGGTAGGTGTAGACAGGACACAACAAACTTTCAATAGGAAATTGAAAAAGAATGTAGGAAAGTCACCGAAAAGGAAGAGAGTTTTGTTGTCAGGCAGTTCTCATGCCAGAGGTGTAGGCCAACTTCTGCAGAAGGAATTAGGACCAGAATACCAGGTCACAATTTTTTCAAACCAAGTGCTAGTCTGGATCAGGTGACAGAGGATTTAGGTTCACTCTGTAAAGGATTTACCAGGGAAGACACCGTGGTTATTGTGGGACGACAGGGAACAGTATCGACAGAGATCCTGGGTACAGTATAGAGCGTGACCTGGTTAAGATTGCGTCGGCATCGAGACACACCAATGTTGAATTTGTATCTGTCCTGAGACGCCATGACCGGCCTCATTTGAAGTCTTCTGTTGGGAGAGTTAATTTGGAGTTGGAACGGCTGCTTGCGTCGGGTGCAGGGGCTCATATTGGTGTGGTTCCTGTTGATTCTCTCAGTAGGTGGGACTATACCAGGCACGGCCTACATCTGAACAGGAAAGGGAAGGGTAAACTGGCTGGGGTAATAGCAGAAAATATAAGTGGGGGAGGCACTGCCATGAATGGTAAAATACCAGTGGTTACAGGTGTTGGAGCAGCACCTTTTATAGGATAGGTAAGACAGAAAGATGTCAAGTTCTACGAGAGGTCAGGATTGAAACAAATCTTCAGTTTAGGAAAGAAATTAAACAGCACAATTCTAGCACATTGGATCACCAATCACCATAAATTTTATCTCCACCAAGTTTTATCTCAGTCCTAGGTAATTGTATTGATGAATGAAAGTCACCCAACCCAGTTGACATAATCTGCCTCTCTGAACGCCATGTGACCACTGGTATAGGAACTATTTCTCAGCACAATGAGAAACTCGGACAGAAGAGTACTGCAAATGTTAGAATAAGGAAAGGTTCTCATAAAAGTATAATTAAAAATAATGTAAGTATATTTCATCAAAATATTGGGAGTTTAAAGAATAAAATAGATGAGCTTCTGGTTTGTTTAGAAGATTTAGAAGCTGAGGATAAAATAGATATACTATGCCTGTCTGAGTATCACATTGTTACTGATATGGATAAGGTAAATGTAAGTGGATATAAGTTCTCTGCACATGTAATTAGAGAAAATATGGAGAAAGGAGGAGTTGCCATATATGTCAAAAGTTATCATTGTGCAAAAAGTATAGAAACAAAAAAGTTATGTGTAGAGAAACATATAGAAGCATGTGCCTGTAAGCTTAAATTAAATAAAGGCACATTTATAATTGTAACTGTATATAGGTCCCCATCGGGAAATTTTCATCTATTTCTGAAAAATTTTGACTGCTTGTTGTGCTAGCTGTCAGACAAGGGGAAGCAAATTATTATTTGTGGGGACTTCAATGTAGATTCTCTGAAAGAGGGTAATAAGAAAAATGATCTTTAAGTATTACTAGGTTCTTTCAATTTGACACCCGTTATAGATTTTCCTACTTGGGTGGTAAAGGATAGCAGCTCACTGATAGATAACTTCTTTATAGACCAAGATAAGTTTATCCAGATAAATGCTCAGCCTGTTGAGAATGGTCTTTCTGGTCACAGCTAGTTACAATATATAACATAGCTCCATTCAGCAGTACTATACACGCCTCAAAAGTAGTACGATCAGTTCACGATTTAACAGTTGTAAATTTCAAGGAAAGCCTACAGCAGTTAGACTGGAATGTGGTGTACCGTGAACCTGATGCCAATTTAAAATATAATTTATTTCATGACACTTTTGTAAATGCATTTGAAAACTGTTTCCCCAAGAAAATAGTTAAATATACTCTTAAGAAACCATGTAACAAACCATGGCTTACAAATGGTATACAAATATCTTTTAACCGGAAAAGGGAAATGTATCTGACATCAAGAAAGAGTAGTGACCCAGACACTATCAAACATTATAAAAACTACTATGCTATATTAAGAAAAGTTATTAAAAAATTCAGAAGTATGTGTATCATTTCTGAAATCAGCAACTCTCATTATAAAATTAAAACAATTTCGAATATTATTAAAAGAGAAACAGGTCAACCAAGAGCACAGGAACACAGTATTACCATCAAATTGAATGAAAACTTTACGAACAAAAAGTCAGAAGTTGAAAATATTTTTAATAATCATTTTCTAGATGTTGTTGGTTGGTTGGTTGGTTGTTTGAGGTTTAAGGGACCAAACAGCAAGGTCATCAGTCCCTTGTTTCAAATATACTCCATTCTGCTAACGGGACATCTCAGAAAAGTCAGAACAATAAAACGGAAAAAGGGAAAAACGTAAAAGGGCAGTCACGTTGTCATTGGTAAAAAACAAATGAGGGAAGTCGGCAAGAGAACGAACCCAACACTATGCTGAAGCAGCATAGGCAAGACCACCTGTGACTTAAAAGGTACAACTGCTATAATGCAGAAAGTACGTATGGGAATAGAAAGACTAACCAAGCCTTAAAAAAGGGGTAAAAACAGAGTAAAAGGGGAAGAAAAGAGGATTCTGGTCAGGGAGGTGAATCGGGAATCTCTGAACACTGCCTACAGTGGGAGACACCCAAACACTCACCGCCCTGCCCCGACACCAGAGAGAGATTAAAAACCTTAAAACTGAGAATAAAAACCACTCTCCTGGAGGAAACCGAGAAACAGAGAGACCATACGGGAATCGTCAGCCAACATCAAAGGTGAAGTGTGGGGGAGTCTGTACTTAGCACGCAGAGCCAAAAGAAGGGGGCATTCAACGAAAATGTGGGCCACTGACTGGAAGGCTCCACAACCACATAGCGGGGGTGGCTCATCACGCAAAAGAAAACCATGGGTCAGCCTGGTATGGCCAATGCGGAGACGACACAGTGTGGTCGAGTCCTTTCGGGAGAGGTGAAAGGAAGAACGCCATGGGCCTGGTGTCACCTCAATTGCACGAAGTTTATTAGACAGTGGAGTAGCCTCCCAAGAATTGGCCCATGACTGTGCGAAGTGGGATTTGTGTGAAGCCGTAAATCCGCTGCAGGAGGGGTTACAGAAAACGGGGGGTAAGTAACTGCTCCCCCAGCCAAACGATCAGCGTGCTCATTACCCGGGATACCCACATGGCCAGGGACCCATAGGAAGTCAATGGAACAAGCAGCACGGTGAATATCAGCGAGATGGTCATGGATGGCAGAGACCAAGGGATGCCGCGAAAAACACCGGTCAATAGCAAGAAGGCCACTCATCGAGTCCGTACATAACAAAACGCGGTTTTGTGGGGATTGTTTAATAAAGGTAAGGGCCCGGGAAATTGCCATCAATTCCGCAGTAAACACCCCACATGTAGGTGGCAGTAGATGATTTTCCGTTCCAACAGAGGACGTGAAGGCATACCCAACATGATCAGCAGATTTAGAGCCATCAGTGTAAAAAACAGCATCCCGAAACTCCCATAAAATTTGGCGGAAAAAGGAACGGAACACCACCGGGGGGATGGAATGTTTCGGACCGCGGCGGAGATCCATCCTAATTCGAGGCCGAGGAACTAACCAAGGAGGGGTGGAGGGGAGGGAGCGAGGAAGACAGGACAAAGAAGGAAGCTGAAAATCACGGTAAAGAGACGCAAGGCGCAGCCCAACCGGTAAACCCGCCCGAGGGCGGGAGTCGGGTGGGCGACGTCCATGGTCTGGGAACAGGATAGAGTAGGAAGGATGAGTGGGAGAAGAACGGATAGTAAGGGCGTAAGACACCAGAAGCTGGGACCGCCGAACAGGAAGGGGGGAGGGGGGGATCCCAGCTTCAACCAGGAGACTATCAACAGGGCTAGTAGGGAAGGCACCGGTGGCCAAACGGATACCACGATGGTGGACTGGACCCAGCACGTGCAGTGTGGAAGGAGCAGCTGAACCATAAACTTGACAACCATAGTCCAAACGAGACAGAACTAGAGCACGATAAAGACGGAGGAGGAGGGAACGGTCCGCACCCCAAGAGGAGTGGGCAAGGAAGCGAAGGACATTGAGTTTACGGAAACATCCTACCTTCAGGAGTCTGATATGGGGCAGCCAAGTGAGCTTGTTGTCGGAAAGAAGACCCAGGAAACGAAACTGTGGAACCACAGGCAATCGTTGTGCAGCGAGATAGAGCTCTGGATCAGGGTGGATCGTAGTACGGCGACAGAAGTGGACCACCCGCGATTTTAAAGGAGAGAATTGAAACCCGTGTGAGAGGGTCCATGCAGAGGCACGCCGTATAGCCACCTGGAGCTGCCGTTCTGCAGATGCCATCGAGGAGGAACTAACCCAAATGCAGAAATCATCCACATACAGGGCAGGGGTGACCAAGGGACCGAAAGAGGCCACAAGTCCATCGATAGCAATGAGGAAAACAAGGACACTCAAGACAGAACCCTGTGGGATGCCCGTCTCCTGGGTCCGTGGAGAACTAAAAGCAGTACCAACTAACTCTGAATGACCGATGGATCAGGAACTGGCGGATAAAAATCGGGAGTGGGCCCCGAAGACCCCACTGATGAAGGGTTAGTAAGATGTGATGGCGCCAGGCCGTGTCATAGGCCTTGCGAAGGTCAAAAAACACAGCAACCAAATGGCGGCGCTGGGAAAAAGCCTGCCGAACTGCGGATTCCAAGCGAAGTAAATGATCGATTGGAGATCGTCCCTCTCGAAAGCCACACTGGTAAGGGGACAATAGATCCCGAGATTCGAGGACCCAAGTGAGCCGACGGGCTACCATCCGTTCAAGTAACTTACAAACAACATTGGTCAAACTAATTGGCCGATAGCTGTCAACAGATAGGGGGTCCTTACCAGGCTTAAGGACAGGAACCACAATGCTATCCCTCCACTGAGAAGGGAAGTCACCCTGGAGCCAGATACGGTTAAACACCCGAAGAAGATGTTGCCGTTGTGGAGCACTGAGATGTTGAAGCAGTTGGTTATGAATGGAATCTGGGCCAGGGGCCGTATCATGAGAAGAAGATATAGCAGAAAGAAATTCCCATTCAGTAAAAGGTGCGTTGTAAGATTCTGACTCAGAAGTGGTGAAACATAATGTGAGAGCTTCAGCCGGCTGTTTTTGATGAAGGAAAGCAGCTGGATAGGAGGCTGACGCTGATGCCACTGCAAAATGGGTCGCAAGATGTTCTGCGAGAACTAATGGGTCCGTACAAATGCCATCTGGGAGGTGAAGGCCTGGGAGGGTGGACTGCCGATGGCAACCTTGGAGAGAGCGAAGTGTAGCCCATACCCGTGACAGAGGGACAGTGGAACCAAGGGAAGAAACGAATCGTTCCCAACATATCCGCTTGCTCTGTTTGATTAAATAACGGGCTTTAGCGCGAAGGCGTTTAAAGGTAGTAAGGCTGGCTACGGATGGGTGCCTCTTAAAGTGTTGCAAAGCTCGACGGCGATCACGGATGGCAATGGCAATGGCCGTACTCCACCACGGGACTTGCCGGCGACGAAATGGTCCAGATGAGTGCGGGACAGCAAGGTTAGCAGCGCGAACAATCGCGTCAGACACGTCACGTAGGACGTCATCAATACAACCCGACAAAGAGGGAGAAAACTCGACCTGTGCAGTGTATAGGGGCCAATTGGCGCGGTGGAAAGACCAACGAGGTAACCTGTCCATCGGGGAGCGGGAAGGGAGCGTGATAATCAACGGGAAATGGTCACTATCACAAAGGTCGTCGTGTGGCGACCAGTGCAATGAAGGGAGGAGAGAGGGAGAAGAAAGAGAAAGATCAATGGCAGAAAAGGTACCATGACCGGCACTGAAATGAGTAGGGGAGCCATCATTAAGAAGGCACAGGTCGTGGTCTGCAATAAACTGGTCTATAAGAAGACCTCTAGATGGAAAGGCACTGCCCCACAAAGGATGATGAACATTAAAATCCCCAAGGAGGAGGAAGGGAGGAGGAAGTTGCTGAAGAAGGGTGGTTAAGGCAGCAGGTGTAAGAGTCCTGTCAGGAGGGAGATAAAGATTGCAAACTGTGACTGCAGAGTCTAAGTGGACCCTAACAGCAACCGATTCCAATGTAGTTTGGAGAGGAATCCACGTGCTAGCAATGTCTGTACGGACCAACGTACAAACGCCACTAGAAGCCCGCAAGGGTCCGACCCGATTTCGACAGAAAACACGGAACCCACGGAGGGTCGGTGAGTGAGCATTAGTAAAATGAGATTCCTGGAGAACCACACAAGCTGCAGAGTAGGACGAAAGAAGGGATTTCAATTCCGGAAGGTGACGATAGTATCCATTACAATTCCATTGGAGAACCACAGAACGATGGTTTAAATGAGGGCTGAACACGCTAAATCCAGTCATACCGCCGGGTCCCCACCCGTCACCGACAAGGAGGGGGCGACATCCATGAACGACAGGTCAGAATCCGGTTGTGAAGTCGGGGAAGGGACCTCCGGTGACACCAGAGGCTCTTTGTCCCGGGACTTATGTTTCTTCTTCTTTTCAGGCTGAGATCGAGGAGGGCTGTGTGGCATAAAGGAGCCAGCTGCAGCAAAATCAGGAACAGAAAGAGACCGGGCGACCTGGGGGCCGACAGACCGCGGCTCTCGCGGGCACCGCGCGGCAGCAGACCTTTGACCTGGAAGGTGCCGGGAAGGGGCATCCCGGGAGAGGCGCCCTTGACCGGCAGACGCCGAAGGAGTGGGACACTTCTCTGGCTGGGGAGGGGGAGCAGCGCCCATAGGAGAAGGTGTGGGAGCCGCAGGGGAGGGGGGGAGGAGAGGGGTCCGGGATGGGGGTAAGGAAGGGGGAGGAAGGGGTGAAGATGTAACCAAGGCGTAACTAGATGTCATGGACACAGGGTGCAGTCGTGCATATTTCTTACGGGCCTCTGTGCAGGTTAAACGATCGAGGGACTTATACTCCTGTATATTTTTTTCTTTCTTATATACTGGGCAATCTGGTGAACGTGGAGAATGACTACCATGACAATTTACACATACAGGAGGGGGAACACAGGGACTCCCCTCATGGAGTGGACGTCCACAGTCACCACAGAGAGGGTCCTGGGAACAGCGAGAAGACATGTGGCCAAAACGCAAGCACTGAAAACACCTCATAGGAGGTGGGATGTACGGCTTCACATCACAGCAATAGACCATAATCTTAACTTTCTCAGGAAGCGTATCCCCTTCAAAGGCCAGGATAAAGGCACCAGTATCAATACTATTATCTTTAGGACCCTTCTGAACACGCCGAACAAAGTGAACACCCCGCCGTCCGAGATTGTCCCGAAGTTCCTCATCAGTTTGAAGGATGAGGTCCCTGTGAAAAATCACACATTGTACCATATTTAGAGACTGGTGAGGGGTAATGGACACAGGAATTGTGCCAAGATGGGTACAGGCACGAAGGGCCACAGATTGGGCAGCTGAAGCAGTTTTTATCAGCAACAAACCCGACCGCATCTTGCTCAGGGAGTCCACTTCGCCAAACTTGTCTTCAATATGTTCCACAAAGAATAAAGGTTTGACACTGGTGAAAGTATCTCCATCAGTCCTAGTGCAAACTAGATAACGGGGGAAAGGTTTTGCCCCTAGACGACGGGCCTGACCGTCTTCCCAGAGGGTAGCCATGGAAGGGAAGGCCGAAGGGGCAAGAGAAGCAGCACTTGAGCAATCAGTTCCACGCAGAGAGACGGCCGCAGAAGAACGGCCAGATTTTTGGACCCGTATGCATTTCAACTGCATAGCGTCCGCCCTGATACCACCCACTCCGATCAGGGGCTCTCCTCACGGGCGCCACCTAGCCACAGCAAGGGCCGTCTGGCACGGCGGCCATTGCCAGGAGTTCCGATGCTCCAGGATGACGAGCAACCACTCCAAGGCATGCATGAGGAGGTCACAGCTCAGGTATCAGAAGTGTGATCCCTGTGTGTTCGGGGGGCTCAACCAAAAGGGTACATAGCGACCCCACCACACGGGCTGGCCACCGTGCTGGCTATGCACCCTAGCATCAGACAACGATGTGAAAGAAAAGGTGGAATGTACTAGGAGGGCGCACGTCGGAGACACTAGGTAAGGTGCTCTTCCCCAAATGGCTCACACTACGGAGGAGAAATTTTGTAATGGAGGTCAAACCCCAGAGGGGGACCAAGGAATGCCAAAAGGAGGAGATGATTACGCAACAAAGCCGGAGTGTAAAACCAACAGAACCAGGAGGATAGTGGGGGCCAACATAAGCAAGGACACCAATAGAAGGAGAGGAGAGGGCGAGGGGAAAGGAGCATGGAGGGAAAAGGAGGGGAAGGGAAAGGAAATGCAGCCCGTGAGAGAAAGAAGGCTGCAATGGCTCGGGGCCCCGTGCTCGCCACGCACGTATCCACAAAAGGGTTGTGGACCCCCTGGAGGGTCTAAATGTTGTGGATATAGTAGGATCCAGGTGTTCATTAGAAGATGCTAGGCAGTTAATGGAAGAGGCCATACCTATGCAATTTGATACAATTGAAATCTCGCCCACTTCTCCCTCTGAAATTAGGAAAATAATAAACTTGCTTAAAAGCAAAAACTCACATGGAATTGATGGCATTTCCAGCAAAATACTAAAAGCTTGTTCTCAACAGATAAGTAAGATTCTCAGCCACCTGTGTAATAGCTCTCTGGAACAGGGCATTTTCCCTGATAGACTGAAATATGCTATTGTTATACCTTTGCATAAAAAGGGCATAGATCTGATGTCAACAATTACGATCCAATCTCCCTTCTAACACCTTTATCCAAAATTTTTGAGAAAGTAATGTATTCAAGAGTAGCTTCACATATCTGCAAAAATGAAGTACTAACAAAGTGTCAGTTTGGTTTCCAGAAAGGTTTTTCAACAGAAAATGCCATATATGCTTTCACCAATCAAATTTTGAATGATCTGAATAATCGAACACCACCCATTGGGATTTTTTGTGATCTCTCAAAGGCTTTTGATTGTGTAAATCATGAAATTCTGCTAGACAAGCTCAAGTATTGTGTCATGAGTGGGACAGTGCACAAATGGTTTAATTCGTACCTAACTGGAAGAGTGCAGAAAGTTGAAATAAGCAGTTCTCATATTATGCAAAGATCAGCAGATTCCTCAAACTGGGGAACTATCGAGAATGGGGTTCCACAAGGGTCGGTCTTGGGTCCTGTTTTGTTCTTAATATATATTAATGACTTGCCATTCTATATTCATGAAGAGGCAAAGTTAGTTCTCTTTGCAGATGATACAAGTATAGTAATCACACCTGACAAACAATAATTAACTGATGAAATTGTCAATAATGTCTTTCAGAGAATTACTAAGTGGTTCCTTGTAAACGGACTCTCACTGAATTTTGATAAGATACAGTGCATACAGTTCCGTACAGTAAATGGTATCATGCCATTAATAAATATAGACCTTAATCAGAAGCATATAGCTAAGGTAGAATATTCAAAATCTTTAGGTGTGTCCATTGATGAGAGATTAAATTGGAAGAAACACATTGATGATCTGCTGAAACGTTTGAGTTCAGCTACTTATGCAATAAAGGTCATTGAAATTTTGGTGATAAACATCTTAGTAAATTCGCTTACTACGCCTATTTTCACTCATTGCTTGCATATGGCATCATATTTTGGGGTAATTCATCACTGAGGAATAAAGTATTTATTGTACAAAAGCGTGTAATCAGAATAATAGTAGGAGTCCACCCAAGATCATCCTACAGACATTTATTTAAGGATCTAGGGATATTCACAGTAGCTTCTCAGTATATATACTCTTATGAAATTTGTTATTAACAACAAAACCCAATTCAAAAATAATAGCAGTATGCATAACTACAATACTTGGAGAAAGGATGATCTTCACTATTCAAGGTTAAATCTAACTTTGACACAGAAAGGGGTGAATTATACTGCCACTAATGTATTTGGTCACTTACCAAATAGTATCAAAAGTCTGACAGATAACCAACAAGTATTTAAGAAGAAATTAAAAGAATTTCTGAATGACAACTCGTACTCCAGAGGAATTTTTAGATATAAATTAAGAAAAAAAGAAAAACCAAACAAAAAAATTATAAAAAAATTAAAAAACAAAAAAATAAAGTTGTTATAACAAGTTAATTATGTCATGTATTGGAAACTTTGACTCATTCCATATCATTACGAAATATCGTATTCATGATCCATGGAACTAGTATTAATCTAATCTAATAGAACGGTGGACTCACCCATTTTGCATTGTGCCCACCAGCTGGCATCACGTGTGCAGAGCATTGACAAACAGGCAACAAGGCAAGAAGAGAGGTGTTTTGTGTTGGAATATGCGAGATGTTTCTGTTGGAAATGTGTAGCGTGCATTCAGAAGTAATTACCGAAAAGAACCGCCATGCAAACAGAGCACAGTGCGTTAGTATCGACAATTTAGGGACACTGGCAAGGGCACCCATATTCGGAGGTAAGGCAGGGGCCTTAGACCCGCTTTACCTCACAGGTATAGGAAAAAATAGTGTTATCAGATGTGATTTAAACGTCGGTGTGGCGCAGATTTTTAATAGGGTCGGAATTCGAACTTTTTTATGGCTGATTACAAGTCGCTATTCGTCTTCCAAAATATTAAAAATACTCTATGCCCAAACAGTCGAGCAGTATTCGAGAATAGGTCGCACCAGCGTCCTATATGCGGTCTCCTTTACAGCTGAGCTAGTCAATACTACCGCTAGGCAGAGGGTAACTCAGAGAATTTGGTGAGTTTACTTCGAAAAGTAAATAACTCTGAAAACGAATGAATCATTTACAGTAGCCCTGTAAAACTATCTAACCAACGGAAATGAATGATATGATGGAATACCTACTGAATCTCAACTTTACTCTGATAAGGATAGAAGTTGAAGTAATAAATTAAATCTTCTGTCAAGGTCATGACTTTAATCCAGGTCTCCTGTTTACTAGACAGAGATGCTATCCACTACACAACTCTGAAATTGTGGCTGAAACAGCTGTATGAACTACACTAACCCACTCTAACACAAACTTCAGTTTACACCAAGATCACCTACGCAGGATTTCTCTGTTATATTGTGCTATAACAGTATCGGAGAGCCTCTGCGTTACAGACGATTTAACAGGGGGAAAATCTAGATGTGAACTCAAGTTTGTCTTGGAGGGGGGGGGGGGGGGGGGGCTTTAGACGAGGGTAGTGTGTGCAGGTTGACGCAACAGATAGTAATTAGGCAACCCGATTTCAAGTTCCGGCCTTGGAAAAAAATTTAATTCATTATTTCAACTACACATCCTTACCGAAGAAATGATTGAATTGCAGCACAGCTGTCTCGTATGCATTATTCTTCACTATGAAGTGGTATTGATTCTATACACATAATATAATAAATTACACAGTATAATGTTTCATCATTTGAGAAATTTAAACTATTGTTTAATATTTACTATTTAAGTAGTTTGTTCTCACCATCTTTCTATTTTAATAAGTTCTGCCTCGAAAGCAATGTTAGAAGTGAGAGGTTACATTCGATAGCATGAGTCGATTATGGAGGTCTACGAAAAGTTGAGGGTTCGCTGGGTGACATGGTAACATGGTGGCGAAATTACAGCATATATTTTTGCTGACATAAATGCTACGCACAGTCGCAATGGAAGCGGAAATCGGTGCATGTGCAAAACGCTGTGTGTATTTTTCAGTGCAACGGTGTGAAACAGTTTCATTTGCATCTGGGCTCAGATTATATCGACGCTGTGTTTTGTTACCGCGTGTATTCACGTCTGCCAATTTGCGTAAAACCCCAGCGCCTACGCTGGTGATTTCCCTGAAATGGACGTGCAAATAAGATGGAGTGATTACTGGTACATTCCTGTGCGCCAGTTATTGCTACGCACATCGTCATAGATGAACATCGAACTGCAGCTGCGCGGCAAAGTTAAGCCCCTGCAGTGCGTAGTGTGACCAGCTGACACGGAAAATTCAGGCTCGCATCCACTTCTTAACATTCAATGTGTAAGTAATTCACTGTTTCCCAATTTAAATTTCATATATTGTCACTCTTTGCTTTAATAATTAAAGACTGGCATATAGTTGATTTTGGTTATTTATACAGCCTTCAGTAGAGATTGAAGATTAAAACGTGATCTGGACTCAAAGACGATGGGTACATGATCTCATAGTTTCACAGTGATGTGACATAGTAAGCACTGCAGCTACCCAGTCAGGATACTTGCTTATGTTGCTATAGGCTGACAGTTAAGAAATATTCGATTTTAACAGCTACTCTGCGTATCTTGCCAATATATACAGACAGTAAATTAACATTTTTTATTTGTTCTTTATAGTGAAATATAATAATTCCAATCCCAAAGAAAGCAGGTGTTGACAGATGTGAAAATTACCGAACTATCAGTTTAATAAGTCACAGCTGCAAAATACTAACGCGAATTCTTTACAGACGAATGGAAAAACTCGTAGAAGCGGACCTCAGGGAAGATCCGTTTGGATTCCGTAGAAATGTTGGAACACGTGAGGCAATACTAACCTTACGACTTATCTTAGAAGAAAGATTAAGAAAAGGCAAACCTACGTTTCTAGCATTTGTAGACTTAGAGAAAGCTTTTGACAACGTTAACTGGAATACTCTCTTTCAAATTCTGAAGGTGGCAGGGGTAAAATACAGGGAGCGAAAGGCTATTTACAATTTGTACAGAAACCAGATGGCAGTTATAAGAGTCGAGGGGCATGACAGGGAAGCAGTGGTTGGGAAAGGTGTGAGACAGGGTTGTAGCCTCTCCCCGATGTTATTCAATCTGTATATTGAGCAAGCAGTAAAGGAAACAAAAGAAAAATTCGGAGTAGGTATTAAAATTCATGGAGAAGAAGTAAAAACTTTGAGGTTCGCCGATGACATTGTAATTCTGTCAGAGACAGCAAAGGACTTGGAAGAGCAGTTGAACGGAATGGACAGTGTCTTGAAAGGAGGATATAAGATGAACATCAACAAAAGCAAAACGAGGATAATGGAATGTAGTCAAATTAAATCGGGTGATGCTGAGGGGATTAGATTAGGAAATGAGACACTTAAAGTAGTAAAGGAGTTTTGCTATTTAGGGAGTAAAATAACTGATGATGGTCGAAGTAGAGAGGATATAAAATGTAGACTGGCGATGGCAAGGAAATCGTTTCTGAAGAAGAGAAATTTGTTAACATCGAGTATAGATTTAAGTGTCAGGAAGTCGTTTCTGAAAGTATTTGTATGGAGTGTAGCCATGTATGGAAGTGAAAAATGGACGATAACCAGTTTGGACAATAAGAGAATAGAAGCTTTCGAAATGTGGTGCTACAGAAGAATGCTGAAGATAAGGTGGGTAGATCACGTAACTAATGAGGAGGTATTGAATAGGATTGGGGAGAAGAGAAGTTTGTGGCACAACTTGACTAGAAGAAGGGATCGGTTGGTAGGACATGTTTTGACGCATCAAGGGATCACAAATTTAGCAGTGGAGGGCAGCGTGGAGGGTAAAAATCGTAGAGGGAGACCAAGAGATCAATACACTAAGCAGATTCAGAAGGATGTAGGTTGCAGTAGGTACTGGGAGATGAAGAAGCTTGCACAGGATAGAGTAGCATGGAGAGCCGCATCAAACCAGTCTCAGGACTGAAGACCACAACAACAACAGTAAATCATTGTAACATATGCACTGTAGTAGTTTCCATATAGTTAGAGTTAAGGTGCCTAAATTATTCGTGGCTGTTTAAGTGAAGACGTACGATGATGATACTATTTTGCATTAATGTGGACATATTTAAAACAAAATTTGCAACACAGTATTAGGTTCTCTTCTGAGCACAGGCATTACAAACATTACGGGATTCGTTTTCGTTAAAACAAAATGTTTGCTTTGTCCCTCATGCAGGGGTAGTGTTGTAACTACAGAAACAGTTCATCACATTTATTCCCGATATGAATTTTATTTCAGAAACAGATTTTATGAACATAGATTGTTGGACAGAAGTCAACTGCAGCTGAATAATGACCACAGGAAGTCGCCCGCTAACGTGAGAGGTTCGCCTGGAGCCTCTTCCAGACTTCAGCATTTTCGTTAGGCTGCACATTCTATAAATTCTGTGTGCGCGCTTGCTTGCAACGAGCACCACTTTTGTGGTACAGCAGCAGAAAGAGATACTCGTACACGTGGGAATGTTACTTTGGTTTTGTCCTAAAATCCCTGCAGGAAGATGGCAAGGATTTTACGCTGCGGAGAACTGCGTTGTGTTTAACTAATCCCAGATTTATGATTTCCTACATTTATTTTTTATTATGCAACATCTATGACACTAAGATGGGGAATAATGGAAGACAGATTAGAGTCTAACGTGTCGTCGACAGCCAAGTAATTAGAAACGGAGCATAAGCTCGGATTGTGGAACTATCCTGGCACTCGTTTTATGGGATTTTGGGGCTACGTCTAACTCGGAATTGCAAGCTAAGGATTGGAATCGCAGTTGTCCTAGGTACCTGTCAGATGTCTGCCCATTACGCCACCGCCTTCCGTGTCAGGGAGAGTAGTTCAGACGCAATAGCAAGATTGAAATAAGTGTGTATGTGGCACTGTGTGTTGTTAAAAAAGACGAGGAGAAGTGTACCGGTAAACGGTGGCCAAAGGAGGCAGTTTCGTGTCCGACATATTCAGAACATTACAGTTTCAGCATTTCTGAGTGACATCCGCACATTGCATCTCAAGTTATTGCATCTTAGTTGTTTTTATCACAGTGGACTCAAAGTGGGCTTCTGTTGATACTCGGCTAATGAGAAGGTAAAGCCTGTAACCTACTGCCCTGAATTGTACTGATAGTAGGCTGACTATTATGCGAAAATCATTTAAATTCATTCAGTTCAGACCCTGATCTGACATGAATTCGGAATTATCTAAATTCACAAATTCATCTTTTAAAATATTTGACTTTAAGTAACGGAATTATGCCCTGAAACCAAGTAACTTTCTTCTTAGATCTGCAAATATGGCTACGGGACAATCTGAGTTCAGTCTATCCTGCAGCTCGTAAATTCAGCGACAACTTTACCTCATACACTCCGAAAAAACACGTTCATATATGTGTATGCGCGATGTATATAGATCTATCTGTTATAAAGTTGCGAGTTTGTGAATATAGAAAAGATAGGCAAGCGATTACGGAAGATTATGTATAAAGTGTATAAAATCAGTAACCGCAATTTTCAGTAACTCTGTATTGAATGAAAATAACTAAAAATGGGGGCCTTTAATCAAAAATGTTATATTAAAGTCGAGGTGATCAATAGCTGTAGGCACACAACGTGTGACCACATGTTACTGAGGACAACCCTCACAGACTCATACATTGTTTTAAATCCAAAAAGGCCTGAGAAAACTCGTGACAGAGAGTATACGATGTTATTAATGGGAAGTAGAGACAGCCATGTGGAGTGGAACATGCGTTGACTTACCAGCTGGCCGATATACACATAAAGATTGAAATATGGGATCTACGGAAGCCAACAGAGAACTATAGTGACCATAAAACGGCCAAGTAATAGGTTTAGTTGTGGTTGATAATTAACAATAGTACAGATGATAAAGGAAGATACTGGGTCCGTAAAACATGCAGTTCGACGACAGAATCATACATCTTTGTCACAAAACGACTTATGACAACAACACGGTATTCAACCACTTCTGTGAAATGAGAAGCAGTGTGATTGCCTTTAGGAACATGTTTAAAAATAATAAACGTTTTCATTACCAGCTCCACATGTTGTTGCCCGGCCCCTCCAACTCACTAATCTTCTTGCCACCCCCGTCACCAGCCAAGTGGAAATATATCATACAGAGGCTTTCTCTGCCGTTTCCGGCAATGTAAAGTGACGTTGAATTTCCTGATCAACATCGCAGAAGAAAAAAAATAACGCGTGGGTTCAAAGAGTTTCCTACTTCAGCTACATCGATAACATCGGGGAGTCAGCTTGAGCAGGCATTTTTTTTTTTTTTTTTTTTTTGTTTGGGTGTAAGGGCGCTCAACTGCTGAGGTCATTAGCGCCCAGTCACTGTTGTGAGAGCACATGGAATCTGGTAAAACTCAAGGGGATGGGGGGACACCAGAAGGACCTGACAAATATGCAGATAAAATAAGGAAAAAGGTTAAATGTCTTTGGACAAGCCAGTTAAAGTTATAAAACGCAGAATACGAGCAGCTGCTCGAGCGTCATCAGCTAAAACATCCGGTAAAGTAAATGGCAGGGACAGGACAACACGAAATTGACTAAAACTGGGACACGACAATAAAACATGGCGCACTGTTAATGCCTGACCACAAGGGCACTGCGGGGCTGGGTCACCGGAGAGCAGGTAGCGGTGGCTAAACCGGCAATGCTCAATCCGCAACCTGGTCAGAAGGACCTCCTCGCGCCGAGATGGTCGGGAGGATGTTGTCCAAGGAGTTGGGAGCGGTTTGACTGCCCGGAGCTTGTTTCCTTGGAGGGATGACCAAGCATCCCACCACAACGACACAAGCCTCTTACATACATCTCCACGAACGTCAGATGACGGGACACAATGGGAGGCTGGCCGAGGCAGGAGGACTGCAGCCTTGGCTGCAGCATCCGCAGCCTCATTCCCAGGCACTCCTACATGTCCGGGAACCCACAGAAAGCTGACAGAACCACCATTATCAGCGAAAGAATGGAGGGACTGCTGTATCCGTTGAATCAAGGGATGGACCGGATAGGGAGCTCCAAGGCTCTGAAGAGCACTGAGTGAGTCAGAGCAGAGTACATACGATGAATGGCGGTGGCGGCGGGCATACTGAACGGCCTGATGGAGAGCAAAAAGCTCGGCCGTAAAGCTGGAACATTGCTCGAGGAGCCGGTATTTAAAGGTGGCGGCCCCGACGACAAAGGCACAGCCGACACCATCGTCAGTTTTGGAGCCATCGGTATAAATAAAGGTGTGACCGGCAAGTCGAGCACGAAGTTCGACAAACCGTGAGCAATACACTGCAGCCGGAGTACCCTCCTTCGGGAGTGAGCTGAGGTCGAGATAAATACGAACCGGAGCCTGGAGCCAAGGTGGTGTCGGGCTCTCACCCTCTCTGAAGGTGGTAGGGAGGGCAAAATCCAATTGTCGAAGCAGGCGACGGAAGCGGACTCCGGGGGGCAGCAGGGCAGACACATACAACCCGTACTGACGGTCGAGAGAATCGGCGAAGAAGGACTTGTAAGAGGGGTGGTCAGGCATAGATAACAGCCGGCAGGCATACCAACACAGCAGTACGTCGCGCCGGTAGGTCAATGGTAACTCGGCAGCTTCAGCATAAAGACTCTCGACAGGACTAGTGTAGAAGGCTCCGGTCGCAAGACGTATCCCCCGATGGTGGATGGAGTTGAGCCAGCGTAAGAGGGATGGCCGAGCGGACGAGTAGACGAAGCTCCCATAATCCAGCTTCGATCGGACTATGGACCGATACAAGCGAAGCAGGACAGTGCGATCCGCTCCCCACGATCAACCACTAAGAACTCTGAGGACATTAAGGGAACGTGTACAACGGGCCGCCAAATAAGAGACATGTGGAGACCAACACAGTTTCCTGTCCAACGTGAGCCCTAGAAACTTAGTTGTGTCCATGAATGGGAGAACAACGGGACCGAGATGTAAGGATGGCGGAAGGAACGCTTTATATCGCCAAAAGTTGATACAAACCATCTTCTCTTCAGAGAACCGGAAGCCATTTGCCACGCTCCATGAGTAGAGGCTGTCTAGACAACGCTGGAGGCAGCGCTCCAGGAGGCATGTTCTCTGGGCACTGCAGTAGATCGCGAAGTCATCGACAAAGAGAGAGCCTGAGACATTAGGTGGAATGCAATCCATAATTGGATTGATCGCGATGGCAAAAAGGGCTACGCTCAAGACGGAGCCCTGAGGCACTCCGTTCTCCTGGAGGAAGACGTCGGACAATACGGAACCCACACGTACCCTAAACTTTCGATCCGTTAAAAAGGAATCAATAAAAAGGGGCAGGCGACCGCGTAGGCCCCACCTGTGCATAGTGCGGAGGATACCTCCTCTCCAACAGGTATCATAAGCCTTCTCCAAGTCGAAGAACACGGCTACCGTTTGGCGCCTTCGCAAAAAGTTGTTCATGATGAATGTCGACAAGGTCACAAGGTGGTCAACAGCGGAGCGGCGGCGACGAAAGCCGCATTGGACATTAGTAAGTAGCCGTCGAGTTCAAGAATCCAGACTAACCGAGCATTAACCATGCGCTCCATCACCTTACAGACACAGCTTGTAAGAGAAATGGGGCGGTAACTAGAAGGAAGGTGTCTATCCTTCCGGGGTTTGGGTATAGGAACAACAACGGCGTCACGCCAATGCATGGGGACTTGACCTTCGGTCCAGACGCGATTGTAGGTACGAAGAAGGAAGCTTTTGCCCGCCGGAGAAAGGTGTGCCAGCATCTGAACGTGAATGGCATCTGGCCCCGGAGCAGAGGACCGGGACAGTGCAAGCGTACGTTCGAGTTCCCGCATAGTAAAGGGGGCATTTTAAGTTTCCAGATTCAGCGAGTGGAAGGAAGGTCGCCGAGCCTCTTCTGCCTCTTTCCTGGGAAGGAAGGCAGGATGGTAATGGGCGGAGCTTGAAACCTCCGCGAAAAAGCGGCCAAAGGCGTTGGAGACAGCCACAGGATCAACAAGGACCTCATGACCTGAGGTCAGGCCAGGTACCGAGGAGTGGGCCTTAATGCCCGACAGCCGGCGCAGGCCACCCCAAACGACGGAAGAGGGAGTAAAACTGTTAAAGGAGCTGGTGAAAGAGGCCCAACAAGCTTTTTTGCTGTCTTTGATGACTCTACGGCATTGCGCTCGGAGTCGTTTGTATTCAATACAATTCGCCAACGTAGGATGGCGGCGAAAGGTGCGTAAAGCACGTCGTCGAGCGCGGATAGCGTCCCTACAAGCCTCGTTCCACCAGGGGACAGAAACGCGACGTGAAGAAGAAGTAGTACGAGGAATGGAACGTTCGGCAGCATTGATGATAACAGCCGTGAGGTATTCGACCTGACTGTCACAACTGGGAAAATCGTGGTCTGGAAAGGTCGCCTGAAGGAGTGAAGTCCCCAGTCAGCTTTTAGTACGTTCCAGCTCGAAGGACGTGGGGATGGGGTGTGGTGCAGGAGACGAACGACACAGGGGAAGTGGTCGCTCGAATAGGTGTCAGAAAGGACATACCACTCGAACCGATGGGCAAGAGTGGTAGAACAGATCGAGTGGTCCAAGTGGGAGTAAGTATGAGTAGAGTCCGAGAGGAAAGTCGGTGCGCCAGTATTGAGGCAGACAAGATTGAGATGGTTGAAGACATCCGCCAAGAGTGAGCCTCTTTGACAGGATGCAGGAGAGCCCCAAAGGGGATGATGGGCATTGAAGTCGCCAAACAATAAAAACTGCGGGGGAAGCTGAACGATCAGGTGCATCATGTCAGCCCGACTAACAGCAGATGACGGTGGAGTGTAGATGGTACAAACTGAAAAAGTAAAAGCAGAAAGAGTAATGCGGACAGCTATTGCTTGGAGTGGGGTGGTCAATGGGATGGGATGGTAATAGACATCGTCCCGAATGAGCAACATGACCCCGCCATGAGCCGGGACACCGTCCACAGGGGTGAGGTCATACCGCTCTGAGGTATAGTGGGTAAAGGCAATACGGTCAGTCGGGCGCAACTTGGTTTCCTGGAGACCAAGGACGAGCGGACAGTGCAGGCGGAGGAGCAGTTGTAATTCCTCCCGATTAGATCGAATACCTCTTAAGTTGCAATGAAACAACGCCATCGCTAGTCAAAAAGTTGGGGGAACGAGACGGGGGAAGAGCTGGTCACCTCGACGGCCGCGGAGGGCCAGGTTGCGAGGGAACAACGCTACAACCAACGGGAGGCGGATCTGGTTCCATCGACTCGTCGCCAGCTGCGGCCGCTGTCCCTGGTTGTGTAGGAGGGGCAGCATCATTTGCCGACGAAAGGCCAGCTGAGCGCCTGGCAGCAGAGCGTCCCGGCGAAACTGAGGACGGCCGGGAGCGGCGACTCACGGATGGAGCGTCAGACGAAACGCGCCGGGGTGGAGAGGGGGATAGAGACTTCTTCTTGGAGGCCTTCTTGGAAGGCCGAGGAGGCACAGGGATGGTGGCCTGGACCCGAAGAAGGTCCTCACGCGCGGGGTCCGTTTTGGAACGCCAGACCTCTGAAGCTGGGCTCCGGAACGTTTCCCCGATGGACGCCTGAGAAGAGAATCGCTTCTCAGGTGGCATGGGGGCAGGAGGAGGAGGAGGAAGGGTGGCCCCTGGGGCAGAGGGGGTGGGGGCCACGGGGGAGGAGGATTTGGAAGGGAGGGATTTGGGAGGCGGAGGCAGAGCCCCCTGATGGGCGGAGGAGGCGGAGGGGGGATGGGATAGGGGTGAGGATACCGCGGAAGGAGTGGACACAACTGAGGCAAACGAAGTGGTCAATGACACGGGATGGAGGCGGTCGTACTTCTTCCTGGCCTCAGAATAAGAGAGCCGATCCAAAGTTTTGATTTCTTGTATCTTCTCCTTCTGATATGCGGGGCAGTCTGAGGATCTAGGCGAGTGGACGCCAGGACAATTAATGCACCGAGGTGGTGGGGTGCATGTATGTTCCTCACGAAGAGGACGTCCACAATCGCCACAAAGGGGCTCAGCCTCACACCGGGACGACATGTGCCCAAAGCGCAAACACCTAAAACAGCGCATAGGAGGCGGGACGTAAGGTCGCACGTCGCACCGGTAGCACATCACCTTTACCTTCTCCGGGAGAACGTCCCCCTCGAAGGCGAGGATAAAGGCCCCGGTGTCGATGCGACGGTCTTTGGGGCCGCGCTGGACTCGCCGGACGAAATGCACGCCTCGGCGCTCCAGGTTGGCCCTGAGCTCCTCATCAGATTTTAGCAGGAGGTCACGATGAAAAATAACCCCCTGCGTTCTATTTAGTGCGAGATGTGGGACAATGGATACTGGGATGTCCCCTAGGCGGTCGCACGCCTGGAGCGCCGCCGACTGTGTGGCGGAGGTGGTCTTGATAAGAACGGACCCCGAACGCATCTTGCTGAGAGCCTTGATTTCCCCGAAGATGTCCTCAATGTGCTGAACAAAGAACATGGGCTTGGAGGTGGCGAATGTCCCCCCATCGGTTCGAGAACAGACCAAATAGCGGGGGAAGTACTTCGCCCCAAGCCGGCGGGCCTGTCCCTCCTCCCATGGAGTGGCCAAGGGGGAAAGGGCAGGAGAACCAGAACTAGAAACGGTACCTTTTCTTTCGAAAGACTCGGCCGCAGAGCGACCTGATATGTGTTGACGTTTCATCTGCGAAACGTCCGCCCCGATACCACCCACTCCGACCAGGGGCTCTCCCCACGGGCGCCACCCAGCCGCAGCAAGGGCCACCTGGCAGGATGACCATTGCCGGGAGTCCTGATGCCCCAAGGAGACGGGCATCTACTCCTTGGCCGACGTGGGGAGGGTGCAGCTCAGGTATCGGCAGTACGATCCCTGTGTTGTCAGGGGGCTACAACCTAGAGGGTACATGACGACCCCACCACAACAGGTTGGCTACCGTGCTGGATTTCTGGTGCCATGGAAAGTCCATCATGATCGCTGGTGCAGATGGAGATGCACTATGGGCGTAACTTGGACAACCCATCAGGCGTTTAGGCCCAATTTGAGGAATAGTGGGTATGGTTACAACGCCGGTGCAATGCTGAGTGCCAAGGTCTTAGTGCACTTAGGACCAGTGGTACACCACGTAAGGTGTCCTTCCCCAAAAGGCTCATACTTCTGTAGAATGTTGAAAAATGGAGGTCAAACCCCAAGGGGGACCATCACATGGAAGGCCGAAACGGTTGAAACTCCTTTTAGTCGCCTCTTACGACAGGCAGGAATACCTCGGGCCTATTCTTACCCCGGACCCGCAGGGGGAGAGCAGGCGTTTCGTCTGCTGAAGGCTGAACTAGCGTGATGAAAACTAGGGCGATGAGAGAGTGTTCCAGTGTATTCGGACACCTTTCAGCTACCTTTCCAGAAGAAGGCCCTGTAACCGTGGCCGAAGCATAGGTTTCAGCAGTAACAGATGTTTTTCTTACAATATGACGCGGAACCGTACCCAGAAACCTTTTACGTCAAATGTCTACATTCAATTCATTTCAGTGAATTTGATTTAATTTCCTTATAACGTTGACTTGTAAGCAAACCGTGGTTGGCAATCGCACTCAGCTCAGTTACACTAGAACAGAAATCTGTCCGTGTCCACATTTAAGTTTTCCTTGGTTTTGTTGCAAAGGAAATTCAACAATGCATTATTAACGTCCGATATGAGTTGATGTACAATCATTGCATACATTATTGTTAAAGAGCTACAACCAATAAACATATGAAAATTATATAAACCAAATGTGCACAAAAAGATCTAATAAAGTCTAAGGGCATCATAAAAAGACCAGATAGTTCGTTGAATAAGAGCTATTTCAAAAAATTTTGTCTAAAAAGCAGAAAGATTAACAACAGCATTGTGCGCGTCGCTCAGAATAGAAGACATCTTCCCATCAAATTAGCCCTCTCTGGTTCAGTCCGAGTGCACTCACCTGTAATGTGACGTACAGATAGAACTCCAGAAGCATCGTATTTCGGTGAGTTATCTTTCCGGTGTACGAGAATAAGCACCTACGGTTAATATCCTGTCCACATCGAGTTCATAGTCCTTCATTTTGTCACAATGGCTGGCAAAAGCGATGTTATTTGTTTGATTCACCAGATAACTTCTTTCAGCGAACGTAACGCATTTGTCCTAAATTCCAACGTATCCTACTTCGAATGACGTATGACCCGATCATTCAAGTGAGAGATTAACAATCTCAGTGTGACTTTACATTTTCGCAGTATGTTATTGCTCTGGTCTCCTTCGATGAAATTTCTGCCAGTTGCAGAGTACTTACCTGGATGGCTTGCATTACAGTCAGGGAACAACAGTAGATGAATACATACCATTTTGTCTACTAACGTCAAGGTAGTTCGTAACTCAGTATCATAGCTAAACTGTAAACTTGTTTGGTAAGCAGCTCCGGAGGACATCATACGGACAAACCCCCTGAAAATGTGTAAGGAGTACATAGATCGCCGCTTTAGTTATTGAATATCGCAGTTTTGAACGAAGCGACGGTTTACGCATGAACTCACCCGTGGGTTGGATTTCTACCGTGACAGAGAGAAGTTTGATGTATATGTGGTACCCTAACCTAAAGGAACGATCCGATAGTAGAACATTATTTATCGATCTGCGAGAGAAAATAACGTCAGAATATGTAAGACAATTGGAAAGGCAAATACGTTATGAAGAAGCGTTTAACATCGGTTTCTGAGTGTAGCACATTCTGTTTTATGTAATGAACAATGAACCACGCCGTGCATCCATTACAAGTGTGGTGAACAGTGATAGAATAATATGTAGTTAAAATTATTGGAAGAGCAATTCTGGAAATAAAATGTATCTGTTTACACTGATGGGCCAAATCATTATGACCACGTGATTAATAGCTTGTTCGTCCGTCTGTCAAACGAAATACATCACTCATTAGCCATATCACATCCGGCCGTTTGTTGGTGTCTTTGTGGAGGTATGAGGCGTTAGATGTCTACGCCAAGGTCATGTAATTCTCGTAAGTAACGTAGCGCTAATTTGCCTGTCCGGCTACGGCGCCTGACAGCAACCCAGATGAATTCCATAGCATTTGCATCAGGTGAATTTGGTCGCCGAGACACCGGCGTGAGTTCATTATAATGCTTCTCAAACCACTGAAGCACGGTTTGGCCTCCGAGATACGGATAATTATACTGCTGAAAAACGATATCGCCGTCGAAGTTTCGAGCCTCCGTTCACCTTGATGACGGCATTTGTGAATACGACCACGTAGTGCAGCAAAAATGTGGTTCATCCGGCAAGCAAACACACTGCAATCGTAACCGTCAGGTCAACATGCGAACATGTGTCAACATGTGTCAACATGTGCGGAGCTCATTGTTCAACTATGTAAGATGAACTTGTGCTCCGAAACACTTGTGCATGTACCAGCAGCGTGCTCTTTCGGCAGAAATGCGACATATCACCATCTACCCTATTTTACAGAGCAGACAAGCCTCAGAAAGCTACGTTGAGTGAAGAGTCGCGGACATCCAACTATTCAGCGTCTAATGGCAGTTTCACTGTCTTTCTACCCCTTTCCGTACATGCTAGCGGCAGCAACAAATGAACATTCGTCCATCTTCGCTGTTTTCGAGATTCTCGATCACAGGCTCTGCGTAATAATAGTCTGCCCTTTGTCAAAGTCACTTATCTCCATGGATTTCGCCATTTTAGCCTATCTTCGATAGCGCGTGACGTTTCCTCAGTGCCACCGGGCGGTATCCAACGTCCTCGTGGACGGTCATAATTTTTTGGCTTATAAGTGTATTTATGATAATATTTGAGTTCATTTAGTGGGTAGTACACACCCAAACGTTAACCGGTAAGCGATAAAAATAGTTCACTAGACTTGAGAACTCTGGCTATGATAGTATTATCGAGACGTATCAATTTTCTGTTTACTGATGCATATTTCAGACAATGCGACGTGTGAACCAAATTCATTCGTGTCGTGTCAGAATACAGACAGTACTGATCAAAGCTGTGATGATGATGATGATGATGATCGGTTTGTGGGGCGATCGACTGAACGGTCATCAGCGCCCGTATTAAGTCGCAATTTTTACATACTCTATTTTTTTTCACAATCCACTCTAGTCACAGTGATGATGATGAAATGATGAGAACAGCACAGACACCCAGACTCCGGGCAGAGAAAATCCCCAACCCGGGACCCTGTCATTCAGAGGCAGCAACGTTAGCCCCTAGTCCTCGAGCTGCGGACTGATCAAAGCTATGGTACCATCTTTTACGAGTGAAACTTTTTCCTTGCTCTGTTTGGAACGACTGCCAATGGAGTCATTAGCAATGGAAATGGAAAGAGCAAGAAGCAGCCAGCGAGATAACTACACATAGTTGAAGATAAGCACCAGTTGTTCTTTCATCGTCAACTGCAGGTATTGCGTCGAGACCCACAAACTGGTTACACTGTAGTATTAGTATTAAGTAGCTTAATCCCCTTTGTATTATTCCACTGGGCGGCTTACTCAGCCACACGTGTCAGTTTTTCTCTTACCGACTGTGTTATATAATTACAACCCAGCAAATATATAATCTAGTAACCTTCAGTTACCTTGAAGACGAAATCGAAATAAACCTGGCTGACAGATACCCTTAAAATTGCAACGCTAACGAGGACAAGATATAACGATATATTAAATATTTTTTGTACACACTGTAGTAGTAAGAACACATGGTTAAATTTGTAGGTGATATAGGAATGTATAGATGCGAAATTTGGTGCATGTAGCTACCATATCTGACAGTAACCGCAACTCTCAGATGGGCATCACGGAGCGAGGTGGCGAAATGGTTAACACACTGGACTCACCTTAGGGAGGACGACGCTTCAAATCCGCGTCCGGCCACCCAGATTTAGCCGATTTGCCTAAATCCCTCCAGGCAAATGCCGGTGCCTTCAAAGGGCACGGCCGGTCTCCTTTCCAGTTCTTAACACAATCCGAGCTTGTGCTCCATCTCTAATGACCTCAAAGTCGACGGGACGTTAAACCCAATCTTCCAACCCATCTTCCCGCTGGGCATCAGATCCGACCTATCTTGGGTGACAGGTATGTGTGTGTGTGTGTGTGTGTGTGTGTGTGTGTGTGTGTGTGTGTGTGTCATTCTCTAGTGATGTTTTCTCGGTTCCTGCACAAACCACTACCAGAGGTTTTCGATGCCTGAGCAATCTGGAGAACGTGCTAACCGTGGCAAAAAGTGTCAAAATTGATGGGGGCAGCACAGGCAACATGGGGTTGGCTTTATCTTGTTGAAAGAAAGTGTCATGGGGATTTCGAAGACTGGACGCCGCTATCGGCCTTAACAGTTCAGAAATGTAACAGATACCGTCCAGATTACTGGCTATTTGAGCGACAAGAGATTGTGTTGCGCACCCCATGCCGTTACGCCTGATGCTGAACCCAAGTAGCGATGACAAACGCATCCAGCAATGTTCGTTCTCTCCGGAGTCTCCACTGCTGCATTCAGAATCAGTAACCGTCTGAAAAAATGACGTGGTTCCACTCTTTTGGTCATTGTTGGCGTTGGAGGAATCACTGTCGGGCGCCTCTCTCTACTGTCACGTCAAATGGAAGTCACAGCAAATGGTAACGACACAAATTCTGATGCTCCAGAGGTCGTACCATGTACGTGTGGATAATTATCTCGCTGTAAACAAGGGTATGAACGGTACGCTTGGTCTATTACTCAACTTTAAACCTTCGAGAACCAGTGTTTGCTGCTAGAAACCACCATTTCTTTAATTTTGTTTTGAAGTACCAGTGGTTTCTGCATGAAACCACGAAGTCCATTGCAAGACAGAGACATCTAGTGGTGTGCTGAGTTACGTTTACGAATGTAGTGGATTGTAGCAGTGCATTGCAGCTTTCAAAGCGAAAGTCTGAGCGGAGATCGCGCTACAGGATTGTAGGAGACTGCTACATGTGTTTTTTGTGATCATATGGACATTATCGACAATGAAGGTATGTCTATCTAAAGTAGTAGTAGTTGTTGTGGTCTTCAGTCCTGAGACTGGTTTGATGCAGCTCTCCATGCTACTCTATCCTGTGCAAGCTTCTTCGTCTCCCAGTACTTACTGCAACCTACATCCTTCTGCATCTGCTTATTGTATTCATGTCTTGGTCTCCCTCTACGATTTTTACCCTCCACGCTGCCCTCCAATGCTAAATTTGTGATCCCTTGATGCCTCAGAACATGTCCTACCAACCGGTCCCTTCTTATTGTCAAGTTGTGCCACAAATTCCTCTTCCCCCCAATTCTATTCAATACCTCCTCATTAGTTATGTGATCTACTCATCTAATCTTCAGCTTTCTTCTGTAGCACCACATTTCGAAAGCTTCTATTCTATTCTTGTTCAAACTATTTATCGTCCATGTTTCACTTCCATACATGCCTACACTCCATACAAATACATTCAGAAACGACTTCCTGACACTTAAATCTATACTCGATGTTAACAAATTTCTCTTCTTCAGAAACGCTTTCCTTGCCATTGCCAGTCTACATTTTATATCCTCTCTACTTCGACCATCATCAGCTATGTTGCTCCCCAAATAACAAAACTCCTTTACTATTTTAAGTGTCTCATTTCCTAATCTAATTCCCTCAGCATCACCCGACTTAATTCGAGTACATTCCATTATCCTCGTTTTGCTTCTGTTGATGTTCATCTTATACCCTCCTTTCAAGACCCTGTCCATTCCGTTCAACTGTTCTTCAAAGTCCTTTGATGTCTCTGACAGAATTACAATGTCATCGGCGAAACTCAAAATTTTTATTTCTTCTCCATGGATTTTAATACCTACTCTGAATTTTTCTTTTGTTTTCTTTACTGTTTGCCCAAGATACAGATTGAATAACATCGGGGATAGGCTACAACCCTGTCTCACTCCCTTCCCAACCACTGCTTCCCTTTCCTGTCCCTCGACTATTATAACTGCCATCTGGTTTCTGTACCAATTGTAAATAGCCTTTCGCTCCCTGTATTTTACCCCTGCCACCTTTAGAATTTGAAAGAGAGTATTCCAGTCAACATTGTCAAATTCTTTCTCTAAGTCTACAAATGCTAGAAAAGTAGGTTTGCCATTTCTTAATCTTTCTTCTAAGATAAGTCGTAAGGTCAGTATTGCCTCACGTGTTCCAACATTTCTACGGAATCCAAACTGATCTTCCCCGAGGTCAGCTTCTATCAGTTTTTCATTCGTCTGTAAAGAATTCGCGTTAGTATTTTGCAGCCGTGACTTATTAAACTGATAGTTTGGTAAATTTCACATCTGTCAACACCTGCTTTCTTTGGGATTGGAATTATTGTATTCTTCTTGAAGTCCGAGGGTATTTCGCCTGTCTCATACTTCTTGCTCACCAGATGGTAGAGTTTTGTCAGGACTGGTTCTCCCAAGGCTGTCAGCAGTTCTAATGGAATGTTGTCTACTCCCGGGGCCTTGTTTCGACTCAGGTCTTTCAGTGCTCTGTCAAACTCTTCACGCAGTATCGTATCTCCCATTTCATCTTCATCTACATCCTCTTCCATTTCCATACTATTGTTAGTAGCAATGCTGTTAGGAGCGGTTTGGAATTGAAAGCACTGAGGCAGTATGTACTTTTGACATAATCTGTTACATTTTAGACACGTTTTTGCTTGTTATTTAAGACTACAACTTGTTTTAGGCATTATGAGTTCATGGAAGTTTCGAGATGTGGGACTGCGTGTAGGAAAAATGCGAAATGGTATTGAAATGTATCACATGAAATGGTGAATGGGTGGGAATTGTATTTTCCAGTGGTTCCAAAGTCAAACCACCACATTAAAGCAAATAGATGTTTGGTTTTCGCAGCTTTCTTCTTGTACTCGTTGCTTCTCGTGTAAAATTTTATTCCAAAGTGAAACCTCATCCTTAAAACAACTGAATGTTTACATTTTGGAACTACTACTTGTATTCGTTGCTTTTTGCGATAATAAAGGTTAACTTCGTGGAAATGTTTAAAACTATACTTTTTCATATTGTTGGGACTCAAAGGTTAACAGAGCCTTTGCGCCCTTGTGATCAAGTAAAGTGCAAGGCAATTGATAACATTCCTTCAGGGTTTCAAAAATCATTGGCAGAAATGTCAACTAAACGCCCATACAAATTGCCTTGTAGAGTCCATCAGTCTCTAGGCGTACCATCAGACTTTTAGAAAAATACCAGCGATGAAATTCTGTAGATAGCACGACTAGACAAGCGCTAGAAATATCGTACGATAGCTTAAGAACTTATGTGTCATGGTGCAAGATGTTTGAAATTCTCAGAAAACTGTTGTAGCTCTGGGGAGAAAGGTTTGTATGTTTAACTACTCATAAATACCTCTGGGGTTCCAGAAGACTATTGTGCGACATTAGAAGGCATACAGAAAAATTGCATATATAACTGTATTGAATATTTGTATGCATAATGGCATAGTAGCAATGTAGACACATCATCCGTTCCGTATTAACACATGTAATTAGTCCGCGCATCTACACAGGCAACCCCCTGGACAGACTTCCTAAGCGGCTGACGTCGCGCCTTCCCAGGCAATTCATGTCAGCACTTCTGTGATAGCATGCACTTGTTGACGTTTGTCGCGCCACAAACGCTGTCTGTATTGAGCACCCGTAATGTGAATTAGAAACTTGAATAAATGTTCTGAGAAATGAGAATGGAAGACCTAGAACGAAGTACTCGGACCAGAAAGGGAAATTAATCTTTTGCCTCTACTGTGCAATCCATACGTCGAGGAAGCAATGACAAATTACGAAAGGCTCAGGAGGAGGAGGAAATTCAGGATTAATGGATATCAGTGACGAGATTCGCTGATGCCCTTACCATCATCGGTGAAAGTTAGCAAGATTTACCACACCTCTTGAATGGACTGAAAGATCTAATGAGTACATGCTATGAAGTAAGAGTAAACCGTAAGTAGATGAAATTGTAGAATAGGGGCAATGAGGTTAGTGATAAAGTTATCAAAATTGGGGCTCACGAGTAGATGAAGTCAAGGAACTATCTTGAAAGCAAAGTAGCACATGTTGGACGAAGCAAGGAGGACACATAGCGCTACTTAGCACAGGTAAAGAGAGAATTCCTGACCAATAGAGGTCTACTAGTACAAAAAATGGTTCAAATGGCCCTGAGCACTATGGGACTCAACTTCTGAGGTCGTTAGTCCCCTAGAACTTAGAACTAGTTAAACCTAACTAACCTAAGGACATCACACACATCCATGCCCGAGGCAGGATTCGAACCCGCGACCGTAGCGGTCTCGCGGTTCCAGACTGCAGCGCCTAGAACCGCACGGCCGCTTCGGCCGGCTCTACTAGTACAAACATAGTCCTTAATTTCAGGAGAGAATTTATGTCTGGGGCACATAATTGTGTGGGGGTGAATCATGGCCTGCGAGAGAACAAGTAAAAGAAGCGTTTGAGACTAATTAGATGATCAATGAGGAGGATATCTACGGAATCGCTGAGGTAAGCAATGTATAGAGTACTGGTCTTCTGAAGTTCTGGATTCATATTTTCATAACAAACCTGGGATCACGACCAACGCGAGCAGTAACATTGTGGAATGGTAAACCTCCGTCTCGACAGGCTACAGTCTCAAAAATGGACACATGCTCGTAGATATTTCTCCTGCTTACACAAGGCATAAACTATCTCCTCACAAGCAAACAGAATTCAAATGCAATTTTTGAATGAAGAACCCGGAGTGAAATCTTCCCTTATGAACAGAATGTGGATGTTGCTACTGCTACGTACGCCATACGGCTGCGCTGAAATGATCATCTTTTGCGTTTCGAAGAGAGCAATAATAGGAGCCGAGGGCATCCACGCGGATGTACAACAACAGACCGCGCCACTGAATACCCCCCTTCTAACCGAGACCTTAAGCGAGATTCTCCAGACAGGAGAACACCTGAAGCGTGTAAAATATAAAACATTGTAATCTCCAAGAAAGTCTTGATAGAGACCCAACCATTCGAAACTCATTCTGGCCAATTTTCATACTGGTGAACGTCCAGGACCACCTGCTGTGTGCTACACTACAGTCGCACAGGGAGTTGGCAGGAGTTAGCCCACATCGGTACGGATATCAGAAAAACAATTTAATTGACGACGATATACGAAAGCCTCCACGTCTTAAAAAGCACAGATCGCAGATATGCGAAAGTCACAGCGGTAGACGTCGCAGGTGCATTTGAAAACCACTGGTGGCAGGTGGAGTTCGCTCGTCCGATGGAGCTGCGGGAACCGACCACGTCTACCACAGGATGCGGGATTAGGCCTACAGTAGGGATACAGTTTCAGAATCCTGTTATATCTAGTGAATATCCTTGTCTGTGCAGTGGAATTTGATGAAGGCCTGCTGGTGATAGTATAGGCCATCTCCTGAGAAGAACGTGAGAAGAAAGTTAGCGGTGTACTACAACACAGGAACAACTGGTTTGCACAGAATAAACTGACGATTGCCCCAAACGAGACACTTTACGCCCTACTTGAAGGAAGTCTCTTTAGAAACCAATTACGGAGTTTTGGTAACAGAAATGTAGCACAAAAGCAGACGACAAGATTCTGGAAATTACGATTGGCGAAGGACTGCCTTTCAAGACACGCCAATAACCTACAGCAGACAAGTTAATCTGCTACAAAACTGGCAAGAATAAACACTACAGATTTTAAACGTCGAAACTTTTGATACTACACCAGTGTAAATCTTCGAATCCATTATTTGTTTTGCAGGAAGCACAGGGGCACACAAACATCGGCTGGCGAGAAGGATAACGGCTGTGATGCGCAGGCAGAATGGTGTGATCCTTCTGTTATCAGGCGTCTGTAGAACTACATCTCTGGAAGCCCTTGGTGTAGTCTTGAGAGTCTCTCCAACCGACATCACCGTTAGGTACCGCACCGCAACGTACTGAGCGAAGATGGGATTCAGAGAAAGTAGAGGAATCACACACTACCGCATTACCGACCGATAAACGCCGTACCTAGCTCACTTACATCGAATGAACATCCGCCCGAAACAAGAACTCACATTTGGGGAAACTGGCTTCAATGAATATACACAGGCTAGACGACAAAGAATGACAAACAACAAACAGCTCTCTCGTAAATTCAGACATATGGCTGACCGAGACATAACAGTGGAAACTATTTCTACAGCATTACAAGTAGAATAGCCAGATACCAAACAGGAGAATAACACTAGCTGGGAACATCATACAGAGATACAAAAACAGAAGGGGATTTAAACACATGAAGACAAGATAACACATAAAACAGCCCAGGCGTTGCTACAAAAATACATTCTATCACAAAAAATACGACACACCACCAAGGAATTATCCAAATGGGAGTGAAATCGGTAGATGTAATGTACGGGTACAGACAAACAAATGATTACAATTTCCGAAAAAATGGATGATTTATTCAAGAGGAAGATCTTCAAAAATTGAGCAAGTCAGTAACGCATTGATCCACCTTTGGCCCTTGTGTAAGCAGTTATTCGGCTTGGAGTTGATTGACAGAGTTGTTTGGGTGTCCTCCTAACGGATATCGTGCCAACTTTTGTGCAAATACCGCGTTAAATCGTCAAAATCCCAACTTGTTTGGGAGGCCTTCTCGCGCCGGATGGCGAGCGACATTCCGGTTGATATCCGACCTTTATAGGGGGCTTCTCCAACACGTCTTCGGCCTCCAATCTCATTGACTGGAGTAGAATTGTCTTCAGTAATGAGTCTCGCTTCGAACTGAGCCCCAATAATCAGCGAACACTTGCTCAGTTTTTGAAGCCCATTCTCGTGAATAAATCATCCAATTTTTCTGAAAGTCTAATGATTTGTGTGCCTTTACATGTACATCACATCTACCGACTACCGATTTCCATCCCATCCGAATAATTCCTTCATGGTACGTCGCTTCTTTCTTTTTTCTTAATAGTGTACATAAATATAAATACGTAGAATATTATCAGAGACAGAAATACATACCAGCATAGTTAGATACAAACTTATAAATAACGGAAATGTTGGTGAGAAATGCGTAACTATTACTCTATTCCGATATCAGCCTTCGTGACAAGATCCATACAGAATTGACAAAAATAACTACCGTACTGAAGACCTTTAAAGTGTATATAATAATAATAATAATAATAATAATAATAATAATAATAATAATAATAATAAATAGATAACACACACATTAAAATAGACAATCCACCAAACATAACAGACATGGAACACTTCTGGAACAACATATGGTCAAACCCGGTACAACATAACAGGCATGCACGGTGGATACAAGCAGAAACAGACTCATACAAGATGATACCACAAATGCTTGAAGTGATAATTTTACAACATGAAGTCACCCGAGCAATTAATTCTACGCACAATTGGAAAGCACCTGGAAATGATAAAATAGCAAATTTCTGGCTAAAGAAGTTCACCTCAACACTTTCACATCTAACTAAATTATTTAACAGTTACATTGCAGACCCATACAAATACCCTGATACACTTACACATGGAATAACCTATCTGAAACCTAAAGATCAAGCAGACACAGCAAACCCAGCTAAATATCGCCCCATAACATGCCTACCAACAATCTACAAAATATTAACCTCAGTCATTGCACAGAAATTAATGACACATACAACACAGAACAAAATTATAAATGAAGAACAAAAAGGCTGCTGCAAAGGAGCACGAGGATGTAAAGAGCAACTGATAATAGATGCAGAGGTGACATATCAAGCTAAAACTAAACAAAGGTCGCTACACTACGCATACATTGATTACCAAAAATCTTTTGATAGTGTACCCCACTCATGGTTACTACAGATATTGGAAATATACAAAGTAGATCCTAAATTGATACAGTTCCTAAACATAGTTATGAAAAACTGGAAAACCACACTTAATATCCAAACCAACTCTAATAATATCACATCACAACCAATACAGATAAAGCATGCAATATACCAAGGAGACTCATTAAGTCCTTTCTTGTTCTGTCTTGCTCTGAACCCACTATCCAACATGCTAAATAATACAAATTATGGATATAATATTACTGGAACATACCCACACAAAATCACACATTTGCTATACATGGATGATCTAAAACTACTGGCAGCAACCAATCAACAACTCAACCAATTACTAAAGGTAACAGAAGTATGCAGCAATGATATAAATATGGCTTTTGGAACAGACAAATGTAAGAAAAACAGCATAGTCAAGGGAAAACACACTAAACAAGAAGATTACATATTGAATAACCACAGTGACTCCATAGAAGCGATGGAAAAAACAGATGCCTATAAATATCTAGGATACAGACAAAAAATAGGAATAGATAATACAAATATTAAAGAAGAACTAAAAGAAAAATATAGACAAAGACTAACAAAAATACTGAAAACAGAATTGACAGCAAGAAACAAGACAAAAGCTATAAATACTTACGCTATACCAGTATTGACCTACTCATTTGGAGTAGTGAAATGGAGTAACACAGACCTAGAAGCACTCAATACACTTACACGTTCACAATGCCACAAATATAGAATACATCACATACATTCAGCAACTGAAAGATTCACATTAAGCAGAAAGGAAGGAGGAAGGGGATTCATCGACATAAAAGACCTACATTATGGACAGGTAGACAATTTAAGAAAATTCTTTCTAGAACGAGCAGAAACTAGCAAAATACACAAAGCAATCACTCATATAAATACATCGGCTACACCACTGCAATTTCATAACCACTTCTACAACCCTTTAGATCACATAACATCAACAGATACGAAGAAAGTAAATTGGAAAAAGAAAACACTACATGGCAAGCACCCGTATCATCTAACACAACCACACATCGATCAAGACGCATCCAACACATGGCTAAGAAAAGGCAATATATACAGTGAGACGGAAGGATTCATGATTGCAATACAGGATCAAACAATAAACACCAGATATTACAGCAAGCATATTATTAAAGATCCCAATACCACAACAGATAAATGCAGACTTTGCGAACAACAAATAGAAACGGTAGATCACATCACAAGTGGATGTACAATACTAGCAAATACAGAATACCCCAGAAGACATGACAATGTAGCAAAAATAATACATCAAAAACTTGCCTTACAACATAAACTTATAAAACAACACGTTCCCACATACAAGTATGAACCACAAAATGTACTGGAGAATGATGAATACAAATTATACTGGAACAGAACCATTATAACAGATAAAACAACACCACATAACAAACCTGACATCATACTCACCAATAAAAAGAAGAAATTAACACAACTAATCGAAATATCCATACCCAATACAACAAATATACAAAAGAAAACCGGAGAAAAAATTGAAAAATACATCCAACTGGCTGAGGAAGTCAAGGACATGTGCATCAGGATAAAGTTGACATTATACCAATTATACTATCAACTACAGGAGTCATACCACACAATATCCACCAGTACATCAATGCAATACAGCTACATCCAAACTTATATATACAATTACAGAAATCCGTAATTATTGATACATGTTCAATTACCCGAAAGTTCCTAAATGCAATATAACATATACCGTACAGTTAAAAGGAAGTGACGCTTGATCAAGGTCCGCGTCACTTTCCATTTTTAACCAGACTTAACGTCTGAGAAAGTAAAGAAATAATAATAATAATATGTTCTGCCAGTCGTAAAAGGCGATGAAAAGAACAAACCACTAATAGGGCTAACCCCCCTTTTAGTGTGATTAGTTGGTTCAGGACAGAACTAAAGAAGCCTCGGACAAGCGCCGTCATGGTCGGAGACGACGCTTGAACCCTATGCCCGCCCACAATGGTAACGACACTGCTAGCCAACTGGAAAATGATTTAAATCCAAATAGAGGTGTTTTGCAGGATATGCTTCCTGCAACCGCCCTAGAAGGAAAACAAAGACAGAGGATGAGATGGTCAGATGAAGTTAATCGACACCTCATGTTCTGTTATTACCAAGCAACAAACCTAGGAACCAACATAACTGGATACAGATCACAAGTATACACAACATTTATTACCAGATACCCAGAACTAAAATTTTTAACAGAACAACGACTAGCTGATCAGATCCGTGTAATAATCAAAAATAACAGGATACCCCAGTCAGAATTAGAAAACATCAAACAACAAGTACAACAAATACTGGAACAAAATAATGTGCAATCAGAAGAAGAAGAAAATACAGTAATGAACTCAAACATCCCAGAGCAAACAAACAAAGAACAACACGCACCAATTAAACAATCAGAGGAAAACGAAATCTTAAGACAGCCACCAGAACAAGCACAAATAGAACACAAAGTGACACAGATGTTAGATATAGAAGAAAAATTTCAGCTAACATACAGGGCTATTACAAATGACTGAAGCGATTTCATAAATTCACTGTAGCTCCAGTCATTGACATATGGTCACGACACACTACAGATAAACTGCCTATTGGCTTCTGTCTCGGGTTCTTCGGCCGACGTTCATCTAATGATTTTTCTGACGTTTCGCCAGCACGAGTGGCTGGCATTGTCAAAGCTTCACCCTCCATTGCCGGTGGTGAACTGGAGCCGAGCTCGCGGGCGCAGGCTATATGTACCTGGCGCGCCAATGTCCGAGGGCTTCTCCGCGGTCATTTCCGGTGCGGTTCTCCTCTTGCTACCTGCGACGGTCGTTCGCTGCAGTACGGGAAGCCAGGATCCGTTGACCTTAAGGCTTTCCTCTTTCTTGTTCAAACTGTTCGCGTGTTTTTGTATTTCTACAGCTTCTCTGAACAAGCGCGTGTGATAGTGCTTCTCTACAGCCAGAACTTCCGTGTCGGCGAATTTTATTACATGGTCGGTCTCATTCAGTGCGTGCTCTGCCACGGCCGATTTCTCCACCTGCCCCAACCTGCAATGTCGCTTATGCTCTTTGATCCTGGTGTTAATGGATCGTCCAGTCATTCCGACATAAACTTTTCCGCATGTGCATGGTATGCGGTATATTCCCGACATTGCAAGTGGGTCTCTTTTCTCCTTCGCCGATCTAAGACACTCTTTGATCTTCCTTGTCGGTTTGAAAATCGTCTTTACGCCATGTTTGCGCAATATACGGCCGATTCTGTCCGTCACTCTGGGAATGTATGGCAGAAAGGCCGTACCCGACAATTCTTTTTCCGGTTCCTTACTTCGCCGAGGTTTGGGCTCTGTTACACTTCTAATATAATTTGTGGAGTAACCATTGCTCCTCAGGACAGTTTCCAGGAGTTGCATTTCTCGTTTGAGGTGTTGCGGCTCACATATTCGTCCTGCTCTCGTTACGAGCGTACTAATCATGCCTCTTTTCTGGCTCGGGTGGTGGTTTGACAGTTTGTGCAGGTATCGGTCCGTGTGAGTCGGTTTTCGATACACGCTGTGTCCCAGATCTTCGCCGTCCCTTTTGACCAGGACAAAAATCTGCCATTTCTAGATGTTCTGGTCACAAGGGACGGCGAAGATCTGGGACACAGCGTGTATCGAAAACCGACTCACACGGACCGATACCTGCACAAACTGTCAAACCACCACCCGAGCCAGAAAAGAGGCATGATTAGTACGCTCGTAACGAGAGCAGGACGAATATGTGAGCCGCAACACCTCAAACGAGAAATGCAACACCTGGAAACTGTCCTGAGGAGCAATGGTTACTCCACAAATTATATTAGAAGTGTAACAGAGCCCAAACCTCGGCGAAGTAAGGAACCGGAAAAAGAATTGTCGGGTACGGCCTTTCTGCCATACATTCCCAGAGTGACGGACAGAATCGGCCGTATATTGCGCAAACATGGCGTAAAGACGATTTTCAAACCGACAAGGAAGATCAAAGAGTGTCTTAGATCGGCGAAGGAGAGAAGAGACCCACTTGCAATGTCGGGAATATACCGCATACCATGCACATGCGGAAAAGTTTATGTCGGAATGACTGGACGATCCATTAACACCAGGATCAAAGAGCATAAGCGACATTGCAGGTTGGGGCAGGTGGAGAAATCGGCCGTGGCAGAGCACGCACTGAATGAGACCGACCATGTAATAAAATTCGCCGACACGGAAGTTCTGGCTGTAGAGAAGCACTATCACACGCGCTTGTTCAGAGAAGCTGTAGAAATACAAAAACACGCGAACAGTTTGAACAAGAAAGAGGAAAGCCTTAAGGTCAACGGATCCTGGCTTCCCGTACTGCAGCGAACGACCGTCGCAGGTAGCAAGAGGAGAACCGCACCGGAAATGACCGCGGAGAAGCCCTCGGACATTGGCGCGCCAGGTACATATAGCCTGCGCCCGCGAGCTCGGCTCCAGTTCACCACCGGCAATGGAGGGTGAAGCTTTGACAATGCCAGCCACTCGTGCTGGCGAAACGTCAGAAAAATCATTAGATGAACGTCGGCCGAAGAACCCGAGACAGAAGCCAATAGGCAGTTTGTCAACAAGTGGCCACGAAAGCCTCAACAATTTTGTGTTTTACACTACAGATACGTAGAAAAACTCATAAAGTTTTGTTCGGCTGAAGCCGCACTTCAGGTTCCTGCCGCCAGAGCGTTCGAGAGCGCAGTGAGACAAAATGGCGACAGGAGCCGAGAAAGCGTATGTCGTGCTTGAAATGAACTCACATCAGTCAGTCATAACAGTGCAACGACTCTTCAGGACGAAGTTCAACAAAGATCCACCAACTGCTAACTCCATTCGGCGATGGTATGCGCAGTTTAAAGCTTCTGGATGCCTCTGTAAGGGGAAATCAACGGGTCGGCCTGCAGTGAGCAAAGAAACGGTTGAACGCGTGCGGGCAAGTTTCACGCGTAGCCCGCGGAAGTCGACGAATAAAGCAAGCAGGGAGCTAAACGTACCACAGCCGACGGTTTGGAAAATCTTACGGAAAAGGCTAAAGCAGAAGCCTTACCGTTTACAATTGCTACAAGCCCTGACACCCAATGACAAAGTCAAAGGCTTTGAATTTTCGGCGCGGTGGAGATCATGATCAGCAATTCAAGTCATGTCCTCCACGCTCTCCCGACTTAACCCCATGCGATTTCTTTCTGTGGGGTTATGTGAAAGATTCAGTGTTTAAACCTCCTCTACCAAGAAACGTGCCAGAACTGCTAGCTCGCATCAACGATGCTTTCGAACTCATTGATGGGGACATGCAGCGCCGAGTGTGGGAGGAACTTGATTATCGGCTTGATGTCTGCCGAATCACTAAAGGGGCACATATCGAACGTTTGTGAATGCCTAAAAAAACTTTTTGAGTTTTTGTATGTGTGTGCAAAGCATTGTGAAACTATCTCAAATAATAAAGTTATTGTAGAGCTGTGAAATCGCTTCAATCATTTGTAATAACCCTGTATATAGAATACAAAGACACAAATACAGACATTAGACCATTCTTGCATAGACCACCAAATAACCCACAAGTCGAAACAACAATAAAAACTATCACCGAGCGAGGTGGCGCAGTGGTTAGCACACTGGACTCGCATTCGGGAGGACGACGGTTCAATCCCGTCTCCGGCCATCGTGATTTAGGTTTTCCGTGATTTCCCTAACTCGCTTCAAGCAAATGCCGGGATGGTTCCTTTGAAAGGGCACGGCCGATTTCCTTCCCCATCCTTCCCTCACCCGAGCTTGCGCTCCGTCTCTAATGACCTCGTTGTCGACGGGACGTTAAACACTAATTTCCTCCTCCTCCTCTAATAAAAACTACCAACACAATCATACACAACAAAATAAATGAAAACACAACTATGGAAGAGTTACAACTACTGGTTTATATAGGAGCACTCACTACACTAAATATACACACTAGGCAGAGATCAGAACCAACCAACACACAGAAGAAACCCACAAAACCAGAATGGCAACACAGGCTACAGATCAAAATAGAAAAACTGAGAAAAGACATCGGACAGCTAACACAATTTATAAGAAATAAAATCTCGGGAAAAAAACGAAAAAGGTTAGGTAAAATCTCACAAGAAGAAGTGATGGAGCAATTAGACGAAAAGAAGCAGAAATTACAAGCATTGGCCAAACGACTCAGAAGATACAAAAAAAGTGAAAATAGAAGGACACAAAACCAAACATTCAACACAAACCAAAAGAAATAAACAATCCACCAAACATAACATACATGGAACACTTCTGGAGCAACATATGGTCAAACCCGGTACAACATGACAGGCATGCACGGTGGGTACAAGCAGAAACAGATACATACAAGATGATACCACAAATGCCTGAAGTGATAATTTTGCAACATGAAGTCACCCAAGCAATTAATTCTACTCACAATTGGAAATCCCCTGGAAAAGATAAAATAGCAAATTTCTGGCTAAAGAAGTTCACCTCAACACATTCACATCTAACTAAATTATTTAACAGTTACATTGCAGACCCATACACATTCCCTGATACCCTTACACATGGAATAACTTATCTCAAACCTAAAGATCAAGCAGACACAGCAAACCGAGCTAAATATCGCCCCATAACATGCCTACCAACAATATAGAAAATATTAACTTCAGTCGTTGCACTGAAATTAATGACACATACAACACAGAACAAAATTATAAATGAAGAACAAAAAGGCTGTTGCAAAGGAGCACGAGGATGTAAAGAGCAAGTGATAATAGATGCAGAAGTGACATATCAAGCTAAAACTAAACAAAGGTCGCTACACTACGCATACATTGATTACCAAAAAGCTTTTGATAGTGTACCCCACTCATGGTTACTACAAATATCGGAAATATACAAAGTAGATCCTAAATTGATACAGTTCCTAAACATAGTAATGAAAAATTGGAAAACCACACTTCATATCCAAACAAATTCAAATAATATCACATCACAGCCAATACAGATTAAGCGTGGAATATACCAAGGAGACTCATTAAGTCCTTTCTTGTTCTGCCTTGCTCTGAACCCACTATCCAACATGCTAAATAAGACAAATTATGGATACAATATTACTGGGACATACCCACATAAAATCACACATTTGCTATACATGGATGATCTAAAACTACTGGCAGCAACAAATAAACAACTCAACCAATTACTAAAGATAACAGAAGGATTCAGCAATGATATAAGTATGGCTTTTGGAACAGACAAATGTAAGAAAAATAGCATAGTCAAGGGAAAACATACTAAACAAGAAGATTACATATTGAATAACCACAGCGACTGCATAGAAGCGATGGAAAAAACGGATGCCTATAAATATCTAGGATACAGACAAAAAATAGGAATAGATAATACAAATATTAAAGAAGAACTAAAAGAAAAATATAGACAAAGACCAACAAAAATACTGAAAACAGAATTGACAGCAAGAAACAAGACAAAAGCTATAAATACATATGCCATACCAATATTGACCTACTCATTTGGAGTAGTGAAATGGAGTAACACAGACCTAGAAGCACTCAATACACTTACACGTTCACAATGCCACAAATACAGAATACATCACATACATTCAGCAACAGAAAGATTCACATTAAGCAGAAAGGAAGGAGGAAGGGGATTTATCGACATAAAAAACCTACATTATGGACAGGTAGGCAATTTAAGAAAACTCTTTCTAGAACGAGCAGAAACTAGCAAAATACACAAGGCAATCACTCATATAAATACATCGGCTACACCACTGCAATTTCATAACCACTTCTACAACCCTTTAGATCACATAACATCAACAGATACGAAGAAAGTAAACTGGAAAAAGAAAACACTTCATGGCAAGCACCCATATCATCTAACACAGCCACACATCGATCAAGACGCATCCAACATATGGCTAAGAAAAGGCAATATATACAGTGAGACGGAAGGATTCATGATTGTAATACAGGATCAAACAATAAACACCAGGTATTACAGCAAGCATATTATTAATGATCCCAATACCACAACAGATAAATGCAGACTTTGTAAACAACAAATAGAAACAGTAGATCACATCACAAGCGGATGTACAATACTAGCAAATACAGAATACCCCAGAAGACATGACAATGTCGCAAAAATAATACATCAACAGCTTGCCTTACAACATAAACTTTTAAAACAACAAGTTCCTACATACAAGTATGCACCACAAAATGTACTGGAGAATGATGAATACAAATTATACTGGAACAGAACCATTATAACAGATAAAACAACGCCACATAACAAACCTGACATCATACTCACCAATAAAAAGAAGAAATTAACATAACTAATCGAAATATCCATACCCAATACAACAAATATACAAAAGAAAACAGGAGAAAAAATTGAAAAATACATCCAACTGGCTGAGGAAGTCAAGGAAATGTGGCATCAGGATAAAGTTGACATTATACCAATTATACTATCAACTACAGGAGTCATACCACACAATATCCACCAGTACATCAATGCAATACAGCTACATCCAAACATATATATACAACTACAGAAATCCGTAATTATTGATACATGTCCAATTACCCGAAAGTTCCTAAATGCAATATAACACATACTGTACAGTTAATAGGAAGTGACGCTTGATCAAGGTCCGCGTCACTTTCCATTCTTAACCAGACTGAGAAAGTAAAGAAATAATAATAATAGGAGACTATTAGTGCCTAAGGGTTATTTAAAACGTACAAGTAATTTAGAAAACCAAGCGTTAGTACATAGTCAATTTATATAACTATAAAACTTTTAATCTGAGTAGGAAGATACAGTTACGTTAAAGTTCCAGTGGTTTCCCTCCATATAAGTGATGGTAACCGTCAATCTTCTTATCTATGCTCTCTATACTTTCCTACCTTGTTTTTATTCTCTGCTAAATTACTAACACTTTTACATAGCACCCTCCATTTCATTTAACGAAACTGCAATTTCTGTTTTAATTTTCTCTGCAACTCATTATCACTACTTTGATTTATCTTCGCTGAAAACAATATTTGCTACTACACTACTGGCCATTAAAATTGCTACACCACGATGACGACGTGCTACAGACGTGAAATTTAACCGACAGGAAGAAGATGCTGTGATATGCAAATGATTAGCTTTTCAGAGCATTCACACAAGGTTGGCGCCGGTGGCGACACCTACAACGTGCTGCCGTGAGGAAAGTTTCCAACCGATTTCTCATACACAAACAGCAGTTGACCGGCGTTGCCTGGTGAAACGTTGTTGTGATGCCTCGTGTAAGGAGAAGAAATGAGTACCATCACGTTTCCGACTTTGATAAATGTCGGATTGTAGCCTATCGCGATTGCAGTTTATCGTATCGTGACATTGCTGCTCGCGTTGGTCGAGATCCAATGACTGTTAGCATAATATGGAATCGGTGGGTTCAGGAGGGTAATACGGAACGCCGTGCTGGATCCCAACGGCCTCGTATCACTAGCAGTCGAGATGACAGGCATCTTATCCGCGTGGCTGTAAAGGATCGTGCAGCCACGTCTCGATCCCTGAGTCAAAAGATGGGGACGTATGCAAGACAACAACCATCTGCACGAACAGTTCGACGACGTTAGCAGCAGCATGGACAATCAGTTCGGAGACCATGGCTGCGGTTACCCTTGACGCTGCATCACAGACAGGAGCGCCTGCGATGGTGTACTCAACGACGAACCTGGGCGCACGAATGGCAAAACGTCATTTCTTCGGATGAATGCAGGTTCTGTTTACAGCATCATGATAATCGCATCCGCCTTTGGCGACATCGCGGTGAACGCACATTGGACGCGTGTATTCGTCATCGCCATACTGGCGTATCACCCGGCGTCATGGTATGGGGTGCCATTGGTTACACGTCTCGGTCACCTCTTGTTCGCATTGACGGCACTTTGAACAGTGAACGTTACATTTCCGATGTGTTACGACCCCTGGCTCTACCCTTCATTCGATCCCTGCGAAACCCTACAGTTCAGCAGGATAATGCACGACGGCATGTTGCAGGTCATGTACGGGCTTTTCTGGATACAGAAAATGTTCGACTGCTACCCTGGCCAGCACATTCTCCAGATCTCTCACCAACTGAAAACGTCTGGTCAATCGTGGCCGAGCAACTGGCTCGTTACAGTACGTCAGTCACTACCCTTGATGAACTGTGGTATCGTGTTGAAGCTGCATGGGTAGCTGTAGCTGTACACGCCATCCAAGCTCTGTTTGACTCAATGCCCAGGCGTATCAAGGTCGTTATTACAGCCAGAGGTGGCTGTCTGGGTACTGATTTCTCAGGATCTATGCACACAAATTGCGTGAAAATGTAATCACATGTCAGTTCTAGTATAACATATTTGTCCAATGAATACCCGTTTATCATCTTCATTTCTTCTTGGTATAAGCAATTTTAATGGCCGGTAGTGTAATATGGAAAAATTAATGTTGTTACATGATGGAAACAGCAAAATTTAGGACCTGTTTTAAAATATGAAATCTCGTTAAATAAGCAATAAATGGAATGGAACTGAAATATCAAAGCACGTGGAGCATATCAAGCCAATTTGACGTTTGCTGCCAGCTGCCTTCAAAGTGACGTATTCTCTGTGCTCAGCAGTGTACATAACCATTAACTCGGATGATACAAGATATGAAACTCTCCAGCGTTGTTCGGATTGCGAATGCATAAAATGGAGCCGTATAACGTGTACCAGCTGACGGCGTAAATGTAGTAAAAAAGGAACGGAGGCCGTCCTGGCGCCGCTTGGGCCAGAGATAAAAGCAGCGGAGTGGTGGAGACGGGCGCCGCCTCCGGTCGGCCAGGAGCCGCGAGGTCGGGGGCGGCGAATCGAAGAGCGCCGGAAGACGCGGACGCCGGGCGAGGCGAGGCAGTGCCAAGTCCCCGGTCGGCGCCTCGCGGCGGCAGCGCCGGCGGCCTTGGGCAGCGCGGATCGACCCGCAGCGCCGCCCGATGCATCTCCCGAAAGAGGCGGTCCGCTGGCCGAGGCAGAGGCGAAAGCGGGGGCTCCGGGGGCGGCGAAGGCGGCGGCGAAGGCCTCTGGCCGAGAGGTGTGAGCCGTGGCGAGCTGATGGCCGCGGGCTACCGGCGCTCCGCGGTGCACCGTAGAGCGGGCGAGGGGGCTTGCAGCTCTCAGCTCTAAGCACCTCTCTAATCGCAAACTGCAATGGTTCCCAGGTGTCAAGGGAATGAATTGCGTTATTCCCGCAGGAAAATGTTTGATATAAAACTCGAAGAAAATAGGTGTTGTTGTTAGAGGCGCTGAAGGGCTCATGTCGACATAGAAATTTTTAGAAGACTATGGAAACAAGCTGATATAATAGTCCCTACAGTAGCACAAACGAATAGATGAGTTACCTAGTTTCGTGTGTAGGCACCGAAGACGGTACCGAAGAGGCACCGAAACAGATAGAAAAACAAAATTACGGCTCTTGGTATCTATTTTCTTCAAGCCTTCGACCAGCCACAGTCGTATTCCATTTACAGAAGATGGAATTGCAACAACATAAAATTTCTGACAGGTAGGAAATTAAGTATTAAACATAACCTAGAAAATAGTGCGCCATCAAAAAGTTTCCGTTCGAAGGCCGTACAGTCTAGAATCGGTATGACAATGAGGAAAAATCCCACTGAGGCAATCATCCCACCGACGAACCAGTTTGAGGATATCCTTTTAGTGAAACATCGTGTCCTGCTGCGTGAAGAAGTCAATAACTGCCGGCTGCACCATCCACATACGAAGATGAATGGTCGATTTTGGTTCTTTGAGAGAATTTTTGGGAAGTATGGCTCATTTAGTAAGGAGCAGGCGTATTGAACACTTGTGTCACCCATTTGGGGTACTCCTAGAGCGTTTCAGATCCCTACCAGATCGAAGCGCGTCTGACGCTGTTATATTTGTTACCGTTAGGATCTATCAACACGTGTGAATTACAGAGAAGCTTAGTGAATTCAAATGGGAATCCCTGGACGAAGACAACGTAGTTTTTACCCAACACTATTGAGAAAATTTAGATAATCGTCATTTTAAGAAGAATGCCACTGCCGCCAATGTATATTTCCCATAACTATCACGAAGACAGGAGGAAATTGGGGCTCGTATGGAGGAACATACATAGTCAGTTTTCCTTCATGCTCTTTGCAAGTGGTACAGGAAAGGAAACGCCTAGTAGTGATACAGGTACCCTCCACCACACATCATACGGTGGCTTGCGGAGTGTGTATGTAGATGCACTTATAGGTCATCAGCAGCCAGTTATGATCCACTGCTGTATAGAGGGGTCTTTCCTTATTCGTTGATCCATCTCCCATTAGGTTGTCAAAAATGGTTCAAATGGCTCTGAGCACTATGGGACTTAACATCTTAGGTCATCAGTCCCCTAGAACTTAGAGCTACTTAAACCTAACTAACCTAAGGACATCACACACATCCATGCCCGAGGCAGGATTCGAACCTGCGACCGTAGCAGTCCCACGGTTCCGGACTGCAGCGCCTAGAACCGCAAGACCACCACGGCCGGCATTAGGTTGTCCTCTAGGTCTTCATTATGGAGAGCAACCCAGCACAAACTCTTCTTCGTCACTCCTTATGCCCAACCGATCTTCACTTCAGTCTCGTAACAATCACTTTATGGCCTCAACTTGTCTTTTCTCTTACACGTTTGTTTTATAATACTTCTTATTTCGCAAATATGCATCTTTCCTTTGCTCGTTCGGCAACCGCCCGTGTTTGAATTTTTTTGTTGTTAACTTCTGTATTCCCTTTCCATAAGATAGGGCTGTTGAATGATGAAACGCTATCTTTCATCCAGAATCTCACCTTCTCCACCATTCGTTTCACCTCGTCCTCCACAGCCCAGCAAGTCACCTATCTCGAAGTCGAGCTCCATCTTAAGGATGCTTACATCGGTACCTCCGTTCACATCAGACCAACTAGCTACCAAGAATAACCCCACTTCGATATCTCCCACCTATTCTATACCAGGAAGTCCCTTCCATGAAGTCTAGCCACCCACAATCGTCGCATTTGTAATGACGAGCAGTCCCTCTCCAAATATGCTGAGAGGCTTACAGAGGCCTTCACAGACTGAAATTACCCTCCCTGTCTTGTCCAGAAACAATGCGGTCTCTCACCACTCACCTACCCTCCTCCACATGCTCACTGTCCAGCCGCAAAGGAGTAATCTTCACGTGACTCAATATTTCGCAGTACAGGAGCATCTGAATCGCATTGTCCGCCAGGGTTTCGACTAATTCATTACGCCCTGAAATGAGAAATATACTTCCCACCATCATTCCTACCCCTCCCACAGTAACGTTGCAGCTTCCACCCAAATTATGCGGTGTGCGGTTTGTCCATCATGTGTTAGTTTGCTACCATGGTATCTTAATTCCTTCACTTAGTCTACTTTGTTGTCCCTAATTTCGATGTTATGTTTATCGCTTTCTGCTACTTCTCACTCCTTTCGACTTTCTTCGGTTTACAGTCAATTCATAGTTTTCATTGGACTGCTCACTCTATTTAATGGATTCTGCAAGTCTTCCTCACTTTCCCTGTGGATAGCGATCCTTTCACCCTGAAATTTAATCCCAGTTTTGAACGTTTCTTTTAGCTCTATGAGTGCCATTTCGACGTAAAGATTGAACATTAAGGGTGAAAGACTACATCTGAATCTGACATCCTTTCTTCTCAGAGCACTTCGTATTTGGTTTTTCATTCTTATTTTTTCCTCTCGGTTTTTGTACATATTGTAAATTACCCGTTTTTACTTACAGATAACGTATTTCCATGGGACTTTCGAGCTGGCCAGAGTGGCCGAGCGGTTCTAGGCGCTACAGTCTGGGATTGCGCGACCGCTACGGTCGCAGGTTCGAATCCTGCCTCGGGCATGGATGTGTGTGATGTCCTTAGTTTAGTTAGGTTTAAGTAGTTCTAAGTTCTAGGGGACTGATGACCTCAGGAGTTAAGTCCCATAGTGCTCAGAGCCAATTGAACCATTTGGGACTTTCGAAGCTCTTTCCCATTTTACATTATCGAAAGCTGGTCAGAGTTCGACAAGTCCTATAATAGTGTCTTGATTTTTCTTAAGCTATGCGCTCATTAAGAAGTGTATGTCAGAACTGTCTCCCTGGTGCTTTTAGCTTTCCAAAAGCCAAACTGATCGTCATCTAACAATTTACTTCTCATTCTTCAGTACATTATTCGTAAGGTTAACGGCACCAAAACGTGGCCTCTTCCGGGACGATTAATTAGATACACGATAACTTACAGGTAAAGGGGCTCATTAATCATTAACACGTGTGTCATTAAAAATACAGACGTAAATGAAAACGTAACTCTGTTGTAAACATTAACATAAGGCCAGTCTTAACGTGCAGACGGGAAGCTTGGCCACATTGCTCTTCGAGGTGACTTGCACATTCTCGCCAAATACTCTTGTTTGAAGGAGGAACAGAGCCTCAAACTTTAAAACCTCCCTAAAAAGACCGTTGAAAAGCTCTCAGGTCTCCAACCAGAAGACGATAAATATGAAATTCATCCAACAGTCGCCGTCTCTTAAAACTGCTACCGAACCGAAAGCTTTTCGTCACTAGCATACGTCGTATACGTCTACACTACCTAATGATCTTGATAATGCTCTCAAGACATAGCAGTCAACATAGCGCGTTAAATGCAGTGTCATCTGAAACCATCAACTTTCCGTTTATTCATGTGGTGCTAACAATGTAAAGAGCCGAATTGTAAGCAGTCATAATTATACGCCTTTTTGTAGTAAGATTCGTTTGAAAATACTGCATTGTGCTGCTAAGCACTCCAGCGACTATGTTCGTATGTCTGTTGCGCCGTGAGACGTTTGAGTTTTCTGGGCTACGGAAGCCGGGGGGCAGCCCACGGAAGACGAAGTTCAACCGTCCACACTCACGTCTAGAGCGGCATCTACATTACTACGCTGAAGTTCAATCTTAAGTGACCGACAGAGAGTCCGTCAAAACATTTTCACACTATTTCTTTGCTGTTTCACTCACGAGTAGCAGGTGGAAAGAACGAACAATTAACTAACACCGTGCTAGCTCTGACTTCTCTTATTTTATGACAATGATAATTTCTCTCTATGTACGAGGTGGGCGCCAACAAAACATTTCGCGTGCTGCGGAGAAAGTTGTTGATTGAAATTTCGGAAAAAGATCTTGTCACAAAGAAGAGCCCCTTTGTTTTAATGATTCCCACAGCAACTCATGTCTCATGCCCATGACACTCTCTCCTCCAATTCACGGTAACACAAAACGAGCTGCCATTCGTTAATCCTTTTCGATGTCCTCTGCCAACTATCTGGTAATGTCCCATATACCGCACAACAGTACTCTAGTAGAGGACCGACAAGTGTGTAATTAGTCTCTCTGCGGATTTGCTGCAGCTTCTAAGTGTTCTGAAAATAAAATAGTCATTGGTTCGCCTGCCCTTCAAAATTACCAATGTTATCTTTCCAGTTTAAGTTGTTCGTGTCTGTTATCCCAATGTATTTAGTTGAATTGATAGCCTTTATATTTGTGTGATTTGTTATGTTACCAATATTTAACGGATTTTGCGTATGTCGGTCTGAAGTTGACGGTAGAGGTATGCGACCATTATTATTGATATAAATGACTGCATTTTCGAAAAGCTGAGTGCTTGCAGACAGGTGCTAGTTGTTTTCTGGTGCATTTATTCCAAACGACATGTCTCGGGCTCTGCCTATCACCGGATTTCCTGGTGTAAATGGTACAACAAATAAATAATTAGTTACACATCTATTAAAACACCAAATGTTAAGAAGAAAGCGCAAAATCTAAGTAAGAACCAATACCTACCATTTCATGGCAAGAATAAATTTGACAGCTTGTTCCTTCCTAATACATTCAAGAGCCAAAAGGTGTTATATGTAATTTAAACACGGAGAATGGAAGTGCTGGTCGTGAGGAGGACTACGAAAAACTTCTACTTCAGTGCGCTCGCGCAGAGGGCACCACCTTACGGCATTACGACAGTGCAAATGCCGATATATTTACTAAAAATTAAAACGGTAACCAATAACAACCAAATGTACATATTTTGTCTTGGAAAGACATGACTTGTCGAAGATTAAAAAAGGATTTATTTAGATTTTCAATTACATTTCTTGACTATTCGTCAAACATAAAATCTTAAGACATTTTCCAATCCTGTGGTTTATTATTGCGGCTATCCACATGCCAAAATACGAGGGCTATTCCGAAAGTAAGGTCCGATCGGTCACGAAATGGAAACGACTATGAAAATCCGATAAAGCTTTGCACAGATGTGTTGGGTAGTGTCTCTAGTATAACCCCAGTCAGCATCACGTCGCTCTTCTCATTTCTGAGCTCGCAGTGAGTGCGTAAAGATGTCTAGAAAATAGTGTCTGCCGCCAAGTACGGGGGCCTGGTGAGAAATTTCCCCTGAAGCTATGCAGCTAACATTACATAACTGTCGTGCTGTTTCGTCTTCAAGACAATTCTCAGCCGCATTCTGCAGGGGCAATGAAGATGCTCCTGCATCGTTTTCAAATGGAAATGTGAGAGTACCCACAATACAGCCCGTAATTGTCTCCCTCTGAGTTTCAGCTCTGGTCACATGAACCGCTGGTTATGAAGACAACATTTCGGCACAAGACAACGAGCCGTAGGCCAGCGTAGGGGATTGGCGGAGAGCACTGGCGGCTGCCTTCTATAGCGAGGGTATGGGAAAGTTGGTACAACGCTACGATACACGTCTAAGTCGGGTCGGCGACTATGGAGATAAGTAGCTGCAAGGTGTATCTAACTGTTGCAAATAAAACATTTTTGATTTTTACCGTGGTTTCCATTTCGCGACCTATCGGACCTTACTTTCGGAATAGCCCTCGTATTTAGGGCCAGTTAAAACAGTAAAATACAACAACAAAAATACGAGTAGTTTGCCGGCTCGTAAGCGCAATAAAAGAATAATCACTGTAGTACATGGACATGAGATTGTACCTTCCAAAATATTTATTTGTCTTAAAAGGATAACGTATCAAAATTATAGAAAAATTTGTCTTGATTCACTGATCAGAGTAGTACAGGATTATGCATTTCAACGTTTAAGCATTGCTGAGCCTAACTAACGTAATATTCACTAACCAAAAAAGTAGTAGAAGAAAAGATGGTTGTCTATATTCCTAACTTCAGAAAAGTGGTTACCAAAGTTATCATAATCAAAACACTAAAAAAAAGCGTTTCCTACAACTACTGATTTTCTTGTTGATTAGGTTCCGGAGTCACTTGACTGAATACATGTATTATCAATTCCTTCAGGATGTTTCCCTGTCTCTCTGTGTGCATAACTGCCATGCTACTTTCTAATTCTGCCAACGTATGGCTTTTATCTTTTAAATGGAAACCTAAGGCGCAGCTGTTGCTCGCATACCCGTGGCTCTTTAAACCTCGTTTTGAACTCCCGCCATGTTTGTCCCACGTAAAAACATTATTATTATCATCCGCACTTTATTTTATATAGTCCCGTCTCACTTTGCACGGCTTCCAGGCTGTGCCTCAATACGTTCCCCAAATGCTTAACCATTTGGAATCCTACATGAACTGCAGACCTTTTGTACAAGTTTGCAGTCTTTTGTGAAAATGGTTCAAAAAACGTTAACGCGATGTGATTTACTTCTTCTCTACGTTCCTTTTTGCCCACGGCAACCTTAGCAAAAACTTTTTCGCCTAGCCTCCTAATATTAGCTTCATCCTTCCCATTTGAGACCGATCTGTACAATTGCAGGATTTCCTTATTTATGGCATCCTTGCCCAAATCAGACTTTGCTAACCTGTGGAACATTGATACGAAAAACCACTTTTTTTGTTTTCAGGATGGCAAGAATCTGTAGGGATCAATTCTAATACTGTTGGTTTCCGAAAAATACCTAGTTTAAGCTTCGAAATTTTCCTGGTTAATTGTATTTCTAAAAAACTAATGGCCACTCCCTTATCAAATTCTGTCGTAAACTTAGTATTTTCATGCATGGAATTTAAATTATGGGCTAAGTGTTCTGCTTCTTTAACTATATGCGCAAATATAATGAAAATGTCATACTCATACCTCTAATACGTAATGAATTTTTCCTGACACAGTTTCCTACGGGCATCACAAAATTTGTTTTCCAAATCATCAATAAATAATTCCAGTATAATCTCAGGCTCGAACTCATAGCCAGACCACCTTTCTGAAAGAAAATTTTTCCGTTAAACATGAAATAATTCAAGGAAAGTGCAGGCCTTGTAAGCTCGACCAACTGCGTTGTATAAAGGTGTTCAGCTTTCTCGCACTCAGAGATTTGCATAAACAATCGCGAGTGTTTCTTCGATCTGTACACTCGAGTACAAATTTCTTATATCAAGAGACGTAAAGATGGTATTATTTAGCAGAGTAAAGTTTTCTGAAACGCTATACCATGTCATAACTATTCTTCACTGTACATATTGTAGAATTCCTTTTCTGTATTTTGTACTACTGCGATGTGTGCTTTAACGTGCCTACTTGCAGGTGCACAACGTGTACGTTTGCTTGTTATTGGATAGCGTTTTCATTTTTAGTTAACGTGCCGGCATTTGCACAGCCTCAATGCCGTAAAGTGTTGCCATCTTGCACCACTTAGTTTACCTAGCAAGTGGTAGCGCACTGAAGTAGTAGCCCTTTTACGTAGTCCTCACGACCAACATTCCCAGTCACCAAGTTTACGTTGTATGTAGCACCTTTTGGTTCGTGAATGGAAGAGTAAGCAAGAAGTTGTTAGAGTTATTTTTGCTTTTAGTAGGTGTTGTTTCTGAGACTTAGTTCGATTTTGCAATTTCTTGTTAACATTTGGTGTTATGTGTAACTAATTGTTTGTCAAATTGTTTACACCAGGAAATATGATAGTGGGCAGAGCTCTGAACATTTGATTTGGAATAAACGCACACAAAAAAAAACTAGTACCTGTTCGCTTGCGACTACTTAGCATTCCTAAAATCCAGTCAGTTGTACTTAACTGATCCCATTTAGTGTTGATGTCGATGACTTCACACTTTACATTATTTAGAGTTAATGTCACTTGTCGACCATACAGCTATCTTATCTAAACTATTTTGCAACTGGTTTTGATTTTTTTTTTTACTTTAGTAGACGATAAACCACAGCATCAACTGCAAACAGTGTAAGAAGGATGCTCAGATTGTATCCTAAATCATTTATATAGGTTATGCAGAGGGGGCATAGCCTGTAACACTTACTTGGAGAACACCGGATATCACTTCTGTGTTACTCGATGAACATCCTTCCTTCCTTGCATCCATCCATCCATCCATCCATCCATCCATCCATCCATCCATCCATCCATGTGTTACTACGAACTTCGAGATTTCTAACAGGAAATCATGATTCCAGTCTTATAACTGCGTCCAGCAACACAGTGAAGAAAGCTGCCTGGTCACTTCTTCAGATATGGTCGTACACACAAGGAGGTCTTCAAGTCACGTTACAGGCACACTACATGCTCCAGCTCCGTAAACATTATTTCTGTGCTGATTTGTATATGAATATCACAGTCGGAGTAGCTCAAATGTCACGGTGCGGCAAAGCCACATCCCATAGTCCTATCGTTCCTACCTGCTCGAAGTCATGCTCAGATCGATTTGATGTATTTTCCGTCGTGGATGTCGCGTTTTAACGCGATTACCACCACATAACAGTAAACTTTCTCTAGCTAAGAAAGCATATGCAAAGGGAACCGTGAACCCCACATTCAGAAATTAGAAGATAAATATCGGAAATTCAAGACACACATCCACAGCATCAGCCTCAATGGTGCACCCTTATGTGGCTGTAGTGAGGAAGGTAATCCAAATCAGACTTCCTTGGATTTCGTCGAGAGTACGGATCATATAGCACCATCTGGAAGTACTCCTCAACCACATAGCCATCAGTATCCAACCAGTCTCCAAACTTGTTAGTCACGAACGATATATCAGTGAACAATTGTTGTACTCGTTTGTAACCAGCACAGACATCTCTCTAAAGGAACCTGAGCTATGATGTATATAAAATTTGTATCAGGTCTTCAAAATTTGTTACTACTTTATTAGGATAACCAAATTTTCGCTCCTGTTATTTTAGTTAGTCTTCTACTTTAGGGTAAATGGTGAGTGAGGCAGAGAAAACCTGTGCAACATTAAAAAGAGAATTTCCTGAGATTCTGATTTACTGTTAGACGACTCTGTGTATCCCATGTGATATTCTGCATGTTATCCACTCTTTACATTTACATAGTTTACACAAAACTCTGTACCTGAACGTCCACTGTAACATTGTGTAATATGGAGATACTAAAAACCAAAGTATGACAAAACCAAGTGTGAGATCACTGCACGGATCAATTTCGAAAAAATGTAACAAATAAATCTTTATAGTAATAAGAGGAAAGTCGCTGCTAAGTGATTGAATTTCTCAGCAAAATTAATCATTTATTGCAAGCTGCTATTCTATACATTCTCAGAGGTTTATTCATTCTTTCCATGTGACATAATTGTGACTAGTGTCACATTATTTTTAGTCATTTGGGAAGTTCTACATCGCTCTCTCTATCTATCTACCACACCGTTACTTACAACCATGCTTGTGCACCCAAATAGTATCACCATAGATCAGATATCTGACAAGATATTTTGTACTCGATATAGTCATGCATTCCTGTCTTGCGCATCCAACATCTAAGGGCTGTAGATATCTTACTATCCTCCTGACTCTGATCTATGTGCGTGCTGACATGACAATCGTTCTGACAACCTACCCTGCGCTTTCTCAGGATCTGCGTGCTAATGACAAGACTATGTTGTGCAGAGAGTCACTAAAGCCCACAATGTGTTATACGTCGGCCCGTACTACACTCAGTTACGGGACTCTGACCGTTTTCTGTCTTTTTATAAAATATCGATCGACCCCACTTTTTCATAGCTATGAGATACGTTACATATCTTTCCCCTTTCTGGAGAAAATGTTTTGACCAGATAGCGTATGAGTCTCTGTCCTTGCTTAATGTAGTTTTACTTGCTCACGTCAGATGTCAATTAGAATATACACAGTTCCCGTTAATTTTAGATTTTTTTTTACGAATGTGTTGCAGTCACAATTAGATACACGTTTGATACGTGAACTAAACAGTCCCGTCACATTAATGTAACAACCTGTAAAAGCCTGAGTAACCACCTTCCGCAGCGCTGGCCACTGTGAAACGCAGAGGAATAGTTAGTGAGGTTCTGAAAGGCACCTACAAGGATGTGGAGCCATGCTGCGCTAGGTTTAATAGTTGAGGATCCGTGATGTGAACAGCATGATCGAGGTGGTCCCATAGATTCTGTGGGTGTTTGCTGACTAGTGGAGTACGGTGAACTCATTTTGGTGCTCTTCGGACCACAAAGGTACATTGAAGCTGCGTGACGCATTTCACTGTCCTGCTGGTAGATGCTATCGCACCGGCAAAAACAAACTGTACGTAGAGGTGGACATGCTCCCTGAGGATAGATGCATACTTGTGTTGATCCACTGTGTCTTCTGGAATAACCAGATCACCCAGGCAATGCTACGAAGACATTCACCAGGCCATAACGGTCCCTTCTCTGGTCTGGGCCCTTTCCACGATTGTTGCAGGGTGTTTTCTTTTTGTCCGAGAGAGATAAAACATGATTCCTGTCGTCACTCAGTGGACGTCCAGTTGCGGTATTTGAGTGCAAATTCCAGCCTTCGTCGCCGATGAACAGCAATCATCATAGACGTAAGAACCAAGCGCCTGCTGCGGAGACCCATATGCAGCAACGATCCCTGAATGGCCGATGAAAAAACACTGTTGATAGCCCCTTCGTTCACGTGAGCGATCATTTGCTCAGCAGTAGTTGTTCTATTCGCCTGTACAAATCAGCAGACATCGTTCGCCCCTTTTAGATGCCGCCATTTTGCCTTCATTGCATTCTTTTACTACGACAGCATACAAACAGTTTACAGAATTTACCGTTTCGGAAATGCTTTTACCCTTGGTCCGACAGCCTATGAACATACCCTTTGAGCGAAATCGCTCCGCTTCCACATTACTATAGTGACTGTATTGTTTTCCGCCCGAAATGCTTTATATACCCTCCACTGCTTGTGCTTCCACCGGCCGTCTGTGAGTGGCTATTGCACGTCCACATCGAACATAGACGATGGCCACCTGTATATTTGTCGCTTTGATTTCTAATTTTGATTCAATTTTAGCATGATTAAATTTTTTTCCTCTGAACTTCTGTTTCTAAAGGTGATACATTCTTTTTTTTAAGTTTACGACCCAGCTGTAATACAGAGACTTCTTGAATCGTAGCGAAGTCTGAGCAGCTCCCCAGACCAGTCCAGTCCAGTCCGAACACAAAGAGATAGAGTGAAATAAAATTATTACCATATTTCCTATCACAGACTCGGACTGCTTATGCAGTTACCAATTACGTGGTGGAAAACATAGATCTGTACATTCGTTCATTAAAAAGTCTAAGATTAATCTGCTTATTTATGTATTAAGAGTAATTTTCTCAGCCGGCTGGAGTAACCGAGCGGTTCTAGGCGCTACAGTCTGGAACCGCGCGACCGCTACGGTCGCAGTTTCGAATCTAGCCTCGGGCATGGATGTGTGTGATGTCCTTAGGTTAGTTAAGTTTGAGGAGTTCTCAGTTCTAGGGGGCTGATGACCTCAGCGGTCAAGTCCCATAGTGCTCAGAGCCATTTGAAACAAGTAATTTTCTCAAACAAACTGAAGGCACCGATAGCTCGCCAAGTCGAGGGCTATAAAGTGCTAGGGGAAGAGCAACTTTCGTCATCGTCAATCATTTTATCCATAATATTCTCAAGACGGTGTAAATCTGCTGATGTTCCAGAGGCTGTTCGTTTCAAATTCAAGCCAAAGCAACGGCTGCACAGAGGGATACCTTTACTTCCCGTGGTCAGAGAGGCGGCTCCTTCTCCGGGCACACAGACCTGCAATTCCGCCGGCCGAACTGGCTCTCGGCAGGAAGTCTGCACGACCATCGGCATGTCGTCCCCCGGGGAGCTACAGCAACCTTTTCCTCTCGGACGAAACACACAGCTGTGCGGCATCCGAGGTAACGAAGCTGCTGAGAGGAACCCTCTCAGCCTCAGTTCGTTGCTGTTCTTTGTAGGCAATCGCTTCGTAACTAGTACTAGAGCGGTAGTGAACACCTTTTTCGTGATGCAATGTTTGGTTTCCACTGCCTTGTAAGCAATCATGCACGGTTACGTTCACATTTTGGCAAGGCGTTCACGACAGAATGCGGATAGCACACGCGTCCGTGATTAAGCTGCAAATATGCCATGAATTATCTTAATGGTAAGTCTTCCACCATGTAATTCGTAAAGTGCTAGAGCTGTAATTTTTGTCTTGCACGCTAGTAATTTGTGATTAGTTATGGCTCATTTCTCTCGATCTCTTTTCTGAATTTTCAAGGATTTTCTCTTATTTTCTAATCAATACTCTCTCTAGGAACTGGAGTAGTTATTATTTCTAATATGTTTTGTGTCTTTCCATGTATAGTCGGTGACAGAATTCGTGTGGCCCTTCGTATTACCGTTATGCTCAACTGGACAGAATTACTATCTCTTTCAAGCATGTCATTGAAGGAGACGAAGTGCTGCTAACATATTGTCTACGGGCGTAAAGTCGATGAACTATTCGAGCACTATCAGACAGTTTTAGAGAATTTGGGAGAATATAATGCTGCTAATTAATTTCTCTTTTTAAGTTGTGTTCAGTAAACTACCGAAGAAACGCTATTTAGTACGTACTGTACTAATACAAATTAATTACAACGTACCATACAAAGTTTACGAAAATTTACTTTTTTAATACAACAAAGTATCCCTAGTTGTCATGAATAAGCAACGCTAATACACACATTCGGCTTAGAAACGGTCTGTAGTGTTATGGGAAGGACTTCCACGAAATTATGTAAATATAGCAGTGGAGGTAGATACAGACCAAATCCAGTTAACCATCCTTCAGTGCCATCATTAAGTCAATACATCTGACAGAAGTAGAAAAAGCAGTCATTAAAATGGGTACAGTTCTGCAAGTTTTTTCACCTGTAGATCTAAAGGGTACAGAATCAAGGCAGAGACAAATGATAGAGGCGAATTTGTCTTAATATTGCTTTACGGAATTTCGATCTGTCTACTAGAGACTTCACAGAAGAGGTAAAAAAAAATCATGTATTCATCGAGATTAGAACAGAAAGCTAAAGCTCTCTTCCCCTTAAAGGGCAAATTCTTAACCGCTTTTTTTTGGTTTATTATCAGAATGACTTGGTACTATCATGACACTTCAGTAGACCATAGTCAAATCGGCATGTAATATAAGCTGCAAATGAGAGAAAAAATTAATTATGATAACAGAATAAAAAAGAAAAAATGAAAAAAAAAAGAAAAACAGAACATAGCCGACAAACCACCACCAATCTCACAAGATATGTTCCAATTATTTTTATATAGATTTTTGTAATTTTTTGTTATTTTATGTTTTTTATTTATTTTGATAGTTTGTAATACATCTACAAGCAGAAGGAAAACGAAACCAGACTACATTCGAAATAGCAAACTAAGAAAAATCCCAATTTGATCGCAAGGATTGTCAACGCTCATGTGTATCTATACTTCATCTATACACATTTTACAGTAGAACTGGAAGGATACGGAGTCAATACATAAAACTAAACGAACAGGTAAAGGAGAGGACAAACCGATGCAAATCAGATGGGAACATACGTAAAGAAAAACACTTGTCATAAAAATTAATTTTACAAACACCTTGCTGACGGAAAACAAGATTCAACATGTTGGTGTAGAGGTCTCGATATCGAGGCATTCGCAAGCATGTCCAACAGGCAGTGATAATGTGCTGCATGAGGTTCATGTGATCTTCCCCCTCGCCTTCTACAACATAATGAACGAAGTGTCCCAGCAACCATGTAGCGGTATGGGTTTTCGACTGTGGAAAGAAACAAGACTCTAGGCGCAATATGATGTCCGTAGCGTATGCAGTCTCAGAAGATCGATTAAGGAAGGCCAGTTGTGCCCTGATCCAAGACAAGTTTGCGATGCGACAGCGACTACATAAATCCGTGTCACTAAGCCCAATACTGAAAATTCGCTCGTTCGTTGGAATCAAGCTATTTACTACCTTATACCGCGAGGAGATATTGAACCAAACTGTCTTGCAGGTTGTATGCTGCGATTCTCTTTCAGCGGAGTTCGGGCAAGGGACTCCTTCCCATCGAGTCTTTAGGAATTTCATGGCGAGGACAGGTCTCCATAAGATAGTCCCTAATTAGCTCACCGCAACATAGAAATCACGAACGTGTTTTAACTTATAATTTATGCGAGCAGCATCAATAGGGGCTTCAAGACTAGCAGGACGGACACAGAGGAATAAATGACACGTTAATGTGTGTTTCTAGAGTCATCGTCAAAACAGTACGCCGCACATATAGCATCTGCGTCTTCCTCCTTATATCTGTCAGGCCCAACCCCCCAAAAGAACGAGGCTTCGTTATCATCTCATACCGTAAGCGAAATATATGTCTCTTCTATAAGAAACGACTCGACAATTGTTGTTTCTTCGCAATCATCGAGGGAAGCGGATAAACTTCGGCCACGTAATAAGCTTTACATAAGATGTTCGTATCCAGTATTCGGACTTTCTGGAGCACAGTAAGAGAACGCCTTTCATGCTCTAGTATCGCTCCCTGAATTTTGTCCGTAACGGACTTCCGGTTGAGTGTCGCCATTTTGAGTGGACAAGGATCAATGATGATACCGAGAGACGTATGCCGATGCACCGCAATAGCCCACGGAACAAACGCGTCATCAAAACCTAACAAGGGAAGAAGCCTGTATTTACCTTCATTAAGTTTTGCACCTGAACTCTGACAAAGATCATCGATTACCGCCTTATGTCGAAGTATTTCAGCAGGATCGCGAAGTAGAACCATCCAGTCATCCGCGTATGCACAAACAGCTATAGTCCCGGCGGAAAGCGTCCAACCTGTCAGCTGGGATTCTAGCATCCAAAGTAGGGGGTCAAGACAGAACACAAACAAAGAGATTGACAGCGGGCTTCATTGAGGCACTCCCCTACGGATATTTATTGGGGGCGTCAGTTGGCCATTAACAACCACCGAAACCGAAATACCCGTAAACAGATTTGAGAGCACTCGCCGTGTGTCAACAGTGAAACCAACTGCCTCCAGAATCCGAAGCAGAAAGTCGTGATTACATGATCAAATGCCTTATCAAAGTCTAGAAAAGCAAGGACACAAGGAACGGACGTTACAGCAACAGAAATCACGTCACGACACTCGACTATGGGGGTAAGAATGGTACGACCAGGTACGCAGCTTTGATGTTTTTGTAACGTCTCTTAGCAAAAGACATATTATGTAATAAAGAGAAAACATTGTGTGTCATGTTTTGGTCTTGTATGGAATTATGTACTGTTTTTTTTATTTATTTTAGATAATATCTGTGTCGGCGAGTACTGAAACCGCCACAGACAATACTTATTAAATATCAAACAAAGATGAAAATGTGTGACTAGTATAAATAATGCAGAACGAACATTAATTTCTCTGTCGTCTTCTTGGAGTTACGTGAGTAGGATAGCCTGTGACGGTATATTGTACGCTAGCGTAGCATTCTTTTGTCAAGATTGAGAGATGTACGCCATTACGTACTCATTGTAAAGGTGTGTAATAATTAATATATTTAAATGTTTTGAATAGAGTTACTTAGTGAAACATTGCATTATGATTTGTAATAAGCTTGCCTGGTATATTATCCCATCCCTTTAAGACATTTTCAGTTATTTAAATATTATTCGTGGTGCAGAGCTGCGCTACGAACGAACGAGCCGCTGCCGCGGCGCATTCAAACTGCATTAAATGAAATCTATCATACCGCAAAGAAGCGGGAAGGTAATAGTGAAATAAAATTATTTCTTTCAGCTTTCGGACTTGAAGAGCGGAGCAGCAGATTTTATGATGTGTTTTGCAGGTAGACGCGGGCTGCTGATAATATATTGCTAACAGTACAAAAAGATAATTTACCTTCATAACACAAAAGAAATCTTGCTGTACTTCGTTCTGGTCTGGCAAACCTTTTAGTAAAAACGTCTTTTTCTCCGATAATAGTCTCATGTTCTTGTGCTACTCGTGGTCTTATTGGTGTTTTACTGTTAACAAAAATCCACTGCAAAATTTAGATGTTGAACAATCATTGCGAACTGTAATATCAGTATTCATAACAAAGTAATTTTCATTAACCTTTTCAATAACTATAAAGTAGGGAAGATATGTTGAACTTTATAGTGAGTTACAGTAACGAAAAAATGTTCCTTTAATAGAAAGCCAGATTCAGAAGAATAAGAATATAATTTTTTTTTGTCGAAAATTAATGATCCCAAGAAAGTCACGGCACAGCATCACTAAAAGGTATTTCGGGGCTCTTTTCGTAGTAACATACTTTATTTCATATATGAGTTGTTACGCGAGTAATAGTAAAACAAAGCAAATAATATAAGAGACCGAAGCGAAACTGGCGCCCAAAAACGCGGGGCCCGAATTTGCAGTGGCCACGATAATAATAATGTTTTATGTGTTTTCTTTCATTGTCTATTGTTATATACATTTTTGTATTTAGTGCTAAATGTATGTATGTGTCTCATGATTAATGCCATGTATTAATGAATGTACAAACATTCTTTCATGAAAAAACGCACTACTGCAAGCGAGTCAGAGGAAACGATCCTGATAGTACTGAGAAACTGTGACGACTACATAATCCGGGGGCAGCCGAACCCCGAAATCAGATAAACTAAAGGTAAGACTACAGTGTAGTTGTCCTGTTTGTAGAAGCTTAACTCCAGTGAAGTGATCTCATATCGCTAGTGGTGTGCGTAGTTTGACGTTAGTATTTATGAAAGGGCAAAGTTGAGTGTAGATAGTAATTTTTAGTGTGCAGTGCATTGTAGATAAACTAACATATTTTGTGTGCAAGTGGCAAAACTGTCAGATCCTGTGTCCGAGTAGGTAATTTATGAATATGTTTAAATTGCGTAGTCAACGTCCGAGCAATATGGATACTGAGGAACAGCCATTAGTTAGTGCAGGAAACGTAGAAACGGGTGCATTACGCAGTACAAGTACTCTCTTTGAGGATATACCATGCGAAAATGTGGGGGCAGGGGCACAGGAAGTGGTGCCACCGCCCACCAGTGCTCAAGGAGATGTAGGTAAAGAAATTGCACCACCCCCAGAAAAGCAGGAACCAGAGAGTGGTAATCTGCCTGGTGGGTATTCACTTCAGGCGATATTAGAGCGCGTGCTGGATTACCAGTCAAAATTTGCGCAACAACAAGCTGAAAAGGACGAAAAAATCGACATCTTTCTCGCACAGCAAGCTGAGCGAGATCACCAGCTAACGGAAAATTTCCTTGCACAGCAAGCTGAGCGAGATCGCCAGCTAACGGAAAATTTCCTTGCACAGCAAGCTGAGCGGGATCGCCAGCTAGAGGAAAAGTTTCTTGCCCAGCAGGCTGAGCGGGATCGCCAGCGAGCTGAGCGGGACCAGCAACTTGTGCAATCGTTAGAAATTATGAAAAAAGAGACTGCCTGTATGAAACAGAATTATGAGTCGATACCTAAGGCCGTGCAGGAGTTGACTGTACAGGTCAACAACCTGCAAGTAGCAAATACTAACATTGTAGACGAGATAGGTGTCTTAGCCAACCGATTAGAAAAGCTAGAAATAGATTCCACACAGCTTGTAGAGCAGAAGTGGAACGAACAAGCGACTAAAATTGAAACCGAATTCAACTCAGTTGTCTTGTGACAGCCAGAGCGAGAGCACCAGCAGCAGCGAGTACTGTTTGTATAAAGCGTTTATTTTGCATTTTGTTTACGACCTTCCACTAAGGAAGGGATTCTATTTGTGTTTATCTGCTCTGCATAGAAACTAACAGTTCTTGATCGTTAGGAGAGAAATTTATTTTGTACTTATTTGCTGCGCTTAGCTTTTAAATAGTTTTTCTGGGAAAACCTAGCGTAGTTTTCGCGTCTCGTATTTCAGTGAGTGTTTCTTGATTATCAGAGTAGCTCATCAGAAGATTATCTTGGGAATTTGTCACCGTATAGAGTAGGGTAAACATAGCCATGTGTAGGGACTGTGGTTGTTGTGAGCGGACGCAAGGAGAATTGGCCACTCTTCGGGGGCAGGTGGAGGCTTTGTCTGTTAGGCTCATCGAGCTCGAGGCGCAGGCGTCGGCTCGTAGTGGCGTTGGGGCAACTGTGGTGAGACCTATGCCTACTTCGGTGGCCTTGGAATCACATGGAACCCCTGATGTCGCTGCGTCTTCCGGCAGTGAGCATCTTACCGGTCAGCCATCACTCCAGGGTGAATGGCGGACAGTGGTGGGCTCGCGCGTGCCTGGCCGAAAGGCGAAGGTGGGATCTGGCCGCGTGGCAGCTGCCTTACCCCTTTCCAACAGGTACGGGGTGCTTCCTAGTGGTGATGACATCGTTTCCGAGCCACCACAGGATGCCTCGCCTGTTGGGCCAGTGGCCGATTCTCCGGCAAGGTCCCGACAGTCACAGAGGGCGGGCCTATTAGTTATAGGGAGCTCCAACGTTAGGCGGGTTATGGAGCCCCTCAGGAAAATAGCGGGTAGGTCGGGGAAGAATGCCAGTGTGCACTCGGTGTGCTTGCCGGGGGGTGTCGTCCGTAATGTGGAGGAGGCCCTTCCGGCAGCTATTGAACGCACTGGGTGTGACCGGCTGCAGATAGTAGCACATGTCGGAACGAATGACGCCTGCCGCTTGGGTTCTGAGGCCATCCTTGGTTCCTTCCGGCGGCTGGCTGATTTGGTGAAGACAACCAGCATCGCACGCGGAGTGCAAGCTGAGCTTAATATCTGCAGCATAGTGCCCAGAGTCGATCGCGGTCCTCTGGTTTGGAGCCGTGTGGAGGGTCTAAACCAGAGGCTCAGACGACTCTGCGACTATAATGGTTGCAAATTCATCGACCTCCGATATTGGGTGGAGAACTGTAGGGCCCCCCTAGACAGGTCAGGCGTGCACTACACACCGGAAGCAGCTACTAGGGTAGCAGAGTACGTGTGGCGTGCACACGGGGGTTTTTTAGGTTAGAGGGACCCCCCCCCTTGGGCGAAACGATAAAATACCTGACGGCTTACCAGAGAGAACATCAGCATCGTTGATAAAGAACGTCCGTCCTCAGAGACCAAAAACAGGAAAAGTTAACGTAATATTGGTAAACTGCAGGAGTATCCAGGGCAAGGTTCCTGAATTAGTATCGCTTATTGAAGTAAATAGTGCGCATATAGTATTAGGAACGGAAAGTTGGTTAAAACCGGAAGTGAACAGTAACGAAATCCTAGACACAGAATGGAATATATACCGCAAGGATAGGATAAACGCCAATGGTGGAGGAGTATTTATAGCAGTAAAGAATTCAATAATATCCAGTGAAGTTATTAGCGAATGCGAATGTGAAATAATCTGGGTTAAGTTAAGTATCAAAGGTGGGTCAGATATGATAGTCGGATGCTTCTATAGACCACCTGCATCAGCAACCGTAGTAGTTGAGCGCCTCAGAGAGAACCTGCAGAACGTCGTGAAGAAGTTTCGTGATCATACTATTGTAATAGGGGGAGACTTCAATCTACCAGGTATAGAATGGGATAGTCACACAATCAGAACTGGAGCCAGGGACAGAGACTCTTGTGACATTATCCTGACTGCCTTGTCCGAGAATTACTTCGAGCAGATAGTTAGAGAACCAACTCGTGAAGCTAACGTTTTAGACCTCATAGCAACAAATAGACCGGAACTTTTCGACTCCGTGAATGTAGAAGAGGGTATCAGTGATCATAAGTCAGTGGTTGCATCAATGACTACAAGTGTAATAAGAAATGCCAAGAAAGGAAGGAAAATATATTTGCTTAACAAGAGTGATAGGGCACAAATCGCAGAATATCTGAGTGACCACCATCAAACGTTCATTTCTGAGGAAGAGGATGTGGAACAAAAATGGAAAAAATTCAGAAACATCGTCCAGTACGCCTTAGATAAGTTCGTACCGACTAAGGTCCAAAGCGAGGGGAAAGATCCACCGTGGTATAACAATCATGTACGAAAGGTACTACGGAAACAAAGAAAGCTTCATCATAGGTTTAAGAGTAGTCGAATCATAGCTGATAAGGAAAAGCTGAACGAAGCGAAAAAGAGCGTAAAGAGAGCAATGAGAGAAGCATTCAACGAATTCGAACATAAAACATTGGCAAACAATCTGAACAAGAACCCTAAAAAGTTTTGGTCATATGTAAAATCGGTAAGCGGATCTAAATCCCCTATTCAGTCACTCGTTGACCACGATGGCACCGAAACAGAGGACGACCGAAGAAAGGCAGAAATACTGAATTCAGTGTTCCGAAACTGTTTCACTGCGGAAAATCGTAACACGGTCCCTGACTTCAGCCGTCGCACGGACGCCAAAATGGAAAATATTGAAATAAACGATATCGGAATTGAAAAACAACTGCTATCACTTAGTAGCGGAAAAGCATCCGGACCAGACGAGATACCCGTAAGATTCTACAGTGATTATGCTAAAGAACTTGCCCCCTTTCTATCAGCAATTTATCGTAGATCTCTGGAAGAACGTAAAGTACCTAGCGACTGGAAGAAAGCGCAGGTCGTTCCCATTTTCAAGAAGGGTCATAAATCAGATACGAATAATTATAGGCCTATTTCGCTTACGTCAATCTGTTGTAGAATAATGGAACATGTTTTATGTTCTCGTATTATGACGTTCTTAGATAATACAAATCTCCTTCATCATAACCAACATGGATTCCGCAAACAGAGATCATGTGAAACTCAGCTCGCCCTATTTGTCCAAGAAATTCACAGTGCCGTAGACACTGGCGAGCAGATTGATGCCGTATTCCTGGACTTCAGGAAGGCATTTGATACGGTTCCGCGCTTACGTTTAGTGAAAAAAATACGAGCTTACGGAATATCGGACCAGGTTTGTGATTGGATTCAGGATTTCCTAGAAGAAAGAACACAACATGTCATTCTTAACGGTTCAAAATCTGCAGATGTAGAGGTAATTTCGGGAGTACCGCAAGGAAGCGTGATAGGACCTTTATTGTTTACAATATACATAAATGACTTAGTTGACAACATCGGTAGCTCCGTGAGGCTATTTGCAGATGACACGGTTGTCTACAAGAAAGTAGCAACATCAGAAGACTCGTACGTACTCCAGGAAGACCTGCAGAGGATTAATGAATGGTGCGACAGCTGGCAGCTTTCCCTAAACGTAGATAAATGTAATATAATGCGCATACATAGGGGCAGAAATCCATTCCAGTACGATTATGCCATAGGTGGTAAATCATTGGAAGCGGTAACGACCGTAAAATACTTAGGAGTTACTATCCGGAGCGATCTGAAGTGGAATGATCACATAAAACAAATAGTGGGAAAAGCAGGCGCCAGGTTGAGATTCATAGGAAGAATTCTAAGAAAATGTGACTCATCGACGAAAGAAGTAGCTTACAAAACGCTTGTTCGTCCGATTCTTGAGTATTGCTCATCAGTATGGGACCCTTACCAGGTTGGATTAATAGAAGAGATAGACATGATCCAGCGAAAAGCAGCGCGATTCGTCATGGGGACATTTAGTCAGCGCGAGAGCGTTACGGAGATGCTGAACAAGCTCCAGTGGCGGACACTTCAAGAAAGGCGTTACGCAATACGGAGAGGTTTATTATCGAAATTACGAGAGAGCACATTCCGGGAAGAGATGGGCAACATATTACTACCGCCCACATATATCTCGCGTAATGATCACAACGAAAAGATCCGAGAAATTAGAGCAAATACGGAGACTTACAAGCAGTCGTTCTTCCCACGCACAATTCGTGAATGGAACAGGGAAGGGGGGATCAGATAGTGGTACAATAAGTACCCTCCGCCACACACCGTAAGGTGGCTCGCGGAGTATAGATGTAGATGTAGATGTAGATGGCTAGAAGCGAAGGAGAGTGAGATCGATAAAAATATTAATTCTAAGGTACAAGCAGCCATGGCAGGTAGAGATTCCGAATCGTTCAGTACCGCAGTAAATAGTCAGGTACAGAACGACGTGCAAACCATCAAACAAATACTCAGTGAGGATATTCCGCAGTGGCAAGTGAATATTAGCAAACGGATATCCGACTTGGAAAAGGGTTTAGCACAAAGCAGCAAACATCTTGAACATGAAACTATGTCGCCAGCAGCCAATGTTTTTGGCAACGCACAAACTTATACGAGACGCAACAATGGTGAATCTTTAGGCGATAATGCGAAGAGCTGTAGATTCGGTTCGGAGCACACAGCCTGTGTCCCAGGAGCCAACCAGTATAGTCCAAAAATATTGGTTGAGGAAAGTTTGATCAAAAATAGGCAGTTTCAAACGTTTACTACTGAACGGAAGTCGAAAAACTGGTCGCCTTGTATACAAGAGCGGCTAAGAAAAGAAGTATACAATCCCGAACCGTACTCACTCCGTCTTGGGAATTTGAGACGGTATTTCGAGAAGTATATAAAGAAGACGCGCTACTGGGATGAGCCGATCTCACCAAGAGACATAATAAGACTCCTAAAATCACATTTACCCATTCATATCAAAGAGAAACTAATACACGTACCAGAGAACGACATGGAACATTTCCTGTCTGTTCTAGATTCAATAGACTTAATCCAGGAAGACGCAAAAGCAGCGTGTGATCACTCACGGAACAATGGATCAGGGTGTAAACATGACAGAAATAATAGTGCACAAAACCACAACCATGGAAATGGTGGGGGTGGTAACAAGCGGCAAGAGCATTCGCAAAATGGTAATAATGGTAGAAGTCAGAACGGGTATGGGCAGCCGTCCCATAATAAAAAGCGTCGATTTGACGACCGGTACGATTCCGGACTGCCAGGGACCAACCGCTTAGTTAAGTACCAGGTGCAGGTGGAGATTTGTAAGGAGGGCGAAGCCATAGTGAGCTCGTTCCTCATTGTTAAAGGGTTAAAGGTGGCCTGCATTCTGGGAGTAGATTTTCTCCGTGAGAGGGACGCAGTGATCGACCTCTCCTCGGGAAAACTAGGCATAGTTAATAAAGGTAGGAGGATTGAGTTGTCTATGATGAAATCGAAGGAGGTACTTGTGCCATGTTGCAACCGAATTAATATCAAATGTAGGAACCCCTGGGTACTACACCTCAATGTTTATTCACCAGTGACGGATCTCTATTATCCGAGTATAGAAGATAGAAATTTTGAAACAAATGTTGATGCATTTCAAACCAAAGTACAGGAATCTGAAAGTTTAAGCAACATACAAAAGCAACAGTTGACGCAGCTGCTATCGGAATATACCATGGTATTTACCGACCGACCAGGAATAGTCAAGGGGTACCACTATCACATAGAGGTGATGCCCCACGAAACATACTGTCGCGCATCTTACTCCATCCCTGGGTCAAGGAGGGAAGTAGTGGCTAAAGAGATTTGGAAGATGTTAGAGTGGGATGTAAAATTATTTATTCAATGACCTGTCAGATGTAAATAGTAGCAGTAAGACGATTTCAATTGTGTTTTAGAGTATAAGTATGTGAGCTTTAACAAAGAATTTGTGTGTATATAAAATTTTGAGGAAGTAAAACATAAATAAGTAAGCATAGCATGAAAGTAGAATCAGTAAACTGAGCAACAGCATGCAAATTGAAGACTTTGTTTACAGACAATTAGTGTCATTAAAATACTATATGCTCATCAAGCAATGAACAATCTTTTTGTTGATAAAATAATTAATTTCTTGAATCATTTTTCATTTGTAGTATGTAAGTACAATTAATGATGACATCTCATATAGTAATGTAACAGGAGTAATTGCGTTAGAATTAAGGAACCCTGAGAGAGAGAGTCTCTACTGGACAAAAATTAACTTTGTAGTACGAAACAATTATGTGATGTAACGTTACTGCCAATAGTGATCTGAGAACGACACTGGAGCAGAATTCAATCAAAGACAAACCCGTTCCGTGTAACCTACGCTTTGTACGTATCGATGCTTCAATTGAAGCCTGTGTACTTGGTACATGTCCGTGAATATTAATTACGCGATACGCGAATCAAGTCAATCAACGCGGAAACTACACTGTAGTCCTGTAGGACAGATCATTTAAAAAAAATTACTAGTACTAAATGAAGTATTTATTGAGCAATATGCCCAAGTCCAGCTGTCATGCACATGGTAAAATCTGTTTGCTAGATGGGTGATAACCTGGCAAGCTACACCGAAAAAGGAAAAGAGAACTATGTACAAAAAAAAAAAAATAAATAAATAAGTCACACACCTTTCAATTTACTTTCTAATTACAAAAAAAAGGCCATATACGCCTAGTAATAATACTAAAAGTGTGTAATGACATGGTAAACACAATGGACTCAATGTAGATGAGAGTGATTATGTTAAGAACAGTTGATATGCATTAAAAATAAACTGTGTGCATAAACAATCTAGGAAAGACGGAATATTGTGTGTAGCAGGGACAGAAAATGACTGTTGTATCTGCACCAATATATACGTCGGTATAAGTCAAGTATTGAGTGACTAACTGTCATAGTACAGTGCTCAACGAACAATATACTGTGTGTAAAAACGGTAGTTAGTGATCCGTTCGGAGTCGATTCAAACAAACATTGCTCGACGGAAACATTTAGTGTGTGTGAACCGAAACATTTTCGCGTGTTGAGAGACGCTCTGGCAGCGTATCGACCGTGAGAACAAATGAAAGTGTGTAGTACAACGTGCGTGTGACGTACCCTAAATACCAGTGTCACAATGCGATTCACTTGTGAAGCCACAAGAAACCCGTTATCACGCCAAAACATCCTGTGCATACCAGCGAAACGACGGCTTACTGAACAATAAACGCTTTTAACCAAGTTGCATTTTCTTCCACAGCGAATAATCTGTATCCTTAAAGACAGTACACCGTTGTGGAATATTTGTTTCATGCGTAGTGACGGGGAGCCATGCAGAGAAGCAGAGACGGGTGCCGTGCCGTCAGCCAGCCGGTCGCGGGAAACAACTGCAACACGCCGACATTGGTGAATGGTTCGGCGCGGTTCGCGACTGCACGGGCGCCACCCCAACACTCTGTCGCTGTTACGGCGAGCAGGTCGTCGACCCCAGCGGTCGTTGGCACGCCGCGTTCCAGACGACGTTACGCAACAATTGCTTCGCGCCGCCCGCTCCGTACGACATTGTTGACATTCAACCAAACATTACCAACTACGCTGTTAATGTACTAATATGAAAATGATTTATTGGACACGAAATTACGTGAGAAACATTTTTTTCTTTAGTTTACTGTGTATAGACTCAAAATATTCATTTGTTCGGTGATATATGTTGTATGTTTTCGTCACATTAGTGAAGCAAACTGACACGAATGACATACCATGGTAGAACATTTTGTCGTGAGTAAGTGTAGAGACAATCCATTACACTACTGTAAAACTGTTTAATGATTGACTTTCAGTGTGACACAGAACACAAATATTATCACGAATGTGAAAGAGTGTAGAAGGTACATTTTTAACAAGGAGACTAAAGGTTTAACATTTTGTCATAAATAACCTTTGTTATCTGTGAACATTGGATAAATTCCAACCTTTTTTTTGATGAACAATCAAACTGTGTTTTAAGACAAACCAGGCGAGATGACCATGGCTCCGGCGCAGTTTTCCCAGGTTTTCTGACCGCACGTAGCCCGAATGGGGGAGCCAGAAAACTGTAATCACCCTGGGACTAGGTTTACGGTCACCTCGCAAAGTGTGAGAAAACCATAAAGAGTGTAATTAAAACTATAGTGCAAAAGAGCAAAGAAGTGAACGGTGAATATTCCAAATACGGTGACAAACAAGGACAAAACGGACGTTAGTGGCAGCATATTGCCGAACATTCTTAACGTTAGTCAATTGCTGCCAGGGGGCATTGTAACGTCTCTTAGCAAAAGACATATTATGTAATAAAGAGAAAACATTGTGTGTCATGTTTCGGTCTTGTATGGAATTATGTACTGTTTTTTTTATTTATTTTAGATAATATCTGTGTCGGCGAGTACTGAAACCGCCACAGACAATACTTATTAAATATCAAACAAAGATGAAAATGTGTGACTAGTATAAATAATGCAGAACGAACATTAATTTCTCTGTCGTCTTCTTGGAGTTACGTGAGTAGGATAGCCTGTGACGGTATATTGTACGCTAGCGTAGCATTCTTTAGTCAAGATTGAGAGATGTACGCCATTACGTACTCATTGTAAAGGTGTGTAATAATTAATATATTTAAATGTTTTGAATAGAGTTACTTAGTGAAACCTTGCTTTATGATTTGTAATAAGCTTGCCTGCTATATTATCCCATCCCTTTAAGACATTTTCAGTTATTTAAATATTATTCGTGGAGCAGAGCTGCGCTACGAACGAACGAGCCGCTGCCGCGGCGCATTCAAACTGCATTAAATGAAATCTATCATACCGCAAAGAAGCGGGAAGGTAATAGTGAAATAAAATTATTTCTTTCAGCTTTCGGACTTGAAGAGCGGAGCAGCAGATTTTATGATGTGTTTTGCAGGTTGACGCGGGCTGCTGATAATACATTACTAACAGTACAAAAAGATAATTTACCTTCATAACACAAAAGAAATCTTGCTGTGCTTAGTTCTGGTCTGGCAAACCTTATAGTAAAAACGTCTTTTTCTCCGATAATAGTCTCATGTTCTTGTGCTAGTCGTGGTACTTATTGGTGTTTTACTGTTAACAAAAATCCACTGCAAAATTTAGATGTTGAACTATCATTGCGAACTGTAACATCAGTATTCATAACAAAGTAATTTTCATTAACCTTTTCAATAACTACAAAGTAGGGAAGCTATGTTGAACTTTATAGTGAGTTACAGTAACGAAAACATGTTCCTTTAATAGAAAGCCAGATTCAGAAGAATAAGAACATAATTTTTTTTTTTGTCGAAAATTAATGATCCCAAGAAAGTCACGGCACAGCATCACTAAAAGGTATTTCGGGGCTCTTTTCGTAGTAACATATTTTATTTCATATATGAGTTGTTACGCGAGTAATAGTAAAACAAAGCAAATAATATAAGAGACCGAAGCGAAACGAGAGCACTCGCCGTGTGTCAACAGTGAAACCAACTGCCTCCAGAATCCGAAGCAGAAAGTCGTGATTACATGATCAAATGCCTTATCAAAGTCTAGAGAAGCAAGGACACAAGGAACGGACGTTACAGCAACAGAAATCACGTCACGACACTCGAGTATAGGGGTAAGAATGGTACGACCAGGTACGCAGCTTTGATGTTTTGCAACAATCGTCTCCATAAGAGCCGACATCCTAATGTTAACTGCCCTCGCCACGATCTTATAATTGAAGTTTAACAAATTAAGTGGGCGAAAGCTATCAGGGGCAGCCGGTCCAGTGCGTTTCGGGATTAAAACAATTTTTCCCACTTTGAACGAGATCTGCACTACTCTACCCTGTAACACTTCATTCAAAAGGGAAGTAAAGGTAGCACCTAACAATGGCCAAAACAGCACGTAAAATACCTTGCTAAGTCCATGTAGACCCGGGGACTTCTGATAAGGCAAAGATGTAATTGTCGTATCCAAGATGCTGACAAGTGAGTCGTAAAACGTTTCATTGGACCCATCGACGTCACAGATTTCTACATAGTACTGGTGTAAGATAAGCACTACAACAGCTTGCGTCATTACGGTACGTCCACCATTTTTCGTGAGAGAATGAATACAAGCGCGTCGGCGAAGAGTCAGAAGCAAATGATATAAGGAAATCAGTTCTTCCGTCACCAATAAACGTGGCTTCGATCGGATTTTCAAACCTTCCATTTGTATTCTCTTCAAGGTCAACAATTTTGCTTTTACGTGCCTAACATCTGATATTCGTAGAGGGGGCGTGATCCGAAGCAGCATAAAGTTCTCCGACCGTCTCGCACTTTGGCAGCACAGAAAACTATCAGAATTTGCCTGAGCCTCGGTTTTGTTAGCTGTGTCTACCAGTCAAGTGTGGAAGAATATTTCCCATTGGACCGTAGAGCACGCTCCCACACGACTCGCATCACGTCATCGAGAGAGGGGTCAGCTAGGACAGCGACGTTTAACATCCACGGAGGTCAGGACAATTTGACTGGTTGCCGTTCAAGATTGAGAGTTGTGGCCACAGCACAGTGATCCGTAAAGGAAGCTGGGATAACTTCAACATTAAGAATACTATCGCTCAGGCAGTCTGGTAAGTAAAACCTATCTAACCTACTACTAGAAGTGCAGTAAAGTTGGTAAATTTAACTAACGTCGGGTATTTACATATCAAAACGTCTTTTAGGCGTAAGGAACGGACCAATTCACGTAATGCACGAGAGAAATTAAAATTAGGAGATTGATGTGTAGGGCGCAATACACAGTTAAAATCACCACCCAACAGAATACCCGGAGGACTCTTACGCAACAGATAAATAATATCCTCTTTATAAAAACGCGAACGATCCACTGAGCGACTAATGCCAGAAGGGGCGTATAAAAGAACCAAGGTAAGGTTAAAAAGTTGACAACCTACGCCCCTGCCAGAATCCAACATTTCCATCTCGGCAATAGGAATGAATGCCTTCCCGAAAGAATAAGGCGGTGCCTGTAGAATATTTGGGTGCTACATTAAATATCACACGAAAACCAGGTAAGGAGAAATTATAAAATAATACCTCCTGTAAGAAGACTATGTGCGTACATGAATCATATATGAACTAACGCAGCGAAGCCAATCGCAATTCTAATTCCACACGATTAACGTTGTAGGCTTGTGTCATTGGTCACAGGTGGACAGGGACGTACGGAACCTCCGAGTAGAATTAGGTAAACACCTGAGAGTCAAGATCCATTGCGAAGTCCATAGGGGAATGAAACATCTGTGGACCAGTACCCCCGTCATCGCATCATTTTTTCTTAAATTTCTTACGTGCCACCGTACGGTCATGTTTTATACGCTGCTTCTGTCGGCTACTTGGGATGGCGGCCTCTGCAGACGGAGGTGTGGGAGGGGCTATAGGCACAGCTTCCTGACCATCAGAACCAGGGTCATGTAATGCAGTTCTAGTCACTAAGGCGGAAGCATTCTGTGGAACTGCCAATGCAACAGGTGATACTTGGTCGCTAATTTTATTCTCCTCGGGAGTTGATGTAGTCGGCAAATGCAGGAAACTGTCGGCGGCTGAAGAGGAAGGAGCAGAAGGACACTGCATCGTCTCAGACTGTAACGGAGGACACAAAGACGAAAGGAGCGGAAGGGGTGGGGGGGGGTGGGGGGGACTCGGCTCCTTCTCCACACAGAGGCATCTCAGCAGGAGCCATTTCGCGAGCAGGAGGGATGCTGAAGATAACTTCTTCGTCAGTCACCGTACGACAGACGGGAGGTACCGTAGCATCGAGAGTAGCAGGGGACACAATCGATGCGGAGGAGGCACAGCGAAATCCTCACCATGAGCATCCTGAGTGCGACGTCGCTTGTTGGTCGCCGTTATAGGTTCTATCCTGGGGCTAACAGGACTCTCAACCTGTCGCGGAGGTAAAGGCGGAAATTCATTGACACGATTATCAGAACTGATTGTCTGTTCATTATAATCCGAAGCAGAAGTAGGCCCGACAGCCGGAGTGGAAGGAACAAGATCAGCAACCGTCAATTTGTGACGCTGCACTAATGACGGCTTTAATACAAGAACCATCCGCGGACAACTAGATCGAAGGTGTCCACTTTCATTACATAGGAAGCAGGTTCCCTCTTTACCAGTATACACGACAAGCAGACGGCAACCACACACTTTTAAATATGATGAAATATTGCCCTTGATATGCATTTCCACGGAAGGAATTCCACAATAACACTATAATCTGTGTTGAGTAGACCAGCATTCACGACGGGCGTTCTTCACTTTACCATGTGGAGTCAATACGTCCGGCTAGAAGTTCAATACTAACATTGGTATATTCGATTTCAGCATCTGCAAGGGACACAATACTAACGGAATTATCGCGATGCTTGAACCAGAAGGCGATATTTCAACCTGAAGGCGATCGATAAATTTCACGTAAAACACGTCCTCGTCTGCATCAAAATAAGCTTTGTGGACCTGATCAGAGTTCACATGAGTTGTATCGACAAGCCAATCGTGAATTTCTAGAGACCCGAGCTGCATGTGTCGCGTTGTTTTATCGAAAGTAAAGCTCACAGTACCTTTTCGTGGAAGACACGTGGAAACCATGGTAGGCAAAGCGGAGCGGTCGACGCCACTACAAGTAGACGAACTCAGACAGACAGTAAGGGCGGAGCGGAGGCGCTACGACTCACTCGGCAGACAGAACAACACTAACAAGGAAAACTCCACACAAGCGAGGCTGCGGCAAGTGAAATAGACAAGAACCTTCGCGCTCGGCGCTCGAAGCTGAACTATCGCTAAGCTAGCATTCAATTGTCGATTTCGATATCTATGTAGCGAAGTAAGCTGCGGGTTCTTTAGTAGCGAGCTTCCGGGACTCAATAACATACAATTTATTAGAATCACTCAAGAATATTTAATTACAAGAAAATATCGAGTGAATTTGCTATCATCATTCTGGAACTATCCAGGGATTAAATCGACAGCCGCATATTGCCACTTCTCTGTTACAGTGGCAACAAGCAAATCACGGCTGCTGAGTTTCTGTGAATCTTGAGCCGGCTGGCACTGTGGTAGCTCGCCTTTGAGGATGCTGTGTCTCTGGTTGCCACTGCATTCACTGGGAGCAGGAGTACATCATGTACACCAATGAGTTTTATTCGCATTTCTGTAACTGTAATTTAAGTCTAATGTGTAGTTACGAATAATATCCAGATGCACGGACTGTAACTCAACCATTATAAATAACGAGCAATGGCAGTTATTTGGGCAGCTCTACGCTTTAGTAGTTATCACAGCCAGTTTTGTTTTTCTGCCATAATAGTAACTCTTAACTGAAGAACTCTCGTAACAGAAGTGATTCGCCTTTTTTTCATCAACATACACTATTAACATTATAAGTAGATAACATTCATTTTAACATAATGCGATTGAAAATAGGTTTCCCTTATGATTGCTTTCAATGGTAACACGTGTAACACAAAATAACACGAATTAAAAGACAATATAACATTGATTACCAAACACAGTCTCCAGAATGAAATTTCATAAGCTGCATATATATCTTCAAATCAGTAAAGCAAACCATGCAGGGAAATCTTTCGCAATGACCGAAAAATAGGAGGCCGGCCGGAGTGGCCGAGCGGTTCTAGGCGCTACAGTCTGGATCCGCGCGACCGCTACGGACGCAGGTTCGAATCCTGCCTCGGGCATGGATGTGTGTGATGTTCTTAGGTTAGTTAGGTTTAAGTAGTTCTAAGTTCTAGGGGACTGATGACCTCAGAAATTAAGTCCCATAGTGCTCAGAGCCAATGGAACCATTTTGAAAAATAGGACTCAAAAGCCATGAAGAAAATTGAATAAGTGAATGACTACACTGCAAGATCAAGTTCAGCCTCTGATACCACGAAATGAGAAGCATTTACGATGATAATGCAAAACAAGAAACAAAAAGAGCGGACAGTGATGTCTCAAATAGGTCACTGTAAACAAAACTCTGTCATTCTATAAAACCAAAGAGTTGAAATGTATCATCTACTCCTAACTTTGACAATATAACTACTGTTGATGCTTTGTCAGTAAAAGCGAAATATGCTTGATGAATGAGCTTTTCAATTTTCAGAAGACTTAAGACATAGAGAAACCAATGTAACGAGAAGAGATTGCCCTAGCTAAGAGTGGGATGGAATTCTTACGCTATACCTCACAGTTACCGCAGTTTGGCGCTTCAAATGGTTCAAATGGCTCTGAACACTATGGGACTTAACATCTATGGTCATCAGTCCCCTAGAACTTAGAACTACTTAAACCTAACTAACCTAAGGACATCACACAACACCCAGCCATCACGAGGCAGAGAAAATCCCTGACCCCGCCGGGAATCGAACCCGGGAACCCGGGCGTGGGAAGCGAGAACGCTACCGCACGACCACGAGATGCGGGCAGTTTGGCTCTCTTGGCTCTAAGCATTATGGGATTTAACATCTGAGGTCAATAGTCCCTGACTAACCTAAGGACATCACAGACATCCATGCCCGGGGCAGGATTCGAACCTGCGACCGTAGCAGCAGCACGGTTCCGGACTGAGGCACCTAGAACCGCTCGGCCACAGCGGCCGGCTACCGCAGTTTGCTCGTGCTTTATTTCACGGATGCTTCACATTAACGACTCATCTGGACCATCACAACATTCATCTGAGAAGTATCGAAGTATAACTTTTAAAACAGACTGCCATGAGAAACGTTACGGAAATTGTGACCGAATCTGACTCAAAGGAAATTACTCATTTTTATTTAATTTCACCTTGGAGACTATTCTAAAGGGTTAATAATACTTCTTTGATGTTGAATAACAATTAAACTGTTTTTATTTTACTAATTTTTGTTTATTTCAAACTAGTGTTCGGCTTATTGGGCAATCTTCAGGAAACAACCGAATGGCGTCCGCGCGGAGCAGTAGTTATTAGGTAGCCAAATATTATAAGCAAGTATACAGTTCACTTTCTCGGACTGTTGTGCACCAAACTTCTTTTTTAACGTTGGGAATTAAACTTTACGCAGTGGACTGTGTTAAATGCAATAAACAATTGAACACCACAATGTTACAGAATTGCAGCTTACATGGTTATGATGCTAAAGTTTGTGAGGTCGTGACATTGGCTGAGAAATTGTGAAATTATGCATTCTCCATTTATGTTGTGCGCTGTGCTTAATATCGTCTGTTACGTAAAGCGTAATTTGCCATGTTAAAAAACACGTTTAATGCACAACATTCTGTGCAAGTAAATTATATCTCTGCTTATAATCTTTGGTTAACTAAGAACCACGATCCCGTGCGGACACTAGTCAGTTCTGTCCTGAACACTGCCCAACAAGCTGAAAACTGGTGTGAAATAAGCAAAAATCAGTAGAACAAAATCTGTTTACTAGTTATTCAGCCTTAAACGTGAAATTGATTCCAACCTTAAATATGGAACCGTTCTACCAAGAAGTGACGGAAGAATCCATAAATAAGCTTAATAACGCTTTAAAGATCGATCCTGCACACATCAACGTGTCTCCTGATGTAACTGCTCATCGGCCCTTGCTTTACTAATATGTTAAGGGTCACATAAATAGTGCAAAACCAGAAAAACGAACAGACATGGAGACTACACTCCTCATACTTTACCACCGTGGAATAACCTGAAAAGGACCGAGCGAGGTGGCGCAGTGGTTAGACACTGGACTCGCATTCGGGAGGACGACGGTTCAATCCCGCGTCCGGCCATCCTGATTTAGGTTTTCCGTGATTTCCCTAAATCACTCCAGGCAAATGCCGGGATGGTTCCTCTGAAAAGGCACGGCCGACTTTCTTCCCCATCCTTCCCTAATCCGATGAGACCGATGACCACGCTGTCTGGTCTCCTTCCCCAAAACCAACCAACCAATAACCTGAAAAAGTTGAATTTTGGAAAGACAACGGTTTAGAGAAAATGAGACAAGAAATAAATCAAATGATGCGTGCCAAACCTAAATCATTGCTTCCGTAAGTATTCCCTTCTTGAAATTGCCCCTACATTTCTAACAAACGCCAATTACCTGTCACTGAAAATCTTTTACAGTTATTTTAGACGTTTACTTTGATGACTGGAGAGCGCGACATGTAGTGTCCACCACTCGATACATTCACGATTGCAGTCGTGCCGGGATGCACGATACGGTCTCACTACGTGACGCAATTAGGCGATTATCGGGCCCGGATCAACTCCCTTCGCCTTGCTACTAACTAAATAACACACGTAAATGTCATCAGTCTCTCCTTGACTCACAAGGCGACGATACACAAGTTATCAGTTGTTTACCACCATAATCTCTGTAGCTGTAGGATTACCTTCACGTAAGTTATATATTTGTACTTTTGAACCGCAAAACATCCATTGCTTCCAGTCTCTGCATATCACCCGATTAGCATCTTGCAATATCATTGGAAAGCGCCTCTAACAATAGGAACCCATCATAGGTCGACCTGTGACATAGTCACGACTTCGGTTAGTGTGAAAAGTGTAAAAATAAGAGGACTTTTATTTTGACTAAGGTGCCAACAGTCAATGTTTTCGGGGAAAAATGACAAAGTTTTGATGCTGCTTCATCAGTTTGCTCACGCAGCTTTGAATCAAGTTAGTCGGTAGCATGGTGGCTAACAGCACAGTTTCGAATTTTTGTTGTCCGCGTTGAGTTACGATCGTATGTTACTTCTTTATTCTGTTGTCGGAGACGTGTGTGACATCAACGACATCAATACCTTATGGGATATTGAGAAATACAGTGGTGTTAATGACACAAGATATAAACTTCCCAGATATTACTGAAATTAAATTTCATCATCACAAGTCGTATGTAACTTTATATAATTAACAATAATTGAAACTGGAAAACATACGAAGTCCGGTATTTCAATTTTTGATTAGATTATCAGCTTTTATACTTCAAGGGATCTAGTGTATTCCCCAGGATGATAAGAATATAATAACACTCAAAGTATAAAATTTCAGAGCGCCATGAGCAACATGCGAAGACACATATTCCAGTCACATATTTTAGTGTGGACATGATTAGGAAAAGCAAGCTCGTTAACCTTTGCTAAATACCACGCTATCTGGCGATAATTTCACGGCAAACCAATCATTACAAAATATTTTCTCAAAAGCTGAAGCCTGTAATTGATTACAGTTCCAGGAGTTTACCACATTAATTTCATCGCTACAACTTGCAATATCCGTTTGTTGTGCGATGAGAATAGGGCACTTCTGTAAAGGACAAATGTAATTCTTTACCTGCCAGTAAATGTATATGACGTAGGACTGACAGAACGGCACACCCTTTGGTTGAATTACTTTTAATGAATAAGTCGATATTCCAATCCCATCGACAACCAGGCCATCATATGAGGGACAGCTTTGCCCATTCCATGAGTCAATAATGTACGTAACGTCGCAAAAATCAGTCCAGAAAGTGATGACAGGTATCTCTTGTGCGGCTCCTTAGACTCGAAGATCATGTTTACCAGTGACGTCTTGGATACAAACAAAAACTTTTGGTAACAATAGACCACAAACTAGCCGGTGTACGAATGCCCTAAAGCAAAGTGCAAAACCACTATCCCGAAGGAGCATGCAAGTAACCAACTGGGTATTGATTCGAGATAAATATAAAATGATCGATTCGTAAGTGGTCGATCGTTTACAGACGCTAGAAACAATTAATATATGTAATTGCGTACGCTTTCGCGGACAGAGTCAGTCGACATAAAAGTTTTCTGGGTGTGTTACAGCGTCATAATATATAAAACTACTGCTGCAGGAGAAAAACCAGAGCTTCGGCCACGGTTGCAGCGGCCTTCTTCTGAGTCTACTGGCTTTTCGCCAATGGAAAAGTACGTTGTCATGGAGCCTGTAATATTGAGTTATGAAGGATCTTGTGCTGTTAACTGTTTAACTTTGCGCCATCGCAGATCTGCGTCTTGTAAAACTCTCATTTCTCGACACATATTCAGGTAACACCATCGGTGTAAAGGATCTTTCATTAACAATGTTATAAAATCGGCCATATGTTCTATCAAATCTCAATGTTCCGAAAATTCTTGTGGGAGTCTAGACAGAGCGTTTGCAATTACATTGTCGTTACCCTGGATATAAACCATCTCATAATCACACTCCTGTAAAAAGAGTGATCGCCTAGCCCCTCTTGGGTGGAGCAGTTTACTTGTAAGAAGAAAGCTTAACGCTTGATGTACACGACACTGTAATATCATTGTCATATATGTAGAAATTGAAATTTTTAAACGACCAAAACAACGTGAATCCTAATTCTCTTGCAGGATACAATCTTTCATATTATATCGATAACTCTTTTAACAAAACTAACGGCTCGTACTTCAGGTTGCCCATCTTTGTGTTACCTTGAACAGACAGACTGCCGATCCAGAGCAAGAGGTTTAACAATTCAGTACTGTACAGTTTTTGATCAGGAATGAACTTCCTAAACAATCAAGTTCTGAAACTGCTTTCACCTTTGAAAGGAGCACGAAACTTTTCTATTGCTTTGATCTTTTCGGGATCTGTTACTATTCTCGTTGGTGAGATAATGTGTCCTAGAAACTTAGAATTTTCCTACACAGATTTAGACTTTTCCAAGTTGGCAGTGACTTTACTGCTCGAGAACTTCCTTAACACTTGTCCTAGCGCCGGCCGCGGTGGCCGAGCGGTTCTAGGCGCTTCGGTCCGGAACCGCGGGACTGCTACGGTCGCAGATTCGAATCCTGCATCGGGCATGGATGTGTCTGATGTCCTTAGGTTAGTTAGGTTTAGGTAGTTCTAAGTTCTAGTGGACTGATAACCTCAAACGTTAAGTCCCATAGTGCTCAGAGCCATTTGAACCATATGAACCTTAATCACCCCTGGATTTACTGGAGAAAACTTCGCATGACATATCAGTAAAGCCGGCCGCGGTGGCCGTGCGGGTCTAGGCGCCGCAGTCCGGAACCGCGGGACTGCTACGGTCGCAGGTTCGAATCCTGCCTCGGGCATGGGTGTGTGTGAGGTCCTTAGGTTAGTTAGGTTTAAGTAGTTCTAAGTTCTAGGGGACTGATGACCTAAGATGTTAAGTCCCATACAGCTCAGAGCCATTTGAACCATTTGAACATCAGTAAATTTGCTAATGTCAAGCCTCTGTTCTTCCTACAAACATCATATTCAACGTTCTCTTGTGGATACTGGATCAGACATCGCATCATCATCATTTGACAAAACAAATGTGGTGCTAGTATAGTCAGTGTGATCATGCATGCCCATCACCCGAGATCGTTTGATTTTTACTTTAGCCCCCTAACAGAACCTACTATAAAGTGCCTTACTTTTAAATTAAATTTAAAACAATCTCTTTACCATCAACTATCAAATTACACTGGTCACTTGGAAGATCATTTTTGTGTTCCTTCCTCATAGGAACTCCATGCTCAATAATAAAGTGACAGAAATCCACTTCAGCACGAGAACCCCGTTTCAAATTCTATATTAATCTGCACTTGCTTATCCATCCTCTGGGTTCCGGCACCTATTGCACCAGATACTAAACAACTGTGCACTGGTAGTGTGGGCACTTCCATGGTATCGGTAACCTTTTAAGGAAATTACCTGCAATGACTTTCATACCAGCACATGTGTCAAGTAGAATGGTGGTCGGAATTCCACCGACAATGGTATTAACCGCGGCTTGAATAAGTTACGTGCTGGTTTCCTACTCAACTTGGAATCAAAACAGAGCTCTTATCTAGTATCAATATCGTCCTTGCGTCAACATACAGATTTTCTCAGTGGAAATGGTACCCCCTTTCGGTCCCGCGACTGTCATTAAGGAGCAGGGTGAAGTCACATCGACACTCATGCTTATAAATCAAGGATAATTGCAGAATATGGTGCCACACAACGTGGCACTACACAAAACTGGTACTAATAGCATAGGCACATAGGGAACACACACGACACAGATCTGTAAGTCAACGGTATTGGTGATGAGAAAACCGTCACGAAACACATGTGCTACAAAACACCACTGTTTCCTGCGCATATACCCCGACATCATTATGGGATATGATCACCATTCACACATACACAGGCCCCACAACGGGTTGGCAGACTCTAGATCAGGTGGTCGAGCAGTTGCTGGGGTACAGCCTCCCATTCTTGCACCAGTGCCTGTCTGAGCTCCTGAAGTGTCCTAGGGGTTTGAAGATGTGCAGCGATACGTCGACCGAGAGCATCCCAGACGTGCTCGATGGGGTTTAGGTCTGGATAACAGGCAGGCCACTCCATTCGCCTGATATCTTCTGTTTCAAGAGACTCCTCCACGATGACAGCTCGGTGGGTCCATGTGTTATCATCCATCAGGAGGAAGGTGGGACCCACTGTACCCCTGAAAAGGGGTCCCAATACACCTGACCTGTTACAGTTCCTCTGTCAAAGACATGCAGGTGTGTACGTGCACTAATCACAATCCCACCCCACACCATCAAACCACGACCTCCATACAGGTCCCTTTCAAGGACATTAAGGGTTTGGTATCTGGTTCCTGGTTTAAGCAAGACGAAAACCCGGCGAGAATCACTGTTCAGACTATACCTAGGCTCGTCTGTGAACATAGCCTGGGACCACTGTTCCAATGACCATGTACTGTGTTCTTGACACCAGGCTTTACGGGCTCTCCGGCGACCAGAGATCAATGGAATGCACCTTGCAGGTCTCTGGGTGAATAAACCATGTCTATTTAGTCGTCTGTAGACTGTGTGTCTGAAGACAACTGTTCCAGTGGCTGCGGTAAGGTTCCGAGCAAAGCTACCTGCATTACTACGTGGCCGTCTGCGGGCATTGATGGTGAGATATCGGTCTTCTTGTGGTGTTGTACACTGTGGTCGTCCCTTACTGTAGCTCCTGGACACGTTTCCTGTCTGCTGGAATCGTTGCCATAATCTTGAGATCACACTTTGTGGCACACGGACGGCCTGTGCTACGACCCGCTGTGTTTGACTAGCCTCCAGCCGCCCTAGTATTCTACCCCTCATAACGTCATCAATATGTGTTCTTTGAGCCATTTTAAACACACAGTCATCATTAGCACGTCTGAAATCGTCTGCACACTTACTCGCTGCACCGTATTCTGACATGCACCAACACACCTGTGCGTATGTGGACTGCTGCCAGTGCCACCGTGCGACGACCGTAGGTCAGATGCACCGCATGGTCAAACCCCGAGGTGATTTAAACCCGCAAACCGCCCACCAGAGCGTTGTTTCACCATGTACCGGCGTTATCCTTAATTTATGAGCATGAGTGTAGTTTGATGTTTCTTTCGCTGTGAAGGGACACTCACCCGTCACCTTAACAATGCTAACGACAAGACTCTCAGTGGGGGTCCGGTATCGGTCGCGTGTCAGTTGCCAACATTAAGATTCTGAGTTGGTGGACAGTTTGGTTCAGGTCCTACATTGGTCACCTGCCTGTTGCTATGGTTCGTTCAAATGGCTCTGACAAGGGAACCTCCCCATCGCACCCCCCTCAGATTTAGTTATAAGTTGGCACAGGGATAGGCCTTGAAAAACCGAACACAGATCAATCGAGAAAAACAGGAAGAAGTTCTGTGGAACTATGAAAAAATAAGCAAAATATACAAACTGAGTAGTCCATGCGCAAGGTATGCAACATCAAGGAACGTGTGAGCTTACGACCGCCGTGGTCCCGTGGTTAGCGTGAGCAGCTGCGGAACGAGAGATCCTTAGTTCAAATCTTTTATCGAGTGAAAAGTTTAATTTTTTATTTTCAGACAATTATCAAAGTTCAGGCATTCAGACATAATCAACTTCGCTCTCCAAAATTCCAGAACATGTTCAGATTTGCTTGGACATATGCAGGATTTGACGGTCTACACATGGAAATATTTGAAAACGTAAAAAACATATGTTTTGACAGAGCACAGGGAAAACTGTGCGACTGTGAAACTGTTGCATTCATTCTTTGCAGTTTATGTGACAAACTCTTATGTTTTCATCACTTTTTTGGGAGCGATTATCACATCCACAAGAAAAACCTAAATCGGGCAAGGTAGAAGAATCTGTTTACCCATTCGCCAAGTGTGCAAGCTAGATGGGTCGACAACATATTCCTGTCATGTGACGCACATGCCGTCACCAGTGTCGGATAAAATATATCAGACGTGTTTTCCTGTGGAGGAATTGGTTGACCTATGACCTTGCGATCAAATGTTTTCGGTTTCTATTGGAGAGGCACGTCCTTTCGTCTACTAATCGCACGGTTTTGCGGTGCGGTCGCAAAACACAGACACTTAACTTATTGCAGTGAACAGAGACGTCAATGAATGAACGGGCAGATCGTAACTTTGCGAAAATAAAATTTTCACTCGAGGGAGGACTCGAACCAAGGACCTCACGCTCCACAGCTCCTCCCTCTAACCACGGGACCACGGCGCTCCCTAGCTTGCAGTGTCCTTGATGTTGCCTATCTTGCGCATGGACTACTCAGTTTGTATGTCTTGCTTATTTTTTCGTAGTTCCACACAACTTCTTCCTGTTTTCTCGATTGATCTGGGTTCAGTTTTTCAAGGCCTATCCCTGTGCCAACTTATAACTAAATCTGAGGGGGGTGCGATGGGGAGGTTCCCTTGTGAGCACTATGCGACTTAACTTCTGAGGTCATCAGTCGCCTAGAACTTAGAACTAATTAAACCTAACTAACCTAAGGACATCACACACATCCATGCCCGACGCAGGATTCGAACCTGCGAACGCAGCGGTCGCTCGACTCCAGACTGCAGCGCCTAGAACCGCACGGCCACTCCGGCGGCGCCTGTTGCTATGATTCGAAATTAAAGCCGGTGGTGAATTGCCGTTATGTACATGTCACAAGCTGCTGAAATTTGAATGCCGCCGGCTTTTTTGGGAACCATTGCTGTTTGTGTGATAGTCCGTGTTAAGTCACTCGAAAAAAATTCAAAAATATTTTAGCCGTTATAAAGGTATTTTCTGAGCATCAATAAAAGCCCAAACATTTTAAAAACATTTTTCGAAAATCCCACCTCTGAATAATGGTTATACTTTTTGCACGCACAGGCAGTCTTTCCATCAATCGGAGTTAAAAATAAAAACTGAAACACAATGCGCGTCAGCTGTAGAACCTACAAAGAAAATTAAGCGTCTCCGAGATCATTTGGACACGTAAAGAGAGTTCACTTTTTCTTCCTCACATCGCCCGTAATCTAATAACAAAAGTACTAGAAACGGACGCTGTTGTTCAGGGTGTAGAAACTGCGGCGTCTGAATTTTATAATATTAGTGAAGAACACTTGAATCAGAGGTGTCAGTTCAATGCAGGCTTAAAAGTGTTTAAATGGGCAACTTTGATAAATGTACCTACGTGGGAAAACATACAAAATCTAACAGACTTCCTGATTACACAAGGATTTCTTAACAGCGACCAAGATACAGACGTATTCGATGAGTTTTCGCTTTCCAACTACGTCACAGACTAAAAACTATGAAACGCTAAAAATGTTGCTGCTGAAGACTGTTGAGTGGTGTTGTTCACACATTTCTGTGACGACAATCTGAATTGTACGAAATTTTGTATAGTTATTGAATACGTTTTATCTTTGCCTGGAGGTAATACACCTGTCGAAAGAGTTTTTGTCTAATAAATAAGATAAGGACAAATGACAAAACACAGCTAAGCGTTGCAGATTTGATTACCAAGAGTAACACCGACAAACCGTGTGACAAGCTCCATTCCTACTTGAAAACTAGACCGAATATTTTGAAACTGATTTGCTCCGCCGACAAAAATAAAACAAATGCGTCTGCAACTGCAATCCATAGCTGATTAACTCAAATTATATATAATGAACACATTGTCATCATGTCATTGTTTCTGAGTAAATTATAAATAGGAAAATAAGTTTTTCCTTAATTCTGCAAGCTTCCCGCTCCGAAAAAAAGTAAATAAATGGTCACGTTAGGCATTCTCTCGTAAGCTTTCTTTAGCCCCGAAATTTATGTTGAGATGCTAGATAACCCGGAATCTGTCGGTTTCCCTAACTCTTTATCCTGCTCATCCATTCGCTCAGCAAACTCTGGTCACTCTCTGTCAGAGTAGTATTTATTTTTATATTTTCATTAATATCTGACAGGATACCACTTAATTGTATAACAAACTCTTCATTACGCTCTGCAAGAGTAGTGCTCGCTTGAGGCAAAATTCGCATGGCTAATTCCGAGCTAAAACACCACGTCACACCTTTGGTGGCTGTCAACATTTTCAACGCCACCACGTTACCTAGCTTTCTTCCTTCATTGGACTTGGACGTATTGGTGTGGTGATGTGGTCTATTATATCGTAATAAGACAAACTTTATTTATCTGGGACAGAGAGGATAACGAGAACTGATCAACAGGGGGTCATGGAAACTTCTGCTTTTCAACACATGAGGATTCCTATAGTGCCGTTTCGAAACTCCTTTGACGTCTCCAAAACCTCAATTTATAAGCTTCCAGTGTGATTATACTGAGGCAGTCATTTCGTCGTCCTAATTGGACCAGTTTCATATGCCGAAAAAAGAAAAGGAACAAGAGTTAACAGAACGTCACGGCTGCACGTTATGCTAAGACATCATAACTTACCTTTGGATCACTCTCAATCTGTTTTGACGCTTCCGTGCTCTGAACTTTACGCGCTTCTTGAGACTTGGACGCACTGGTGGTGAAAGCGTCATTTTAATCAGGTAATTTTCATATATCTTAAAAATTCAGGCTTACATGAGCACAATGTAACTGAGTGTCGACACAGTTCGTTTTTCTAAAACACCACAACGTGTCAAATACCTTCAACGCCGCTACGCACTCCAGCTTTTCCCCTTCGCTGGGCTTGGACACACCAGTGCCGTAGCGTAATCGTAATCAGATATAGCGTAACAGGACGTTGTGAGTCAAATCCTGTTCCGCTGTATGAAGAACGTCGTGTCAGCTAAAGAAGTTCGCGAAGTTTCAAGAGTTGGATGTTCCTGTCGTATCGTTTCAAAATTTAATCGACATTTCCAACATCTTCAATTACATGGTTCTAGCGTGACTTCATCGTCGTAACTGGATCAGTTTCATACTTATGGAAAAGAAGGAAATAACCGAGCAAGATTTAACTAAGTGTCATGGACGCTCGTCTTGCTAATACACCACAACTTACCTCTGGATCGCCCTCAAACAGCTTTGGCACCTGCATGTCCTCTACCTTTTGCGCTTCCTGTGACTTGGACACATTGATGGTGGAAGCGCCATCGTAATCAAGTAACATGCATCAGTCTGAAAAAAAACAACGGTATTACATGTGCACGATAGGAATGTGTGTGTCGTTGTATGTCGTCGAGCTAATCCATCACAAGTTACATCTGACCCGTTGTCAAACAGGATCAGTGCCGCCATTTAGCCAAATATTTCCCTTCACTCTACTTGCACACATGGGAGCAAATGACGAGATCAAACGACCTTAAGTTAAATGACAGTCGTGGCAGCACGCGCGCATTAAACATGAGGGCTTTTTAGCTTCCGTTTATAAACTTATTCCGTGTCTCCAATATCTATACTTATATGCCTCCAGCGAATTGTAATAGGCGGCTTTTTCATTGTCGTAAATGGGTCACTTTCACATATCTGAAAAGTAAAGCAAAGAATAGCCATTGATGACTATGAATCACGGCTGATCATCATGCTAAAACACCACAACTTACCTCTGGAACATGCACAAACAGCTTTGACAGTGTCTTCGAGGTTTTGCGCTTCCATGGGGTGGACACAATGGTGATGGTGGTGGTGGAGGTGGTGGTGGTGAATCGTGAGCAGGTAAACTGTGTATAGCTGAAAAACACGGGATTAGTGAGCCCGGTATAACGGAGAATCGTCAATGTCGTCGTGCTAAAACATAACCACACACCTCTGGATGGCTGTCAGACAGCTTCAACGCCACTATTTTAGCAACTTTTATCCTTTATTGCGAGTGGACACACTGCTGTGGGTGGAGTGATCGTAATCAAGTAAACTTCATGTATCACAAACGGAGGAGATCACATGAGCACGAGTTAAATGGAGGGTCATGGCAGCTCTCAAGTTTTAGAAGATGAGTTCCTCCCTGTTCTCGTTTATAATCTTCGCCGGCGTTTCCAACAGCCCTTGTTATATGCTCTCAGCAACTTGTACTAGGCGGCATCTTCATTGTCGTAATTCGATTAGTTTCATATATCTGAAAGGGAAGGTATACAATGAGACAGTGGTGAATGAGACTCACTGCTGATCGTCATGCTAAGAGACTACAATTTAACGTTGGAACGTTCTCAAACAGATTTAACACTTACATGTCCTCTAGCGTTTGTACTTCTGTTGAAATGTACTCATTGGTGGTGGTGGTGTCACCTTAATCAGGTGAACCGGATTTACCTGAAAAATGAGGGAGTACATGAGCACGATATAACACCGTGAACATCGTCGTACTGAAACAACACAACATATCTCTGGATGGTTGTCAAATAGCTACAACGCTGCGCGTTTGGCCAGATTAATACCTGTACTGTAAGTGGGTACAACGCTGTGGGTGGAATCATCGTAATGAGGAAAAATGCTCACATGTGAAAGAGCAGAGATGACATGAATACGGGTTAAATAAAAGTTCTGGCAGTTTACAAATTTTAAAACATGATTTTATCTTTGGTCCTGTCTGTAAACTTCTTCCACGTCTCGAACATATCTTGTTATATGCTTTCTGCGACTTACAGTAGGCAGCGTTTTAATCGTTGTAATTCAACCAATTTGAAATATCTGAAAACGAAGACATAGAATGAACCAGTGATAACTGCGAAACAGGGTTGATCGTCAGGCTAAGACACCACAACTTACCTCTGGAATGTTCTCAACATCTTTGACGCTTCTATTTGCTCTAGGTTTCGCAATTCCTGTGGTGTGGACACAGTGGCTGTGGTGGATTCAACGTAATCAGCTGAGCTGCATAAAACTGAAAATTCCCGGATTACATGAGAACAATATAACTAAGTGTTGTTACACGTCGTCGTGCTAAGACACCACAGATTATCTTGGATGGTTGTCAAACAGCTTCAGTGCCGCCATGCCGCCATTTCGGCCAATTTTTCCCCTTAACTGCAAATGGACACAGATGTATCGGACGGTTATCCAGATACACCGCACGAGCAGTATGGAGGACGCAGCTAACAAAAACAAGCCAACATAAATGCATAATGTTTTCCTCCAGAGTTCACAGAAGGTGTAACTGTCGACCAATCACACTGTTGATTTCCGATTTCAAATTTTTCACGCGCATAATGAATACCAGGGTAAAACCTATACTCCCGCAAATAACTGGACATTATCAGTCCAGCCCTGTGACCGGACGCTCAATGGAAATTGGAAATTTGTGGGAAGGTCTTATGTGACCAAACTGCTGAGGTCATCGGCCCCTAAGCTTACGCACCACTTAATATAACTGAAACTAACTTACGCTAAGGACAACACACACACACTCATACCCGAGGGAGGACTCGAACCTCCGACGGGGGGAGCCGCGCGAACCGTGACAAGGCGCCCAAGACCGCGCGGCGACCCCGCGAGGCTGGACGCTCAATGCTAACTACACTAGCAGAGTACAGAGACGTCACGTACCTCACGTGGGTGTCAAGACCAAAACAGCCCTAGCATTTCTTGATTTCCGCAAAGCACTTGATAGAGTGCATCACGATTACTTGCTCCTAGTGATGAAACGATTTGAATTTAACAATGTCTTTCTGCAAATTATACAAAAATGCATCCGTGGAACACACTCTGAATGCAAAGCTGATGGCCAACTAACGAAGCTTATCCACATAAAACGGGCGATAAGACAGGGATGTCCACTCCCAACGACCTGACATGCAATTTTCGTGGAGCCAGTTTTTAAAAAGTACTACCTCGAATTGCAGGGATTATGCATTTTGGACAATAAAATTATGTGTCGCACTTAGGCAGACGTCAGCGTAATAGTCAAAAACAACCGTCGCATACAAAGAGCCCAATTTAAATTATATCAGTGCTACTGGTGCGTTACTAAATAGGAATAAATCTCAGCTTTTATCGTTCGGACCGCGAACAGATAACATTCAGGCCAGCTGTTTGCAACAAAAGAGCATAAGAAAGCAATTGGATTTGGTTTATCACAGCAGCTCCCGAATCTTACGTGCCGCGTCCAAAGAAAGTGGTGGAGGACATTTAGATCGCTTACAGAAAATGAGACGTATGCAAAACTCTGTCATATAGCATGATCCTTACCGATACCTGATAACCAACATGTTTTAGCCTGTGCGGGCTGGTAGATTTGAAAGGGGATCATTTTTAAAGTACACTCCAAAACTAGCAGCTAGCAGGTCCCCGCGGAGGATTAAGACTCAAGGATATACAATCACAGTGCACCGCTTTGTTGATAGGCAGAACGTTAAGAATATTCAACAATAATCAAAATACTATTATCAAATTGTTGTTTACGTTCTCAACACCTCTAGCGTAGGATGTACCGATAAAATTAGGACACATAAAGCCTGATATAATTCACGTATGAAAAGTGTTCTTAGAACTGAGCTATACTTAAGCATATTATCCCCACCAATCCATATTCAGTAACGTCAAACTTTACGGAGTGCTCACTACGGCTCATGAACGGAATAAAATTGAACATAAATACCTTAACCATAACTAGACACAAATTTAGAAAAATATCCACAATCCAACAATAGGAACGAGGATAAGTGCATTACGTTACGATAGTCTCAACGAAGCGATACCTACAGGAGAAAAGCTACATGAAATAAAGACCTACTCCTTATTGCATGCGATGTCACTTGGTAGACACCCTTGTACACGCGTTCATCTGTACAAATCAAAGAAAAATTTGGAACTGGACGACGATGAAGTTCGCAATCCTAAACAGGACAACCGAAACCATGGTAGGCACAACGCACATAACCAACCCGGATGATCAGCTACACCCGGAAGTAAAAACCAATAGTTACATTTGGCTCCTCGGCCAATTTGTTCACTACTCGATCTCCACGAAATCTCCCTCCTTACACGGTTACGTAATGTCGCTCACGTTGCAGCAACGAAATATAAAGGAACACAAATATTACAGGAAATGGTTCCATACTTTCTAACAGCTACTATTCCGACGGAGTAAGCATCTTAGTTACTCACTCACTAACAATACTCAACCGTAAGATCAATCTCGAATTATCTGAACTACAGAGGTGCAACTATATGTAGCAGTCAGACTGATTGTGACGCCTCTACACTTGAGGCAGGCAGCGTACTGATTGACACGCACACATGGAGCAAAGATGCTGGATTTTATTTACTTATTGTCTTAGTTTATAAATTCAGTGTCAGCCGGCTGGACTAGACTGAGCAGTCACGACGTAATGATGTGGTGAAGAGATTTGTATATGTGCACTCCTTTCGATTATTTCACTTTACATTGAGAATTCGAAAGAAACTTTCATAGCCGTAAAACTATATCCTCCTTGTATACAGAAACGCAGAATTTATTTACCAAATATGGATTTAATTTCAAATACAGAAGGGGAAATATTCAGTTTAGAGTTATTTTGCTTTATCATGCCAATTAATAGCACAGAAAATATTATATTTAAGTTCTGGAAATGTATTTGCTTACGAAGAATGTTTAACTTCAGTTATCAAAAGACATGTAGCATGTTGAAAAAGTGTTACGTCAGGAAGAAAGACAACTGCCTTCAATGGAGAAGCCAAATACAAGTTATGTGAAAGGGAAGTATCTTCATGCTTTTTAGTATAGCACTCGAAGCTGGACTAAAAGCATTTAAGGAAATCAGTTGGCCTGGGCTAAAAGGGGAGGACTGGAGGCAAAAGAAAATGGGGGTTGATAGAGCACTTGCCTTCTAAAGCCAAAGGTCCCGAGTATGAGTCTCGGTCTGGCACACAGTTCCAATTTAGCAATTTTATTTTATTTTATTTTATTTGTTTCTTTACTTTTCTTTGCAAAAAAACATCCACCAGGAACTAATGTGTGGGACAATTAATGTGGCGCATGTCGGCTTTAAATCTGTCAAATCTGTAACGTAATGTCAACTCCCCTTATTAGCCACCACGCAAAGTACAGTTGTCTCTATCACATTTCTGATTGTTTATTCTTAGCTTTCTTTTTTTCTTTCAGGGTTAATTCTCTAACTGATTATTCGTGTTTTCTCAGTGCCAGAATGAACACTAACAATTAATACAGTAATTTACTATCCTGCACCGGTTTTTTAGTGTGCATTAACTGAAATATTTAAATAATGCAATATTTAAATAATAACTTCAGTGGGTACCCGTGTCTTACGAACTCAGTGTGGTACCAGTTTTGCGAAAAAAGGTTCGCACGAGTAAATAAAGTTGGCAGTGGAAGACGACAGCAGGAAGAAGTAAACAGTGAGATACAAGGAATCCCGGTCGAAATTTCACCCAGCCTGTCTGTACATCTACATGACTAACCTGCAATTCACACCCAACTGTCTGGCAGTGGCTTCGCCGAACGGGTTTCGCTCTACTTCTCCATCCTTCCCGGCAGCGCGGAGTGGCAAGCGGTTAGAGGCGCCTTGTCACTGATAATGCGGCCCCTCCCACCGGAGGTTCGCGTCCTCCCACGGGTATGGATGTGTGTGTTGTTCGTCGCATGTTAGTTTAAGTAGTGTGTAAGTCTAGGAACCGATGACCTCAGCTGTTTGGTCCCTAAGAATTCACACACACATATATCATTCGCGTCTTGAACACCTTGCAGAGGAAACGAACACTTCTTTGTCTGTAGCTCGATGTGAACAAAATTTTTTTATGCATGTGGATGAGAAATTTGGAGATTTAAACTTCGTAAAAAGGTCTCACCGCAACGGAAAACGCCTTTGCTATTACGACTGTTATCCCAACTCGTGTATCATATCCGTGATACACTTTCCCCTAGTTCGGGATAATATGAAAGGAACTTCCATTCTTTGAACTTTTTTGATGTTCTCCGTCATTCCATTCCCATCTATTGAAGATCCAGTACAGCACAGCAATGCTCTAGCAGAAGATGGAGACAGTTGGTGTAGACAAAGGTTTTACCTACAAATAGCTATCCATTTACCTCCATTTTGGTCACAGCACCAGAAAACCTGTACCAAGATTTACCGAGTTTCTTAGGAAAGTAATTCAAATGGTTCAAATGGCTCTAAGCACTATGGGACTTAACGTCAGAGGTCATCAGTCCCCTAGACTTAGAACTACTTAAACCTTACTAACCTAAGAACAGCACACACATCCATGCCCGAGGCAGGATTCGAACCTGCGACCGTAGCAGCAACGCGGTTCCGGACTGAAGCGCCTAGAACCGCTCGGCCACAGCGGCCGGCGGAAAGTAATTATTTACAGTCGACAACTATCAGTGACAGAAGAGCAGCATCGTTCGGTCGTCGAAAATGTAACAGGCTTTCAATGCAGTAAGAGAAAGTTTAGTCAGTTCAAGACTTTTAGCGGACCCTGTTCCTTGGACACCTTTAGTCACTGTAATAAATGACAAACGGCAACAGATGAAGTTCTGCAATAGCACATTAACTCTGCTGACAAGCCCCTTACGTTTTCTCCAAGAAATGTTGTGCACAGCAGAATAATTAATTAAATTTTAAAAATATACCACGTTTTTGGAACAGATTAAAATGTATTAAATAATATCTTCTGGCCCCATGCACATTCTTAATCTCAAGGATACAGTCCTGAAAATTTGTGCTGGTGAATTCTTAATATCTGGATTCTATTCTACTTTTTACTACGTGCTGACTGAATAATAAATTAGAGTTTTTGAATTGGAAATGCTTACGACTTAATTGTGAAGTCATAGGTGAAAGTTAATGAAATGCTTTTACAGCCGGGTGCCGAACAGACACCATCAAACATATCTGAAATAAACTTTCTAGGAAATTTAATAATAAATGTTCTTAATTATATTTTCTTTTCAGTGGGAAACTTTACCTCTTCTTTCTGCTGCGATAATCGTCTCGAAAACACCCGCCGTAGAAGTTGTTATTTATTGACCGTGTCACCTAATGGAAGAAACTGCTGTTTTTTTGCTGTGAGATGAACTGTTTGACAAATGAATAGACAGGCACTATGTTTCACTTCACTTTTATATTAACCCAAAATAAATATTATTCCGAAAACCACTACAACAGGAAGAGTGACAAAAATGTTAGTGCACTTTTTTCATCAAGACACACCACGCACTCCTCTCTTTCTGTAGACTTTAAAAAAAGAAGTGACAGTTACCTCTCTCATCTAACAGCATCTCTGTTGCAGCGCGTCGCTTCCATTTTTATCTTACGTGTTCCCCTTTTAAACATTTAGCTTAAAGAGCGTAGAGATTGTCGTCGAGAAAACTCACGCGACAGTTCATAACATTTGCAAGTCGAACAATTCATGTTTCAATTATCTGTTGCAAACAACCACGTCTTTCGTTAGAAATCTTACGAATATTGTCATAGCTATTAAAAATTCAGCAGGATTAATTTTCAGGTCTAACTGTGTGGGGTTAGCAATCTGCATGGGGCTTGGAAAAATTATTTGGTACATTTCAGCCCGTTTCAAAAAATCTCATGTATTAAAACTTTTTGTTTAAATTATTTTCAGGTTTTTAGTCTTGTGTGTGTGTGATTCCTTAACTGATTTTCAACATATTGATGAGATTATAAAAGAGTCTAAATCAATCTCCCTTGACCCATTCTTTGTTTAGAATTTGTACATTCGACATTGTGCTGTTTTTGTGGGACGTTCTTTAGCTAACTTTCGCTGTTTGGCTTATCTTTCAGACTTACTTGCTTTCGATTCCTGTTAAATCTTCCTTTGCCGTTTTTGCTTTTCTTTCTATATACTATACTTACGCTGGGTGGCTCCCATTGACCATCGAAGAAATGTCAGCAATGTACTATTCACTATAATATTATTATTATTTTATTGGTGAATACTGTTAACAGACTCGCTTTATTCAAGTGTCACACAATTTTGAGATGTATTTAAACTTTCAGATCTAAAGCTTACCGGGAAGTACGTACCAAAGAGACCAACAGACAGACAAGAAAGCGAGTTAGCAGCAATATGGTAAAAATGGAAGAGAGTTCCTGGCAAAAACCTTTCTGTAAATGACCTTTCACGTACAGTGAATCGCAAAGCATTGCTTTTAACGAGATGGTAATAGCACTAGGCAATAACACACAATTACAAGATTTCCTCTCAAGCAGGAAGACTGATCTCCAGCTAGTACAAGTGCAGTTACTTAATTGAGATCTGGAATCTTAATGTGAAGTCTCCACAGGTACACACCGACATTTTGTACCGGCTACCTACATTGACAAATATATCGTAGTGCTCATGATCTGGCACATCCGGATATAAAAAACGCTGCACGTCCAATGCGTAGCGTTTGGTGTGGCCTAGTGTACACAAAGACGGTAAATCATGGGCTCGCGAATGTTTAGCCTGTCAAAGGAGTAAAGTACGAAGTCACGTCTACCATCCTTGGGGAACATTCCGTGAGAACTGCTGACAAATTTGCGCACATATGCATTGACTTGGTGGGGTCACTAACTTTTTTCCGCTAGCTATCTGAAGTAATTCATCGGTTTACACACTGGGCAGAGGCCGTTCCTATCACTGATGCCGACCGAGGCATCGACGAAGACATTTTCAGCACATGGATAGCATATTTAGAGACAGACAGTTTGAGCCAATTCTGTTCCAACCGTTGGCCAAGCTGTACAGGATGAAGCACCATAAACACACTGACAATTTGAACCAGCTACCTTCACTGCCAAGTATTTCGTAGTGCTCAAGATCTGGCACATCCGGGTATAAAAAAACGCGCAGAGCAATGGAGTGGTGGAAAGATGGCCCAGGACGTCAATGAATCATGAGGAGGAATGGACAAAGGCCCTGCCATTGGTTCTGCTTACATAGCTGACATTGGAGCGTCTATTGCGGAAATGGTATACGATAAGAATGTCGGCGTCCCAGCCGAAGACGTGACATAACCGACTGACAAGTTGCCAATGTTTATCGTTCAGTTACAACATACGTCTTGAATGGACACACTTCCATGGAATCCTGGTAACAGGGATTTAAAGGCCTGTACCCGCACTACGCTCTGATCGAACTTTGTCAAGCGACCGTTGCTGTCACCGCATTAGTGGCCTCACGAAGTATTAGGTAGAGACAAAGATGAAATAAAAACATGCTAGAATGGAGAACCCATAGTGGCTTCAATAGAGTGAGTGAAGCCAGGATACATGCCGTCCGAAGATTCGCAAGCCCCGAACCAAATGATAACACAAGCAACGAACCACTCTAGAAGAACCAAGGTCGTGTCTGCTTCAAACACACACCTTCACAAACGCAAACACCGCGAAGGCAGATTAGAGCAGGACGTCAAGTGTACTTTAAATGTCCATATATCCCGGGTGCCGAGCACTTTTTGTCGGGAGGCTATGGGGTGGGCGATGGACAATCGTTTTGACAACAATAGATTCATATCAGATTCATATACAGTAGTCACCCGATTTTCCACCTCTATCTGAACGGCTTATTTCAACAGTGGTACAAGTTCAATTTTGTTCCTTCTGAAATACAGAGTCCTAAAGTTAAATGAGTGTTGAAAAATCTGCAGTTGAGATACCAGAACTATTCAAGTATATAAACGTGAATATTTCTGGTATCTCAACTGCACATTTTTCAGCGTTCGTTTAACTTTTTCAGCGCTCATTTAACTTTAGGAACAAAATTATACTTGTACCACTATTGAAATAAGCCCTTCATTTGTTCATTTCCTTCCGCCATTCTCGGATGGACTTTAGTGAAACGCAGTTGAAGAACAGAGCCGATGATCCGTCGCCTTGCCTCACTCCTGTCCTCATTTCAGAAACGTCAGACAGCTCTCCTCTTTACTTCACTTTGGAGCTGCCGTAAGTTAGGGATTACTGGGAAAGCGCCTTTGACTTCTTATCTAAGGCAAACTCAAGGGTTTGAAATAAGGCGATTCGATCAACTGAATGCTATGCTTTCCTCAAATCGACGGACGTCACCACGTCTACCCTGTTTCTGAGTTTCAGATATGAAAGAATTGACTTCATATTCGTAAACGGCTCAGCATATGATTGTCCTTTCCAGAAATCCTCTTGGTATTCCCCAATTGTGATACGACTTGTTGTTCTGTTCTATATTGTAGAGGTTTTGAGAGAATGTAGCATAGCCTCCGAAAAAAAAGAGTATAATTAAATTATCGATACTCAACAATAGAAGCGCTATATGTGCTCTCAGAATAGTAATTTGCAGTATCTTTGTCATTTGGTACAAAAGGGATGAACGTTTTGTGTCATTGTCTTCTTGGTTCTGATGACGGACGCTTATTGTTCACAGTCTGTAACTAATACAATTATCTGTAGTAATATTAGTAATATTTTGAATATACATGAAACTACTCCTTATAAAAATTGTGTTTTTGTCAGTAGCAAGTACCTTTCCTGCCCATGATTTAGTTACGTAATAATTAAATGTTGCCCTGGCCATTTTGTATAGGCTCATTGTTGTAGCGACGCCATTAATGATAAAAATTATATGAGCTATTTTAATAGTCATTTAAAGCTAAAGGTATTAAAAAGAATAATCTCAATAAATACAAAACAGCGTCTTGGAATATTTCCTAATTCATTTTTGGCCAGAAGTACAGTTTTTTAGAGTAATTTCTATACATGTGTACGCTGCCATTGAACTAGGCAGCTATCCTGGAGCGTCAAGCCTCACAGAAAAAAATAATGAAACATTGTGTTTAACTGCCTTATCACGTGATATTAAAGAAAGATTTTTTTATCTATCGTGAGAATGACGGATGTCTTCACGTTGGAATACTTATGATATTTCTGGCGATAGTACCCTGAGAAAACGTAGCCATGGCTTTTAACAAACATAAAACAGAAATTTTAACAAAACATTTCATTCAATTATAAGAATATTCTCTTTCAAAAAAAAAGTACGCGATAACTAGCGCCCAACGTGGGGCTCGATGTTCCAAAAAATTTATGTATGTGAAAAGAATATATTATTAAGATAAGAAAATTAATGCTTGTGTATGTAATCTGTTTCACGTGTACAAGGATTATTACTTTCGATGTTAAGAGAAACTGAAGACCTTGAACCCAACACAGATTTGAATAATGTCTCGGGTGCCATTGGTGCCCAAGCACAGGTAGTTAAGAGGCAGGTACAGGTGGACTTATTTATGGGAAATGGAGCATTCGATTTGAACGTTCCTGTTTGTAAAGGGATTGAGAGTCGCCTGTATTCTGAGTTGGGAGGTTTTGAGAGGTATGAACGCCTATATGGACCTCTCTCAAGGTATTTGCAGTTTATAGAATGGAGAAGTAAGAGTGAAACTGGAATTGTTGCGCACAAAAGCGACACATGGCAAATATTGTCAGAATGTTAAAGTCAAATGTAACTTGCCAAAAATACTGGATATGCAGCTGTGTTTTTGGGGGGGGGGGGGGGGGGGGCGAGATTATATCCATCACAGTGGAGAGAATGTTAGTACCACAGAATCCTGTCAATCAATAAAACGAGGTAGAGGAATCCACATATCTGACACCAGAGCAGCAATTACAATTATCTCAGCTATTAAAGGAACATATAGAAGTATTATCTGAGAGACCAGGGGTCATCAGAGGTTATACGTATAATATTGATGTGATAAAACACAAGATATTTTGTAATGCTACTTACTCCGTTCCACGATCGAAAAAGGAGGCAGTGAAATTAGAAATATGTAAGGCGCTAGCATGGGGAATGATTGAGCCGTCAGTGTCACCTTACAGCAGCCCGTTGCTAGCAGTTACAAAAGATAGTGGAAAAATACTTCTGGTTTTAGATGCTCGTGGCATTAATAAAATTATTGTACCACTAACGACTAGGCCAGAGAATTTGGAGGAACAGTTGCAAAAGTTCCTTGGAGTAAAATATCTTTCCACCATTCATTCGCGATTTTCATTTTGGCAAATCCCCTTGACGAAACAGTCGAGAAAATATATGTGGATGACATTTTGATTGCTACTCCCACGTAGGAACAGCATTTGGAGATAAGCGGAGAATTGAGCAGATTCGAACGCACTGCATTCATAAACTCTGTTCAAGAGTAATATAGTTTGAATTTCGCCTGCGAGAGAGAGTTCAATCGAATCAAGCAAGCGTTAATCAACGCAGGTATTCTGTACCACCCCGACATGAAGAAAGATTCTTGCATTGCTGCTGATGTGTCTTTTACAGGGCTAGGAGCTTGTCTGTTCCAAGTGGATGAAACAGACGGTGAACAACAGATTAAAGTGATTAGTTTTGCGAGTCGTGTCTTAACAGAATGTGAACGATCACACTCAGTAACAGAACTTGAAGCCTTAGCTGTGGTTTGGGCATTCAAGAAATTTCATTTATACGTTTACGGTAAAAAGATAAAGGTGAACCGTGACCACCAATCGTTAAATTGCTTGTTAACATGCACAGTAAATCGTTACAAGCACGCTTAGCGAGATGGGCTTTAGCGTTGCAAGAGTATCGCTTCCAAATTGTATATATTAACGGGAAGGATAACATCATTGCTGATGCCTTGTCCAGGTAGCCACAGGGCATGTCTGAAAATGCAGAACTTATAGAACAAGCATCAGAGTACAAAGTACTGTTACTTAAAGATCAAACATACAGACGTAATTTTCTTTATATGTGTAAATGTATGTCAGAATTGCAAACTGCTGTTTGTAAATGGAAAAACATTGTGCAAATGGTCACTGAGAATCCGAATTCGGAATTAGCCTAGCAGTTTAAGATAAAAAATGGCATTTTGTTCCATAAACCTAAGAAAGAGGAAGAACGGTGGTGCGTATGTATTCCGGAAAGTTGTTTCCGAGACTTTATCTGGTAAACCCATAAAACATGGGGGCATTTTGGCATAAACAAAACTATGGCTAAAATCGAATGGTTTTGTTACTATCCGAATTTAAGCAGGCATGTTCACTGAATTTTGAGACCATGTCTCATATGACAGGAAACAAAACCGAGCAACCGTTCAACAAGAAACGAATTACATGCAACCATACTGACGCACACATTACAACTAGTTTCTTTGGATTTAACTGGACCACGACCCACAGCATTAGAAGGGTGCAAATATATATTGTCAGTTTACGATTTGTTTTCTATCTAAAGATGTATCCGCTCAAATGTTCTACAACTACTGCCATTGTGAACAGGATAGAAAAAGATTATACACCCGTAGTAAGTACACTGGAAGCTGCTATTTCAGATAATGCTGCATATTTTACTGGTTGCAAGTGGAAAAATTTTCTGAGAAACTATAGTATAAAACAGATACTGATAGCTGGGTTCCATCAGGAAGCCAGTCCAGTAGAACGCATATTCAAAGCGTTTAACAGATTCAAGCAGACACACGCGCCGAATAAGCATTAAAAATTGGATTGAATATGTAAACCTATTTGAGGACATATTTAACCTTTTACCACACTCTGCCACCCATTACATGCCAGCAGAATTGATGTTGTCTGAGGATCAAAGTGACGGGTGGGTAGATTCATTGCCAAAGTTAAACTGTCGACACCTGACGAGAGAAGAGAAGATCAGCAAAGCTTTGACCTCTCTTAAAAAATGTGCTTAAATGAGGAAACGGAAGTACGACAAACAATTAAGAAAAGTACAAGAGTTTGAAGTAGGAGAGATGGTACTGCTAACCGAAGGCCTGTCTTGTAAATAAGAAGTGGCAATTATTGTATAGTGGACAGTATGTCATTGAAAGGTTACCGTATGGATGTAGTTATTTTCTAACTGATCCTGAGAATAAGAAACCAGTGGTTTTGTACCCATATAACGACTTGAAAAATTTTTATAAACTATATGTGTGTATGTAATAGATATAAGTTTAGGCTTAATAAGTATTTATATTCATTAATGAATTTTCACTTTATTTGGAGTCAAGATGAAAGTTTTTTTTTTTCCTAGCATGTAGTAAAAGTATTATGCACTTAATGTCATAATAGAATTTGTTAGAAATAAAGGTATCAGATAGGTTATATAATGGTAAGAGAGAGATTTAGGAACCAGGTTTTAAATTGTAAGACATTTCCAGGGGCAGATGTGGACTCTGACCACAATCTATTGGTTATGAACTGTAGATTAAAACTGAAGAAACTGCAAAAAGGTGGGAATTTAAGGAGATGGGACCTGGATAAACTGAAAGAACCAGAGGTTGTACAGAGTTTCCGGGAGAGCATAAGGGAACAATTGACAGGAATGGGGGAAAGAAATACAGTAGAAGAAGAATGGGTAGCTTTGAGGGATGAAGTAGTGAAGGCAGCAGAGGATCAAGTAGGTAAAAAGATGAGGGCTAGTAGAAATCCTTGGGTAACTGAAGAAATATTGAATTTAATTGATGAAAGGAGAAAATATAAAAATGCAGTAAATGAAGCAGGCAAAAAGGAATACAAACATCTCAAAAATGAGATCGACAGGAAGTACAAAATGGCTAAGCAGGGATGGCTAGAGGACAAATGTAAGGATGTAGAAGCTTATCTCACTCGGGGTAACATAGATACGGCCTACAGGAAAATTAAAGAGACCTTTGGAGAGAAGAGAACCACTTGTATGAACATCAAGAGCTCAGATGGCAACCCAGTTCTAAGCAAAGAAGGGAAAGCAGAAAGGTGGAAGGAGTATATTGAGGGTCTATACAAGGGCGATGTACTTGAGGACAATATTATGGAAATGGAAGAGGATGTAGATGAAGATGAAATGGGAGATACGATACTGCGTGAAGAGTTTGACAGAGCACTGAAAGACCTGAGTCGAAACAAGGCTCCCGGAGTAGACAACATTCCATTGGAGCTACTGACGGCCTTGGGAGAGCCAGTCCTGACAAAACTCTACCATCTGGTGAGCAAGATGTACGAAACAGGCGAAATACCCTCAGACTTCAAGAAGAATATAATAATTCCAATCCCAAGGAAAGCAGGTATTGACAGATGTGAAAATTACCGAACAATCAGTTTAATAAGCCACAGCTGCAAAATACTAACACGAATTCTTTATAGACGAATGGAAAAACTAGTAGAAGCCGACCTCGGGGAAGATCAGTTTGGATTCCGTAGAAATACTGGAACATGTGAGGCAATACTGACCTTACGACTTAACTTAGAAGAAAGATTAAGGAAAGGCAAACCTACGTTTCTAGCATTTGTAGACTTAGAGAAAGCTTTTGACAATGTTGACTGGAATACTCTCTTTCAAATTCTAAAGGTGGCAGGGGTAAAATACAGGGAGCGAAAGGCTATTTACAATTTGTACAGAAACCAGATGGCAGTTATAAGAGTCGAGGGACATGAAAGGGAAGCAGTGGTTGGGAAGGGAGTAAGACAGGGTTGTAGCCTCTCCCCGATATTATTCAATCTGTATATTGAGCAAACGAAACAAAAGAAAAATTCGGAGTAGGTATTAAAATCCATGGAGAAGAAATAAAAACTTTGAGGTTCGCCGATGACATTGTAATTCTGTCAGAGACAGCAAAGGACTTGGAAGAGCAGTTGAACGGAATGGATGGTGTCTTGAAGGGAGGATATAAGATGAACATCAACAAAAGCAAAACGAGGATAATGGAATCTAGTCGAATTAAGTCGGGTGATGTTGAGGGTATTAGATTAGGAAATGAGACACTTAAAGTAGTAAAGGAGTTTTGCTATTTGGGGAGCAAAATAACTGATGATGGTCGAAGTAGAGAGGATAAAATGTAGACTGGCAATGGCAAGGAAAGCGTTTCTGAAGAAGAGAAATTTGTTAACATCGAGTATAGATTTAAGTGTCAGGAAGTCATTTCTGAAAGTATTTGTATGGAGTGTAGCCATGTATGGAAGTGAAACATGGACGGTAAATAGTTTGGACAAGAAGAGAATAGAAGCTTTCGAAATGTGGTGCTACAGAAGAATGCTGAAGATTAGATGGGTAGATCACATAACTAATGAGGAGGTACTGAATAGGATTGGGGAGAAGAGGAGTTTGTGGCACAACTTGACCAGAAGAAGGGATCGGTTGGTAGGACATGTTTTGAGGCATCAAGGGATCACCAATTTAGTATTGGAGGGCAGCGTGGAGGGTAAAAATCGTAGGGGGAGACCAAGAGATGAATACACTAAGCAGATTCAGAAGGATGTAGGTTGCAGTAGGTACTGGGAGATGAAGGAGCTTGCACAGGATAGAGTAGCATGGAGAGCTGCATCAAACCAGTCTCAGGACTGAAGACCACAACAACATGTAATGACAAATGCAATGCTATATACAGAAATTTGAAAGGGGCTAAATAATTTATTAATTGGTCATGAGCGTAGTACACCTAACGGTACAAACCTTGAATCAACTTAAAAATAAAAATAAAAAACATTAATAGGTAGAAACCAGGTAGTTTTATCTACCGAACTTGTAAAAATAAAATGTCGCTAAGATACGTTCACGTTTTGAGTGAACCGGACTCTCAAGTACAGTGATTTAAAAAATATCAAGGAAGCAGAGACATATTCATCTCCTAATATGTAACGAACAAACTGAGTTATTGTATAAACCAGACCAGTGTCAAAAAGTCCAAAAATTTGTCCTATTGAAGGTACTCCTGCTACCAGTACATAATGTGCATTGTAGTAAGTTATAATGTGCATTCTAATACACTGTGCGTGCATTTCGTCATGTAAATAAAATGTTAAAGTTTTCATGAACAATTTAATGTGCCAAAAGACACTGTAAAGAACAGTGACTGTGTGTGCATAGACCCGAATGAACGTTGTGTCTATAAACTGGATTCAGTCTGACCAAAAGTAACGTCATTCACGGAAACTATAATGTAATGAACAGTGTTCATGAAACAATATAAAGTTACAACGCTAGAGACGTGTATAAAGGTTAAATGTAATAAACAGCTTACAGACCGAGGCGAACTAGTAAGTGTGTTTCGGACAAGGACGTTATTTGACGCAGTCTAATCACAGCTGATCTAAACGGACGTCAACAAATCAATATCTCACCGATGATCGGAGTGGAATAAGTCAACAATGGGAATCCGCTCGCGCGAGTGAACAGAAAAGCTGATCTGTGCAAGCGTGTCCGGAGATACCTGTTTGTGACATTATAAAGAGTGTGGTATGTGACAGAAGTAATGAGACTGTGTAAACAGCCTACTCTGGGGCACAACAACTGTGTGAAGATAGAGTTAACGTATGACAAACTGTGCATTTGAACAGTGACATACAGCAGTACAAGACGTAAATATATAAACTGCAACAAAAGCGTGACGAACTGTACTTGAACAGTGTCATACAGTGGACTTCGTATGTATTAACAAATGAACGATTAATTCATACGCAAATCGACATAAACTGGTGCTTGATGAAGCAATAAAACAGGTCGAATAATCATGTGTTTTCCCCATCCGCAGGATTAAACATCTATTTACCTATAATGAACTGATGCTGCTGTTGTTCTTACATTTTATGAAATGTTGCTATGGAGCGGTGGCGGAGAAAATCTGAAAGGAGGGTACAAGATGATGCACATCCTGTACGCGGTTGTGTGCGGCTCGTCGCTGACGCGCGTCAGCTGATCGCTCGCCTCGGTGACGTCACTACCTGCAGTACGCGCTGTCGGGGGCGCAATCCGGCGCCCACTCCCTCATCACTTCACCAGCTCACCGCGGAACAACATTAACAATGAAAATTCTAAATTTTGTAAAAAAAAATAACGATGAACTGAATTGAAATCATCTATATCCGTATCTATGTCTTTAAATGTTGAATGAGACTACACTCTTATAGCTCTGCCCTGGTTTTCACGCGGTTTCCCAGTGGATTTTACACTGTCTTTAAATGTTGAATGAAAGTACACTCTTGTAGCTCTGGCCTGGTTTTCACTCGGTTTCCCAGTGGATTTTACACAAATGGGGAAGCATGAAACTAATTATTCCGAGGAAAAATAGTAAAAAGACTGCACTCAACTTCCGAATAAAATCATCTATACGCAAGAACTGCAAGAAAGTACCTGTATTATCACAACTATTGAAATCACATGTGTCTGTAGTCACCTGTTTGGACGCAGACATACTTCAAACTTATTAATACAATGATCAATCTGTCGTCACCTGTTTGGACGCAGACGAATTCAATCAATAATATTAAAAAAAATCATACAAATCAGTCGTCACCTATTTGGACGCATACAAACTTAAAATATATTAATATCATGATTAAATCAAATACATCTACCGTCACCTGTTTGGACGTAGACATTATAAACGGAAATATGCTATTGAGGAATGCCATTTACAAGACTGTATGTAACTATCCAAATGCCATTCCAGGAGGCTTTTATAGCATAGCCTTCAAAAAAAAGAATATAAATTAAATTATCGATACTCAACATTCGAAGCGCAAAATGCGCTAGCAGAATTTGTAATTTATAGTATCTTTGGTACAAAAGGGATGAACGTTTTTTGTTCCATGTTCTTCTTGGTTCTGATGTTCTAGCTGGCGGACGCTTATTGTTCACGGTCTGTAACTAATACAATTATCTGTAGTTATACTAGTAATATTTTGAATATATATGAAACTGCTGCTAACAAAAATTGTGTTTTTGTCAGTAGCAAGTACCTTTCCTGCCCATGATTTAGTTACGTAATAATTAAATGTTGCACTGGCCTTTTTGTATAGGCTCGTTGTTGTAGCGACGCCATTAATGATAAAAATGATATAAGCTATTTTAATAGTCATTTAATGCTAAAGGTATTAAAAAGAATAATCTCAATAAATACAAAACAGCGTCTTGTAATATTTCATAATTCATTTTTTGCTACAGGTACAGTTTTTTTAAGAGTACTTTCTATAAATGTGTACGCTGCCATTGCACATAAGCAGTTATCCTGGAGCATCAAGCCTCACAGAAAAACATAATTAAGCATTGTCTTTAATTGGCTTATCGCGTAATATTGAAGAAAGATTTTTTTAATCGTGAGACGGATGTCTTCACCCCGGAATACGTATGATATTTCTGGCGATAGAGCCCTGAGAAAATTTAGCCGTTGCTTTTAACAAACATAAAAGACAAATTTTAACAAAACATTTCAATCAATTATCAGAATATTCTATTTCAAAATAAAAAAGTTACGCGATAAGGAGACCTTGGAAGCTGTTGGCATGAGAGTGAGGCCACAGCAGTTGCTCACTTCTGTTCACTCCCCTTTCTAATAAAATGGGTGAATTGAGCCAGAGGTCCACCGATTTGAGAGTTTCTCGCTTTCCCACATCTCTTATAAAATTGCAACAATTTTAACGTTTGCCTTATCTCTTGCATGGTTCCGCAGTTCAGAGATCATCTGATCTCAACTCGATGTCTTGTTATCCTCAAATGCTTGAGTGATCTTCCTCATTTCGGCCATCGTATACGGAGACGAATATGGGTGGATGATCGGATTGTTGGGTCCTTGTAGTTGCAGAGACATCTAAAATAACTTGCGAAATGAACTGAGTGTGTAACTTCAAGTTTTAAAATAGTGATAGAAAAATTATTGTTAACGTAACGTAAACACTGCAGTTACAATTTTTGTTCATCGAGCTCAAATTTTTCTACGAATGTATATAGCTACTACTATTACTGTGAGCATGCAATACATATATACATATAGAAATTACTTCTGTTTGCCTATTATGCCTCTAATCGTAGATGGCAATTAATCCTGATCCCCAGAAACTGCTACTGGACACAGGAGGAGACACGTTAGTTCTGTTGCTGAATTCTTAATGGGAAGCAAGCGAATAAGAGAAGGCTCACGTCAGCAGCAATTTATTTCAGCACTCACAATAGGTTGTGTCACGGAAATCGAGGCGGAAAATGGCCACGATTTAGACTCATTCTTATTAAACTGGAGATGTTTTTTTCTGCTATAGTTGGTTTTATGGAGACAAGGTTTCAGTAGATAGTTGAGTCGATTTGCTGAGCAATGACTCCCTTTAACCGTATAGTTGGATTTGCCAGTTTCATAGAGTTCTGTAAGCTGTAATTTTGTATTTGACTGTATCCCTGTTGTTCTTGCTTCCTTCGCAAGCTGGTGTACTTTTTTAGTGTATGAGACTCCGCAGTCTGTTTTCACCACAATCCTCTCTATGAGTTTACCTTATTTGCTACATTGCACTGTCCTGTAATATTATAGTTATAATTATAAAAAATTTGACTTGAAGGTAAGTGGTAAATTATAGTGGAACAATCACATTTATAGACTGGAGGCTTCTTCGTGACAATTTTCATTTTTAAATAATTCCATAATTTATTAAGGTGTAAGGCAAGGGTGACTGATCTACTACAATTATCTTTGGCCTCAATAAGAAATGAGTGTATTTTTGAAAGTTATGGGTGCTTATCTATCGACAGCCTGTTTCAATAATAGTTGCCTGCCAGTAGTTGTCCTTGTAGATAAAGTGGGGTTTTGCATGTTTCTCTTACGAGAGCGTTCGTCGGAGCTGATGTCATTGCTGCTACGGTAAACATCCACCGCCATTTATCCAACTTCTTTAAACTGGCCAACGGTGTGTTGTGATATATACTGTATAAGAGACATCCAAATGAAAACCCACAATACGACCAAGCAACGTTTCCATTCAAAAGTAAGCACCAGACGAGTTAAGGGGACAACACCCTGCCTATCTAACCCATGTTAATTTAGGCCAGTATTTTGACCCATTTCTGAAAAAACTATTTGATGCAGTACCTTAATATTTTTGCTGTATGTTACATGATTCTAATAGAGTCAACTGTACTAAAATATACTTTATCCATTTTATAGTTTTTAAGAAATACTTTTTTAAATATATTAAGAAAAATTTTAGGTTTTTTCTGCAGAAAATATTTTTTTGTGAACTTCCTTATGGGGGAATATTAATGAATGTAGAACCAGAGGTGTCTTTTTATATTACGCAGAGTCTCTGAAAATTTCATTCATTTATCTATGATAGTTTCTGACATAATGGGGCAAAATGGTTCAAATGGCTCTGAGCACTATGGGACTCAACTGCTGTGGTTATCAGTCCCCTAGAACTTAGAACTACTTAAACCTAACTAACCTAAGGACATCACACACATCCATGCCCGAGGCAGGATTCGAACCTGCGACCGTAGCAGTCCCACGGTTCCGGACTGCGCGCTAATGGGGCATATGTACTGAAAATTTTAGGTTGCGGGAAATTGACTAAAGAAAAAACTTCTGAAATTTGCCCCTTACAGTTAACTAAAACTGTCCCACTGCATATAATGGCCCTTCTTTGGCCTCTAGCATGTCTTACAGCTTCTTTTTCACCTTCCTGGATGTTTTTCTTGTTTTCTTGGCCATATTAGATGCAGACCTGTATGCATCGGCTATCCTCATTTTATCGCAATGTTGCAGCCCAGTGATTATATTTACACCAGGATTAATTCCCAGCTTTTTCAGTACCCAAAACTTCCCAATATTACCACAATTGAATGTAATAATAGCATCATGAACTCCTAGTTTCATTGTATGCATGCCTACAAATACAGTTTTAGGAAGGCGGTTCCAAATTATGCTGTTGAAACATTCATTTGGGTTCTGTATCTGCCCATGCAAACATTTCCTTAGAAGGTCAGAATGAGCCAAGTCTCTGAAAATAGGTTTAATTGCTGTAATAACAGCAGCAGGAAGAGAATACTGGTGAGAATAAGATTCTCCAGTTACCTGAGCCCTATTGTATTTGCACCACGAATTTTCTCCTGATGGACACAATCCATGACATGGCTTATCATCAGTAGAGGACTTAATGGAAGAATATGGCCCAAACATCTCTCTTCATTGCCTCCAGATTTTCTTTATTTCTCCTAATTGCCTGCCCATAGTATACCTGCACGTTTCCTATTTCAGTTTTAGTTAACCGACCCTGTCCGGTCAACAATTTTCCATCTTCTAATTTTTTTCCTCTCATATCAACAGTTAGTTTTCTCAGCCTTGTTCCCAAACGTTTTTGAACAAGGCCCACACATTCTATTTTGCTAATAATGCCATCTCCATATGGCTTAAAGTTCACTACATTGTTGTATGCCTTACTGTCACCAGCGCCCAAATATAAGGTGTACCGTACGCCTCTTGTTTCTACAGAGCGATGAAATATTCGTTGTTCTCCATGAACTTCCTTATCACCACTTGTTCCTCTAAAATTAGCCAGACAGTTGTGTTCTTTATGTTCATTGACTTTACAACATTTGCAATATTTAGACATTATCTCCACATCTAACAATTTACCGGTGTCTACACTCGTGGCAGTCGCTACTCCAGTCAGAGAAGTATGTCCTCTTTCCTGCCAACTTCCATCAAGTGCAACTGCAATATCCGAACATCCATCATTTTCTTCCACTGCTTCCCTAGCAGCCAGTTTCATGCTTTCCTCACTGACCTCACATACAGCTTTCTCTAATATTGCAGTCAGTTTTTCAAATTTATTTGGTGGTTGATGTAAGTTCATCACTGAATAAAATGTTCTCCCTGCAGCCATGCCCTTGCCAATGGATCGTAAGGCATAAACTAAGCTAGTATTCATTTCATAAGGGCCACTCGCATCTGGTTTTGAAGAACTCATAAATGAAATCACAGTCGAGCATTTAGTGCAAATTAAATTCATAGCATTTGCTAGGCCTCTTCTCCCACTGGCACTCACAAATTTTCACACTCTGTGACTCACCACACTGTCTACATCAGGGCTTCCCAACGTGTGGTCCGCGGACCCATTGGGGGTCCGCCGGCTCTTTCTAGGGGGTTCACGGCCACCTTTCACCAAATCGTGTAAAAAATGAGTACAATTATTGAATAAAAATGTGAAAATCAAATTCATCACTTTTTTTGTGGGTGTGAAAAACGTGTAGTTTCACTTCAGGTCGTATTCCCAAGCAGCCTTTGCAGTTCCTAAGTGAGAACGCATATACAGTTTAGTGCAGGAGAATGCGGCTTCTCTGATCGACTGTTTCGCAATAATACGGGTGTCGTTTGCGCTAGATGCGCTGAAACCTTTTACGCATGAGCGGAGCGAGCTTTGTCGAACTTGCTTTGTCAGTGCACTACCTATTTCATAATTTGATTTTTGACCAGTTTATTACTTCTAACGTGGATCGGTGGCTGAAGTCAGGATCATTGAAGAAGGGTGCAGTTTCCCATCGCTTTTACAAGGGAACTTTCCAGTTGAAATGAATGAGGAGCGAGGACGACCAAAGGAAGAACAATCACAAGAAGCTCCACAGCCGGATTTATTATGTGCAACGCTGCAAGTACTCCATTGGTCGCAATATCCTGTGGAAGTAGAATAGCCAAGAAGCGTAAGTACAACAAAAGTTATTTAGAAATGGGCTTTATGGAGACAAAGGAGGGTAATCCTCAGTGTGTAATTTGTGCGCGAGTCCTTCAGAACAGTTCATTGGTTGCAGTTAAATTGCGCCGTCATTTTGTAGGTACTCACCCGGATTTTCAGGCTAAAGATATCAATTTTTTGAAAAGGAAGAGTGCTGAACTAGCTGCTTCTCAGCATTGCATGAAAACTCATGCAAAAACAATTAATGAAAATTCATTAAAAGCTTCTTTCATGGTTAGTTATCGAGTGGCAAAAACAGGCAAAGCTCATATTGTAAGAGGTCCGAGCAGATGTAATTTCGATGTATTGCTCATGCGCTGCCTGCGATATGCAAGGTATAAGAAAATCTCTGACTAGAGAGCAGTGTTGACTGCAGTAGGAACTGTGTAGCTGTAGCAGTAAGTTGTTGCTTGTGAGCTGTCTGCTCTGGTCTACTCTGGTGTATCGTCCAGGGTAGGCCCGGTCGCGGTGCAGTGATTTCGGAGCCTGAGGATTATTGTATGAGGTAAAAAGCAGCCTCGCGCATATGTAGTAATGTTATCTCAAGTCCCATGTAAATGTTTCAAAAATGTCCTAATAATAATCTTTCTCATATAAAGTAATTTTAACAGCCATTCATTTCAATTTAAAGAATTTACTAATTTCTCCAATCCATGATCATCCCGATTATTGCAAAAGAAAAATCAGTTGTTTCCTTTTCATAAATGACAAATCTATCGGCCAGCATTGCACAGGGCTGTGCCAAAACAATTTATTGTAAGAGCAGATATATATGCGTTATCCGACGACTTCATTGACGTAAGAATTTTTCCTTTTTTTATTCAGAATGATCTTTCGGGGCCATGACGCAGCACTGCTGTCGTTCAAAATTTACCAGGTTAAATTCACAGTGAATTATTGAAAAGTCATAAGAGAGTGACAATTTAATTGAGAGGTTAGTTACATTCTATTATTACCAGCTTACTGAATTTATCTTTTGTTGGGACGTTACACTGAATGTGAACGACATAATTATGTGATTCTTGAGTTTCTCCCGGCGTATTTGATAATCAAAATATCCACGGGTGTACTGCCGGTCTACAGTGTCCAACGGGCACAATATTTCGGCGATCATACATGTCGCCATCATCAGGTGAACTGACGGACTGAGCTCCTGTGAACGTGCCGGCACGGAGATCCGTACACTATGGCTGCTCAGGGGGAACTGGGTTCGGTCGCGGCGGCGGCCGACTTAAATACCCTCCGCCCGCGGCGCGCTCACACCGCCGTCCGCGCCCCGCGCCACGGTCGCGCCGTGGAACAGATTGCGACGGCGTCTGAGATGACGTCGGTGTGATGGCTCTGTCCGCCGTGGTCATTACAACTATACATTTGCTCGATTTACTCTTGATTAACCCAATCGCTGGTTCCCAAGCCTTGCTAAGATTATAGTCACAGTCACGGTTTATGAGGTCGTCATTGGTGCGAATTTCGATGGCCTCTCTAACAACGCTGTCCCAGTATCTCGCGGTCTGTACCAGAACCCTCGTGCGTTCATACTCCATAGCGTGATTTTCCGACAAACAATGTTCAGCGACCGCCGACTTGCTCGGATACATCAGTCGAGTGTGCCTCTGGTGTTCACGGCATCGATCCTCGACGGTACGCATCGTCTGACCAATACACGACTTGCCACATTGACACGGAATCTGGTACACGCCGGCCTTCCTCAAACCGAGGTCACCTTTGGCGCTCCCTACCAGTGCACGAGTTTTATTCGGAGGACAAAACACAGTTCCGACCCGGTGTTTCTTCAAAATGCGGGCGATTTTCCCCGAGAGTGCGCCTGTATATGGGATAAACGCAGTGCCTACCTCCTCCCTCGTGATTTCATCCATCTCCACAGGTTGTGCTGTAGTGGGTGGGCGGAGAGCACGTTGAATCTGCCACTCTGAGTACCCATTTTTTCGAAATACAGTTCTCAGATGTTCCAATTCCTGGGGTAGACTCTCTGCGTCAGAGATAGTGCGCGCCCTATGTACTAGAGTTTTAAGCACCCCATTCCTCTGTGAAGGGTGGTGGCAGCTGTCTGCGTGCAAATACAGATCAGTGTGCGTTGTCTTCCGATACACCCCATGGCCCAGGGTGCCGTCAGGCCTTCTCTTGACCAAGACGTCAAGGAAAGGTAGTTTACCCTCCGTTTCAGTCTCCATAGTGAATTTGATGTTGAGGTGTATGGAGTTTAGATGTGTAAGGAAGTCAAGCAGTTTATCCATACCATGTGGCCAGATGACGAACTTGTCGTCCACGTAACGGAAAAAGCAAGTAGGTTTCCATTCGGATGACGACAGGGCTTCCTCCTCGAAGTTCTCCATGTACAAATTCGCCACCACCGGTGAGAGTGGGCTACCCATGGCGACTTCCTCCGTTTGTTCGTAGTATTCTCCATTAAAAAGAAAATACGTGGAAGTCAAGACATGCCTAAAAAGTTCAGTGGTCTTCTCGTCAAACTTCTGACTAATCAATTCTAGTGACTCTCGCAGGGGTACCCTCGTGAACAAGGAAACGACGTCAAAACTCACCATGATATCTGACTCACCCAACGTGAAGCTATCAAGGCGTTTAACAAAATCCACGGAATTACGGATGTGACGAGGGCATTTACCCACATAAGAACTTAATATTCCCGTCAGGTATTTGGCCAACAAATATGTAGGTGCCCTGATGTTGCTGACAATGGGGCGTAATGGTACCCCCTCTTTGTGAACCTTCGGGACTCCATATAGTGTAGGCGGTACCGGACCTTGGGGTAACAATTTCTTAGCGTCACCCTCCGGTAAATCTGCGTCCTTGAGAAGCGGCCTCGTCTTGTTGTCCACCTTCTTTGTAGGGTCAACGCTGTCCGGTACCGCCTAGACTATATGTCCACCGTAAATGTAACAATTGATGACGCGGCACGTTCCGTTACAATGAACGCTGCCCAGTTTGACACGCCTGATTTGCAAAATTTACACAGTGAACAGACAAATGTTTCTAACGAAGATGAACAATGTACTCAAAGTACGTCAGATTTATTTGATTCCGGTGTAGTGACCAACAGTTCACATTCAATTGGCAAACCTTTTCAAGAATTACAGAATGACCAAATGGTTACAGAAAGCGTGGCAAACGCAGATATATCATCGCACAGCACAGAGAATAGAGTAGGTAATATTAGCATGGATCAAGTTATGGCAGTATTGCTACAACTTAATGAAAAAATAGACAACAATTCCAAACAGTCGAAGAAAGAACAAGACGACAATTACAAACGACTCAATGAATCGAACATACAATTTAATGAAAATCTTAAACAACAACTTAATTAAAAACAAGACAACAACTTCAAACAACTTAATGAAAATCTTAAACAGTTGAATGAAAAACACGACAACCTAAGTGAACAGAACAAACAACTTAGTGAACAGATTACAGACGTTGCCGTGCAATGTCATGATACTAAAGAACAATTACGTGAGGAAATTAAGGTTTGTGCTAGGAACAGTAGTGAAGAAATTAGATCTGTAGCACAAGAATTAAATAATACACATGCAGCCACAACTAAATTACTTAGAGATGAAATTAGTGCAGTCGCTAAACAATGTTCTGAAAACGCAACACAGTTACGCGACGAGTTTAAATTAATGTCAGCAGAACTTTCACGCACACTGGATGCGAAAGTAGACACGAAATTTGACCAACAGAACAGCCAAATTGACGAATGTTTTAATCACCACCTACAAAACAGTGAAACGCGTTACCGTTAATTTGTACAGGAACAGAATAAAGTAAAGCAACAAGTCATGGAAACAATTACTGCACAGAGACAGGAAGACAAGCGTGAGTTATTTACGAAAGCAAAAACATACGTAGACAACAATATTGCTACAGTATCAGACGAAATCAAACAGTTGAACACCGAATTGCATGATGAAATCTCCAATCTTAAAACAAAAACATACACACACACATTAGACTTTCAGACAATGACCAACAGACTTGAAAAGTTGGAACTAATACAGGATCCCGATGCCATTAAAGCAGACGTTAAGAAATTGAACAAAACCACACGTAAAATACAAAAACAAATTAATGCTTGCGATACTAAAAACGATGATCAGGTAAAAGCTCTGACTGAAAAATATGATGAATTGGCCAGTCGTATTGACGTTATCGAAAGTAATAATGACACCAAATCAGACGATACGTCACCAGTTTCGCTTAATCAAACACCCGAATTCCAAAATTTACAGTAGACGATCAGTGAGATAGGTTCGTCCAATAATACATTACGTAGAAAATTGTCATCTTTATAGCAAGAAGTGACGGAGATGAAAAATATTTCAGCCTTTAACACATCACAGCATACGCCACTTTCCGAACATTTGTCAGACTCACACAGCCAGTATAATTTAGGTAATTTACAGAGAGTACGTGAGTTAGATTCCGAACAGTCACAGACAAACAGATTATCATACAACCCTGAACCAGTTCATACATACAGAGATGATAATTTTGATTACAAGCACTCTGTATCCGTGAGAAAATTTAAGGTATTTAAAAATGACAGAACACAGATTCACCCCTTGGATTGGATACAACAATTTAGCTTTGCTTTTCCACCAACTTGGCCTGTAACACACAAACTTGAATTTATTTGCAGTTTTTTGGAAGGCGAACCGGCAACTCGTAGGAGACCGATCGCGAGACAATGCTATTCGGTAGAAGAATTTCAGAATGCTTTTCTGTCAGCGTATTGGTCGAAGACGACACAGCGCGGAATCAAGGATCAACTAATTAGTTTACCGAATTATGAGAACTCAAATTTTCCCACTGTCACGCAATTTTTTGAACACATGGTCCAACAAAACCAGTACTTAAGTGAGCCATACAGTGAATCTGCACTTATGCAATTATGTATTTCTAAATTACCACGATCGTTAAGAGTATCGCTTTTAACAGGTCAACAGAAAGAAAATATTTCGGCATTCAGAGATCTGTTACAGCTTTTGGAAGTTCAGCAATCAGATTATTCCTTCATAAACAAAAATTTTTCACATCATAACCAAGGTCAACCAACATACAGTAATTACGATCAGCCACGCTATTTCAATAGCAAAGGTAATACACGCTCCAGGAACGACAACCACCAGAACTTTAATAACAGACAAAATTTTAATTATCAGTATCGTCAAAATTATCAGCAACAGGAACCACATTTTGGTAACAATAGAGGGTTTTCCCAACAACAGCAACAAAACCAGCCGGTTAGCATACCTAACCAAGAATGTAATGTGCAAGGTCAACCAAGCTTTAATGTTTCGCCGCCTACACGTATAGCGTCGGCTCCACCAAATAGTAACGCACCGCAACAAGGAAATCAGTACGTACGGAAAACACATCATTTCAATTCCTATCGCAACGCGCCGTATAGCAATGATTATTATGACAGACGTAAAAGTAAAGAGCACAGTTTTCAGCGTACATTTAACAACAGTAGGTCTTACCAGCAGCAGAATCATCCGCAACAATAGATTATCATGAATGAACCAGGCAATAGGTATCATCCCGAAACTAATGCGTCAGGACGAAATAGCAGAACAGTACAACTAGTCGAGATGTCACAGCATCCTCCCGCAAATAATACCACGTCAGATAGAATTTGACTAGATACAGTACAGGTTGCATCTTCCGGCAAAGCAAGCAATACTTTTGACACAGAATCTTGTTCACGAAAATGTTATTACTTTTGACAACATCCGAGACACTCTTTTGCAGAAAAAACCAGTTATTCAAAAAACCATTTCCCACCCTGTCATTGAAGTAAAGATTGGATCATCCAAATTTTCAGCAGTAATCGATTTTGGATCACCTATGTCAGTTATAAATGAGGAAACTTTCAACGAATGTAACAAAGAGAATACCTATCCTACGTTACCATTAGGCAAAACTAAAGTAAAAGGAGCAGTATCTGGTAAAAGAGTAGATGTAAAGTTACAGACACACTTATCATTTTGTATTGCAGATCAACACGACGAAGTTATTGACTTTCAAAATTCCTATTTAATGTTAAAGGATGAAAATGTACAACTGGCATTAGAATTTCAGCACTCTTTATCTGCAGAAGAACAAACAATTAATCGTACAGAGGTCATTTCTGCATCACGTAACATAGACTGTCATTTGACATTGTTCACAGATACGTACGTACACAACTATTATACTCCAGACGAAGTCGACTATGACGTTATGCGAATGATTTCTGATAAAGTTAAACAGAGCAGTGCAAATACAGACGACGAACGTTCAGAGCTACGCAATATTCTTTTACAGCAAGCTCCAGTTTTTGACAACGTCCCTGGTACTATGTCCGGTTTTATGTATGAATTTCAAGTTAAACAGCACGATACATTTAAAGCCAAACATTATCCCATTCCATACATTCACAGAGATCAAGTTAAGAAAGAATTGCAAGCTATGTTTTTGCCGGCCGAAGTGGCCGTGCGGTTAAAGGCGCTGCAGTCTGGAACCGCAAGACCGCTCCGGTCGCAGGTTCGAATCCTGCCTCGGGCATGGATGTTTGTGATGTCCTTAGGTTAGTTAGGTTTAACTAGTTCTAAGTTCTAGGGGACTAATGACCTCAGCAGTTGAGTCCCATAGTGCTCGGAACCATTTGAACCATTTTGAACCAAGCTATGTTTGACCAAGGAATTATTGAACCGGCAGTTAGTCCGTACATAAACCCGCTCCATATTGTTAAGAAAAAGGATGGTTCACTTCGCCTCGTACTTGATTCGCGCCACATCAATGACATTATTATTAATGAAACAGATCGCCCACAAACACTAGAAGAAATTCTTTCAGAAATTTCATGGTACTGCTATTTATTCCACATTAGATTTCAAATCGGGATTTTGGCAAATTCAGCTCCATCCGAACTGCAGAAAGTACACAGCTTTTCTCTGTTTTGGTGACTGTTATCAATTTTGTAAATTACCGTTCGGTTTAACTATTTCTTCAGCAGCATTTATTCGCGGTTTGAATACTATACTTCCGACAGAATTAAAAGACAGAATCACAACGTATGTAGACGACATTCTTATTGCAGAAGCTAACTGGTCTGAACACAATCTGATTCTTGAACAACTGTTACAAACCTTTCGTGCACAAGGACTCAAAGTTAATCTTAGCAAATAGCACTTTGGCAAAACTTCTATAAAATTTCTTGGACATGTAATTTCAGCAGAAGGCATTGGGCCTGACACGGAAAAACTTCAAGCTTTACGTGACATTACTGTTCCTACGACGAAGAAACAATTACGCAGCGTTTTGGGTTTAGTTAACTTGTTTCGTAAATTTATTCATTACTCTGCTTTAGACACCCCTAGATTATGTCAACTGACAGGTAAAAACACTATTTGGTCCTGGGATAGCCAAGCACATTCTGAATTTGTTAATTTAAAACAAGCTTTGTTGAACGCACCTCTTTTATCACACCCAGATCTTACTAGAAATTTTTCCATTGCCACCGACAGTTCTAACACCGCTTTAGGCGTACACATTTTTCAGGAAATTGAAGAAGATGGTTCTACAGTAATTAAAAACATCGCATTTGTGATTCGCATTCTGTCACCTGCTGAACGCAATTATTCTGTTACAGAACTTGAAACATTATGTGTTGTATGGGCATTTACGAGATTTCGGCATTTTCTTTATGGAAGACATACGACCGTTTACACAGACCATAGAGCTATCCAGTTTTTACTTTCAGCAAAATTTACACATGACAGGTTAAGCAGATGGAAACTTTATTTACAGGAATTTAATTTTACAATTGTTCACATTCCCGGTACACAAAATGTTGTAGCAGACGCACTATCCCGTTCTCTCAGCAACAATCAGCAAGACATCGCAACCAACTTCTGCCAAGCAAATTTTAGCGTCATGTATCTTCAACAAGTTGCATTTGAAAATTTCATTTCGGCGTCATTACGAGACATAGCACAAGAGCAGAGTAAAGACAACGTATGGAAAGAAATTAAACACCTTTGGCATGATAGGAATAATGTTACCATCAGAAACCATTACACTGTACGCAATAACATTCTGTTTCGCCGCTCTCACCCTGACAGCAACAACTGGTTACTATGCATTCCTGACGAACTGGTTAACGTTACCATCAGAAACCATTACACTGTACGCAATAACATTCTGTTTCGCCGCTCTCACCCTGACAGCAACAACTGGTTACTATGCATTCCTGACGAACTGGTTAACAAATTAATTTGGTATACTCATTTAAGTTACGCACATTACGGAGCCAGAAAATGTTTTCTTATACTGAGACAGAACTGTTATTTTGCCAACATGGAGAAACGTATTCGACGAGTTTTAGCGTCATGTAAAATCTGCCAGAAAGCTTAAGTCAGACACGACTTCACATATTCCTCCGTTACATCCGATTGTACCTGTTAAATTGAGACACATGGCCGCTGTAGACATTTTTGGTCCGATTCCCAGAACTAATAGAGGTTTCTGTTACATCTTTGTCGCTGTTGAACTCACTTCGAAATTTGTAACCTTCACACCGTTACGCAAAGCTACTGCTAAAACTATTTCGAATGCATTTATAAAACATTTTCTATTTCATGTAGGGCATGTATTGAAAGTAATTTCCGACAATGGACCACAGTTTCGATCTGCTATATGGACACGTATGTTACGAACAAGAAACATTTCTCCGATCTATATATCCAGGTATCACGCTTCTTCGAACCCTTGTGAACGACTAATGAAAGAAATTGGTAAACTATGTAGAATATACTGCCATAAAAAAATATTGATTGGGATACACACATACTATCATTCAAAAAAAATGGTTCAAATGGCTCTGAGCACTATGGGACTTAACTACTGAGGTCATCAGTCCCCTAGAACTTAGAACTACTTAAACCTAACGAACCTAAGGACATCACACACATCCATGCCCGAGGCAGGATTCGAACCTGCGACTGTAGCGGTCACGCGGTTCCAAACAGAAGCGCTTAGAACCGCACGGCCACACCGGCCGGCTACTGTCATTCCAGGATGTAATTAACTCAATACCAAATGAATCTACTATGCTATCTCCGACTGTTATATTGAAAAATGTTGAACCACCTAACAAAATTAAAGAATTAGTATCCTTTCCTACATCTCGTCGACTACGCCACCATGAAATAATTGACATTGCACTCAACATCAAACGTGCCGCAGAGCGCCAGAGTAGACAGCAAAAACAGGTTTGTACACCCCGTGACTTTCACGATGGACAGAAGATATTAATAGGCACACATTATTTATCCAACAGAGGAAAGAGTAGATGCAGTAAATTTGAGCTTTTATACGCAGGTCCATATCGAATTCGCAGCATTCTTCACCCCAATGTAGTACACGTCGAAACTTTGAGAACCAGAAAAAGCAGGGGCAGTCACCATGTCTCCAATATTAAACCCTTTATTGAATGAACATACTTTATGATTTATCACACTGTAATGCCATTTCCTGATTTTTATATGACCACTTATGCAATTATGTTTATATGACTACTTACTGATGATTATCATACTCTTTCTTGGCAAGTGGCCGGCAAGGTAAGGCTAGCAGGTCGCTTTTCTTGTCGTTATATATCAGAATCATAAAAGAAGGTTGTATACCTGGAAGAATCCTGGACATACTAAAAGGTATCAGATAGATTATATAATGGTAAGACAGAGATTTAGGAACCAGGTTTTAAATTGTAAGACATTTCCAGGGGCAGATGTGGATTCTGACCACAATCTATTGGTTATGAACTGCAGATTGAAACTGAAGAAACTGCAAAAAGGTGGGAATTTAAGGAGATGGGACCTGGATAAACTGAAAGAACCAGAGGTTGTAGAGAGTTTCAGGGAGAGCATAAGGGAACAACTGACAGGAATGGGGGAAAGAAATACAGTAGAAGAATGGGTAGCTCTGAGGGATGAAGTAGTGAAGGCAGCAGAGGATCAAGTAGGTAAAAAGACGAGGGCTAATAGAAATCCTAGGGTAACAGAAGAAATATTGAATTTAATTGATGAAAGGAGAAAATATAAAAATGCAGTAAATGAAGCAGGCAAAAAGGAAGACATACGTCTCAAAAATGAGATCGACAGGAAGTGCAAAATGGCTAAGCAGGGATGGCTAGAGGACAAATGTAAGGATGTAGAGGCTTGTCTCACTAGGGGTAAGATAGATACTGCCTACAGGAAAATTAAAGAGACCTTTGGAGAGAAGAGAACCACTTGTATGAAGATCAAGAGCTCAGATGGCAACCCAGTTCTAAGCAAAGAAGGGAAGGCAGAAAGGTGGAAGGAGAATATAGAGGGTTTATAAAGGGCGATGTACTTGAGGACAATATTATGGAAAGGGAAGAAGATGTAGATGAAGATGAAATGGGAGATAAGATACTGCGTGAAGAGTTTGAAAGGGCACTGAAAGACCTGAGTCGAAACAAGGCCCCGGGAGTAGACAACATTCCATTAGAACTACTGATGGCCTTGGGAGAGCCATTCATGACAAAACTCTACCATCTGGTGAGCAAGATGTATGAGACAGGCGAAATACCCACAGACTTCAAGAAGAATATAATAATTCCAATCCCAAAGAACGCAGGTGTTGACAGATGTGAAAATTACCGAACTATCAATTTAATAAGTCACAGCTGCAAAATACTAACGCGAATTCTTTAGAGACGAATGGAAAAACTGGTAGAAGCGGACCTCGGGGAAGATCAGTTTGGATTCCGTAGAAATGTTGGAACACGTGAGGCAATACTAACCTTACAAATTATCTTAGAAGAAAGATTAAGAAAAGGCAAACCTACGTTTCTAGCATTTGTAGACTTAGAGAAAGCTTTTGACAACGTTAACTGGAATACTCTCTTTCAAATTCTGAAGGTGGCAGGGGTAAAATACAAGGAGCGAAAGGGTATTTGCAATTTGTACAGAAACCAGATGGCAGTTATAAGAGTCGAGAGGCATTAGAGGGAAGCAGTGGTTGGGAAAGGAGTGAGACAGGGTTGTAGCCTCTCCCCGATGTTATTCAATCTGCATATTGAGCAAGCAGTAAAGGAAACAAAAGAACAATTCGGAGTAGGTATTAAAATTCATGGAGAAGAAGTAAAAACTTTGAGGTTCGCCGATGACATTGTAATTCTGTCAGAGACAGCAAAGGACTTGGAAGAGCAGTTGAACGGAATGGACAGTGTCTTGAAAGGAGGATATAAGATGAACATCAACAAAAGCAAAACGAGGATAATGGAATGTAGTCAAATTAAATCGGGTGATGCTGAGGGGATTAGATTAGGAAATGAGACACTTAAAGTAGTAAAGGAGTTTTGCTATTTAGGGAGTAAAATAACTGATGATGGTCGAAGTAGAGAGGATATAAAATGTAGACTGGCAGTGGCAAGGAAATCGTTTCTGAAGAAGAGAAATTTGTTAACATCGAGTATAGATTTAAGTGTCAGGAAGTCGTTTCTGAAAGTATTTGTATGGAGTGTAGCCATGTATGGAAGTGAAACATGGACGATAACCAGTTTGGACAAGAAGAGAATAGAAGCTTTCGAAATGTGGTGCTACAGAAGAATGCTGAAGATAAGGTGGGTAGATCACGTAACTAATGAGGAGGTATTGAATAGGATTGGGGAGAAGAGAAGTTTGTGGCACAACTTGACTAGAAGAAAGGATCGGTTGGTAGGACATGTTTTGAGGCATCAAGGGATCACAAATTTAGCATTGGAGGGCAGCGTGGAGGGTAAAAATCGTAGAGGGAGACCAAGAGATCAATACACTAAGCAGATTCAGAAGGATGTAAGTTGCAGTAGGTACTGGGAGATGAAGAAGCTTGCACAGGATAGAGTGGCATGGAGAGCTGCATCAAACCAGTCTCAGGACTGAGGACCACAACAACAACAACATATATCAGACCGTGCACATTTTCCATTTTTCGTGTATGTATGATTGTTTTCCTGTTTTGTTTGTATGCACTACGAAATCTTTAAGATATAACAAACACCAGTTGACTTTGACATTTTGCCTTATGATACCTCAACATCAGGATAGAGTAGCATGGAGAGCTGCATCAAACCAGTCTCAGGACTGAAGACCACAACAACAACAACAACAACAACCAGTTAGTCATTAAACCTGTTCTGGTACTTGCATTTTTTTTACCCATTTGTGTGTCATTCAGGAATGTGATCACATATACTCTACTTGTTCATAACCTTGCTACAGCTGACTCATGACGAATGACGTTATTAATCGTTATTTGCAGCAATAAGTCAAAAGCAAATACTTTCATGCCCCAGCAATTAATTATCGATCCCAACGCAATGCATTGCTAACACAAAAAATGTATTACCAGTCCCAAATAATGCTACTAGTTTAAGAGATATTTCTAGTACTAAATATAATGCAAATTTCTCAGATGTATTGAATCCATTATATCTATGTATTATTGGACCACAGACCTTGAGTAATAGTTACAGTGTGTTACATTTTAAATATGTCGTATGTCACTTGAATGATGATTTCTGGGTAATACTGAATGATGTTTTGTAATAATGCATAAATACTATGCTAATAATTTCTGTAAATAATATTTTTGTTATACTCTATAAATGCTATGCCATTAATTAACTCTTGTTTTGAATGATGACTTCTGAATAATGCATAAAAATGGTTTGTAACTGGCCAATGAGTGCCAATATTTTCTGTAATCAGATGACTTATGAATAATTTTCTGTAATACTGCATACATAGTACTGAAATGTTTAGTAACCAGGCAATGAGTGCCAACAATTACTCAAATCGGCTGATAGACTAGTGTAATTCTCAATGATGACTAGCATAAGACTTAATGTATCCTTCACCTTCTGACCTAATTACCAGAAATTACTGCAATATCCATTTGTTCTGTCCATCCTCATGATCACGGAGCACTGTATTTGGTTTTTGCACTAATTCTACGTTGGTGAAAGAGTATGGATTCTACAAGAATGTGGTGTTGACACATCATGCTGTCCACCACCTCGAACGATGGAGATGTTATTATGGTACTACTGTTTGGTGTACCTAATGTACTACCAAAATGATAACATTGAATATTAATACGACATTTCAGTGTCTTGGCTGCACTGATATATACTTCAGGGAAGAGAACTTCAGATTGTCTCACTTGGTGTTGTGCTTCTGTAGAAAGATATGGACATTCAGTGCAGCTACGTGCAACCTACTGTGCTACAACCATGATGCAATCCTTCCCTTTCCTTTCCTAGTTCTTGTAAAATGGCAAAAATATATACAGTGCGTGTGCACTTTATGTCATTTGTTAATATGTTTTTGTACTCATTGCGTATACATTTAGTCATTTCTTGATATGTTCTGTACTCAATGCATGTGCACTCTATTTCATTTTATGTTCTGCACTTATATATATGCATATACTCTGAGACTGTAAACTTAGTTAATTAAGTAGATTATAGAAAAATTTGTTGCTCATGGCAAGTCCAATTGACTCCCCATCGCTGCCAAATTTTTGCTCCCCCAGTGGAGGGTTATGTAAGAGGTCCGAGCAGATGTAATTTCTATGTATTGCTCATGCGCTGCCTGCGCTATGCAAGGTATAAGAAAATCTCTGACCAGAGAGCAGTGTTGACTGCAGCAGGAACTGTGTAGCTGTAGCAGTAAGTTGTTGCTTGTGAGCTGTCTGCTCTGGTCTGCTCTGGTGTATCGTCTTGGGTGGCCTGGTCGCAGTGCAGGTATGTCGGAGCCTGAGGATTATTGTATAAGGTAAAAAGCAGCCTCGCGCATATGTAGTAATGTTATCTCAAGTCCCATGTAAATGTTTTAAAAATGTCCTAATAATAATCTTTCTCATATAAAGTAATTTTAACAGCCATTCATTTCAATTTAAAGAATTTACTAATTTCTCCAATCCATGATCATCCCGATTACTGCAAAAGAAAAATCAGTTGTTTCCTTTTCATAAATGACAAATCTATCGGCCAGCATTGCACAGGGCAGTGCCAAAAAAATTTATTGTAAGAGCAGATACATATGCGTTATCCGGCGACTTCATTGACGTAAGAATTTTTCCTTTTTTTATTCAGAATGGTCTTTCAGGGCCATGACGCAGCACTGCTGTCGTCCAAAATTTACCAGGTTAAATTAACAGTGAATTATTGAAAAGTCATAAGTGAGTGACAATTTAATTGAAAGGTTAGTTGCATTGTATTATTACCAGGTTACTGAATTTATCTTTTGTTGTGACGTTACACTGAATGTGAACGACATAATTATAATTGTTACTGTTGAGAGGTTTAGGAATTTTTCTGTTTTGAGGTTACACTAAATGTGAATGAATTTTGTGGGGAGGTTAAATGTGAAAGATATTTTGTGGGGAGGTTACAATATCATTGCAGAAAATCTCATAAAGCCGTGTGTTAATGATATTGTTTCTTGCATGCTAGACGAAAAGGCAGTAAAGCTTGTATCTTCGGTGCCATTGTCAAACAATACTGTCAAGAGACGCATTGTTGACATATAAAATGATGTGAAAGACACTCTTGTTTCTCGCATCCAACACAATTCATTTTCTCTGCAGATAGATGAATCCACTGATGTTGCAGGATTAGCGATTTTATTGGCTTTTGTCTGTTATGAATATTCTGGATGTTTTGAGGAGGATCTCTTATTGTGCAGACCATTACCTGCCAACAGAACAGGTGCTGAAATATTCCATCAGTTGGATGATTGTTTTAAGGACTAACGAAGTTTCATGGTCTCATTGCATAGATGTGTGCACAAATGGTGCAAAAGCTATGACGGGTCCTACAGTCGGAGCAATAACGAAAATAAAAGAAAACGCCAAGAACTGCAGCAGTAGTCATTGTGCTCTCCATAGATACGCTATAGCTACGAAACAAATGCCTCTTTCGTTCAAGAAATTTTTAGACGAATCCAGTCAAATCATTAACTACATAAAATCAAGGCCGTTGAAGTCAAGACTTTTCACAATACTGTGAGAAGATACGGGAAGCCTTCATCGTTCCCTGCTTCTCCACACAGAAGTGAGGTGGCTCTCACGTGGGAATGCACTCTCTCTGTTGTACGAATTAAGATTGGAAATCTTAGCTTTCCTTTTGGAGCATAACACCAAATTATCAGACCTTATTAATAACGAAAATTGGCAGTGTATACTTGCCTATTTGTCAGATATTTTCTCCAAAATGGACGAAATGAATATTTCACTTCAAGGACAAGGTGAAACAAAGGTCACTGCTATCGACAAAGTTCGAGCATTCAAGAGGAAAATCAATTTTTGGGCAGAGAGTGTCGAGGAGGGGGAGGTCGAGTGTTTTCCTCTTCTCAAGGAGTTTTTGAAAAGCAAAACATTGGCGCTTGGGAAGAATTTGTTTCATCAAATCCTGGAACATCTCCTAAGCTTGGTGTCATTGTTGGAGCATTATTTCCCAACAGCTGAAGATGAGAAGCTGCAGAAATACGAATGGGTGGTCAACCCATTCACTGTATCCAAAAAGCCGAACATTCTATCATCAAATGAATATGAGTTGTTGACAGAAATTGCCACAGACCCTACATTGAAATCAAGTTTTGATATTGACGGTTACTTACACTTTTGGATGCGTTTGGATAAGAAGAAATACTACCCCCTTGTTGAAAACGCAAAACGTGTACTTCTTCCGTTTGCCACAACATACACTTTGCCACAACATACACTTGTGAATCTGGATTCCCGATCTATGCTGCCCACAAAACTAAGTACCAAAGCTGTCTAGATGCGAAACTAGACATCCGTCTCCAGTTGTCAAGAATTGAACCCAACTTTTCAAAATTGTGTCAGCAGAAGCACTCTCCACCATCACATTAGTATTCCATTATTATTCCTACAGACTCTTCTATAGTAAAGAAGAAAGCATTTTTCTTCGTAGATGCTCAGTGAACGTACCTGAACTATAACGTTGTAGGAATTTTGTTTCTGTCTTCTATTATTTACAAAATAATTATTAACTGAATTCTGTTGGCACTGATATTTTTGTTACGAAAATTAAAATGATCTCTAAAAAAAATGCTTCAAATGGCTCTGAGCACTATGGGACTTAACATCTTAGGTCATCAGTCCCCTAGAACTTAGAACTACTTAAACCTAACTAACCTAAGGACATCACACACATCCACGACCGAGGCAGGATTCGAACCTGCGACCGTAGCAGTCCCGCGGTTCCGGACTGAAGCGCCTAGAACCGCTCGGCCACCGCGGCCGGCAAAATGATCTCTAAAGCTAAGTTCTTTTCTTTATAATATATTCCGTCCTCTCAGTTAAAGATATGGCCTGCCTAAACTTCAATTACAATTACTTGCTATTACTCTGACACTACATTGTGGCAACTGGCTGCTTGTGTAAACAAATGAGGACTTTTCACGTGCCACCTTGTAAAAGTTAAACCTACTCTGCCAGAATTGTTTCCTATGACAAAAAAGTCTTACGTTCTGTGAAATGCTTTGTCTTCTTATATAGAAATAAGAGGGTCTGTTTGTTTGTTTTCCTAGTTTGTTTACAGTCGAGGCTGACTGTCATGATATAGTGTCCAAGTAGTAGTTGAAGTTGTCAGCTGTGGCTAAACTGTTGCCACGCCGCCTGCCAGTTGCCACTTGCATTAAGAAGCTTTGAGTTCCCATGGGTTTCACTCAGAAATTTAAAGTTACTGTGCTCTTGACTGACTAGGAGTCCGCCATGGATTTTCGCCTGAAGAAGGGGTCCGCCAGTTGAAAAGGTTGGAAAGCCCTGATCTACATTGTACAAATTTAGAAGTTACATCTGATAATATTCTTAAATTTATAATAATGTTACTGCACCCCTTGGCACTTACAGTAAATTCGTTGTAACTCTCTTGCAATGGTGAGAGCTTCTTTGATGATGCACTTGTTGAAGAATTACAATCATAAACATCGTTGCCTGGCGACATAACCTCTTGAACAGAAAGCTTTCTAAACTTGTTTCCTCTAAATTGTAGTTCCTTGAAAATGCCTTTACGTTTCGTCATCTTCAATAAACACAACAACACGCACGTAAACAAGCACTGCAAACGTAAGTATAACAACTACTCGCAGTCATACTCGAACAAAATTAACCGCGTGTTTGAAAGCGTGTTGTTTACAAACAGCAGAAACAAAAGAATACCGACCGTTGCAGCCCAAGGATAGCCAACACACTCGGTAGTAAAAAAAAATCCCTAACATGCATTATAGGAGATATAAAGATCTAAAATATATGCAAAAGAGTGGGTGACAAACAAGTGGGACTGGCACAAAAACACACGTGGTAGTGAAATGCTCTTTAAATGTTCGAAAAAAAAGTTTTTCTGCAAAATCCTTTTCAGAGTACTTAAGTAAAACCTTAATCTATCGAAATATGATGAAAATCGAAAATCGATTTTTTTCCATCTGAACCCCGGTGTGGTCCATTTAAGACATTTCTCCCACTAGAGATGCGATGATCTGTTTCATAGACAGCAGTCGGCCGCTGACAGATTCACAGTCGCACCCACTCTTGCATGTCGTCTCCCGACTGAAGCAAAGGTCCATGTATGTCTTTCTGCAGGTTCCCAAGGAAGTGAAAATCACGCAGCGAAAGATCTAAGCTGTACGCAGTGTTGCAGAGCTTCCCAACCAAATCGCAGAGGTGTAACCTTCATCTGATTGGCAGTGTGGGGCGCACGTTATCGTGCTATAGGATGATTCCGTCCGACAGCATTCCCGGAAATTTTGACTTTATGGTATGTCGCAGTTTCTGCAAAGTGTTTTCATAGAGCTGCGCTTTGATTATGGTTCCACTCAGTCAAACGGAATCATCGTGTTGTACGACAACATCTGCCAGTTTTGCAATGGGAAAAAAAATCAGTAAAGAAACACCAGGATTCTGCTGCATGAATGGAAAAATTCTTTCGATGTCCCTTCGATCAACACTAACAGGGATGAAATCGATCGTTTTTTCCGTCCACTGATCTCTACTGAACTGGCATTCCAATTTAAAAGACTACTATTTCCAACGGAATCAGCCTACAGTTTTACAGTTAGTAAGGTCCAAGGATAAACTTTAAAATATTGCGGCATCAACCTCAGACTCCTGCTTCTCTCATACTCAACTACACGTATCGTGCTCTCGAGCAGTAAATTCTAAAAATTTGTACATATATACCCTGGATAACAAAATAAAAAATGCTGTTTATAAACAAGTATTGTAAATAGTTGGAATATGTTTTCAATGAATTTTTTTTACCTCTTGTAGTTTCAATTTAATCCTTTTATTCCAACTACTACACATCTCATAACAACTCCCTGAGCGAAGCGGGGTACCCCAGCTAGTGGAATTAAAAGCTACGGGTAATCGCAGGAGAAAAGCAACATATTAGTTTCATCGTTGTAGGTAGTAGCAACATAGTCTGTATATGTTTCTATCGTACGCATAATTCAGTACATTGCCCTTCAGTTTTCCTAAATTAATGGCAGTTTACCCGAACGTGAGAAAATGTCTGGCGCCACTACCGCTTCTCCTCAGGGACATCAAATGGAAACGCCCGATCGCTGGCGAACGCACTTGCCCAACCTTCTATGTAGCAATCTTGGGAGCTTGCTTCCTTTCTTCCCCGCACACCACTGAGATTTCGTCCAGGAGTTGTGAACAAACTACAGTTGAAAATAGATCATATTAACACAGTATCGCATCTGGTGACAAATACAATTGTTGTAACTGACCGCGGGAAAAAAGTAAAGAAAATTACAAATGCTTCATTCAGTCGTCTACAAGATGGTGGTGGGATTCACTCGAATCTAGAATGAAGAGTTCTTATTCATCAAAGAAATCCCGTACACTTCTACAAGTCATTGAGCAATCATTAATTCTCAAGAATATAAGTTTTTTGTGTCACCGATAAAAGATACTTGTCGATACTGATCAACCCATTCATACGAAAGTCACAGTTAGAGAGTATTCCCCTCCTCCTGGAAGCATTCCTGTGGGTGCCCGTTAGCAAGTGGTACTGACATATCGTCCGTCCCTAGTAGATGAGTGGCCAGCGCGACGGGATGTCATACCTAACGGCCCAGGTTCGGTTCCCGGCTGGGTTGGAGATTTTCTCTGCTCAGGAACTGGGTGTTGTGTTGTCCTTATCATCTTCATTTCATCCCCATCGGCAAGCAAGTAGCCGAAGTGGCGTCAACTCGAAAGACTTGCACCAGGCGAACGGTCTACCGGACGGGAGGCCCTGGCCACACGGCATTTCCATTTACACTGACATATTACCTTCTGAATATGATGCAAAACGTGGATAAAGACCTACCGGGTAAGAATCTGCTTTGGTACAAAACCCATTACTGGAACTTTTAACTGTATTTGCAGGATTCTGTAAGTTGCTCTACGCTATAATGTGTAGGCAGTGATGATACTAAAGCTCCATCAAAATAACAGAATGATGGCAGCTAAGCTCGGCAGGGGGCGTTGTTACCGATTCGCGTTTGTCTGCGCACGTAATATGGGTGATGCTGCAACAACTAGGCAGTTCTGTGCTTGATACAATTACACATTTCCAGTAAACGTATAGTAATGAAGTATGTTTAGCAAGGTGTATGGTCTTATCATTTTTCTGCTCATTTTCGTAACTAGTTTAGGACATCTTTCCCACAAAATAAACACGCCGCACAGAGGAACCATGTAAACAGCGAAACGAGCAACTGTTACCATCCGGAAATTACGTCAGTGGCAACTGTCACTCGTATTAGCGGAGCGATATGGCAACGGTTAACAGTAAAGAAGGAAAACTCATTCTCTTATTGGCTGTTGCTGTGCTTGCTATCGTGTAGCCAAATAGCTGTCTGTCACTCTGTTATTTCGACTCAGGTATAATAGTTATTAACATCTTCCTGGCTTGGCTTCCTGCAGATAGTGATTTGGTGATTGCAATACCACTTCCACGACAAAAATTTACGATTTACATTTCCTAATGCCAAGTTCGACGAACATGTGAATACTCTCTTGTCGCGTGTCCCGTGGAGGATACTGACGAAGTTTCCGAGAGAGAAACGGATTCTTATGAAGAATGTTAGGTCCAGTTGTAAGGTGTATGCTTCGCCAGCGATGGGCGAGGCATGACAGAATCTCTGACCAGAGAGTAGTTTATTGTTAGTTGTTGCTTGTCGCGAGTCTGCGCTAGTCTGCGCGAGTCGACAGTAGAAGTCAGTCTCCGCTTGTCTGCGCGAGTCTGCAGTAGTAGTCAGTCGGATACGGTAGTAGGGAGTTGGCATGCGTCGGCTGTGTGCTCTGGTTGCGACTCTGGTCAGTACTCTGGAGGATGTAACCTCCCCACAACAAATTTTAAAAACAATATTTATTAGAAATGGTGCCATAGCTAAGTATAAACTCCCCACAAGAATATTAACGGCAAAGACAATTAAATGAAAGCTCGCTATCTGACTCAAGTACAAGTTCCCATTAAATAATGAACGCTGATCCCATGATAATGAAACTGTAATGATAACCTAAACTCAATTCAACCGAAAAGTCGGTGTTTGCCCTGTGCGAAACGAGAATAAATTTCTTACCTTAGTGAAACTGCATGTCAAAATTCTGCTCTTATTCTGCGGCACAGCTTGCAATAGATGTATCGCCATAACTAAATTTTTTGAAGTTAACTGAAATTTTTTGTTTAAGGAAATGCAAGGGAATCAAATGATACTTTTGTTAAAAAATTGCTTTCAAAAAAAATCAAAATTATTATTGGGGGCGATTTTTACAGAAAATTACACTTAATTAATATTGCTAGTTGAGCGGGAGGCTGATTAACAATATACCTTATCCTGTATCTCGACCATTGCGGTGCCGACGCCCGCCGACTGCTCTCCGCTACTGCTAGCAACCGACTCCAAGCACTACTGCAGACTGACTACTGCAGACTGACTGACTGACTGCTGCAGACTGACTGACTGCTCGCTACTGCGAGTCGAGCGCAACTGCTCTGGTCAGAGATTCTACAATGTCTCAGCATCGCTGCCGCACAACATACGTGTTTCAAGGATGAGTATTGTTGTAGAAGGTAAAGAAGCAGCCTTGCGCATATTTAATAATGTATGTTAATTGTAATTTAATTTGTTCAGAAAAAATGCCCCAATAATAATTTTTTCTATAAAGTAACTCTTTTAAAGAAAAGTATTCATTTCAATTTAAAGAATTTTTCCACTCTTTTGAAGAAAAAGCATTCATTTCAATTTAAAGAATTTTTCCTATGCATTCCTTCCAAGAATTAAAATATATATATACGCCAGCATTGCACGAAGCTGTGTCGATAAATAAGAGCAGATATAGTTGCAGTTTATTGAGGTAAGAATTTGGCTTTTGTTATTCAGAATATAGGGCCGAAGGTCGGTGCTGCTGTCCTTATAAAATTTACCAGATATTATTATTTCTGTTGAGAGGTTCCATTTGGTTCATGGACAATTTTCATTCATTAATTTTTTTGTGTGGGGAGTTTACGCATGGCTCCATAACCATTTAACATTCCTTAATTTTTGCGGGGAGGTTACACTTGGCTCCATTTTCCTATTTTTCATTCTTTATTATTCTGTGGGGAGGTTACACTTGGCGACATCCGGCCAGGATCGTACTTCTTTGTGAATCTTCTGATAAGTAGTCATATATCTGCTCTTATTTACTTAAATTGTAGTTTGCATCTGGCGCAACGCATTTACTAATGTGTCACTCTTTCTTTCACAGATCATCGGCAATTTGTTGCTCTTTGTTGTATTTGTGTTTGTTGCATTTTGCATTGTGTTTGTTTCATTTGTGAATAATTTTGATTTTTTGATTTGTGAAAAATGCCGCGAAAAACTGTTAACAGTACATCGCGATGTGTAATGAGTGAAATTGCCAACTCAATTAATTTGACCGATAGTACTTGCGACATGCAGTGTAATGATGACAATCCTCCATTTACAGACAATCAGTGCTTAGCGACCACTTGTAATAATTTTGATCGAAATGATGAACAAATGAACTCAATTGTGTCCTCTGTTAATTTGACGACAATTAATGACGCGGGGCGTTCTGTTGCAATGAGTGCTGCCCAGCTTTACACACCCGGTTTGCAAGATTTACGTCATGAACAGACAAATTTTACTAACGTAAATGAACAATGTACTAAAAGTACGTCAGATTTATTTGATTCCGAGGTAGTGACTAACAGTGCACATCCGATTGGAAAACCTTTTCGAGAATCACAGAATGACCAAATTGTTACACAAAACGTGACAATTGTAGATACACCATCAAATAGCACAGAGAACAGAGCCGATAATTTTAGCTGGGGTCTGGTTATGGCATTTTTACGACAAATGAATGAAAAAATAGACAACAATTCCAAACAACTTAGTGAAAATTTCAAACAACAACTTAATGAAAATTCCAAACAGTCGGATGAAAGAAAAGAGGAACATTTCAAACAACTTAATGAAAAACAAGACAACCTTAATGAAAATTTCAAACAACTTAATGAAAAACATGACAACCTTAATGAAAAATTAGACAACAATTCCAGACAGCTTAGTGAACAGATTACAGCCGTTGCCGCGCAGTGTCATGATAGTAAAGAACAATTACGTGTTGAAATTAAGGCTTGCGCTAGGAAAAGTAGTGAAGAAATTAGATCTGTTGCTCAAGAATTAAGGGATATGCAAACAGCTGCAACAGAATCACTTAGAGATGAAATTAGTGCAGTCGATAAACAATGCTCTGAAAAAGCAACACAGTTACGCGACGAGTTTAAATTAATGACAGCAGAACTTTCTAGCACACTGGATGCAAAAGTAGACGCGAAATTCGACCAACAGAACAGTCAAATTGACGAACGTTTTAATCACCACCTACAAAACAGTGAAACGCGTTTCCGTAAATTTATACAGGAACAAAATATAGTAAAACGACAAGTCATGGAAACAATTACTGCACAGTGACTGGAAGATAAACGTAAATTGTTTGCGATAGCAAAAACATACGTAGACAACAATATTGCTACAGTATCGGACGAAATTAATACCATCAAACAGTTGAACACCGAATTGCGTGATGAAATTTCAGATCTTAAATCAAAAACAGATACACACACAGTAGATTTTCAAACAGTGACCGACAGACTCGAACAATTAGAACTAACACAGGATTCCGATGTCATCAAAGCTGCCGTTGAAAAATTGAACGAAACCACACGTAAAATACAAAAACAAATTAATGCTTCTGACACTAAAAACGATGATCAGGTAAAAATACTGAATGAAAAATATGATGAATTGGCCAGTCGTATTGACGTTATTGAAAGTAATAATGACAGCAAATCAGACGACACTTCGCCGATTTCCTTTAATCAAACACCTGAATTCCAAAATTTACAGCAGACGATCAGTGAGATAGATTCGTCTAATAATACATTACGCAGAAAATTGACAACTTTACAGCAAGAGGTAACAGAGATGAAAAATGTTTCAGCGTTTAATACATCACAGCAGACGCCACTTTGCGAACATTTGTCAGACTCACACAGCCAGTATAATTTAGGTAATTTACACAGAGTACGTGAGTTAGATTTCGAACAGTCACAGACAAATAGATTCTCATACAATCGTGAACCTGTTCACACGTACAGAGACGATAATTTTGATTATAAGCATTTTCTATCCGTGAGAAATTTTAAATTATTTAAAAATGACAGAACACAGATTCACCCCCTGGATTGGATACATCAATTTAGCTTTGCTTTTCCACCGACTTGGCCTGTAACGCACAAACTTGAATTTATTTGCAGTTTTTTGGAAGGCGAACATGGAACTTGTATGAGACCGATCGCGAGACAATGCTACTCGGTAGAAGAATTTCAGAAGGCTTTTCTGTCAGCGTACTGGTCGAAGACGACACAGCGCGGAATTAAGGATCAATTAATTAGTTTACCGAATTATGAGAACTCAAATTTTCCCAGTGTCACACAATTTTTTGAACACATGGTCCAACAAAACCAGTACTTAAGTGAACCATACAGCGAATCTGCACTTATGCAATTATGTATTTCTAAATTACCACGGTCATTAAGAGTGTCACTTTTAACGGGTCAGCAAAAAGAAAATATTTCGGCATTCAGAGATCTGTTACAGCTTTTGGAAGTGCAACAATCGGATTATCCCTTCATAAATAAAAATTTTTCGTATAATAACCAAGGTCAACAAACATACAGCAATTACGGTCAGCCACGCAATTTCAATAGCAAAGCCAATAGACGCTTCAGAAACGAAAACTACCAGAACTTTAATAACAGACAAAATTTCAATTATCAGTATCGACAAAATTATCAGCAAGAGGAACCACATTTTGGTAACAATAGACGTTTTTCTCCGCAACAGCAACAAAACCAACCGGTTAGCATACCTAACCAACAATGTAATGCACAGGGTCAACCAAGCTTCAATGTTTCGCCGCGTACATGTATAGCGTCGGCCCCAGCAAATAGTAACGCACAGCAACAAGGAAATCAGTACGTACAGAAAACACACTATTTCAACTCCTATCGCAATGCACCATATAGAAATGACTATCATGACAGACGTAAAAATAATGAGCACAATTTTCAGCGTACATTTAGTAACAGTCGGTCTATCAGCAGCAAGAACATCCGCCACAACATATAATCATGAATGAACCAGACAGTAGGTATCATCCAGAGCGTAATACGTCTGGAAGAAATAATAGAACAGTACAAATAGTGGAAATGCCACAGCATCCTCCTGAAAATAATAACACGTCAGATCGAATTTGACTAGATACAGTACAGTTTGCATCTTCCAGCAACGTAAGCAATACTTCAGATACACAGAATGTTGTTCACAAAAATGTTATTACTTTTGACGACATCCGAGACACTCTTTTGCAGGAAAGACCAGTTGTTCAAAAAACTATTTCACACCCTTTCATCGAAGTTAAAATTGGATCATCGAAATTTTCAGCAGTAATCGATTCTGGATCACCTATGTCAGTTATTAATGAAGAAACGTTCAACGAGTGTAACAAAGAGAATACCTATCCTACGTTACCATTAGGTAAAACAAAATTAAAAGGAGCAGTATCGAGTAAAGGAGTAGATGTAAAATTACAGACACATTTATCATTTTGTATTGCAGGTCATACATTTCACTCAAATTTTTGGATTATTCCGTTATTGACGACAGACATTATTTTAGGTACGAATTTTCTGGTACAACACGATGCCACTATTGACTTTCAAAATTCCTATTTAATGTTGAAGGATGAAAATGTACAACTGGCTTTAGAATTTCAGCACTTTTTATCTGCAGAAGAACAAACAATTAATCGTACAGAGGTCATTTCCGCATCACGTAACATAGACTATAATTCCACATTGCTCACAGATACGTACGTACACAACTATAATACTCCAGACGAAGCTGAGTATGACGTCATACAGACGATTTCTGATAAAGTTAAACAGAGCAGAGCAAATACAGACGACGAACGCACGCAACTACACAAAATTCTTTTACAGCAAGCTCCAGTTTTTGACAACGTTCCTGGTACTATGTCCGGTTTTATGTATGAATTTCAAGTTAAGCAGCACGACACATTTAAAGCCAAGCATTATCCCATTCCGTATATTCATAGAGAACAAGTTAAGAAAGAATTGCAAGCTATGCTTGACCAGGGAATTATTGAACCGGCAGTTAGTCCGTACATAAACCCGCTCCATATTGTTAAGAAAAAGGATGGATCCCTTCGCCTCGTACTTGATTCGCGTCACATCAACGACATTATTATTAATGAAACAGATCGCTCACAGACACTAGAACTTCTACAGAAATTTCATGGTACTGCTATTTATTCCACATTAGATTTGAAATCGGGATTTTGGCAAATTGAGCTCCGTCCGAACTGCAGAAAGTACACAGCATTTCTCTGTTTTGGTGACTGTTATCAATTTTGTAAATTACCGTTCGGCTTAACAATTTCCTCAGCAGCTTTTCTTCGCGGTTTGAATACAATACTTCCGACAGAACATAAAGACAGAATCACAACGTACGTAGACGACATGCTTATTGCAGAAGCTAACTGTTCTGAACACAATCTGATTCTTGAACAACTGTTGCAAGCTTTTCGTGCACAAGGACTCACAGTTAATCTCAGTAAATCGCACTTTGGCAAAACTTCTATAAAATTTCTTGGACATGTAATTTTAGCAGAAGGCATTGCGCCTGGCCCGGAAAAACCTCAAACTTTACGTGACATTACTGTTCCCACGACGAAAAAACAACTACGCAGCTTTTTGTGTTTAATTAACTTTTTTCGTAAATTTATTCATTACTCTGCTTTAGACACACCTAGATTATGTCAATTGACAGGTAAAAACACTATTTGGTCCTGGGATAGGCAAGCACATTCTAAATTTGTGATCCTGAAACAAGCTTTGTTGAATGCACCACTTTTATAACATCCAGATCTTACTAGAAATTTTTCCATTGCCACCGACAGTTCTAACACCGCTTTGGGAGTACACATTTTTCAGAAAACTGAAGAAGATGGTTGTACTGTAATTAAAAACATCGCCTTTGCGAGTCGCATTCTGTCACCTGCTGAACGTAATTATTCTGTTACAGAACTTGAAACATTATGTGTTGTATGGGCATTTACGAGATTTCGGCATTTTCTTTATGGAAGACATACCACCGTTTATACAGACCATAGAGCGATACAGTTTTTACTTTCGGCTAAATTTACACACGACAGATTAAGCAGATGGAAACTTTATTTACATGAATTTCATTTTACAGTTGTTCACATTCCCGGAACACAAAATATTGTAGCAGATGCACTATCCCGTTCTCTCAGCAACAATCAGCAAAACATCGCAACCAACTTCTGCAAAGCAAATTTCAGCGTCATGTACATTCAACAAGTGGCATTTGAAAATTTCATTTCGTAGTCATTACAAGACATATCACAAGAGCAAAAGAAAGACAACGTATGGGAAGAGATTAAACACCTTTGGCAAGATAGGAATAATGTTACCATTAGAAACCATTACACTGTACGCAATGATATTCTGTTTCGCCGCTCTCATCCTGACAGCAACAATTGGTTATTATGCATTCCTGATGAACTTGTTAACAAATTAATTTGGTATACTCATTTAAGTTACGCACATTATGGAGCTAGAAAATGTTTTCTTATACTGAGACAGAACTGTTATTTTACCAACATGGAGAAACGTATTCGACGAGTTTTAGAGTCATGTAAAATCTGCCAGAAAGCTAAATCGGATACGACTTCACATATTCCTCCATTACATCCCATTGTACCTGTTAAATTGAGACATATGGCCGCTGTAGACATTTTTGGTCCGATTCCCAGAACTAATAGAAGTTTTTGCTACATCTTTGTCGCTGTTGAACTCACGTCAAAATTTGTTACCTTCACTCCGTTACGCAAAGCTACTGCCAAAACTGTATCGAAAGCATTTGTAAAACATTTTCTATTTCATGTAGGGCATGTGTTGAAAGTAATTTCCGATAATGGACCACAGTTTCGATCTGCTATATGGACACGTATGTTACGAGCTAGAAACATTTCTCCGATATATATATCCAGGTACCATGCATCTTCGAACGCTTGTGAACGATTAATGAAATAAATTGGTAAACTGTGTAGAATATACTGCCATAAAAAACATATTGATTGGGACACACACATACTCTCATTCCAAGATGTAATTAATTCCATACCAAATGAATCTACTATGCTATCTCCGTCTGTTATACTGAAAAATGTTGAACCACTTAACAAAATTAAAGAATTAGTAACATTTCCTACATCTCGTCGACTACGACAACATGAAATAATTGACATTGCGCTGAACAACATCAAACGTGCCGCAGAGCGCCGGAGAAGACAGCAAAAACAGGTTTGTATACGCCGTGGCTTTTACATTGGACAGAATATATTAGTACGTACACACTATTTATCCAACAAAGGAAAGAGTAGATGCAGTAAATTTGAGCTTCTATACGCAGGTCCATATCGGATTCGCAGCATTCCTCACCCCAATGTAGTACACGTCGAAACTTTGAGAACCAGAAAAACCAAAGGGAACCACCACGTGTCGAACGTCAAACCTTTTATTGAATGAAAATACTTTATGATTTATCACACTGTAATGCGATTTCCTAATTTTTTATGACCGCTTATGCAATTATATCCACATGAACACTTACTGATGATTATCGTAATTTTTTCTTGGCAAGTGCCCGGCAAGGTAAGGTTAGCAGGTCGCTTTTCTTGTCGTTACACACCAGACTGTGCATATTTTTCCAGATGAACTTACATATTTTATGACCACTTATGCAATTATATTTATGTGACTACTTACTGATGATTGTCGTATTTTTTCTTGGCAAGTGCCCGGCAAGGTAAGGTTAGCAGGTCGCTTTTTTTTGTCGTTACACATCAGACCGTGCATATATTTCCAGATGAACTTACACATTTTTTTGACAACTTATGCAATTATATTTATGTGACTACTTACTGATGATTGTCGTATTTTTTCTTGGCAATTGCCCGGCAAGGTAAGGTTAGCAGGTCGCTTTTGTTTTCGTTACACATCAGACCAAGCATATTTTCCATTTTTTTATGTATGTATGATTGTTTTCCTGTTTTGTTTGTACGTACTATGAAATATTTAAGATATAACAAACACCAGTTGACTTTAACATTTTGCCTTATGATAGCTAAACATCGTGACTACTTTACTTTGTTTTGCTGCTACATTGTGATACACTGTGTACATTTTTGCTTCTGAACACTGTCAATGTTTTTGACATATTACGTTTTCTGTCATGCTATGCTGTATGCTCAATTATGTTACTATAAACCAGTTTTTATCTCATTGGTATATGAATTAAATGCAAGACATTAATCTTTGTTCATCATTTTCAGAAAGAAATAACGTGCAAGCGAAATAAATTAAACAGAAATGGGAATTTCACCTTCGGAATGAACGAAAGAGGATGCAATACCTCGTGATGAAGAGTAAATCGATCAGAATTAACAAGCATTAACAAGAGTATACTATACACATCGTAGAATAGCAGTCTTAACTAATTTTTTCTTTCAGAATACGAGGCGATTGATGCAGGCTGTCAGACAGAACTACACATTTTAGTTTTAGTGATGAAATATGCTAGAAATAATAAATAGTTGTATAATGAATAATGAAGTGACTTTTTTGCAGATGATAATGAATGGTGATGAATAATGATGAAGAATGTGCTAATATGGATAATTAAGTTTTTCTTTACAGGTAATGATAATAATGGAGTTATGATGATATGGATAATGATGAATAATGATAAAGAATATGCTAATATGGATAATGAAGTTTTTTTCTTTGCAGATGAAAATAATGATGAAGTTTATATATTTGCTGTTAGTTAAGAGATGCTATGTAGTTATTTAAGTATTTGTTGCAGTTCGTTTTGACAGTATGTATTATATAGCATGGTATAATGACTGAAGGTTTTGGAAAGGACAGCTAGAGAACGTATATATTTTTATACACATTTCACTACCTGTTAATTCGAAGTTCACTACTTTTCAGCATAATATGCGTTTCTTCTTTCAGCTCAATAATCCATTTTGCATTTTTTCCAGGAGAAGTTTCTCATGATACTTACTAAACCTGTTACTTATTAAACCTGTTCTAGTACTTGCATATTTTTTTTTACCCAGTTGTGTCTATCATTTACAAATGTGATCACATATACTGCCTTGGTTTCATAACCTTGCTACAGCTGACTCATGACGAATGACGTTACACATCTTCATTTGCAGCAATAACTCAAAAGCAAACAAAGTAATTACCAGTCCCAAATAATGCTACTAGTTTAAGAGCGTTCTGAATAATACTGATCAGCTCTGAATAGTATGTCATTTCAATAATGACTTCTGAATAATACAAAAAAAATGCTTTGTAACTGGCCAATGAATGCCACTGTTTATTGTAATAAAATGACATATGATGCCAATGGTTACTATAATTAGACTAATTATGTATAAATGCTATGCCAATAATTAACTCATTTTGTGTAATGACTTCTGAAGAATACAAAAAAAATGCTTTGTAACTGGCCAATGAATGCCACTGATTATTGTAATAAGATGGCCAATGAGTGCCAATGACTACTATAATTAACTGAATTATGTTAATACTATGCCATTCATTAGCTTCTGTTTTGAATGATGACTTCTGATAGTTTGTAGCTGGGCAATGAGTGCCAATGTTCTCTGTAAACAAACGATTTGTGAACATTATTCTGTAATACTACATACATGGTACAGAAATGTTCAGTAACTGGGCGATGAGTGCCACCAATTACTCAAATCAGTTGTTAGACTTGTGTAATTCTCAATGAAGACTACTATGTGACTTAATGTCCTTCACCTTCTGACCTAATTACCAGACATTACTGCAATATCCACTTGTCCTGTCTATCCTCATGATCATGGAGCACTATATTTGGTTTTTGCACTAATTCTACGTTGGTCTACTTTACAAGAACATGGTGTTGACACGACATGCTGTCCACCACCTTGAGCGATGGAGATGTTATTATGGTCCCACTGTTTGGTGTGCCTACTGTACTACCAAAATGATAGCATGGAATATTATTACGACATTTCAGTGTCTTGGCTACACTGATTAATACTTCAAGGAAAAGAGCTTCAGATTGTCTCACTTGGTGTTGTGCTTCTGTCGAAAGATATGGACTTTCAGTGCAGCTGCGTGCAACCTAAAGTGCTACAACCATGACGCAATCCTTCCCATTCCTTTCCTAATTCTTGTAAAATGAAAAGGACATATATAGTGCGTGTGCACTTCATTTGATTTGTTAATAAGATCAGTTGTCCTGAAAATACTAAAGACTTCTTTAGTGCATGTGGACTTTATTTCACTTCTTGATATGTTTATGTGTTGTAAAAATATTAGAGAGTTTTACAGTGTGTGTGCACTTTATGCCATTTGTACTCATTACGTATACATTTTGTGATTCCCAGATATGTTCTGAACTTCAGTGCGTGTGCAGTTTTGTCATTTCTCAATATGATTTGTACTCGTTGCCTATACATTTCTGATTTCCTGAAGTGTTCACTACTACAGTGCGTGTGCACTTTTGCCATTTGTTAATATGTTTTGTACTCATTGTATATACATTTTGTCTTTACTTGATATTTCCTGTACTCAGTGCGTGTGCACTATATTTTATTTCATGTTCTGAACATATATATCTGTATATATTCTGTGATTGTAAACTTAGTTAATTAAGAAAAATTTGTTGCTCATGGCAAGTCCAATTGACTCACCATCGCTGCCAAATTTTTGCCCTCCCCAGTGGAGGGTTATGTAAGGTGTATGCTTCGCCGGCGATGGGCGAGGCATGACAGAATCTCTGACCAGAGAGTAGTTTATTGTTAGTTGTTGCTTGTCGCGAGTCTGCGCTAGTCTGCACGAGTCGACAGTAGAAGTCAGTCTGCGCTTGTCTGCACGAGTCTGCAGTAGTAGTCAGTCGGATACGGTAGTAGGGAGTCGGCATGCGTCGGCTGTGTGCTCTGGTTACGACTCTGGTCAGGACTCTGGAGGATGAGTATTGTTGTAGAAGGTAAAGAAGCAGCCTTGCGCATATTTAATAATGTATGTTAATTGTAATTTAATTTGTTCAGAAAAAATGCCCCAATAATAATTTTTTCTATAAAGTAACTCTTTTAAAGAAAAGTATTCATTTCAATTTAAAGAATTTTTCCACTCTTTTGAAGAAAAAGCATTCATTTCAATTTAAAGAATTTTTCCTATGCATTCCTTTCAAGAATTAAAAAATATATATATACGCCAGCATTGCACGAAGCTGTGTCGATAAATAAGAGCAGATATAGTTGCAGTTTATTGAGGTAAGAATTTGGCTTTTGTTATTCAGAATACAGGGCCGAAGGTCAGCGCTGCTGTCCTTATAAAATTTACCAGATATTATTATTTCTGTTGAGAGGTTCCATTTTGTTCATGGACAATTTTCATTCATATTTTTTTTTTTTTTTTTTTTTTTTTTTGTGGGGAGTTTACGCATGGCTCCATAACCATTTAACATTCCTTAATTTTTGCGGGGAGGTTACACTTGGCTCCATTTTCCTATTTTTCATTCTTTATTATTCTGTGGGGAGGTTACACAGTGCACACAGAAGTGCGATGGCGCGGGAAAGAGAATAACCGTGGGCGTGATGCCGTTTCGAGTCACCCCGGTGTTTACAAATGGAACAACACATACAGAGGCGGTGTGGCGGCGACACGTCCCTTCGTCGTCCACGCCACGCCACGTCCTTTTGCTGCGACGAGTGGGGCTCCGAAACGGCGCGTGGCCCAGCCGTCCAAGCTGCGGCTGTCATTCTCATTCGTGGGTGAAATTCGTCGTTGCACGGTTTGAAGCGGCTGAGAGAACGAACTTATGAGGAGATGAATGTAAAATTGGCTAAAAATATTGAAAGTTTTTTGGCACCAGGGTAGTTCTGTAGCATGTTAGAAATATTGCCTCTAATTTATAATGGCTCTGAGCACTATGGGACTTAACATCTTAGGTCATCAGTCCCCTAGAACTTAGAACTAGGTTCAAATGGTTCAAATGGCTCTGAGCACTATGGGACTCAACTGCTGAGGTCATTAGTCCCCTAGAACTTAGAACTAGTTAAACCTAACTAACCTAAGGACATCACAAACATCCATGCCCGAGGCAGGATTCGAACCTGCGACCGTAGCGGTCTTGCGGTTCCAGACTGCAGCGCCTTTAACCGCACGGCCACTTCGGCCGGCTAGAACTAGGTAAACCTAACTAACCTAAGGACATCACACACATCCATGCCCGAGGCAGGATTCGAACCTGCGACCGTAGCAGTCGCGCGGTTCCGGTCTGCGCGCCTAGAACCGCGAGACCACCGCGGCCGGCCTCTAATTTATACAGCTTAATAAAATATTGGAAGTTTCCTGCCGCCAGGGTAGTTCTGTAGCATGTTAGAAATATTGTCTCTAATTTATACAGCTTAATTCGTTCTACAAATGACGTAAAATCCATTTTGTTTCAACCAGTGCTCTGTGCCACGCTCTTTTTCCTACGCGACTCGGTCCTTTTTTGTTTTGTATTGTACTATTTGTCGTCGGAGAAGACATCTATAGAGTATACAGGCCTGTGAGCCCATTTACAATGCCATTAATTACGATTTTTTAAAGAAATGCTCTCATGGTGAAACTTAAATCCCGAACGGAAGCTTTAATATCCGAATTTAAAAGAGAGGCTCAAAGAAAATATTTTACTCATCTACTATTGCTGAAATTTTCTCATATGATGCTTTTGTAATGTTCAATTATGGTAATACTGGAAAAATCGGGACCCTTGTGTGACAAGGATGTGATGCAGGTTGCTTCACTGAAAACTACTGAAGAAGATTGATGACGTGCGTATTGCTAGTTCTGAAACATCAGTGGAAGATATTGCTAAAAGGCACGCCAGAGGGAGCAGGCTAAAAGAAGAGATCTAAGGCACAAAGAAATTTACGGGTTGGGCTAATATTTGAGAAAATCTGAAATGTCCTTCCGCATTCGTATTTGGCCAAAAATCACAAAAAGCGCTATCGATCACGCTCTGATGCTCTGAAAGTGCAAGTTTCAATAATAAATATAGCGCTTTCGCTCGCTTGAGTTCTCTACGATATCAAGTGTCCTGCAGACATTCCTTTTCCATTCTTCCTTTATAGCATTATGAACTTTACTAACGGTTTCATGCGCAACAGCGTAAATTGACCTGCACCTCATCTCCGTTGCTTGTCTCGCCTGTTTTAGATTCATTAAACTAGAAATCAAAAGCATTATAAACAACTGCAGAGTCTTCTTGACGTTGGTCGACTGTGGAAAATTGTAAGTAAAACATTTAATAATAGTAAGGAAACTGATGCTTACCGCCAAGATTTCTTACCTTCTGCTAGCCTCTTCATCTCATAGTAACACCCAAAACCAACGCTCGAAGTTATTTGTTCTACATGTTCAAGTCTATGTCTCCCCTACGATTTTTGTCACCTTCGGTTACAGCTAATACCCTGGAAGTTATTCCCTGATGTCCTCTCGTCATATCCCTTATTCTAGCTAATGTTATCCGCACATTTCTTTCCTCGCGAATCCTACCGCGACTGATTTCTCATTTTCCAGTTAATTTCCATCATCCTCCGTACATAACCATAGTGAAGTAGTCCTATGTCCTTGGCAGGTCTGTCAAAGTCTCGCTCCTTTACACCTTCTCATAAAACTACCTTTCTACAATTTTTTTATAATCACATTTAACAAATTTTGTAATTGCATAAGTACGTTTAATAAAAATGAAGTGCAGAGAAACCGACTGTCCAGCGAGATTTTATACAGTAGCTACATGGGTTGAACGTGTAACACAATTATTAGCAAAGAAACTTAAGATTTTGAATGTTTTAGCGTGTACTGGGATTTCAGAAAAATACATAATACGTATGTAATGCCGTATTATAATGGTCTCGCCACACCAGATGGTTGAGCACTGCAGCGATGACCAATGGCTTAACACTTCTTTGTATACACGAGACTTGAACTTGGATGAATATAATGTAGCCGTCTATAGGGCACAAGTGCAAGTCCCTGAAATGTAATACTTAAATCAAGTTAACTGCTATTGGCAACCTTAAACACCCACTTTTCCAACACCGATAACTCTAATTTTGGGTCGCCAGCCTCACTACGAAAGGTCCACCGCGCGAGATAAAGGGAATTATTCTAAACAGAACTCATTGGCGCCTCTGACAGTCGCGAATACCCAGCGTCTGTTCATGAGATCTTCGAACATATATAAGCGCGCCTATCATCACACAAGGATTACGGTGGACACTGGAAAGGAAATGACGGCATATAGGACATAACACTTACAGATTGAGAGACGTAACTGTTAAAGGGGATTGGCAAAATAAATAAAAAATGAAAAGGGTTTTATTGACATTCTTTAAGAACCGTTTGCATCCTTTTACACTTTGACAAGTCAGATTTTTGTCTAGTCTCTGTATTTATACTATGTGATAAACTGTGATAAATAAGATTGAATCTAGCCTCTCTTACACCCTTAGACACTTTCAATCTTTCCAGACAACTACACTACGTACATAAATGATTAGAATTACAGAAATGGACATACCCTTAGGCCAATAGAATTCAGTATGGTGTGAAGCTGCCATATGATGCAATCAGAGCCGCTAAATGTCGTGGCATATAATCAAAGAGGGGCTGGATACACTGTTGGGAACACAGAGCCACGTCATTTGCGGGAACATCCATAAAGGATTAACATAGGTTGCAAGAGAACCAGAAGGAACAAGTTGCTGAACGAGCATATCACAGACATGTTTGTTGGACGACTTGTCAGAGGTAATCACAGGCCAGGGAATCGGTTGTACACGCTAGGAAGGCGGGCACATTCCTCGCCGCATATGACCGGCTCTGTCCTGCTGAAATATGGCACGCAGAGCTGCCTGCAGGAGAGCCAGCACCTCAGGCTCTAAGATGTGTCTCAAGTTGCTGTTCAGATTGCCCTCAGTACATAGGAGGTGGGATGGCATGTTATAGCCAATGGCATCCCAAACCGTCACACCTGACATTTGTCAGCTATGCCACTCAACAACGCAGTTTTCCAGACAGCTGTCATCACGGGACCACCTAATACATGCTACCTTCAGTGTAGGACAAATTGAAGCGGATCACTTCCGAAAACACTTAATGTTGGTACTCATCATGCCAGTGACGGCATTTACGTTCATTGTGACGCATTGGCACTCTCACGACATTGGAAGCCAATGCAATGATATACGTGCCATCGGTCCAGTCCTCAGCAGAAGGCGTTGAACCATCGATGCAGACACTTCCACACCCGTTGCAGTACTGTCATCCTGCACTGTGGTCACATTACAAGGTCGAGTACGCTCTCGTCGCTGTATACGACCCTCCTCTGCCCATTGATTCCACACACACACACACACATACACACACACACACACACTCACGCACGCACACACACAGTATATTACATAGCAGCATGCCCTGTACGAGCCGTAATCTCACGGTACGAGAAACACTCTTCTTGTCTAAACTCACTGACTTTCACTTTGTCTGATAGTTTTATACCAACTGCGCAACGGGTAACACTGATCTGTCTCGACAAAAAAAAAAAAAGTTGCTGGGGCTACGTGCATACCAGCTCTCTTAAATCTTAATCAGTTATTAAGATTCCACTGCTCTATACATGCTCTGATGTTGGAGTGAATGAAACTATTAATTTCTGGGTGTTGCAACTTTCACAAACAGTAGTGTAGTAAAACCTACAAACCAACCGTTCTTCTTTTTTCTACCGTTCATAATTAGTTACTTCCACCGGTAACTGGAACTACAGAAAGTTTACTACGGCATTTGACCTTCGACAGCGAATGCTTCGCCTCTCCGTTCTTCACCGATGCTTGCCGAACTGCCCGCTCTTCCTCCGAGCTGCTTCCGACTTCTTACGACCGCTGCTACCACTTCACCATTATACTACCGGCCCTGACTCTGGACCAATACCCACTGCCTTCCATATTCATTTCACTCTTATGGCCTGATACCCAAATCTTGACCTCTGCCCTCATTTGATTTACTGTCTCTTAAACAACCACAATGACGAGCTGTCATTGATCACTCAGTTCCCTTCTACCCCACTGCTTCCCTTGGTCCTCCCAGATGAATTTCCCGGTATAGAAATAGGTTGGGGAAGACAGCTATTACCGTCAACGGGAAAGCAGCACTTGGTAGCTGCCGATACACCTCAGTTCTGAGCTTGCAAAATAGCCTCGGGGTTCCCAGGGCCGCTAACGTTCCACAGCAACTCGAGGGGTCGCAAGGCGTTGTGACAAACACTTCCGAGAACGGTTTAACTTGGCTGTGTCTGGCGTTTGACAGCTCCCGGGAGACCTCCGTTCTGTGTCTGCAAATTGGCCTCTGAGTTCCCACAGCCACTATGGTTCCACAGCGACTCTAGCTTTTGCAAGTCGTCTTCACAAACATTTCTAAGAACGGTTTGAACTGTCCGTGTCTAGCGTTTCCAAGACTCTCCTCCCCAAGCGAGCGCCCAGCCGCCTTTGCATAGCCGGAACCCGTTATCCGGCAAGTTATTCTCCTCGCGGCCGAAGCTTCTCTCGCATGACCAGTATAGAGCTTGACTACGTCTCCAGACTACACTCCCACTAAATTAGCTGCCACACAAGGACTAACAACTCCAGTAATTCTTTTAATCTGCTAATTAACTTATTCTTAATTTCTAATGGCGCAACAAAAACTTACTATCCCTCTGGTTATGTTGCTTGTTTCCTCCATCGTCGCGTCTCGCTCCAGTCCCGCAGAAACTGGCAAAAATCGGGAGCATTCAGTCAGATAGTAAATTTGCGTCAGCACCCGCTCGCCGTTTCTACAATATCTTCATCTACATAATTTCTCTGAAACTCACAGTTAAGTGACTCGCAGAGGTTTTCTCGAATCGCCTTGAAGCTATTTCTTCATCGTTCCATTCTCAAACGGCGTGAAAGGAAAACGAGCACTTAATTCTTTCTGTGCGAGCTCAAATTTCTCTTATTTTATCAAGATGGTCATTACTTCCCATGCAGTTAAGACACCAACAGAACATTTTCGCAATCTGAGAACAAAGTTGGTAATTGAAATTTCAGGAGAAGACTTTGCACGTCGAAAAACCCCTTTATGTTAATGACTGCCACCTCCATTCACGTATTATGTCAGTGGCACTCTCTCCCCTATTTCGCCGTAATACAAAACGAGCTGCCCTTCTTTGAGCTTTCACAATGTTTTCCGTCTGTCCTGTGCGATGAGGATCCCACACCGCACATAAATACTCCAGAAGAGAGGTGACAAGAGTGGATTTGTTGCGTTTTCTGAATGTTCTGCCAAGAAAACGCAGCTTTGGTCTGCTTTTCCCACAACATTATCTATATGATTGTTCCATTGTAAGTTATTCCCTATTGTAATCCCTAAGTATTTAGTTGAATTGACAGCGTTTAGATTTGTGTGATTTATCGTGTAAGTGAAATTTTCGGATTTCTTTTACTACTCAAGTGGATGATGTCGCACTTATTATTTAGAGTCCATTGTCACTTTTCCCACCATACAGATAATTTGCCTAAATCATTTTTCAATTGGTTTTGATCATCTGATGACTCTGCAGATGAGGCTGTCATCTGCCGTCTTGAAAATAATCTAAGGAGGCTTCACAGATTGTCTCTTGTGTCATGTCTCCTGTGTCACTTACGTACTTCAGGAACAGCAAAAGGCGTATAAAACATCCTTGGAGAACACCAGATATTACTTCTGTTTTGCTCGATGAATTTCCGTCAATTAAACGAAATGTGCCATTTCTGACAGGAGGTCGTAGCTAAGTAGTCGCAAGAACTCCATTGTCGACCATGAGCGGGCTGCGTGGGGCAGCCAGGTGAGCCAAGTGCACTGTTGCAACATTAACCATGTTAGCGATAGAGTTTTGTTCGGTGTTGGTCACTTCTTTACTATTCTACTTTGACGAATGGGTACTGTTGAAATGACACTATGAGATCATATCTGTTTACAGTCGCGGGCCGAAGAAATGCCTCTTCAAACAAACAGAAGATAGAAACACTAACTGGTAATAGAACTCACGGTCCTCTATCTGTTAATTCTGACGCTCGGATACTACTGAGGAATACTCTATTCCCTTCTCATTTTTCATTTAAATATTCCTAAGAGACGGTAGCACGTCAGTATTTAAAATTCTAGCTGATCTTTGGGCAGGCAGAGACCTACCGAGGAGAAGAAGAGAAGCGTAACTACGCTTGGGAACCGGGACGCTTTCCCGGGATCCCCGAGGAGAAAGGGACCCCTCTCTCCCGAAAGAGAGATACAGAGAAAACAAGGTTTAAGTAAAATGGAAACAAAATGGTAAAAATCAGTAAAATCGATTAGCCAAGTGACACGTTTGTCTACGTTACAAGAATCAAATTTGGATATCCTTTAGAGGTAGAGAAGCGTGGACCTTCTTTACCAGGTCAAAAATCAGTCTTCGTTCTGCCTCGTACATCAGTTCATCAGCTCTATATAATGAAAGGGACTAGACGTCGACAAATACTGCGGCCTAGGCTATTACGGAACTGAGGACTTCAAAATGTGTTAGCGTAATTCAGACTCGAAATATCTACACAGCACGCATGGCGTGAATGAAAGAGTAATATATCTATAACGTACTCATAGGTATACTTTTAATCCTCGAGCGGGGCCGCCTGTGTATAAACTGCGTCAACCTCAAAGAACATTGATTTGTACCGTTCCATTGTTATTTTGCAGTTGTCAGTCCGCTTCTAATCCTTCATTATTGCTTCAGCTAACACATTGATAAGCTGTGTTGTTATGTGCCCATGTGAGCAGCAGTGATATTAAATAAACAGCGAGTCAAGTGAGAAAAAGTTACGGTCTCTGTAAACAAATGACCCAGATTACGAGCTTGCAGCACAAGCCACAACCCGCTAATGAGGCAGTTGCCTACAAGATTATTATTCATCGAATAAGTATTTGGTGCGGATCTGATGCAGCTGCGCTGTTTAATGCTCCGAGTAGCTCATTACTGTGCGGTAACACTTGTACGCGGCAACACAGTCATATAATAAATGTTTATTTTCTTATTGTATAATTGAACAATGATTTACCTCGTACAATATGTTTATTTTATCGTTGCTTGATTAAACTAAGATTAAACTGTGATTTCGCTCATACATGTTTCCCTTTGCAACATAAAGACAGCTATCCTTTACATGTAATAAAGCGCGCCGCGCGCCCGTTCGGTTACGAAAATCGGCATGCCCGCTCGGGTGTTGTTCTAAAAAATTAACACATACCGAGTTAAAGCTCTTAAATCCTGGGCTACAAGTAGAATCACCAGATCACATGGAATAAGCATCAATAGCGTGAGGGATTTCAGTGTTAAATCAGATTACTAACTGAATTGTAAAATTCTAACTAAAATCAATGTAATTGTCCACCTTGTTCGCTGCCATACCTTTATTACTTCTTTCTTTTAAATTTTTAAAAGTACACGCTAACACGTTTCGACCACATCCGCCATCAGACTCTCTCAGATAAACAAAGCAAATGAGAATTAACATTTCTACAATAATTACAATAATACATTGTATGAAAACAGAATGAAGACGTGCCAAGTTTAAAAATCTCGATACGCTTCATCCCGTCGCTTACACGGGCACTTTAGCGACGAATAGTTCGGTGAGGCAGCCTACCTTAAATGACACTCTGTGCCAATCAGGTGGCGTTAAAAGCATTTGGCGTTGTCGATGTTGTGTACAAATGAAGCATACTGTCATTTCATAAAAATAAAAAAATAAAAAGGAATTGGAACTGTCACACTAAAATTCAGATACTGAAAGGTCCCATCGTTTTTTCAACGCCACCTACGGGCCAGAGAGTGTTATTTAAGGCAGACTGCACTACTTATAATAAATTTATACACGTAACTGTCGAGACACAGTGCACTGAGGTTTTTTGAATGTGGTAGGTCTTCACTCTTTTTTTAAACAATATATTAATGTAATTACTGTAGAAATATTACTCCTCATTTGTTCTGTTTATCTGGCAGATTCTGATGACTATGGCCGAAATTCGTTACAATGCATTTCTAAAACTAAAAAAAAATTGATGAAGAAATGGGTAAATAAAGATTGAATAGCGCTCAAGACGGAGCATTATCATCTCATTTGCACACTGAGCAAAATCAGCATAGCTTAACGTCGCTGGCGAGGTGATCAGAGGTGAAAAATGCTTGAATTGGAGAAAGACAGAAAAGGAGATCGACTGTTCCTTTGCAAAGGAACCAACCCGACATTCGGCTTAACAGATTTTCAGAAATCACAAAAAACTTAAATGGCCGGTCGGGTGAGATTCTGAAAAACATTTCTCCCGAATACGAGCACATGTGTTTTCAAGAAAAAAGTCATTTCAGCAGCGACAGAAAAACTATCTGGTACATATTAAAAAGAGAAGCGGGAATGGGGAATCGGGAAAATCAGTGATTTTTTAAGCCGAATTAATATATATATATATATAAAATCAGTTTCGTTCAATGTAGCAGATAATTTTCCATAACAGACCTTCCCGACACAGTGACGTTTGAAATATTCGTTGAAATCGCTTGGTAAATCTATAGTACGTGACCGACTGCAAGCGATAATCGCTCGCGACGTTAATAGCGATATATCGCTCGTGTGTGGAGCGTTTAATGACCTTGTCATCTACGGCACTACTTTGGTGAAAGGGGTCACTCATAAATTATACTGATTGCTACAAATTACCACCAAAATGGAATTTCTGACAAAAGTGTAGCTTAATGCATGAAATCAGTCTATAATGCGTCACAAATTCATATAAAAATATATAACTTCTTACGAAATGTGTGTGAAAAACGTGTTTCAAGACAATTGTGAACTTGTTGAACATTATCCGTAAGACCGAATACAGGAAGTAGCTAGCATGGCAGTTCCGTAGGAGCATGCATAATTTGTAGTATTTCGATTTCCTCATATAATAAAATTAATAAAATATATGCCTCTCCCACGCAGACTTATTCAGACAAACCGTGAAAAGCAGTCAAAATGACTAGTTTGCAAAATCTATTAACCTGGAATAAAACTACTGTGGACAAGTTTAATATATCTCGTGATTCCATTTTGAAATGACAACTTTCACATTGTGTGCGCCACTGCCTTTCTACGAAAATTACTCGGAAATTTAAGGTTTTTGCAAACTGTTTCAAGGTGCAACATGATCATTATGGATTGGATTTTCTGGCAAATCAATCGTTTTTATGCAAACAAATATTTAAGCTTTTTTCTATAATTTCATAAATTCCTATTTCTTAGTTATTACCATATAATATTCACATTTGTTATCAATATGTTACATCTTTCAATTTATTATACTTCTGTTTCGTGTTACTTAAACGACGAACAACCTATGAGCTATTTCATCTTAATATAAACATCCACTTCCGTAAAGGCAGAATGTTTTTATTCTATTTCGGCATATAGGCTTGTAGCTATGTGTTTATCATCTTATCGGTTGCCATAGAACCTGAATATTTCCTTGTCGAAAGCCACGTGCCTCACCTGCCTCCGATTCACTCACATATAGTCCATTTCTGATACCGTGGAGTGCAAGGCAATATTCCAACGCCCAAAGTGAAAGCAACAAGAAGTTAGAGTCCGCAGCAGTACGTCGCAGAATTTCAGATTAATTTGGTTCAAATGGAAGCGTCCTGTTCTGTTAACCATGTGGGAAAGCAGTAAAGGCTATACAGCGATCTCAAGTTGCATAAATCCTGGAGAACAAGAAACGTATTGCTCTAGTTTCCTGCCTGATGAAATACCAAACTCTAATTAGTGATTCAGTTCCAGTTTCTTCTGCAAGGACTGATGAATTTGCAGTTCATTGTGAAGATTTATGTAGGCCATTTGTGTCAACCAACATGCCACTTTCTAGGGTAAATAACACAGTTTTAAGGAAGTTTCTCCTCAAATATGCAGATCTTGACATTCCTGAAGAGTCAACGTTGAGAAAAAAGTATGTCTTCAAAAGCGTTACAACAAACTCTACAACAAATTCGTTCCTGTGTGAAAAAGAGAGAATCTCGGTTATGTTAGACGAAACTTCACACTTTGGAGGTATTAAAAGGAAGTGATTTTGAAGATATGTTTTCCGCCAACGAGCTAAGAAATGAGTACTGCGAACCATGTGACGATTGCAATGCAAATTTTGTGGCCAGTTTGTGTGAAGCTTGAGAATGTTTCGCTGTTAATAACGGAAGCTACAGCTTATATGAATAAGGCAGCAGCAGGTCTTGTCAGTTATCTTAAAATGATCCATGTTATGCTTATTGCGCTTGATTTAAACGACGATGTGAAGAAATTAAGGAAGTATATCATAATGTGGATAGATGAATTTCTAAAGAGGAAAGTTTCCACTAAGTCGCCGAGAAGAATTTACGTATTCGAGACTAAAAATGCCAACATACAACTGCCATCCACAGCATTAATAGTTTATGTGCACTAACTTGAGTTTTCTTAGGAGTGCTATTGCCAAACATGAAAAGGGAGGGATCTTTCTGCCATAAACAGTTCAGATAGTTCATGATGTCGAAAAAATACTTCGTAGTCTTATTGGATATACAGCATTTAAAGTTAAAAAATAGATTGAAAACAATAGTGGGTTTCAAACTACGTGCAAAATTGCAAATGTGTTACATGACCATGCAGACGATAATATCGAGCCGGCCGAAGTGGCCGTGCGGTTAAAGGCGCTGCAGTCTGGAACCGCAAGACCGCTACGGTCGCAGGTTCGAATCCTGCCTCGGGCATGGATGTTTGTGATGTCCTTAGGTTAGTTAGGTTTAACTAGTTCTAAGTTCTAGGGGACTAATGACCTCAGCAGTTGAGTCCCATAGTGCTCAGAGCCATTTGAACCATTTTTTGATAATATCGATTTGAGAGTAGCATAAATTGCAGTCCTGAGTACTGCATATTGTTCATATTCACATCATGGCACTGCCAGAATGATATTTTCACTCTGAAGCGGAGTGTGCGCTGAAATGAAACTTCCTGGCGGATTAAATGGCTTGGCTCTGAGCACTATGGGACTCAACTGCTGAGGTCATAAGTCCCCTAGAACTTAGAACTACTTAAACCTAACTAACCTAAGGACAACACACACATCCATGCCCGAGGCAGGATTCGAACCTGCGACCGTAGCGGTCGCGCGGTTCCAGACTGTAGCGCCAGAACCGCTCGGCCACCAGCGGCCGGCTTGGCGGATTAAAACTGTGTGCCGCACCAAGACTCGAACTCGGGACCATTGCCTTGTTAGATAACTTGCCCGCAAAAGGCAAAGATCCCGAGTTCGAGTCTCGGTCCGGGATACAGTTGTAATTCGCCAGGATATTTCACCAATAAACTGAATTATGATTAAATATTTTTTACATTTTTGTCACATATTTCAAATATTTTTGGAACCTAAAAAAATAATTTCGTTATACTTAGCACCTAGAAATCTGAGCGCTGATAATCGTATACCCAAGAACAAACGTTTTACACAAATTTAACAGTTTCCAGTCGAGAAAATATTGTTAGCAGGTATTGTATTTGATAGTCTGTGCGTTACAGTATTATTATACTACACACAATCAGTGTGTGAAATCTAAGATGAACTATTATCAAAAGCTAGTTACAAGGTTAAAATATTTTTGAACAGAAGATATTGTAACTAACACAATTTCCATTTTCAAGACAGGGAAAATCGTTATGATATTAAAGAAACTCAGTTAATTTACAAATATCACGTGTTCCATGGTAGAGACCTCAATTTGGAAGTAGGAGGTGGTGCTCATCTGACGAAGTCTGGCTTAACTGTCAAAACGCCGCCTGACTAGTTTTAGTAATATACACAATTTTATTCACCATAAAACTCTGTAACTGAAGAATTAATAATATCCTCCAAATATCTTCAACATATCGTACAGAACTTAAATATACAGAACTCGCAACATTTACAAACTCTGCATAAACCAAAACCTCATCTCTCATAACAACAAAAACAGTAGAAAATGCTGGTAACAGCTTATGGTGGTCTTGTATACTCTCCTGCATGTGATGCTAAAATCGATCATTAGAATGAAACATTGAGCAGAAAAAATCGAGTGTTGCTAGGTACACTATCCTCCATTTACTACGTTCTCCCCCAGATGCCAATAAGGATTTACGTTAAGCGACCGTGTAAAAGTGCAAACGATTTGACGTCTTTGTTTGGAGTGTCATAGACTGACAGAAATCAGATGCTTATTGATTATTTACCTCCTGAATGCTGTCGTTGTTCTGTGCTCTTACTGCATTTCACGGTTTTCTTCAGCTTTTGCTGGATTCCGATAGAAACATTCATGTTGCTCACCATTCTCAAACAGTTGCTGAGCAGCCGCAGGAGCCTTTGGAAAGAACTCTTATTGTTGTGAACTGCGTCACATCGCGATTTGTGTTGTTTAATATAAGCAGATGTGGCGTCGTATCGATAGATACCGTGACGTCACCCGCAGCGGGAAAAGAGCGTTATCTCTGGCTAAGGAGATGCGTTGATTGCACATCACACACACACTTCACACACGATGCAATTGTGGTTCGATTGGATGTACTTTACTGAGTGTTAATAAATAGCATTTTATGCTCATCGTTAAATAACGTCTTCTTTATGTGATTAATCCACAGGAGCTCTTAGTACCATAGTGATCTCCTCATTTCTAACGATCGAATTCTAATTAAATTGCATCCTACAGAATATCGTCTCAGATGAACGATTAAATTTATTATTTCCTGACAAAAAGGTCACACAGTTCGTAGTAATTGACGGGAAGTCATCGAATAAAACAGAATTGACATCTGGCGCTCCCCAAGAAAGACTTGTAGACCCTTACTGTTCCTAAACTATATAAACAACTTAGCTGACAATCTAAGCAGCTGTCTAAAATAGTTTACAGATTATGCTTTTATTTGCCGTCTCGTAAAGTCACCAGATGACCAGAACCAATTGCAATATGATTCAGACGAGAATCCTGTATGGTGCTAAAAGTGGTAATTGACTATAAGTAATGGAAACTGTGAAGTCATTCACGTGATCGATACTAAAAGGAATCCTCTATATTTCGGTTACACCATAAATCATACAATTCTAAAGACTGTAATTTCAACAAAATACTTATGGATTACAATTACGTTATGAATAACTTAAACTGGAACGATCATACAGATAACGTTGTGAGGAAAGCTAACCAAAGATTGCGCATTATTGGTAAAACACTTAGAAGATGCAATGGATCTACTGAAGAGACTGTCTACCCTACGTTAGTCCGTCCTCTTTCGCAGTTCTGCTGCGTAGTGTGGGATCCGCATCAGATGAGATTGACGGATGACACTGAAAAGGAGCTCAGAAGGTCATTTCGTTTGGTACTATTACGAAACAGGGGAGAGGGTGTCACGGATACGATACGCGAATTGGAAGAGGAGTAGGAGGAGGAAATTAGTGTTTTAACATCCCGTCGACATCGAGGTCTTTAGAGATGGAGGAATTGCTCGGATCAGGGAAGGATGGAAATCAAAAGCAGCCGTTCCCTTTCAAAGACACCATCCCGGCATTTGGCTTAAGTGGTTCAGAGAAATCACGGAAAACCTAAATCCGGATGACCGGACGCAGGTTTGAATCGTCATCCTCCCGAATGCGAGTCCAGTACCGAATACAAAAATATTTTGTTGGTGCCAACCTACATAGGAAGATATAATCATTCTAATAAAATAAGAGAAATCAGAGTGCACACAGAAAGATTTAAGTGTCCGTTCTTCCCTTGTGTTTTTCGAGAGTGGAATGGCAGAGAGATAGCAAGTTTTTTGCTATTATTATTATTATTATAAAAGTGTTGAAAATCAGTTGAGATATGCTCCAGTACCTAGTTTTGTAGAAATAATTCATTGAAGATCTCCCACACAAAATCTATTATGTCTTTCTAATTAGGAGGTAGTTCTGACTTCCAGTAAACGTCAGTAATGTCATGAATTATCACTAACATTGAACCAAAAATGACTCACAAAATGGGAAGAGAAATAAAGGAAATAGGAGTAATGTGGCAAGTATGAAAAAGGGCAAATGCTTTTACGAAATTTTATGTTGTAACAAAAAGTGTCTTATGTTACATGACAAAAGCTTTACTAAGTGGAAATTTTAGTTACGGTGAACAAAGAGCCTTCTTTGTGAAGTAGCCGAGTGTATGCAGGGCGAGTGCTAACAACGGATCTTACAGTGACAAACGAACAGATAATTCAAAATATTTTTTTTTATTCCGTGGCTTCCCACCAATTATATTTCGCATACACTGACCCTCTGGTGACCAAGAGGAACCTTCGTATACGTCAGGTTTCTCATTCTTAATCGCATGTTTTCGACACACCTATAGATTCTTCAGGTTTGGCTTCGTGAAACCACTTCTTCGTCTACATCTACGTCTACAGGGATTCTCTGCAATTCACTCTTAAGTGCCTGACAGAGGGTTCATCGAACTACCTTCACAATAATTGTCTATTATTCCAATCTCGAACAAAGCGAGGAAGAAACCAACACCTATGTCTTCCCGTGCGAGCTGTGATTTCCCTTGTTATGATGATCGTTCCTCGCTATGTAGGTCGGCGTCAACAAAATATTTTCACATTCGGAGGAGAAAGTTGGTGATTGAAATTTCGTGAGAAGTTTCCGCCGCAACGAGAAACTCATATGTTTTATGATATCCACCCCAAATCCTGTATCACGTCCGCGACGTTCTCTGCTCTATTTCTCGGGTAACAAAACCCATGCTGCTCTTCCTTGAACTTTCTCGATGTACTCCGTTAATCCTATCTGGTAAGGTTCCCACAACGCGCAGCAGTACTCCAAAACAGGACGAACAAGCGTAGTGTAGGCAGTCTCTTCAGTAGATCTTCTGAGTATTCTTTGTTTCGCCTTCTCCACAACATTCTCTATATGTTCTATGCAATTTACGTTGTTCGTAATTGTAATTCCTAGGTATTTAGTTGAATTTACAGTCTGTAGATTTGACTCATTTAACGTGTAACCGAAGTTTGATGGATACCCTTTAGCTCTCATGTGGACGAACTCACGCTTTTCATTATTTAGGGTCAATGCCAATTTTCGCACCATACAAATATCTTTTCTAAATCATTTTAGAATTTGTTTTGATCTTCTGATGACTTTACTAGCCAATAAACGACAGCGTCATCTGAAAAACCTAATTCGGCTGCTCAGATTGTCTGCTAAATCGTTTATATAGATAAGGAAGAGCAGAGGGCCTATAAAACTGTCTTGGGGAACGCCAGAAATAGCTTCTGTTTTACTCGATGACTTTATGTCAATTACTATGAACTGTGACCCCTCTGACAGAAAATCACTAATCCAGTCACATAACCGGGACGATATTCCATAAGCCTGCAATGTGACTAGAAGTCGCCTGTGAGGTGCAGTGTCAAAAGCCTTCTGGAAATCAAAAAATAGGGAAACAATTTGATACATCTTGTCAATAGTACTCAACACTTCGTGTGTGTAAAGAGCTAATTGTGTTTCGCAAGGACGATGGTTTCTAAATCCGTGTTGACTGTTCTCTTCGAGGCAATTCATGATGTTCGAACACAATATATGTTCCAAAATCCTGCTGCATATCGACGTTAATATAATTTAGTGGATTACTCCTGCGGCCTGCCTTGAATATTGGGGTGACCTGTGCAACTTTCCAGTCTTTGGGAACAGATCTTTCGTCGATCGAGCAGTTGTATGTGTTTGTTAAGTATGGAGCTACTGTATCAGCATACTCTGAAAGAAACTTAACTGGTATGCAGTCTGGACCAAAAGACTTGCTTTCATTAAGTGGTTTAAGTTGCCCCACTATTCTGGGCATATTTGCTTCTAAGTTACTCACGTTGACAGCTGTTCTTGACTCGAATTCTTTAAAAGTTATTTCGTCTTCTTTGGTGAAGGAATTTCAGAAGGCTCTGTTTAGTAACTCTGGTTTAGCAGGGCAGTAATCGATAGTACTTTCATTGCTATCGCGCAGATAAACCTTTCATTGTGTCTTGCCGCTAGCATATTTCACATACGACCATAATCTTTAGATTTTCGGTTAAGTTTTGAGAAAAAGTTTCGTTGTAGTAACTATTATGATTATTCGACTGTTGGATGTTCCATTGTTTAAGCGATTCCCACGAAATAGCTTGAAAATTGCAAAATGTATACAAGCTGCGTACCTGAAGTGCTTACGAACCAGCACCAAAGGCAACTTGGGAATCTCTCTGCCGCCAGTATACCGACTGAAACATTTCACGTAGAATGTTTACAGAATGAATTTCATCTCCTCAGACTTGATGTAGAGAATACGGTAGTATGTCACAGCACTGTGCCCAGACGTATTGTATTTGCTTTGACGTCGCTCGCAGTAGACTAGTAATGTTACACAGTTTCAGGTAAATTAGTAGTATCAGATGGACTATTATATACAGTCATGAAAATAAGTATTCATATAGTAGGTGGTAACAAACTACGATGGTGTGTTGGGATAGTAAATCACACACAGCGCCGATACGAATAAGTACGATGATGTAGCGTCAGATAACCATGTTCTTGGTAATGAAGCTTCCCGTATGCCACGAATCTATTCTGGGAAAATAAAATATGTTACACTCCACACGGTCTACGACAGGGCAAAATGTATTCATACAACGGACTACTTTCAACCAAACAAACGGCTGACGCAGCCCCAGAGTGCATGCCACACTTGTGTAGTCGTGTGGCAGCCGTAAAGCAACAGCACGTCGGACGTGGATACCGTGGAACAGCAGAATGGGCCGCAAGGGGAAGGAAACGACCATTGAGGAATGAAACATCGTTTTCGCCCAATATCTTCAACACAAGTCGTATGCCGAAATTGCGAACATCACAGGACGAAGCCGAGCGACTGTGCAATCAATCATTAAACGATATAAGGACTGACATGTGGTAATAAACAGTGAACGACACGGTAGTCCACAGAAGCTTACAACAAGAGAGTCCAGAATGCTTCTAAGAATCATCAAGAAAAACCCGGACGACATCGTCTGCACTATCCACATATGTACATGACCACTTCCCAAAGGACATCACTCCAAGGGCAGTTCGTGCCATTCTCAATCGTTTGGGCTACAGAGCCAGGGTCCCGAGACGAAAGCCCTACATCAGGAAAAAGAACAGGAAGTGGCGGATGGAATTCGCGAAACAGCATGTATCCAAGACAGCAGACTTCTGGGATACTGTATTGTTTAGCGATGAAAGCAAATTTAATATCGTGCACAATGATGATAGGATCTTGGTCTGGAGAAGACCGAATACAGACCTCGACCGAAACAACATTCAACCCACGGTGAAGCACGGAGGTGGTGGAGTGATCGTATGAGGCTGTATGTGAGCCTCCGGTGTCGGAAAATTAGTGCTTGTGGAAGGTACCATGGACAGATTTGTGTATATGAACATTCTCAAACAGAATTTACAACAGAGTGTTAACGCCTTGGGTCTTCCAAGAAATTATTACTTCCAACAGGACAATGATCCCAAACATACGGCGCAAATTGTCCGGCTGTTGTTGTTCTACAACACTCCACACACTCTTAAAACCCAGCTCCGAGTACGGATCTGAATCCCATCGAACACTTGTGGAGTGAGCTGGTAACACGAGTGAGAAAACACGATATCCGTAGTAAGGCCTCTTTGAAAGAGGCTCTCCTTCGAGAATGGGAAGGTATCACGTCGGAAACTACAAGAAAATTGGTCCATTCCATGCCACGGGGGTTGCGAGAAGTAATACATCGGAAGGGTATGCATACGAATTATTAAACATGTTCTGGCTTTGTTAGAAGTGTCATTTTCTGTTGGTGTATGAATACTTAATTCCCAGCGCAGTAGAGAACTTGGCAGACGTTTTTGTATTTTGTTTTGTAAAGGCTTGTTCATTCTCGTTCTATATACCAGCACAGCTGCATTGGCGACTGGCCAATGTGTATGGTGCATATCCAATTATTTTGGTTTCGTATTGTCAATAAAGGCAGTTTACTTTTCCACGCTCTAGTTTATGAGGAGGTATTGAATAGAACTGGGGAGAAGAGGAATTTGTAGCTCAACTTGAGTAGAAGAAGGGATCGGTTGGTAGGACATGTTCTGAGGCATCAAGGGATCTCCAATTTAGTACTGGAGGGCAGCGTGGAAGATAAAAATCGTAGAGGGAGACCAAGAGATGAATACACTAAGCAGATTCAAAAGGATGTAGGCTGCAGTAGGTACTGGGAGATGAAGAAGCTTGCACAGGATAGAGTAGCATAGAGAGTTGCATCAAACCAGTCTCAGGACTGAAGACCACAACAACAACAACAGTTTATGAATACTTATTTCCATTACTGTACATTTCAGTTTGTACAGGAAAGTAACTTCCACGATCACCACTCCTATTCGTTTGAGGGGCTGTAAAACTGTGTAAAGTAGAAGAGTGATTCATCCAAATGTTGCTTTGAACACCACGGTGCTTTCCTAGGCATTACCCTGTGCCACTGTATATTATTGTCGTTGTGATGAGAATCGTCTCGTTTACTCAGCAACAGAAGAAGTTAATGTTCAACGGCTGTCCCAGCAACGGTTGGACTTGAGTTTCACGCTGCACAAAGAAACACTAGTTCACAAAGTGAGGTTCAGGAGCCAAAATTTTTCCCATCTCATAGACCAACGGGCGAAACAGCCGTCCGTCATATTTTTAGTCCGACACCAACCTTTGCAGCAAACAAAAACTTTCTATTAAAGTTAATAAACACAAAACACCATCAACTTTGCCTAATAATGAATATGTAAGAAAATTAAGATTTAGCCGCGCGGGATTAGCAGAGCGGGCTATGGCGCTGCAGTCTTGGCTGTGCGGCTGGTCCCGGCGGAGGTTCGAGTCCTCCCTCGGGCATGGGTGTGTGTGTTTGTCCTTAGGATAATTTAGGTTAAGTAGTGTGTAAGCTTAGGGACTGATGACCTTAGCAGTTAAATCCCATAAGATTTCACACACATCTGAACATCAATTAAGATTTGTTGCATAGACCCAAGTGCCCAAACACTGCTGAATTACGAGGACGAACTGAAATCAATATCTACAAATGCATTTAACTTAACTGACGTTCAGAACTTAAGTTCTCATTTCATATTCTGCAGCCTACTCGCGCAGGAAGCGGTAAGTGTGGTAGACAACAAGTGATTGACTTCTGGTGGTCGATTCTTTAGTGAACGAGAAAATAAAAACACAGTATCATTAGCACAGTAGAAAATACTTTTACTGCGCACTTCATTTTATTATGAACGCACAATTGATGTGATCGTGGAAACGCTATTGACGCTCCCCAATGTACACATAATGGAATGCACATAGTATATAGAGCCTGTTTTTGTTTTTCCTCGTGATATCTAAAAGCTGTTCTCTTCAAGTAATTATATCGCTTACGCACTGATATGGAACCATACAACTTCTTGCACTGTTGTGAGCAAAGCGGCCCATTTTTTCTTCTATTTCCTATTGGCATTATTTACAAGCGCCAGGAGTTTAATTTCTACAGGAACGTTAAAGGCAAACAAAGGCGTAGTATTGACCCCGTTTCTTCCGGCAGAGACCTCAATAAAGAAAAACTTCGCTTCCATCTCCACTTGTCTTCTCGGCATAAAAGGCAAACCTTCTTCTCATGACAATGAACGGGCACAAAGCGGGCACGGAAGTACGGGTCAGCGGGAATTCCAGGAAAGGAGAAGTTTTACCGTACAACTAAAACTTCGCAGTCGCCAGTAGTTACGCCTGTAAACACAACATCGATGAAAGTTGAAAATAGAAAGTCCAGCTCCTGTAGAACAAAACGAGAAATATTTGTCTGTCTGTTAGTTGTGAGGTTAAAGGAAATGTTTTGCCACAATAAAAATCTGTGGCGTTTCCAGTGGCAGCATCATAACTGGAACTTCATGTGAGAAAGGTTAAAACGATGCAGTCCTATCATTCGAAATTTATTACATGGTGTCACTTAGTTAACAGATTTAGCCGAAACAATCGATAACGCTATGTATTCAAGGAAACTGATTATGACCTAAAGCAATTTGCTATTGTATTAGGGCACAGAAAGAAGTTTATTACAGTATTAGGTAGCCAATTGACAACGAAACTGCGATAAAAGGTAGTATTTTGTGAAATACGTGATCAATATGAAAGATCTTTATTGGAAATAACTCAGTAAATTTCATTGTATGGAGAATGTACAATAGGAACGAGAGTAGCATTGGGCTGGTCCTATGTAAGCGGTTTGGGAAACCCAACAGTCTTAGGACACGTAAAGAATGTCAGACATGGTCTCACATGTTCACTGACCACTTCACTGCTGCAAGAAACTATACTTGAGCATTATTGTGAAGAAATACAGGAAATCTTCGTTAGTATTGCATTTTATCTTCAGGAAAGATGCTTTACTTTAATGTAAATATATTCTACACAATATCCATAAACAATTCAGAGACTTCGATAGTTTCTGTTTACATCAGTAATAGATTTCTGGAGTCTGTCATATCACATCAAATATGGAAAAGTGTCGTAGGTAGTTTGTTGGGTGGTCAGAAACTGTCTGGAAAGCTTGTAGGGGTGTTCCAGGGTGGATTGTGCTGAGAAATAAATGTTAAGAAAAATATTCCGTACGTAGCTCCGTTTCCGAGTTAATTAGTATTGAAGTTAGCCAATCTGGCCGCTGCGCAGCAAATTCAAGCATCCCGCCAGACAACATGGCCAAACGTGTTCTTTGTTTGTGTTCCTAAAGCTGAACAGAAGAGCGATAAAAGGGCTGGACATGGGACGATAGTAAGGATTGAACACCTGTCAAAGATTGAGCAGTCTCGTGCGCTATCATCTACGCTATGAGAAAAAATGGTTCAAATGGCTCTGAGCACTATGGGACTTAACATCTGAGGTCATCAGTCCCTTATACTTAGAACTACTTAAACCTAACTATCTTAAGGACATCCCACACATCCATGCCCGAGGCAGGATTCGAACCTGCGACCGTAGCTGCAGCGCGGTTCCGGACTGAAGCGCCTAGAACCGCTCGGCCAATTCGGCCGGCTTACGCTATGAGAACAACTGAATAATTGTATATGGCGGGCTGCTCTAATTTCGGCGTGCATCGGCTGATTGGCTAATTTCAATGCTAATTAACTTGGAAATGGCGTAAAGCATTGTATTTTTTCTTAACAATCATTTCTCAGCACAGTGCACCCTGCAATACCCTGAGAAGCCTTCCACACGGCTTCCGAACATCCTGTATGTTTAACATCACCACTAATTTTTGGCGCTTCTGAGCAAAATAACAACGCTGCCATTGTTAATGCAAAGGACCACGGAAGCAGGTCAGACCAGAGCTGTCCAAACACAGTTACATCATGGATTACCCGCTATCACGACGTTGGGCGATTACATCACTGGGCCAACCAAGGGACCACCGTTGTAATAACGACGACGCAGCAGAGAGACAGAGGCACTGCAGCTGGATGACCTGTTTACTTCTAATTCACGCCCGAGTCAAAGGCCCTGTTGAGGCTAAGTGACAGGAATCGGTGCCTTAGTAAAACAAATGTGACAAACCCGTTTAAACACTGCTCACTTTTAGATAGATGCAAACAGTCTGGTAGACGCAAACTCTGAGAAGAGGTTCACGCTGGTCCGACAGTCGATACGAATCTACAAGCTGCCACCAAGTGGTTGCCTTCCAGCGACTGCCGGCCTACTGCTGACTGAGTCTTACGGCGTGGATTTACCTCCACATAGCTTTTGGACCACCTCTGAGCCGTCACCGACATCTTCCTACGCTGGATGACCACGGCTCGAGACAGACGCTGGAGCCACCCAGCCACCTTCGACTGTGTAGGTACACTACACCTGTCAACCTCTGCTTTCAAGGGGGGAGGCACAGCTGTTGAGAGTTGTTTCCCTTTACGGAGACCATGGTAGAATTGCGCGTCTTCCCGTGTTTCCCGCTCCGACGTGTCAAGCTGCGTACAGTCGTTACACACGTGGGTCAGCTCACCAAAAGCGCCTCGTGCCAGCGTACCTTCTGAGTTACTGGTGTCACCGTTACTCCGGGAGAGTGATACAGCAATCCACTGGAGATTGCAGGCCGCCTGCTTACCTGAGCACCTCCATAACTGCCATCTCCAGGAAACATCCTGGAGGACGTTGCCATCGCTGTAGTTGGTTCACTAATAGAATTTATTTTTAATCAGTGATGTTTTCTTGACAACGCGTCAGCCTGCAACCAGGCAATTGGTGCCGCCCCACTGCGGCACTGTCCAAGGTGGTGAATTACCTGCTCCTGACGCTACGAACTCAGTTCCACCACTCACCGTAATGGCCAGTCACTCCTGGCATTACATAAAAAGTTACTGTAAGTGATTCTTGCGATTTCATAGATTTCTGCAACTATATTACTTGAAATGTTGTCACAGGGATTTGCGCACACACATAGAAAATCTCAAAAAACACGTTTTTCTTGACATATTACAAGTGTTCCATATGCGCCCCTCTACTGATTCTATAGATATCTGGTCGAAACTCTAGTTTTTCCCATGTTCGGCGCAGCCAGATGGATATCTGTTAAATTCACTGTTGATGTGAGCTCGCAGTTCTGCTAGATTTGTTGATGGAGGAGGCATCAACACTGACTCTATCTCATAACCATACACAAAAGTGGAAGTCATGGTGTGAATTGCTGATCATCAAGATCACCACGACCGATCCATCAGTTTCTCAATTTCCTTTTAAAGAACTCATGAACATCACAATGGAAGTGGGAGAAGCACCTTACTGTTGGCAGATACAGTTGACACTGTCGGTCTTCAGTTTCGGCATAAGCCAATTATCCAGCACGTCCAGACACACGAATCCTGTTACGGTCTTCACTCGATGCATGCCGATCCGTCCATTTCCCTGTGCAGACATATCTTAAGTGTTAAACTACGCATACTATCGCCGAATGGATTTGGAAGTTGGTGGATCTTTGTTGAACATTGTTCTTAAGTCTCGTTGCACTGTTACGGCAGACTGATGTGGATGCATTTTAAGCACAACATACACTTTCTCAGTGCTTGTTGCCATCTTGCTTAAATGCTCACTGCTGGGCTTTTGTGGCAGAAATCTGAAGTGGGGCTGCAACAGTACAAAACGTTTTGAATTTTTCTATACGAGTGTTGAGTTTTGTGAAAAGAAGTCAATTAGTATAGTTCCAGTGAATTTATAAAATCTCTTCAATCATTTATAATAACCTTGTATGTTAAGGAAACAGGCAATATTTTATATACCGTCCTGTCCTAGCATGCTACATCAACTATCGATGGAAAGCGCCTAAGCACGATACAGATCGTTATATCCTGATAAAAGGTAACCGAAGTAATAACTAAATTACAGCGGAAAATTTTGGAAGGAAGGTGACATTGCTCTAACGAAATTCTATTTCTTGAATTTAGCAAACTGATTTGCGAAGTTGACTTTAGAATGGAGTTAGTGTCTAGATCGCGTATCTCACAAACGGATCACGGAGATAAGAATACAGGGTACTTCTCCGGCTCAATATTATGTTAAAATCAGCACCTACTTCTTTCAGGCACTGTTTACAATGTATATGTTTCACGGGAGTTTTGTTGATATCAGGTAATGCAGCACACTTTCTAACCAAATTAGAAGTATTTTGAATATTTTTGACCTGCTAGGATTATTAAAAAAATTATAAAGAAATTGATGCATTTTTTTCCAAAATGCTTCCTCAAGTTGAGGTACCATTTAATCCAGTGTTATACATTTGAAGGAGACAAAACATTTACCAGATATGCATGACATGATGGATGAGGTACTAGACCTATAGACCTATTTAGGTCCACCTATTATGTATATTACAAGGATAAAAGACTACCACATCTTACATTTTAATTTTTATAATTTTTTTTCTGATGATAATGTTATTTTTTCTATGATTTAGTTGACTCTGCAATAACGCTTAGGTCTAAGTATGGACTATTGCAAGTTACAGAAATAAATTAGATTAATGCTTCATAAACTTCAGGAAATATTTGTACCTGACTTCTGAAAACTATAACTTGCGGGAAATTGCAAATGAAGTTATGAGTCCAATTAAATTGTGCCTCTGAACATTCCTGAAGCATAGTCTTCTTCCTGCAGCATTTATTGATCTTCAAGCTTCCTCTTGGCATTGCTTTCAGCACTTCTTGCTTCTTTGGTAACTTGAAGAGCGAATCTTTCAGCTTCATGTACCCTTTCTGTCAACCGCAAGCAATTGATCTTCCATATTAGAGCTACATTTTATGTCCAAATTTCTCAGGACTTTCAACCTTCCTATCACTCCATGACTGAAAGATATCACTGCATCTAGTACACCAACTTTTAATGTATTTATTCCTACAAAACTATTCTTGGGTAATCTTCCCGATGTGCAATGGCTGAAACTTTCATTTGTATTCTGAGTGTTCCCTTGAAGACATTTACTAAGCAAAACACGATCACTCAGGTCTCTATAATTGGTTTTGTTTCATTAATAACAGGCTCAGGACGAGAATGCTTATTATGGTATATTTGACCACTTTCTTTCGCTTTTTGGTAACTAAATCAAGAATCTGCTCATTTAGGGCAAAAACCGTGAACAGGTTGGTCATCTGTGGACAACTTATGAAAGTAGGTGGCCCATACAACTTTTCTCATTACTGTAATATCATTCAGAGGTGCAGTTCGTCCAATGATCAATCCATAATAACTCTGAAGTAGGTCTATTTGAGTTCCTGTCAATCTGCCTCGGCCAGACAAAGACTTCCCATCAGACAGCCACTTTTCTTTCATTTCTCTTCGTAGCTTCCTCACTCTAGCACCCATCCTCTTTTGCACATGTCTACAACACTCCAGTTTTGTTACCAAGGTATCACCATAAACAGTGAACTCATTAATTTTATTAAAAGGTTTAGACTCGCCATTGCCTAGGTACTTCGTATATCTAACGTCATAAATGGGCACCGACCTCTGAAATATTTTTAGAGCTCCATCACACTCCATACCTCCACTGTAACCATCATAGTTCTTAGAATGCTGATGTTCAATGTGTCCTTCAGTGTTACCATGGTAGGTGTGGCAGCATTTAGATAAGCACTCAACATCAACAACTTTTTCATTCTCCAGAGAAGTAGCACACCATTCAAGGAACGATGTCCTCGACGTTGCCATGTCCCATCAAAGTGCAACAGCAATGTCCCTGGTTCCACTAATATATACAGTTTCTTCTATTGCACGTTTCATAGATGCTTTAGACACAACAAGGCACCTAAAAGTATTTTTATATACTTGCTGAACCTACTGGGAAGAGGAAGAAGGTCCATAAAACCACAAAACGTATGAGCAGGCTTTTTTCCTTTTCCTATTGCACGCATTAGATACACTAACTTCAAATTCACATGATATGAATTATGCACAATGTTCGAATTCATTTTCGACGTAGATTTATTGCAGGATCTACAGAGAACAACTAATTTTGACGCTAAACCTTTCCTGCTACTTTTTTGTTCAGTTATTTCCAGACAGCCTACACCATCACATTATTTACATTTCGCCACTTTCTTTATCAAAGAAGATAAGATGTCCACATCAACAACAACAAATCCACTACAAACAGCGTCATTGTTAACACAAAAATTTGAATCACCAGGACATGTGCCATGTGGAAGTTTCTTCCCTAAAGAACTGATACATAGGTTACTTTCAATAGTGTGGCTTGCTTTTTTTGTGAACAGGTCACCACAGAATTTCCGTTTATTGAATTTCCTGCTGTGTGGCACAGTTCGTATTTATTGCACACTAAAGGATATGGACTTCGACATATATGTGTAGCACCTGGGCAACAAACATTCAGCAGCACGTGAACAAACTGCTTAAGCGAAACGAAAGTAAATACTAGCAAAGATAATCATTTACAGGCACTATAAACCAGCACTGTTAACAACATATACAATGTAACTATATACTTATGTGGATATGGTGTCTGTTGTTTCGGACATGTCCGAAAGACATGTGCCCTCGGTGGCTCAGATGGATAGAGCGTCTGCCATGTACGCAGGAGATCCCGGGTTCGAGTCCCAGTCGGAGCACACATTTACACCTGTCCCCTTTGATATGTATCAATGCCCGTTAACAGTTGAAGGTATTAATATAATTCTACTTTCGTTCTAGATGGCTGCAGGTCATCAATGGCGTCTGTTTTTACGGACATTTCCGAAAGAACAGACACCATATCCATATAAGTAAGTAGGTAAAGATATCAGGATCGAACCAAACCGTCAAGGAGCGCCCCTCGTACACTATTCCTTATATTTGTGTGTAGTCACTCATATGTCTAGTTTCAAGCCTTCCTTTAACTATAATGAATTTGATTAGTCTTTCCACTAAGGGGTAGAGGGTGGGGCAATGAGTTTTACAACTGTAAATAATAAATGTCTTCAACAGCAGCCACAATTATAAGATTATTTATTTGAAAAGACACGTTTGTTTCGGAATTCATACTATGCCACTTTCTCATGAAGTAAAGTATTAATTAAGTTGGATGAGCAATAATCTCTTCCAGATCGAAAATTTTACCTGACTGAACATGACATGATGAGACTTGAAAATGGACTCGTGCGAGATAGAAATCGGCTGTGCTTCTTTAATATAAAAATCTTAATATTAGAGCTGCTGTTTTCCTCACCTCTTCCTACTTCGTGTTATTCTCGTAATGTATACATATGGTTTACACATAGCGTTATCCACAACCTACTTAGATATTCTAACTTTTCAGTGTTCACTCATTCCTCGTAAAATTACCTCTTCTATTTGTATTTTTTCTTCTCATTCGACCTAAGATGTATTTTTACTTTAATTTCGCTGCATGCCGGTCTGATTAGCCGCAAGAAAGCAAGGAAGAATCATATCAGGTGACGGCAAAGCTACTGAAGCTAGGGCAGGAAGGATAAGAGCAATGGAAATCGCCTGTGACCTAATTCGAGGAACCATCCTGACTCTTTCCTTTAGGGAAACCTTGGAAAATATAATACACAATGGCTGGACCGAGATTTGAACGCTGTTCGTTCTGAACTTTTGTCTTACCACTGCGCTTTTTCTCTTGATCGCTAAGCAGTGTTAGCTCAAGAGACCTGGAACTGTTCTTATAATCGCTGCGAGCGTTGATGAAAACTGTACTCTTAGATTTTTTCCTGTACACGAAGCCTTTTATTGACAACTAGCAGCAGCTATACGTAAAGCTGACCCACCGGGAGCTGTGGCGCACTAGTTAAGAAATTGAACTTGTCTTCGAGAGTCGTGATGTTAACTTACTCGGCCAGCCATCCGGATTTTAATTTCCTTGCATTACTTCAGGTAAATGCCGGGCACAACCACGGCATTTTCCCTACGTCATCCTTCTTAAAAGATGTTCTTTTCATTCTTTGCATGTACAAGTATTTTAAAGAGGATCTTCAGCTGAAATTTCGAGGATTGTGGTTTAGAAGTCTTCCGTTTTCATATTATCTACGCATAACTTTGAAGATCATCCCTAGCCAATATACTTCTTAAAACTAATTCATCTTAGACGATCATCCATTTTTATCACTTCCATTTGTTCCTTTTCATCCATTACAGATTATTTCTATGCTTCTGAACTTCATTAGAATCTTTCTTAGTATTACGAACGACTTGTTCCTGCTAAACTTGTTCGATGCGTTCTGTAGATAAACAACTGTGAGGGAGTTGTGATTTTTGTGTACCCTGTATTACTTAATGCATGATTTGGCCATTAGGTCAAATACCTTATCGATCTATTGTCTCTGAAAATTTATGATAGGTTAACGTTGACTAGCTCAGACTAGTTCTCTTCAATTATTATTTTATGAAACGCTGGCCCCTTTATTAAGAAATTCTCCTTTGCAATCCATCTCTTGATTTTGTTTGGGCTAAACGGGTATTTTAAATGTGTATTTCTTCAGTTAACATCTCTACCGTTTATTTCTTCCTGCAAGCAGTGCTAAAATCTGTGAAACGTTAGTGTATCTGTTCATTTACGTGTTTCATCTAATCTTATTAATTTTACTCGATGAGAAATTTGTCTTCGTGTCCCCCAATTCTGATGGTTCCCAATCAACTTGTTTCCTTCTTCTATTTCCTTCATTAGGAATGTCAGGAGAATTTCTGGCTAAGTTGGTACACTTACGGGGTACAGTCCAGTCATTGCAACGTCCGCTTCTGACATAAAACATAAACTATATACTATAATTTATATAAACCAATAGTAACTTGAGAAAATTCTTGACAGATAATAACTGTGTGTCAGACCGATTTAACTTTATGTTAACAATGTCGTTGAGTACAGTGTACACTAACAACAAGTAATATCGTCTCTATACGACCAAGTGTGGTCAAAGAAACAGGCGAAACACAACCGGCTTCGGACTCCTATCAATCACAGGAGTTGCTTGCATTTTAGGAGACAAACAGAACGTGGGCGAACTATAGACCATTGCGAACGAATGATGACAACAGGTTACATTTGACAACTTTTTATACATCAGTTCCGATTTTCTCTTCACAGTGATTCGATACTAGAACTAATTAACTGAGGAAAACACACATGATCGATTTTCTGACATCACTGATGACACTCATAGGAAAGTATTTATATTCGATGACGACTTACAGTTTCCTGAAATTTTACTTAATTGCAATAGGTACAGATGTACTATCTAAAGCGACATATGAAAATTTGCGCCGGACGGGGACTCAAACGTGGATTTCGTCTTATCGCGAGCATCACACCGCCCCAAACTTCCATGTGCCACATACCTGTCTACTTCTTCTCACAGATTATTAATTAATTTACCCACACTCGCACAATTTCTCATTCCCGTGCAGGTTTTTGGAATCAAGACAGCGAGAAGCCATAGGCTATTGTTATCAGTTTCATTACAGGTCCGTCTTCGCCTTATGTATATTTATATCTGATGAAGAAATGTGATTTCAAATATTGAAATTTATTCCTGAATTCGTCTTGACTGCAATGGGTAAAGTGAACAGATTGAAAATTTGTGCCGGACCGGGACTCGAACCCGTATTTCCCTCTTATCACAAATGGTCGCCTTGCAGCTTAGGCTATCCGAGCACGTCCGCCTGATTTTTTTATAGTGAAGTGGCGATAGGCTATTTTGGCATATTTTTGTTTGTGTTTTCTTCGACTTTGTGTTTTAAGGTAGAACGGGGCTGCTTTGGCCTATCAGCCAAAGTTTCATAAATCGTTCTCCAAAAAAATCTACACGGAGCGTATCTAATTAGACAATATCTGTAGAAACACAGTATTAAAATAGCGTAATGGGCTGGAACACGTTGTGTCATGAAGACTCTGTCAAATTATGGTGCACAAAAACATACTGAAATTGCGCTGCTTTCGTCATGGCTGCTAGGAATACTAATTGAAGCATTTTCCAGTAATTTACGGCGCAGCAGTTATTCCACGTAGCGCTACATGTCAATCTGCAAAATTGGTCTATTTGACCATTTCATTACTCCATGAGTCCAATTACGATAGTTGCGGACAGACCAGTTACGTGACTGTCATACACTTTGTCTACTCCGTCGGCGCCTCGGTGTGAGCCTCTCATCAGCGATCAAATTGTTGTGATCTCATCGCTGCACAATACGAGCTCTCACAGGTGTAGCATCCTAACTGTGCCCACCCACAAAACAAAGAACTTTCGCCAACTCCTTATCCATTGTTGTTAGCCACATCTAGAACAAGTTACCCTGCTTTCTGTGCACAATGCAGTACCCTAATTCATTTCAGGAAAACGGCCAGAATATCCTTTTGTCAGACTAATATCATTCCTAGCGGCTTGCATCTAGCTGCCTGTAAATTATTTTTTACTCTAATTTTCACAAAGAAAAATAAATGTTTCTTTCTCTCCAGAATGAATCTTTCACTCTGAAGTGGAGTGAGTTTTTTTCTGCTGTGGTTGTTGCCGTTTTCAATATTTCTGACGTAGTCAATGCAGAGTGAAATATGAAGAATATGTGTTTGGATTTAGGACAGAGCCTTATGGTTTTCAGCTTGCCGGGATAAATAAATTAATAAATAAATTAAATCGAGAGAGTCAAGAAGACAACGTAGCTACCGTTGTGTATGGAATACAGGCTTCAGTGGAAGTGGAGCATTCCTAGAGACCAACTACAAAACACGACTGCAGTTGTCAGTTCCTCTGATTTCTGCTGACCGCTCGTGTGCCCTGTTCTGATAATGTGGTCGGGAAATTAACCAAAAGAGCTTTCCGGAATATTCTGGATACAAGGGTGACCGTAATACGTAATTCAGTTTGAGTGATGCAGGAGAAAAAACTGGCGTTCTACGGATCGGAGCGTTGAATGTCAGATCCCTTAATCGGGCAGGTAGATTAGAAAATTTGGAAAGGGAAATGGATAGATTAAAGTTATATATAGTGGAAATTAGTGAAGTTCAGTGGCAGGAGGTAAAAGACTTCTGGTCAGGTGGATACAGCCTTATAAATACAAAATGAAACAGGGGTAATGAAGTAGTAGGACTAATAATGAGTAAAAAAATAAGAGCGCGGGTAAGATACTACGAACAGCATACCAAAATGCATTATTGTACCCAAGATAGACACGAAGCCCACGCCTATCACAATAATACAAGTTTATATGCCAATTAGCTCCGCAGATGACGAAGAGATTCAAGAAATGTATGATGAGATAAAAGAAATTATTGAGATAGTGAAGGGAGACGAAAATTTAATAGTTACGAGGGACTGGAACTTGACAGTGAGTAAGAAAAGGAAGAGAAGGAAAAGTGGTAGATGAATATGGAATTGGAGTAAGGAATGAAAGAGGAAACCACCTTGAGGAACTTTGCACAAAGCATAGCTTAATCATAGCTAACACTTGGTTTAAGGATCATGAAAGAAGGTTGCACACGTGGAAGAGGCCTGGAAACAATGGAAAGTTTCAGATAGATTATATAATGATAAGACAGAGATTTAGGAACCAGGTTTTAAATTGTAAGACATTTTCACAGGCAGATGTGTACTCTGACCACACTTTATTGGTTATGAACTGTAGATTAAAACTGAAGAAACTGCAAAGAGGTGGGATGAGATCTGGATAAAGTGACAGAACCAGAGGTTGTAGAGAGTTTCAGGGAAAACATTAGGGAGCGATTGACAAGAATGGGGGAAAGAAGTACAGTAGAAGAAGAATGGGTAGCTCTGAGGGATGAAGTAGTGAAGTCAGCGGAGGATCAAGTAGCTAAAAAGACGAGGGCTAGTAGAAATCCTTGGGTAACAGAAGAGATATTGAATTTAACTGACGAAAAGGGAAAATATGAAAATGTAGAAAATGAAGCAGGCAAAAAGGAATACAAACGTCTCAATAATGAGATCGACAGGAAATGCAAGCTGGCTAAGCAGGAATGGCTACAGGACAAATATAAGGATGTAGAGGCATATATCACAAGGGGTAAGATAGATACTACCTATAGGAAAATTAAAGAGACCTTTGGAGAAAAGAGAAACACCTGTATAAATATCAAGAGCTCAGATGGAAAACCAGTCCTAAGCAATGAAGGGAAGGCAGAAAGGTGGAAGGAGTATATAGAGGATCTATACAAGTGCGATGAACTTGAGGGCAATATTATGGAAATAGAAGAGGACGTAGATGAAGATAAAATTGGAGATATTATACTGTGCGGGGAGTTTGACAGAGCACTGAAAGACCTAAGTCGAAACAAGGCCCTGGGAGTAGACAACATGTCATTATAACTACTGACAGCCCTGGGAAAACCAGCCATGACAAAACTATACCATCTGGTGAGCAAAATGCATCAGACAGGCGAAATACCCTCAGACATCAAGAAGAATATAATAATTCCAATCCCAAAGAAAGTAGGCGGTTATAGATGTGAAAATAGCGAACTATCAGTTTAAGAAGTCACCGCTGCAAAATACTAAGACTAATTCTTTACAGACGAATCGAAAAACTGGTAGAAGCCGACCTTGCTGAAGATCTGTTTGGATTCCGTAGGAATGTTGGAACACTTGAGGCAATACTGACCCTACGACTATCCTAGAAGATAGATTAAGGAAAGGCAAACCTACGTTTCTAGCAGACTTAGAGAAAGATTTTCCCAAATTTGACTGGAATACTCTCTTTCAAATTCTGAAGGTGTCAGGGGTCAAATATAGGGAGCGAATGGCTATTTACAATTTGTACATAAACCAGACGACAGTTATAAAAGTCGAGGGGCATGAAAGGGCAGTAGTGGTTGGGAAGGGAGTAAGGCAGGGTTGTAGCCTATCCCCGATGTTACTCAATCTGTATATTGAGCAAGCAGTAAAGGAAACAAAAGGAACATTTGGAGCAGGAATTAAAATCCATGGAAAATAAATAAAAACTTTGACGTTTGCCGATGACACTGTAATTCGGTCAGAGTCAGCAAAGGACCTGGAAGAGCAACTGAACGGAACGGACAGTGTCTTGAAAGGAGGATATAAATTGAACATTAAAAAAAGCAAAGCGAGGATAGTGGAATGTAGTCGAATTACATCGAGTGATGCTGAGGGAACTAAATTAGGAAATAAGACACTTTAAGTAGTTGATGAGTTTTGCTATTTGGAGAGCAAAATAACTAATGATGGTGGAAGTAGAGCGGATATAAAATGTAGACTGCCAATGTGTTTCTGAAGAATATAAATTTGTTAACATCGAGTATAGATTTAAGTGTCAGGAAGTCGTTTCTGAAAGTATTTGTACGGAGTGTAGCCATGTATGTAAGTGAAACACGGACAATAAATAGCTTAGACAAGAAGAGAGTAGAAGCTTTCGAAATGTGGTGGTACAGGAGAATGCTGAAGATTAGATGGATAGATCACCTAAGTAATGTGGAGGTACTGAACAGAATTGGGCAGAAGAGGAACTTGTGGTACAACTTGACTAGAAGAAGGAATCGGTTGGTAGTACACATTCTGAGGCATCAAGGGATCACCAATTTAGTACTGGAGGGAAGTGTGGAGGGTAAAAATCGTAGAGGGAGGCCAAGAGATTAATACATTAAGCAGATTCAGAAGGATGTAGGTTGTAATAGGTACATGGAGATGAAGAAGCTAGCGCAGGATAGAGTAGCTTGGAGAGCTGCATCATACTAGTCTCTGGACTGAAGATCACAATAACATCACAATACAGGATGCTCACACAACCACATAGATATGAATAGATCATGTATTGATCGAAACTAACGACAGTAAAAATAAGTGAGCAACTGAGACAGTGAACTATAGGATACATCTGAATTAAGCACTGTCGCTAAATGTCTCGTAACAAATATGTTGTCAGTAGTAAATTTATGTTGACGTATAAAGGAAAAGTATCAACAACAATTGCAATTTTACTTCCCTTGAAATCTCTTATCCAGACTTACAACATAATCAGTGAACATAACTTCCGCCACTCACGATTGTTTGTTTGTAATGCAACCGTTAGCGTTTTAAGACTCGTGGTTTGAAACTTTTCCTAATGACCGATACGTGCAGGTTTCCGGACGCATCCGGATTAAATCCTACCACTCTTGCAATACTATTCATAAATATTTCCACTCCTCACCCGTATTACTCCGGCCCTCTTTAATGCGATTGTCACTTTAATGATAAAGCTGTAGGTGTATTGGGATAGAAGATGTAAAATATGCAGGTTTTAATGACGATGGAGACATCTTCTGCGTCATATTACTCAAGTATTGAAAGCAACGTTGACTGCAACCAGTCTCTGGACATAGCTGAAAAAAGCAGTACCAAATGACAAGTATTAACATAGCAACCGTAGCAACCAGATATTTCTTCTTGAACGCTTTCCACTGGTTCAAAATTAAATGCCCATGGATGCGATGATACTACATTCTTAACAAATAGAATAGTACATAAGCATCCGTAAGGGAATGTTCCGTCTAACAGGGCTGTAGTTATGATGTATTATAATTGTATGAATCAAGTGGTTGTTGGCCCTTCAGCTCGTCCAGCGGCCATTCATTCGAGGAAATCGAATCCAATGTGCTCTTCTTTTACAAACTGCCTCTTAAAGTTGTGATTAATTTTATTCTTCATTTTTAAGATGTTTAACATTCTATGGCACTGGCTACGAGTTGGTAACGCTTCATGCTGTCCAAAAAGAAGATTTTAAACTCTATTGAGTGTTCCACAGAGAGTTCAGTCCGAATAATTAGCTTGAACTGGTACTCAACAAAAATTCAAATTTTTCCTCAGCTCACACTTCCGGAACCTTAAATTCATCGTTAACTGATGTTTGCGAATAACTATTAGCCGTCGACTAAGTCCATATGGCCGCTGCAAAGCGCGACTCTGTTGGAATGGTAGGACGGTCTCCTGTTGTCTTAAACGCTTCACCTAGCCTGCCAGCTACCCCTATCGGTAAGTGATCGGCATAGATCTCCGATCTGAAACCAAACGATTCCCTGATGGTAGCAAGCACATAGTGTTTCCTCCAGGAATTGCTTTACGAGAAGCTTTGACAAATATCCGAAATGCTTGCAGTGAATAGTTTTGGGAATTGCTTCACGATTATAAGGAGAGACATCAAGTGGTTGTTGGCCCTTCAGCTCGTCCAGCGGCCATTCATTCGAGGAAATCGAATCCAATGTGCTCTTCTTTTACAAACTGCCTCATGAAAAGTGTCCTGACACGGATCAGTGGACGTTAATACGGGATGTGTTCTTCCTTTGTCTTTATGACGACTTCACCTCTGATGGCGACACTTTCATTGAGGTGTCTGAATGTTTGTGCCCGGGCGGGATTAGCCGAGCGGTCTGGGGCGCTGCAGTCTTGGGATGTGCGGCTGATCCCGGCGGAGGTTCGAGTCCTCCCTCGGGCATGGGTTTGTGTGTTTATCCTTAGGATAATTTAGGTTAAGTAGTGTGTACGCTTATGGACTGATGACCTAAGCAGTTAAGTCCCATAAGATTACACACACATCTGAAGGTTTGTTTGTGAAGGAATGGGAGCCCATTCTTTTTCAAGAGTCGAAACCAGAGAAGGCAACCATGCTGGACGCCGGGGTCTGGGGCGACGTCGACGCTCTAACTCATCCCAAAATTGTTACATTGGTGGGCATGACTGGAAAGGCGATTGGTCATTCTTCTATACGAGGGGGATAAGACAACGGATGTACAGAACTAAAGGACGATATCGCCAACTCCTCTCTGTTGTAGGACAGAATTGCGGAGTATATTCTGTGCTGCAAATTATGACTTTCATGGAAGAAAAGTGGCGTCTCTCACAGAATCGAGAAACAACACTTCTTGTGAAAAAATATGAGTACTTTCTAGGAATGAACGATCTCGGAATTTCAGCAGCAAAACACACCGTGATGTGGAACGACTCTCCTATAGCGTCTGATACCTGACATGGAAGAGCATCTCCAGGATACTTTTGCGTTTACCAATGACCTGATGAAGAGAGGTGCCACTCTTCCTTTAATACACCACTGGCCATTAAAATTGCTACACCAAGAAGATGAAGCGTCCCCTTAGAAAAATTAATGAATTACTATGCTGATAAACCTCTTACGTTATTTGCTTTTCAAACAGCTGAGAAAAACTGAACGTTCTCAGACATTTCGCTCTTTACTTATTCTGGTCAACACTAAACTGACACACAATATTTTTAGCGCAACGCAATCTGACCTCCAATACTCCCTACAAAAGAATGGCCCTGACTAACATTAACCTATACCTTTCACAAATCACTTACCTCACAAAAATCTTCGTTACTCGAACTACTGCAATACAGGAAGCGCCACTACTGCCAGCTAAATAAAAGATTCAAACTACTGAAGGCACTAACTACTGATAGGCATAGTTAGCAAATGAAAGATTTTGATAGAGAACAAACAATGTATTTATCTTAATAGTGTTCAAAAGTCATAATATATATAGCAGTTCGTGACATCCATTCTTACAAATGTACTGTTTCTGATGGACACACGTCCAGATAATCCGCTCTCAAAAATCCGCCATCTCACTTCCCCACATCCACCACTGCTGGCGTCTCACTTCCAACTCCGCAACGCTACGCGCTGTTAACAGCCGACTGCCCAACACTACAACAGCCAACAACAATGCAAACCAGCCACAGACTGCACGCAGCACAGCCTGTGATTTTCATACAGAGCGCTACGTGGCGGTGGCGTTACCAATATAAGAACCTAAGCAGCCTACTTACATAGCCCCCATGCTCCCCACAAAAAATTTTACAAATTGTTTTGGGCAGTGGCCAATACAGATTTGAAAAAAATTTTTCATAATTACAATAACAAAGAAATCAAATGTACACACTTATCGATACAATGTTGGTTAAAAGCTAAAATTTCCTCACAGTCCATAAAGACAGTCCTGATCATTCATCACAGTAAAATTGCAGTGTTTTTCTCAAAGTCTGAGTAGTAAAAGAAAATGCACACGGAAGTAGTGGATCTACATGCAGTCTTGAAGAAGTAGTCCTTCCAACGGAAAGACAGTGCTGACTCTTGACATGCACACAGGTAATGGGCCACAACAGAGCAAACCCACAGCAGAGTCAGTCGAAGTTTTGAAGCATATTGGTAGGTAGGTCATCACAGAGCAGACCCACTGTAGTCCTGGTAGAGATTACGGTATTGGTGGGCCACCAGAGGTGCAGACCCACTGAAGTCCTTGTAGAAATAATGGTACTGGTGGGTCATCAAAGGCGCAGACCCACTGCAGTCCTTTTAGAGATGACCAGCAGCCATCTGTTGCGACTGTGCAGGTGCACAATCACCATCGAAGAGCCTTGCGGACAATATAGCAAGTGCTTAAACCACCACTTGTGCACTCACAAAGCTTTAGGAATTGTCCTTAGAACCAGCAATGCTGTTAACCAGTCCCTTGCTGAATTATTAACACACGTGCAAACACTAACAGTCCCAACTTCTCACATATTATGCACATACTATGACCAACAGAAATGTCTGCAGTGAAATGTATGCTTACAAGTTACTTAATTTGATGAACTGGTGTCCATTACAATTTTATAACATGAGAATACAATTACAGAGATACAGAAAACATCATGAAAACATAATAATACAGATAACATTTGTAGTAGTACAGGCTTTACAAAAGAATAGAAATAGACATATACATCAGTGTTACAGGAATTATGACGTAAGTAAATATATAAAATAATGAGAATAGTTTTCGAAACACTAATTTCACACATGAGCATTAAAACAGAACACAATAAATAATGTCTAAACATCTTTACAAAGTAAATAACATAGTATTAGAAAAATTCTACAACATAACTCTCATCAGCTAAATACATAAAGACAGGAAAAACACAAATACACAAGGGTACACAAACACATAGCAGAATAACACAAGATGAAAGGGCAGGGTTTGTTTATAGTGTAACATTTGGTACTGCAGTCCAACCCAAAACTTCATTCCATAGATCTTTCGTCTTATTTCAACATTTGTTTCCACCAAAATAATCCAATCCAAGCATGCTTTCTGTATTTATATGTTCACATATTTCTTACCTCATTATTTATTTTCCATTATCTTACCTCATCATTTATTTCCAAGAAAATCCTACCTAAACCTGTTTTCCCTAAACCCTACTTTTTTGTTCATATCCTCTTTCAAAATACTTTTTTGGCCAAGCCATTTTCTTATAGCTTCTCAATGCATTTCTTCCAATTCATCAGAACTCGTTCTCTCTTATAGCCTACCCCATCTTAAGCTAACTTAAATCTACTGAGCTCAGATGCTAAACTAAGGGACGAGGCAATGCAGCAGTACAAAGCAATGAAAAAAAAATACAAATTGGCATATCTAGCAGCAGTAAATCCAAATTAGCAGAGCAAATGCAACATTACAACTAATATAACACAATGTGCAGCAAACAAGAAAAATTAATCAGTAGTAAAACTCGCTTAACACAAGGTAAAATTCAGTAGGACAATGCCTGACAAACAGCAGCAGCAAATGCAATAACTTATATCTAAACATGACAAAGCTCAAGCAGAAAAAATAGTACACTAAAGACAACAATGCAGATAAGGGAAATGTCTATTCACATCTTAATGTCTATGTAATTAAAGTGGTGCACCACAAAAAATTATTCTACAAAAAATTACCAAGTACTTGAAAAGAAAATTATGTATGCAGTTACTGTTATTAGTCCCTTCTTATTTTCCTTTCCTTCCCAAGTGCTCCTTTTTCTAAGAATGTGGATCAAAAATTATTATTTAATAGATCTGTTGACAGAAAGTGTTCACATTAGCAAATGCATTTAATTTTATTTTACGAAACCAATGCTGCAGCACAGCTGGAAACCAGATATCAAATGAAATAAGCAACTATGAAAAGCAAAGCATAAAAATATCATTCAATAGTCATGTGACATTTCATAAGTTAGTAGAAATTCTCTCAACTCTCGTAGAAAGACACTTGTCATAATCAGGTGTGCAGATGTAAGAATATTTCCCATCAGTTTTTAAGCATTTCAGTAAGTAGCACAAAGTACGCACTCCACAATATAATCATATGTTTCCAAGTAATGAGCGTGTCGTATTTGCGATGCTTTCTACAAAGGAATGTCAATAGCGAGGTTAATGGTCTCTCTTTTTTTTCCACCTAATGGCTTTTTCTCCAGGCAGGTGGCACAGCTGGGCGTCCACGACGCATTACGTGAATCACTTAAGTTTCTTACCGAAATATTTACGACAGCAGGGACAGTCTCACATAAAAAAAATTTCACAGGTCGAGAATTTGTGTTACGAATGTGTAGAAACAAAATCCTATAAATATAACAGCGTCCAAATAATTTTCGGCGGCATTGTGATACATTCACGCATGTACATACATTTCATAACTCTTAAAGTACGATTCTTCGTTTCCAACATCCTTTTTCATAAATCAGAGTGCCTAACCACTACTCATTATTCCTTACCTTATCACGCATATACATATTCGTCGACACTTCTTCAATATTTCATCATAATAAATACATATTATAATAAACATTCCTCAACAGCATAATACACATCGTCGCGTAATAATAACATCATAACACGTCAGTCAAATCTCAAAAACGTCTTAACTTTCTGCAATAATTTCAAAACCTAAAAAAAAAGTTCTCTGCTCATTTCAATAGTGTCATCTACCTCAAATGTACTTTAAAAATCCTGATCCCATACCAAATATGTCATTCAAAGCTCTCATAGTATCACAATGGCTCCGAAAAAATATGAACAGTTCACAAAGTACAGACAAAATACAATTTAATAAGTGTGAAGTTATCCAACTGTGTAATTACGTAAACATCTGTCACTGATGTAGTAAAAAAAATAATGTTTGTCTCTCAGTTAAACGATCAGACAGCTGTGTAATTTATGTGTTAGAGAAATATGGTACCGATGTGTATAGTTGTATAAGCGAATACCATATTAGCTAGGGCTCCTTGTGCTTGCCAAACACATGGTACACAAAGTAAGCGTGTACCACCCTGAGGATTAATGTAATTATACCCTCAGGTGTTACCGATTACAGCAATGGAATGAAATGTATCACGGAAAACTTTCTTTGTAATTCAAAAATCTTTAAAAATAAATGTTTTACGTACAAGATTAATCACTCAAATGCGTGTCCTGTAGCGCTAAATTGTGCGTCATGTTGTAACACAATCTCTGTCATTACGTAAGGGTAAAAAATGTGCCAAGTGTCGTAATTATCGTCGTCCGTAAGCAAAGTTCCGTGGAAGTCAATGTACTTACCTCATAATAAACAAAAGCGAAATGCTATGCGTAAGATATCGTAGTTATTACGTACAGTACCGTGATCAAGAAAGTACTACACTGTAACATATTGTTGTGCTACAAAAAAGGCTGTCTTATTGTAGCTACTAAAACATGTTTTACTTTGCAGAAGAATTCAGAAAACTGTGCAGATATAAAGCAGATACAGCACTAATGCAACAATGTAAATTGTGTCACACATTAGTAGCATCGTGATATAATCGTGTAGCTGCCAAAGAAACCAAATGCTAAGTCATCTTTAATCCCACAGAAAGTACTTCAAATAAAGTATGTCTTTTTAAGTAAACCAAAATGTTGCATGAAAATCTCATTAGCAGTGCCGATATATGTTCCACCACTGCTGGCGGCTCACCTCCAACAGCGCAACGCTACGCGCTGTTAACAGCCGACTGCCCAACACTACAATAGCCAACAACAATGCAAACCAGCCACAGAGTGCACGCAGCACAGCCAGTGATTTTCATACAGAGCGCTACGTGGCGGCGACGTTACCAATATAAGAACCTAAACAGCCTACCTACAAAGAAATGCACATGATAAACGGGTATTCATTGGACAAATATATTATACTAGAACTGACATCTGATTACATTTTCACGCAGTTTGGGTGCATAGATCCTCAGAAATTAATACCCAGAACAACCACCTCTGGCCGTAATAACGGCTTTGATACGCCTGGGCATTGAGTGAGACAGAGCTTGGATGGCATGTACAGGCACAGCTGCCAATGCAGCTTCAACACGATACCACAGTTCATCAAGAGTAGTGACTGGCGTATTGTGAAGAGCCAGTTGCCTGGCCACCATTGACCAGACGTTTTCAATTGGTGAGAGATCTGGAGAATGTGCTGGCCAGGGCAGCAGACAAACATTTTTTGTATCCAGAAAGGCCCATACAGGACCTGCAACATGCGGTCGTGCATTATCCTGCTGAAATGTAGGGTTTCGCAGGGATCGAATGGAGGGTAGAGCCACGGGTCGTAACACATCTGAAATGTAACGTCCACTGTTCAAAGTGCCGTCAATGCGAACAATAGGTGACCGAGACGTGTAACCAATGGCACCCCATACCATCACGCCGGGTGATACGCCAGTATGGCGATGACGAATACACGCTTCCAATGTGCGTTCACCGCGACGTCGCCAAACAAGGATGAGACCATCACGATGCTGTGAACAGAACCTGGATTCATTCGAAAAAATGACGTTTTGCCATTCGTGCACCCAGGTTCGTCGTTGACTACACCATCGCAGGCGCTCCTGTCTGTTCAAATGGTTCAAATTGTTCAAATGGCTCTGAGCGCTGTGGGACTTAACTTCTGAGGTCATCAGTCCCCTAGAACTTAGAACTACTTAAACCTAACTAACCTAAGGACATCACACACACCCATGCCCGAGGCAGGATTCGAACCTGCGACCGTAGCGGTCGCGCGGTTCCAGACTGTAGCGCCTACAACCGCTCGACCACACCGGCCGGCGCCATGTCTGTGATGCAGCGTCAAGGGTAACCGCAGCCTCGGTCTCCGAGCTGATAGTCCATGCTGCTGCAAACGTCGTCGAACTGTTCGTGCAGATGGTTGTCGTCTTGCAAACATCCCCATCTGTTGACTCAGGGATCGAGACGTGGCTGCACGATCCGTTACAGCCATGAGGATAAGATGCCTGTCGTCTCGACTGCTAGTGATACGAGGCTGTTGGGATCCAGCACGGCGTTCCGTATTACCTTCCTGAACCCACCGATTCCATATTCTGCTAACAGTCACTGGATCTCGACCAACGCGAGCAGCAATGTCGCGATACGATAAACCGCAATCGCGATAGGCTTCAATCCGACCTCTATCAAAGTCGGAAACATGATGGTACGCATTTCACCCCCTTACACGAGGCATCACAACAACGTTTCACCAGGCAACGCCGGTCAACTGCTGTTTGTGTATGAGAAATCGGTTGCAAACTTTCCTCATGTCAGCACGTTGTAGGCGTCTCCACCGACGCCAGCCTTATGTGAATGATTTGAAAAGCTAATCATTTGCATATCACAGCATCTTCTTCCTGTCGGTTAAATTTCGCGTCTGTAGCACGTCATCTTCGCGGTGTAGCAATTTTAGTGGCCAGTAGTGTGTTATTTATTTCCTGTATTATTACTGCTTAGCAACGGCCCCAAAGTGTCGATTAATATTTGAGAATCAAGCGGAGGAAGATGCTATAAGTTACGTTCTTCGTAGGTGCACTACACATCCTGAGGACTTTTCAATTCATCTCAGTCTCGCGTATGCTTATTTCGTTTTTTGGTGGGTGTGCTTGCACTGGTTCTGTATGTAAACTACTATATAATTAATGGTTGTGGCCATTTCCAGTGACTGCTCGACAGTGACGCTATCATGTAGTAAAGGGTCTTTCCGTTTATTTATGCGCAATACGTTGTATTTGTTGAGCGCAACAGCTGCCAATCCCTTCTCCAGACGTCAAAAAACTTTCAAATGTATGAATTCCTAAGAGACCAAACTGCTTAGGTCATTGGTCCCTAGACTTACACATTACTTAAACTAACTTCTGCCAAGAACAACACACACACCCAAGCTCGAGGGAGGACTCGTACCTCCGGCGGGAGGCGCCAGACGTCAATCCTGTGCAAGTACTTCTGCATCTCCCTGCGTTCCGACTTCTCTCTTCACACCTGGAACCCCCGTGGTGCATGTAACATACGGCGTGTTGTCTTCGCAATGGAATTCTCAGGTCTACAGAAGATTAAAATGACCCTGCCGTTGACAACCTGTACCTAGTGATTTCCATAAAACGAAGTACGTCAAAGCAATCGTTCTTATCGGGAAAGCTTCCTTTACACCACCCCCACGCCCCCGCCTCCATCCCCCCTCTCCCCACACCGTCATTAGACAGGCACACAGTTAGAGGCGAGAACAGAAAACCTACACCCTGACCGTCACTTTCAGAAAAAAAGTCAGAGGAGAAGTAAATGTAACTCAACACATTTGCTGTGAGTGTTCCCCTAACAGCTGAACTGGATTGCGCGTATCGCCTATTGGCCCACGGACAGCAGTTTTACCGTGCCGATGATCTGCTCGTTGGGTCATCAGCTGCTGTGCAGATGATTTCCGTGGTGAACCTGCAATTCTCAGCCTACACTGTAGACGCAATATGCTGTCCGCCAACTCCTAGGGCTGAAATTACCTCAGCACAAGACAGAACACGAGTCACAATTTCTGTTTTCTCACTAGCTGGAAACAGAAATTCGACTCAAGTATTCTCCCGTAAAGATGCATTTCAACGTCAGACTCCACGAAGTCACTCGAATAAACAAAATAACAGCTCCGTTCAAAGAAAAACGACCTCATGCATTCCTTGTGTTGCAAGCAACACTTCTCAAACATTAAACGCCAGATTCTCCCATGTGGCTATTGCCAGTGAAATCTCTAGGTCGGTCCCCAGAGGAAAGTATCTTCAGTCGATGCCTGCAGGATGTGGAGCGGCGGGTAAATAACCCAGATTTTCGATATTTTGTTTTGTCGTTATGAAAAGACTCTTAAATTTGAAACGTCCCCTTTAAACTATTTATACTCGACTGTGCTTAACCTGACACACAATATTTTTAGCGCAACGCAATCTGACTTTCAAAAAAATACCTACGAAAGAATGGCCCTGACTAACATTAAACTATACCTTTCACAAATCACTAAATCACTTACCTCACAAAAATCTTCGTTACTCCCACTACTGCAATACAGCAAGCGCCACTACTGCCAGCTAAATAAAAGTTTCAAACTACGGAAGGCACTAACTACTGATAGGGATAGTTAGCAAATGAAAGATATTAATAGAGAACAAACAATGTATTTACCTTGATATCATCATATATAAATATAGCAGTTCATGACAAATTTCAAAATTCCGCCATCTCTCTCCCCACATCCACCACTGCTGGCGGCTCACCTCCAACTGTGCAACGCTACGTGCTGTTCACAGCCAGATGCCTAACACTACAATGGCGAGTATTACAACAATGCAAAAGCAGCCACAGACTGCACACAGCACAGCCAGTGATTTTCATACAGAGGTGGCGTTACCAATAAAAAAACCTAAACAGCCTACTTACATAGCCCCCATGCTCCTCACCAAAAATTTTACAAATTGGTTTGGGCAGTGCCCAATACAGATTTGAAAAAAAATTTTCATAATTACAATAATAAAGAAATCAAATGCACACACTTATTGATACAATGTTGGTCAAAAGCTAAAATTTTCTCACAGTCCATAAAGACAGTCCTGATCATTCATCACATTGCAGTATTTTTCTCAAAGTCTGAGCAGTAAAAGAAAATGCACACGGAAGTAGTGGATTTCCATGCAGTCTTGAAGAAGTAGTGTTGTCCTTCCAACGGAAAGACAGTGCTGACTCTTGACATGCTGACAGGTAATGGGCCACAACAGAGCAAACCCACAGCGGAGTCAATCGAAGTTTTGAAGAATATCGTTTGGTAGGTCATCACAGAGCAGACCCACTGTAGTCCTGGTAGAGATTACAGTACTGGTGGGCCACCAGAGGTGCAGACCCACTGCAGTCCTTGTAGAAATTGGTGGGCCATCAAAGATGCAGATCGACTGTAGTCCTGGTAGAGATGGCCAGCAGCCATCTGTTGTGACTGTGCAGGTGCACAATCACCATCAAAGAGTCTTTTGGAGAATATAGAAAGTCCATAAACCACCACTTGTCCATTCACAAAAAATTTGTTTGAAATGTCCTTAGAACCAGCAATGCTGTTATCCAGTCCCTAGCTGAATTATTAACACACGTGCAAACACTATCAGTCCCTACTTCTCACATATTGTCCATATACTATGACCAACAGAAATGTGTGCAGTGAAATGAATGCTTACAAGTTACTTAGTTTGATAAACTGGTGTCAATTACAATTTTATAACATGAGAATACAATTACAAAGGTACAAAATACATCACTAAAAACATAATAATACAGATAACATTTGTAGTAATATGGGCTTTACAAAAGAATCGAAATAACACATACATCAGTGTTACAGGAATTATGACATAAGTACATACATAAAAGATCAGAATAATTATTGAAACATCAACTTCACACATGAGCATTAAAACAAAGCAGAATAAATAATGTCTAAGCATATTTACAAGTTAAATAACATATTATTAAAACCAATTATATTTGAGGATAACAGTATTCCTCATCATAGTGAATAGTATTAAAAAAAATTCTATGAAACTACACAGAGACAGGATGAAAACAAATACACAAGGGTACACAAACACATAGGGGGATAACACAATGGAAAGGACAGGGTTCGTTTTCAGTGTAACTTTTGGTACTGCAGTATTTTGCGAACAAAACCTGTTTTGTTCTTGGAGATCTCCCTTCGTTCATCATTATTCCCAAAAAGTCCTATCTATACCTGCTTTCTGTATTCGATTCATATTTCTTTCAAAATAATTATTTCTCAGTGCACAATACTCATTTTTGCCAAATCTGTTTCATATAACCTCCAAAGCATTCTTTCCCTATTCTCCATAGTTAGGTTCTTATATAGTCTACCCGCTCTTAAGCTAACTTAAATCTACTGAGCTCAGATATTAAACTAAGGGACGAGGCAATGCAGCAGCATAAAACAATTAACACAAACAACAATGATAAAAAATAGAAAAGGCAAAGCAAGCAGCATAAATTAGCAAAGCAAATGCAATATTACAAGTAATATAAGGCAATGTGCAGCAAACAAGAAAAATAAATCTGGCTTAGCAGAGTAACACAAATTAAAATTCAGTAGCACTATGCCTGGCAAACAGCATAACTTATACCTAAACATGACAAAGTTCAAGCAGAAAAAGTATTACACTGAAAATGGCCATGTCTAATACCTATGTCACATCTTAACACTAGAGTGATGCATCACAATTTATTCTACAAAAGAAATTAACAAGTACTTGAAAAGAAAACTATGATTGCAGTTCCTGTGAAGGTAAATGTCTTTTTGTGCTCCCTCATTTTTTTTGAAAAAATTATTATTTACTCGATCTGTAGACAGAAAGTATTTATATTAGTACATCTATTAAAGTTTATTTTAACCAATGCTGCAGTGCAGCTAGAAACTATATATCAAATGAAATAAGCAATTACGCAAACCAAAGCATAAAAATATCATTCAATAGTCATGTGACATTTCATATGTTAGTAGACATTCTCTCAACTCTCGTAGAAAGACGCTTGTCATAATCAGGTGTGCAGATGTAAAAATATTTCTCGTCATTTCATTAGGCATTTCTGTAAATATCGTAATTAAAAGCTCCACAGTGTCAACATATGTTTTCAAGTTCGACCGTGTCGTGTTTGCGATGCTCTCTACAAAGGAACGTCAATAGCGAGGTTAATGGCCTCCCTTTTTTTTTTCTCCACCTGCGCTTCTGGCACACACTAATGGCTTTTATTTTTCCGGGCGTCTGTCGCGCAGCTGGGTGCTTACAGAGACGTACCTTTCTTCCCGAAATATGTACGACAGCAGTTTCCGCTACAGTGACAGTCTCATATAAAAATTTCACAGCTCCAGAATTGGCATTGCAAATATGTAGAAATAAAATCCTATAAATATAACAGTGTCCAACAAATTTTCGTTGGCATTGTAATACACTCACGCATTTACATACATTTCATAACTCTTAAAGTACGATTCCTGGTTTCCAACAACCTTTTCCACAAATCAGAGTCCCTAATCACTATTCATTACTCCTTACCTTATTACACACATATATATTCGTCGACACGTCAATCTTGCGATGACACTTCAATATTTCTTCGTAATAAATACATAGCATAATCAAATTCCTCATATAGCATCAGCTTATTGATCATAAACATACCTCAAAAGCATAATACACATCGTCGTCGTAAAAATAACATCATAACACCTCAGTCAACTCTCAAAATCGTCGTAGCTTTCTGCAATAATTTCAAAACCCTAAAACATATTCTCTGCTCATTTCAATAGTGTCATCTACCTCAAACGTACCTTAAAAATCATGATCTCATACCAAATACATCATTCAAAGCTCTCATAGTATCACAATGGTCCTGAAAAAATATGAACAGTTTACAAAGTACAGACAAAATACAATTTCATAAGTGTGAAGGTATCCAACTGTGTAATTGCGTAAACATGTGTCAGTGATGTAATAAAAAAAATGTTTGTTTCTCTGTTAAATGATCAGATAGCTGTGTAATTCTGTGTTAGAGAAATATGGTACCGATGTGTAAAGTTGTATAAGCAAATACCATATTAGCTAGGGCTCCTTGTGCTAGCCACACACATAGTACACAAAGTAGGCGTGTACTCCCCTGAGGATAAATGTAATTATACCCTCAGGTGTTACAAATTACAGCAATGGAATGAAATTTATCACAGAAAACCCTTGTATCATTGCACCTCAAATATCTTAAAAAAAATGTTTTAAGTGCGAAATTAATCACTCAAATACGTGTACTGTAGCGCTAAACTGTGCGTCATGTTGTAAGATAATCTCTGTGGAAGTCTCGTATTTATCGTCCTCCGAAAGCTAAGTTCTGCAGAAGTCAATGTACTTACCTCACGATACACAAAATGAAATACTTTGCGAATAGATATCTTAGTTATTACGCTTATTGGCGTGATGAAGAAAGTACTGTACAGTAACGTATTGTTGTGCCACGAAAAAGGCTGTCTCATTATTGCTATACCACAAAAGTTACTACTAAAACATGTTTTTCTTTCGAGAAGAATTCAGAAAACTGTGCAGATATAAAACAGATACACCGCAAAAGCAACATTGTAAATTGTCACTCATTAGTGGCGTCGTGATATAATTGTGTAGCTGTCAAAGAAACCAAGTGCTAAGTCATCTTTAATCCCACAGAAAGTACTTCAAATAAAGAATGTATTTTCAAGTAAACCAAAATGTTACATGAAAATCTGATTAGCAGTGCCAGTATATGTTCTAAGTATGTGAACCTGATAGTCGTTACGTAATCGTGCAACAAACAAGCAAGAATGCACACACACAATAACACTGTGTCGTCTGTTCACAATAACAATGCATTCGTAATCTCTGTTTAAATAAGTTCTCTTGATTCTTGACTGGATATTTAACTTCAAACATTGTTGCATGTTAACAATTTCTTAAGTCTGACAAAGCATACTAGAAATGTGAAGTGAAAAGTTTTATGGCAAAGACAAAGTTAAAAAACAGATTATCTTTCAATAAACGGTTTTACATGCGAAGTGTGGTGCTATCCTTTACTCTTCATAGTACTCACAGTTTGATTTGAATGCAATTATCGTGTAGTATACGTCGGTAAGGAATGCTAAAATTTTTCTCAAGGCTAGCGTCTTATGTTATTTTTCTCGGAGCCAGCGGGCGCACGCGGCTGCCTGCTGTGCGAGTCATTGTCTGTCTCTGTTGGCGCGCGCCGTTATTGGCATTAGGAGACCTAACTTCTACAAATTCACTCTGACGAGAAGGCCCTGCCCTGTTTAAATCCCGCCAGTTCTGATGCAATTCAGGTCTGTCGTTACGAATATATCGTCTGTCGTCATGTCGGTAGGTTCCGTAGTTTCTTCCTTGTCCGTCATGTAGTGGAGAATTTCTCCCTGAATCGTAACTGTGCGCCGAACTGTTGCGTCTGAAGTTATTCTGTCTCCGTTGATAATAATTGTTTTGGTTCCCATATTGTCTGTTTCTATGGTAATCTCTATCATGTTCATTACTATGGAAGTGCGATCTTTCGCTGTACCTATTATTCTGCCAACGGTTGTCATATGGGTGGTGTCTTTTTTGGTTACGATTTGTGTTGTGAGAATAGACTTGTCGCATCCAGTTATTATTTCTTTCATCGTGGAATTGCGACGGATATGACCTGTAATTGTTGTGTTCCTGTTTCCGCATTCCGCGATTGTCAGTGTCAATTTCTAATTCTTGTAAGAGTCCCTGAAACGCTTCAATGTCGTCTTTGCAACGTCCTGCCAAAATAATGTGTCGTAAATGTTCAGGTAATTTGATTAAGCAAATGCGGATGAGTTCTGAGGGGCTGTATGGGTTTGACAGGTACTGATTCTTGTGAAACATGTCTTCAAAATATTTCACAAGACTGGAGAATTCAGATTGTTCGAAATGATTCATCATTATGATGCTATGTTTTACTCGGTCTTGTGTGGCTTGAGACCAATATGCTGAGAGGAAGGCATGGTAAAACTCTCCTTCACTGTGGCAATCGTGAATGACCGATCGCATTCTTACAGCTGGTTCATTCTCTAAGTAGCCACACATAAATTCTAACCTGTGCTCCAATGACCAGTTGGGAGGAAAACAATGAGAGAATTGATGGAGCCACGCTTGTGGATGAATGTCGTTGGCAGAATTCTTAAACGTTTTGAATTTACGTGTAGTAATGAACAGCTTATAGTCAAAATCATCGTGTCGGCGAGTAGCATATCGGTCATTGTTACGTCGTGTCGGCGGTTCCATCTCAAAATTCGGTGTGCCTTGCCAATTTCTTTCATAATTTCCGAAGTGTCCTGTGTTATTATTTTGTGGTTGATCCGTATTTCTATGTCCCTCTTCCCGTATTGGGGCGCGAGTGTCCTCTGAAATACGTAATTCTTGTATTACCTGTGTCAGCTGATCTTGTACTTCGCGGATTTCTCTTTGGTGTTGCGTATTAATTTGATTCAGATTTTGTTTCAGTTTCCTAATTTGTTCGCTCTCTTCTGTGTCATTAAAGACTACCGGTTTTGTGTCGTTCAGATTATCATCTACCTTCGTAGATAAGTTAGTGAACTGATCCGAAAGTTCGGCTACTTTCTCCGATAGTGAACACATTTCCTCAGTGTGTTTTTCTGAACCAAGTTTCAGATTGTCCATTTGTGTTGAAATCGAATCTACTGTGTCCTTCAAGTTTTCCTGAGTTTTTGCAAGTTGCGTAACCGAATCGGTAGATGCAACTGAGTCAAATTTAGCTTGTAAGGTCTCATGATTTTCATGAACAGTAGTTTGCAGTTCTTTTATGGCTGCTTCGTGATTCTGTAGAGCATTTTCATGACGCGAAAAAATAGGTTGGAAATGCTCACAAATTTGTGTTTTTACGTCGTTACAGACTTTTTGACATTTCGATTCAATGTGATGTAACTCATTAGTTAAATCCTCACGTGTTTGTTCAAGTGTGGTGTCTAACTTTTGAAGATTTTGTTCCATTGCGTCTAACTGTTGCTGTGTTTGTCTCTGGTGTTGTTCCATTGTGTCTAACTTTTTAAGATTTTGTTCCACTGTGTCTAACTTTTGAGAATTTGGTCCATTATGTCTAACTTTTGAAGATTTTGTTCCATTATGTCTAACTTTTGAAGCTTTTGTCCCATTTGTTGCATTAATTGTAATAACAGTGCACTGGTGTCTGAAACTTGTTCCTCAGTGCTATTCGGCAGTGAAGTTGCACCGGCAACATTCACATTTTGACAAGCAGAAAATGTGTCTTGACTCATTTGAGAAAGCGGTGAGGACCCAAAACCTGAGTCTACAATATTTGCGAGATTGTTTCCTGTCATTTCGGATTCCTGAGGCGAGCTGTTGCCGACCGATCGATCGATAATGCTTCCCTGTTCTCTAATTGTTTCACTGTCTACACCATTGTTTGCCGCCCGCTCCATTTCCCTATGCACAGTTACCAAATTACTACTTTGAACATTAGTTAATTCATTACTCGGTGGCGCTAACACACTGCTTTCGTCTTTACTGTCATTTCTCAGTTTACTTTGGAGCCTAGTATTACGTTTTTCACACGCCATTATTGTCACAATATTTCACACGATAACACAGAAAAACACAATTTGAAGGGCAAAAATAAGAGAACACATTAACATAGCACTGAAAATAATATCTCGTTAATTGTAAGTGCAGCTGCGAAATACTTGCTGCAAATTTACATGCATGCCACAACTGTTTTACTGTACAACAATGAAAAACTACAACTACAAAGGAAATTCTCTCTATGATTACGCGCTAGCAGTAAACAATAGCTACACTAATTACACAAACTACAAGAAAAAAATCAGAAGATTCCAGTGAGGTATCCTGGCAGGGTCGCCATATGAAACGTCCCATTTAAACTATTTATACTCGACTGTGCTTAACCTGACACACAATATTTTTAGCGCAACGCAATCTGACTTTCAAAAAAATACCTACGAAAGAATGGCCCTGACTAACATTAAACTATACCTTTCACAAATCACTAAATCTCTTACCTCACAAAAATCTTCGTTACTCCCACTACTGCAATACAGCAAGCGCCACTACTGCCAGCTAAATAAAAGTTTCAAACTACGGAAGGCACTAACTACTGATAGGGATAGTTAGCCAATGAAAGATATTAATAGAGAACAAACAATGTATTTACCTTGATATCATCATATATAAATATAGCAGTTCATGACAAATTTCAAAACTCCGCCATCTCTCTCCCCACATCCACCACTGCTGGCAGCTCACCTCCAACTGCGCAATGCTACGCGCTGTTCACAGCCAGATGCCTAACACTACAATGGCGAGTATTACAACAATGCAAAAGCAGCCACAGACTGCACACAGCACAGCCAGTGATTTTCATACAGAGGTGGCGTTACCAATAAAAAAACCTAAACAGCCTACTTACAAATTGTCTGTGCGTGCTTTACACCTACCTTCAGCACCTACAAGAGTCTCATAACTATTTTTGCGGTCATCCAGAAAACGGTGGAGAACATACTGACCATAATTTCCAGTCTGCAAGTCCACATTAATCTTTCCGCTCCTTGAAAAAGAAAAAGTTTCTACTTGCTATTTACTCAGCGAGATCAGGAACTACGGCTATAAACAAAAGTTTGGAGTTTTAACTGAGTGATACATTCTGTAAAAGTTCACACCCAAAAAATAAAAGCCTTAGTATTCTACCGGAAACAGCACTATTAACAGTTCAGTGGCGACATATACGGGGAATTCAAAGTAAAATAGTCTGACGTCCTGACCTCTATTCATCAAACGTTAATTGCTCGCCTTAGAAACCAATAATAATCTCGCCACTTGCCAAGAAGGTTTGTCAACATTGCGGGCGGCACATAAATGGTTACTTCTGTGAAATCTAAGCCATCCAGGGCGGTGTACAGTCCTCGCCAATTTACTTCTTACTTTAACCAAAAACCCCTTGAAGTCTGCCAGGCTCTGACGTCATCCGAGGCACTAAACACGCAGGTGTTTGACTGACCCGAACAGATTGATATCTTGGTGCAAAGTCTCTCTCCTCGCTGCCTCTCGGTTGTACTTATATAGGGACGCAGTGGATCGCCAAACGGAACACTACTATCAACCATCCTCAGTACAGGTAGCAGTATCTAAATAGCCTCTTTCTCAGACACGTATAAATTTATGTCTCTGTGACTTAACAATTTACAAACTTCTTAATTCTTATATAAATAGAGTTCAGTTTGCTTTACTCACTGAAAAAGTTTTCGCTCGGCTGCATTTAAACGTCACCAGCTAGAATTTTTAGAACGGAACCGACGGTAGAACATGACCTCTGAACTGCCTCTTTAAGAGGAGGAGGAGGGCGAAATTAGTTTTTAACGTCCCATCGGCATAGAGGTCATTAGAGACTGAGCGAAAGCTCGGATAAAGGTAGGATGGGGAAGGAAATCGGCTGTTCCTTTTCAGAGGAATGATCCAGAAATTTGCTTCAAGTGATTTAGGGAAATCATGGAAAACCTGAATCCGCACGGCTAGACGCAACTTTGAATCGTCGTCCTCCGGAATGCGAGTCCAGCGTGCCTCTTTAAGGTTTCTTGTAATCATTGTTATTTACAACACAGTCTCGAAATTTGGTACAGCTGTATTACTGCATGAATGTAATCGATTGCTGTAATTAGAATTTTCTACTACAAATACAAATGATACTTAACCTAACATGAATCACGGCGTTTTGGTTCCCAATTTGGTTTTTAGTAAATAACTTGAAAACTAAAAATCCTTACACGTGTCGCATCTAATGCCAGTGGATGTTAGAAAAATATTACCTTCCGCTACAGGGTCATGAATCCTCCAGCCAGTCACCCCAACATCATAATCCTTTCGGAAGTTTTTCTGGAACTTCCCATTTCCCCTCCTAGATCCTTATCACTTCGCCAACCAAATATGCACCTCTGCTTTTCAGTGGTAAGCGCTTCCTGGCGCTTCCCATAAGAAGATTCCTGGGACGTCAGCTCACGACTGACGTTCGCGACCTCACGCATTCCTTTGCACTAAAAGGACGCCTTTTCGCCTTGTTCCATCCCCTGTGCTTTTTCCGTGGGTACACTATCCTGACCTTTTTTTCCATTCCACCAAAGCGCAAATTCCCGCTCGCTCTGTAAATTCTACGTGCATTCTGTAGCCTCCAACATTGTAAAGTGCCATCACTTTGCTTTGCTTTGCCTGAGGGCAGTGAATGTCCACCGCAGTAGAAAACGACAAATGTCTTTCCAGCCTCTCTTTAACTGATAGCGGCTTTCAGTGGTTAGACCTAATTAACTCCCAGACATGCAGAAATACAGAAACTGTTAGTACGTGGGGCTAGCAAGATTCAGCAAATGAAATTATTAATAATCCAACTGTCCATCCTAAATAGTGATCTAATGTAAATAAAAATGGAAAATAATGAATGCAATATTAAATATATGGTGGCAGAAGCTTGCCACCTTACACATCTACATCCAGGAACAGTATCATGGAGCATCCGACGTTGTTCACTCTTTCATTTATGTGTGCATACAGTTTACTGTGAACAGTAATGACCCAAAACCACTCCCTTGCTCGCGCCCAGAGAAGCTTTTGCATCTGCAGATTTTTCTGTATTGAGAATTGTTTTTAAACAATCGTAATTTATTAAATGCTAGAAAATTTTAGGCCAAGAATACAAGTTACAGCCTTAGAAAATCAATATTATGTGAATGTTATCTCAATTAATAAGGAAACATTCTATTAAAAAGAGCAGGTTGTAAGAGTTCAGAACTTCATATGTTGCAACAGAAGGTTCTCTGCTAAAGAAGTTGTCTGTTAATCACTATCAAACATTCCCTGTCACCGCTCGGCAGAAGTATGAAAATCATTAGTGGATACCTGAAAACACCGAAGTAATGATCACTGTAGATCAAGCAAATTGGCTGATGAAATTTACGGAAAGCGTCTCCGCAGTGATTTGCAGTCAGTGCCAGATGACATCCAAGCACTTACTTGTGCAGCATTGTTCAATGTAGAATTTTTAATACAATGAAATAGCTCTAATATTTCTAGAGTTGTTAGTTAAAAACAGCTCTGTTGATGACAAAATCTAGTTATTTCTCTCTTTCTGAGATGAGAGCTTAACAGAAAGACCTCGTTTTTCATTATACGTAACTAGCAGCTTGAGAGCATGATTTCATTTACGAGTTCCTTTTCCTATAATAATATAGTTATTTTGCATTTATCATTGTATCGTGTAGTTAATCTTTAGTATGCTCTCTTTACAATATACGATTATCTGCAGAATTAAAAAAAATACTTACAATACAATTCACCTAGGTCAATATATGTAATATGTCACATTTTAGAATTCGATGTACTATGTGAAATAAAAACATAAAGAAAAAAAATAATAAAAAGTAATAGTTCAAAGACAGGCCAGCGATCTACATTGAAACTCTCTCTCGCATGTTTTACATTGTGCAACAAATCTTGTTTGTACTTAAGAAGAATTAACGACGATCTACGCTAGACTTCAATATAACGGAACAGAAAGTCGGGTGACATCACCGTAAAATAAAGGAGTGTTCACACTAGATATAACGTTAATACGACGTCACTTCTTTTAACACAGTACCGAACAGTGAAAGCAAGGCTCTCAGATACCGTCTATAATACAAAAAAGCAGACTATACCTTGTCTAATAACGTTAATGTGACCACCTATCAACAGGCTGAATAACCACCTTTCGCATTGTGGACGTGGAGATACAGAGTCATTGAGATTGTGGAAGGTACGGACAGTGATGTGGATCCATGTGGACTCCTGTGCCATGGCCAGCTGAGTTAGGTTTCTCGGTTGAGAATCCATGGTGATCGAGGTGGCACCAAAGTTTTTCTCGATTGGATTTAAATCCGAGGAGTTGCGTGGCTAGAGGAGTACGGAAGTCTCATCCCACTGCTCTTCGAACATCGCACGTACAACCTGTGTGACGGACTGTATTGGCCTGCTGCTAGATGCCGTCGTTCCAACGGAAAAAACAAGCTGCATTTTGATGTACAACTTACCAGAGGAGCTCCAATAATTGTAATTAAGTAATCCATAACCTATAACTTATGATTTCCACTGAATAAAATGTGGGGTACTTAAGTTTACAATGGTACAAGCAGCTTTGTAACTTTTCCCCCCTTTAATATCCTACGGTTAAGAAATTAGCAACGATTAAGTTTATTAATAGCCAAAGAAAAATGTAATAACGGATGTTCTTGATCAATTTTGTATGATAAACTGAGAAACGAAACAACATTCCAAAATATCGATATTTATTTGCAAGCTAAAACTTATACGTACAAACACGTCAAACAATATTTATTAAGGAATACATAAAGCCTGTTTACCTCATCCATTGTTTTTTTTCTATGTAGCAAATAAAGTCGGAAACAACAGTAGTTTTCTCCTTCAATAGCACAGCCTTTTTCACTTTAGAGAATGTTATGTAATGAAAACTTCTTCATCAGTTTTGTTCCTGTTTATGCACAGTGTAGGTGACATGTCTGTTCATTATGTAACACCTATATCATTTTTCGCTTCAGATATTTGGCCTCTTATGGCAGAACATTTGATGCAAGAAAGTATCGAAGCCGTCTTGAAAAGTTTTCAATATTTCTCGAAAGTAAAATAAAAGAATAAAAATAAAGATTAAGAACTAACAAAATGGACAGAGCATATGGTTTGACCAAAAATATTTACAACAAGAAATGTATATCTAGAAAAACAAAACTGCGGCAGATGGTTTATATGGATCTGAATACCTAACGATGAACTATAAGATGGATAAAGTAGAGGTACTGGAAAGAAGGATTATTAGAAAAATAATGGGTGCAATGAAAACTGCACATGGTTGGAAAAATAAGAAGTAATGAGGAGATCTAAAAAAATATAGAGAAAATATCTGAAGTAATGGTCAAACGAAGATTACCCTTTTTTGGACATCTCTACCGAATGGATGGAAATAGACAAAAAAAACAAATACTCCTATATTTCTGGAAGAAGAAATAGACAATAGCATGGATTACAGAAGTGAGAAAAGATCTTGAAAGAAATAACATCAAAGAATTAGAAATAGCAGAAAGAAACCGTTTTATAAACAAAATACTAAATTTGGTAGGCTTTCAAAGCAGAATAAATAAAAAATCAGGAACAACATGGACAGAAGAAAGGAAGAGACTTCATGGGGAGAGAAAATGAGGGAATACTGGAAAAATAGGAAACAACAACAAAGAAAGAAGAGGAACTGAAGTTGTTAACGTGATCCAAGTTGGTCAATACGATCGGGAAAAAAAAGGTTAACTTGTGATGTTTGCAGAAGACGATAAATCTCCCCCCACCAATGTCAATATCAAAACTTTCTTTCTCCCCGTGAAACCTTGTCCTTGACGTCCCGTTCAGTTCTGTGCGAATGTCACCATCTGAAATGCATTGTGGAACGTTTTTACATCCCTTTTCATCCCATTCCGTTCCGAGAAGTGTGAATCCAACTTTAACGTGTGTAGCCGGCCGGTGTGGTCGAGCGGTTCTAGGTGCTACATTCTGGAACCGCGCGACCGCTACGGTCGCAGGTTCGAATCCTGCCTCGGGCATGGATGTGTGTGATGTCCTTAGGTTGGTTAGGTTTAAGTAGTTCTGAGTTGTAGGGGACTGACGATCTCAGCAGTTAAGTCCCGTAGTGCTCAGAGCCAATTGAACCATTTTTAACCTTTGCACGAAACACGGGAAAGCTTTAATTAGCAATGTGCTGCGCTCTCTGCTAGGTAGAACAAGATGCTTCACTGAGACGGTTGGAAATGTATCACCCGTGCGTGTCACGCAGGGCGCGCACTTTGTCACACGTACCGTGTGCTGTGTGCTCTGTGCTCTACATCATCGCGGCAGACTGCGCAGTCAGCTGTCTGTCACGCGACCTGTGACAGCAGACAGCAGCAGTGCATCTCGGCGAGCAACGCCAGCACAGCCGCCACTAAACGCTGCCGCCGCAGTTGTCGACACCGTAGTCTTCTGTTGCGAGGGAAGTGGTTGCAGGCATCGGCACTACGCAGCTCCGCAAATGAAATGAGATGAAATGTGTGGTTATGGCCACTAGAGATAGGCAAACTCGTTCATCCTTGGGAACTAGTTCACTGTTGATCTCTCTTTTTTTGGGAACCGTTCATTTTTACTCGTCCATCGTTCATTTGTGCTTGGTATATGGTTCTTATGAAAAACTGAAAATTAGTACCATAGGTGACTGAAGATTGAAGGTGCCAAGAGGGGGCACTTGCTTCCTCCCTGGAGTACAGAGTTTTTATTCATAACAGAATTCTCACACACTTGTGATTTTCGTGATTGTGCAGAACCTCTCGTTTAGCCAACTGTAGCGTAATGTGGCTGGTCGCAGTGAAATAATATAAGGTGGTGCACGAAAAACCGGCCCCGAGTACAGACTGCTCGCCAATTACGCACGATTTGTTAACCACTACGAGCAGAATAGATAAACATGTAATAATTAGGCAGTGAAGAAATAACAAATAAGCTAATGCAAACAACAACTTTGAAACGATAGATGACGATTGGTGGGCGACTATGAGCAGTCTAGTACTCGGGGTCGATTTTTCGTGCGCCACCCTGTACCACTAAAATAATACATATTGTAGCAGTTATATTCTCTTTACGAAATGTAACACCAAACACTCGATTATGGGGCGTGGGCTTCATTCGGTTGTAAATCGGTCTACGTTCCACAACAGTGAACATGCCCTTTTGCCTTGGATAAAAAAAAAAAAGGCGGAAAATGGCCACTCGTGTGTGCCGTTCCGACTTCCTTTGCACGTGTAATAACAAACTAATCTTGCCTTTTTACAAGTATTTCTTCTGCTGTTTACCAAAATAGTGAAGTAAGGTGATATTTCGTTTTGTTACCTGAAAAAATTGTGTGTATTACGTGCCACGTAATTTTTATGTATTTAATGTAATTATAAAATACATTTTAATTAGCGGTCGTGGACGCTGCATAGAATATGAAAAGAACCAGAAGTTCATTGTTCAAAAAAGGTATGAAACAGATCTAGAATGGGCGAGCGTAGTGAACGAAACGAACAACTCGACACTGAACTACGAGCAGTCGGCAGTGGAACTGCGACGAGTGGCCATACGAAGAAGGACGAGTCCGGCCGAGCGAGACCGAGACCGAGACAAACGGGAACGAGACCGAGGCTGGAACGAGACCGGCCGACGTGCCGTTGCGGGAACGTGACCGACCGTTTCCCGTTCCCGGAAACTATAAGTAGAAAGCCGCGACCGATGTGAACTATGAAAGACCGTTCCATAGAATTCGTTCCTCGCTCGTTCAGTTCATCTTAGTGAACCGTTCCTTTGGTCCCGTTAGTTCGCGAACGACCCATCTTTAACGGCCACCCGTCGGGTAGACCGGTAGCCTGGTGCAAGTGTTTTTGTTTGACGCCACTTCGGCGACTTGCGCGGCGATGTGGATGACATGAGGATGAAGAGAACACAGCACCCACTCCCTCAGCGGAAAAAATCTCCGACCCAGCCGGGAATAGAACCCAGGCCCCTTGCATGGCATTCTGCTACGCTGACCACTCAGCTATTGAAGCGAGCTGCACGAACAATGGTGAATCAAGAGATGTAAATGACGAGAGTGCCTCAAACAGAATTATTTTGGTTGACATTATAAGGTAGGTTGGATAATGAGGGGGAGCGGACCAAACAGAGAGAAGTCATTGGTCCCACCCGGTTAGGGTGGAAGAAAGTCGGCCACGCACTTTCGAAGGAACCATCCCGGCATTTGCCTGAAGCGATTTACGGAAATCACTGAAAACCTAAATCAGGATGACCGGACGCGGGTTTGAACCGCTGTCCTCCCGAATGCGAGTCCAGTGTTCTAACTGAGTTACCTCGCTCTGACGTTATAAGGACACCATAAAGTTATAGCGGAAAATAATGTAGTCTCTTCCACTACAGCTTATCTACGAATAAGTGAAAGCTATGTAATTGACGATTTTTCTTCCTTTTCTATTTCCATGCAAAAATAAAAGTAAACGCGGTAAAAGAAAATTTCCATGCAAAAGTAAAAATAAAATGGAGAAAACAAAATATACATATTTAGGGACAAAGAGATTAGCACTTTACGGAAAAGCAGTGTCTACAGTTTCAAACAACAAGCAGCAGCAAAAGATAAAGACCCTACTACAGGCAGGACTGGCGATATATTATCACAAGACTTCACATATTGCAAAGTATGTCGAAACAGACATAATTTATCCGAAAGCTGGGTGCCTTAATGAAATAGAAATCAGAAGAGTTGACTATGTAGTTATTGAATTCAGAGCTCTTGAGTTTACACCCTGAATAACTGTAATAAATTTTACCTTCAAGTTACAGTCGTTATGTCTAGTTCAATTCCATCAGACTATCGTCAGCCGTGGACGTGTCGGATACTGGAATAAACCGTCAATTTCTATGAGCGATATGCATACTACTTTGCAGAAAAATCTGCCTGTGATTTGTCTACGATGTACGAGGTGCATTCAAGTTCTAAGGCCTCCGATTTTTTTTCTCCGGACTGGAAAGAGATAGAAACATGCGCATTGTTTTAAAATGAGGCCGCATTCATTGTCAATACGTCCCAGAGATGGCAGCGCCGTACGGCAGATGGAATTTTACCGCCAGCGGCGAGAATGATAACTGTTTTAATTACTTAAAATGGCGACGTTTTCCTTACTTGAACAGCGTGCAATCATTCGTTTTCTGAATTTGCGTGGTGTGAAACCAATTGAAATTCATCGACAATTGAAGGAGACATGTGGTGATGGAGTTACGGATGTGTCAAAAGTGCGTTCGTGGGTGCGACAGTTTAATGAAGGCAGAACATCGTGTGACAACAAACCGAAACAACCTCGGGCTCGCACAAGCCGGTCTGACAACATGATCGAGAAAGTGTAGAGAATTGTTTTGGGGGATTGCCGAATGACTGTTGAACAGATCGCCTCCAGAGTTGGCATTTCTGTGGGTTCTGTGCACACAATCCTGCATGACGACCTGAAAATGCGAAAAGTGTCATCCAGGTGGGTGCCACAAATGCTGACGGACGACCACATGGCTGCCCGTGTGGCATGTTGCCAAGCAATGTTGACGCGCAACGACAGCACGAATGGGACTTTCTTTTCGTCGGTTGTGACAATGGATGAGACGTGGATGCCATTTTTCAATCCAGAAACAAAGCGCCAGTCAGCTCAATGGAAGCACACAGATTCAATGCCACCAAAAACATTTCGGGTAACCGCCAGTGCTGAAAAAATGATGGTGTCCATGTTCTGGGACAGCGAAGGCGTAATCCTTACCCATTGCGTTCCAAAGGGCACTACGGTAACAGGTGCATCCTACGAAAATGTTTTGAAGAACAAATTCCTTCCTGCACTGCAACAAAAACGTCCGGGAAGGGCTGCGCGTGTGCTGTTTCACCAAGACAACGCACCCGCACATCGAGCTAACGTTACGCAACAGTTTCTTCGTGATAACAACTTTGAAGTGATTCCTCATTCTCCATACTCACCTGACCTGGCTCCTAGTGACTTTTGGCTTTTTCCAACAATGAAAGACACTCTCCGTGGCCGCACATTCACTAGCCGTGCTGCTATTGCCTCAGCGATTTTCCAGTGGTCAAAACAGACTCCTAAAGAAGCCTTCGCCGCTGCCATGGAATCATGGCGTCAGCGTTGTGAAAAATGTGTACGTCTGCAGGGCGACTACGTCGAGAAGTAACGCCAGTTTCATCGATTTCGGGTGAGTAGTTAATTAGAAAAAAAATCGGAGGCCTTAGAACTTGAATGCACCTCGTACCATGCATGGTGCTCACATAAACTGGCAGATCACTCTTGCAGCCGTCATACTCGGATTTGAAGACAGCTTGATGGAACCGTAACCAGTCAAAGCATTAGAATATGCAATCAAGTCGTACAATAAATATTTTTGTACAACAATTGATTGTGGATTTTCTCTGAAACAGGGAATGTCAATTTTTGCATAACTCTGATTTGCACATGGGCAGCTTCCACGAAGAATTACTGCAGGAATTAATCAAGTGCCATAGCTGGAAGTTTACTGCCACAACTTTAGTTGAGAAAACCTGAAAAAATCGTACTGGGATTACTGAATATACGGAACCATGAGACTAATGCATAAAAAATCATTGCAAAATTCAATGTTAAATGATATTCTAACATTATACAAACAATTTTTGTTTATTTTTGTCTATGTACAACTGATTAAATATAATTTTCGTTTTGGCAGACGCATTTCGCCCTGTTTCTTTTTTTTCTCAGATCCTTTAAATACGAGACTGAGCCGTAGTCAGCTCGCGCTGATGCCGTTTATCTTTTTTCGCATTTTGTCACCATCGAGTGGCGTCTTATTGCTCCCTCAGTTACTACCTGAACGAGTTGCTCACTTGCCTCTGTCACTGGCAGCAGCAGTGTTTATCGATACTAGCACTACTGTACCTTCTTTGGTGTGACCGCTATATTTCCGTTCCATGGTGTGTGTATGTGCGTGTGTGTGTGTGTGGGGGGGGGGGGGGGGGCAGTTGGTCGGTTGCAACGGAGCAGCGAGGTAATCAGTGAACCTATTATGAAATCTTAACTGCTGTGACATCTCTTTGTTGACTGCTGGTTGTTGAAAAACCAGATTTCAGAGACATTTTCTGGAAGTAAGTGTTCTGTGACCATAAAGAGCTATGGTTTTTTGTTTTTTGAGGGTTGGCAACACTGAGTGGTAGAGAGGGGTCCGTTCACCAGAGCGAGTACCACAGGAACATGATAGAACGGTAATTCAGACTGTAGTGCAGAGTTGCGTGAAAGATATCGGTATGAAATCCAGCCAAATGCGAACCACGTGCTGTGATCCATTTCTTACTCTCTGAAGGAATAGCACCTACCGAATTTTTTTCGCAAAGTAAAACGGTTTACGACGAAGGTGCAATGAACAAAAAAAGTGTGTTTAAGTGATGTAGGAAGTTTAGTGGAAACGAACCAACATGACGAAAAGGGAAATGGAAGACTTTTAATTTTCACTGATCAGTTGGCGCAAAAAATCGAGGAAACTGTTCGTGAATACAGTCGATTCACAATGGACCAAATTTCTGCGATGTTCAAAAATTCTCCAGAAATTTCTTACACAAGACACCCACAGAAACTATAGATACCGGAAACTATGCGCCAGATGAGTCCCAAAAAACTGCCAGAACAGCACAGGAAAAATTGGGTCAGTAGTTGCTACGAGTTTCTTGAGCTACTTAATTTGGTAGATAAGGATTTTCTGAGCTCTGTTGTGACTGAAGATGAAACGTGGGTGACTCATTACTCGCCTGAGACAAAAGTACCGTCGTCACAGTGGCTTCACACCAATTGTCTATCCGCCAAAAATTTAAATCTACTATTTCAGGCAAATGCATCATTTTGGTCGAATTTCTGCCTCATGGGGAGACCATCAGTGCACAGCGATGTTGTGAGACCCTAAGAAAAACTCTAGAGGGGAATGCTGATGAGAGGAGAAGGAGGATATGGCTGTTTAACGTCCCGTCGACAACGAGATCATTAGAGAGCCGATGAGAGGAGTGCCCTTGTTGCAGGACAACGCCCGTCCTCACACAGTATTAGCAACCAAGGCAGTATTGGACTCATTCGGGTGGGATGTTTCGAACCCCCCCCCCCCCCCCAATATCCTCTGACATGGTGCCTTCACATTACTATCTTATCACTTCCGTGAAAGAACACGTCAGTGGAATTAAATTTTTAACAGACGATGAGGTTCGGAAACAGGTTCTGAAGTGAGGGAAGGAACTGGTTCAAAACTGGTTCAAATGGCTCTGAACACTATGGGACTTAACTTCTGAGGTCATCAGTGCCCTAGAACTTAGAACTACTTAAACCTAACTAACCTAAGGACATCACACACATCCATGCCCGAGGCAGGATTCGAACCTGCGACCGTAGCGGCCTCGTGGCTCCAGACTGCAGCGCCTAGAACCACTCGGCCACTCCGGCCGGCTGAAGGAACTGGTGGATGAGTTCTTCGAAGAGGGCATAAAGAAGCTTGTACCACGGCTCACCACATGCATTTAACGGCATGGCGATTATCTGGAAAAACACTCAACCAGTCTGTAATTTTTTCATATACAATTTTCCTAAAAATAATATAAAAATTAAGTACACTTACTTTCTGAACATACCTCGTAAGTACACTTTCTCACTTAAACGTAATACTTTTGAAATTTGTCTTGTACTACTGTATTTGGCCGGCCGGAGTGGCCGTGCGGTTCTAGGCGCTGCAGTCTGGAGCCACGAGGCCGCTACGGTCGCAGGTTCGAATCCTGCCTCGGGCATAGATGTGTGTGATGTCCTCAGGTTAGTTAGGTTTAAGTAGTTCTAAGTTCTAGGGGACTGATGAGCTCAGAAGTTGAGTCCCATAGTGCTCAGAGCCATTTGAACCATTTGAATCATACCACTGTATTTGTAAGCTATGGAAAGTTCTGGTTCCGACATTTTCTTGCTCGATACTGTATGGGTACTGATATCGATACCGTTCATTGGTTTTAAGATGTCACTAACGACGAAAACTAGTTACCAACATTACATATGAAATAAATTTACGACCTCGCCAACTACTTTTTATTCCTATTGTACCGGTTGACAGTAAATACTTTTATGTTGATCTGACTGTCCCAGTTGCTAGTAATATTTTATAAATGATCTTTTATATAAACCTGACCTATCTACGTGCAGCTGAATAAATGCGGTTTTCATTTTGCTAGATGTATTTCGCTTTACTGTACTGAGACATCTTCAGGGAACTAAAATACCTGTACATTCTCCTTAAAAGCAGCACTTTGAATTTAAGTATTCTGCTGTTATAAATATAAGCAGGGTGCTGAATTGATTCCGAATCGGTGTAAACAAAAGAATAGCTTCACGAGATTAGCTGCATGTACACGAGTGAGACATATACGTATCGAGCAACCATCTACCGGGAACAGCACGTTTGTAGCTTATAAGTACAATAGCACAACAGGTAAATTAAGAATACTTGTAGCAAGTGTGGTAGATATACCGAAGATGTTGTAAAGTTTCATCTACCAAAAACTGTGTCATCTACATATATGCTGCAGTAAGTGAGATGCAAACAGGTCGCGTCAAATTTTGATGAAATGCAAAGTAATAGACATATCCTCCATTTTGTAGTATTCCTTCGCGAAAGACTTCTTAATTGTATTTATGTAAGATGTTGCTTCGCGTTGAAGTAAACATGAGCTTACCTACCGCATGTATTAGGCCTTTTTTAAAAATGGGTCTGAGCACTATGGGACTCAACTGCTGTGGTTATCAGTCCCCTAGAACTTAGAACTACTTAAACCTAACTAACCTAAGGACATCACACACATCCATGCCCGAGGCAGGATTCGAACCTGCGACCGTAGCAGTCGCACGGTTCCGGACTGCGCGCCTGGAATATTAGGCCTTTATTTGTTTTAAATTTCCGTAGAATTGTACTTCCTGGTTTTTCTAATCCTCCCCCCACCCCTACAGCACACTATCTGTACGATATTAATATTACTAATCTTAACAACTTTTACTAGATCGAGCACAAGCTAGTGTCGTTTTTGTTGTACTTTCTGCGCCGCTTAGTCGCCAGTATTCCGCGTGGTAACTGGCCTGCTACTTCCTAGTGTTCCGCTACGAGCCAGAAACGAGTAGTGAAAAATTACCACCAGCTCCATGTCTGACTGAAGGACCAACAAATACGCACATATTGCTGGAATGAAGTTGAATACAGAAAATGTATGCAGTTTTTTGCAAGCTCCAATGCTCAAATTCCTGTTTTACGCGCAGGCCGAGATACACAGCACCAATTATCTCCAAGTGGTGTCGTACTTCTGTACGTTACGTGAAGGTCGCTCTACGTTGCAGTTGTTAAAGTACCAAATGCTATATAATTGGCATATCGGCATATTCATCAGTGTTAAAGGGTGCTCAAGACTCACGAAAATGTATGTAAAGTACTAGAGTCTTGTGAGCACTGAGCTCTGTTCATCAAATATGCAAGTGCTGATTGGGCGAAATCCTGGGAAACGTATCCTGATCGATCGACGTAGTGTACGAGAAAGAGTGATTTATCTGATTATAAAATACGCCCCCACTGTCCCATGGCTTACTCATAACATTCTCATAATCATTTCAGCCGTAACTCCATACCTTGACCGATAGTATTTAAAAAGAGGCCCATTTCTGTCATTATTAAATCACGATGCCACAAGATCAACAACGACATACGTACAGGTTTTATGTTTTCTAATGCTGAACCCGATTTACAGCAACGTCCTATGAGTAGTTTGCGTGTAACTTTTGTATTGCACACCGTTACCAGTCAGGTTACGAATTCCATAAATTTCTCTTTGTAGAGCATACAGATATTCATCATCTGCATCCATCTACGAAGCGTGAACGCTCTAATATATCCTCCATTTAGTGTTTTCTCTACCACTTGTCCATATTATACAGATTCTTAACTGATCCGTATATGAAAACTCCCACGATACTGGAACTTCCTGGCAGATTGAAACTGTGTGCCGGACTGAGACTCGAACTTGGGACCTTTGCCTTTCGCGGGTATGTGCTCTACCATCTAAGGTACCCAAGCACGACTCACGCCCCGTCCTCACAGCTTTACTTCTGCCAGTACCTCGTCTCCTACCTTCCAAACTTCACAGAAGCACTTCTGCCAACTTTGCAGAACTAGCACTCCTGGAAGAAAGGATACTGCGGAGACATGGCTTAGCCACAGCCTGACGAATGTTTCCGGAATGAGATTTTCACTCTGCAGTGGAGTGTGCGCTGATATGAAACTTCCTGGCAGATTAGCTCAGAACCTTTGCCTTTCGCGGGCAAGTGCTCTACCGTCTGAGCTACCCAAGCACAACTCACGACCCGTCCTCACAGCTTCAGTTTTGCCAGTACCTCATCTTCTGTCTTCCAAACTTCACAGAAACTCCATTCCCCAGGCTGTGGCTAAGCCATGTCTTCGCAATATCCTTTCTTTCAGGAGTGGTAATCCTGCAAGGTTCGCAGGAGAGCTTCTTTGAAGTTTGAAGGTAGGAGACGAGGTACTGCAGGAAATGAAGCCGTGAGGATGGATCGTGAGTCGTGCTTCGGTAGCTCAGTTGATAGTGCACTTGCCCGAGAAAGGCAAAGGTTCCGAGTTCGACTCTCGGTCCGGCACACAGTTTTAATCTGCCAGAAAGTTTCATACCAGCGCACACACCGCTGCAGAGTGAATGTTTCATTCCCACAATTCTGCTTACGCTTCAGTAAGGCCTACTTCACACTCTGCCATTTGCAAATCCCTCAAACGCCTTTCGACGTTCTCGACTTACGGGTTATTTGCATCTCCAGCATCTCTGAGTTTGTTACACTCCTTTCCTACTATGCAGTGCTCATAGTCACCATAAACGTCTGGTCATGATTAGCTGACCACTAATATAGTGTGTTACATCATTCTGGCATTGAATACTCAAAATTCACGAACTAATAGAGGTGTAAGAACAATGAAAGGCGATAAATTCGTACTGCGCTATGTTTGGGACGCAGCCGATTTGCATTTCTCACACGCACTGTTTCATTTGTCAGAGCGTAATTTACACCCGGACTGTGATTTGTGATTCGATTGTAGACGGAATGTCTACAAAAATTATGATTTAGAAGACTACGTGGATGTGGAATGATACGACTACCAACTGATAAAATCGGTATCTGCGTAACAAAGCTTTATTAACGAACATCTATTTTTATCACTGTCTCTTACAACTCAGTTTTGTACTGAGCCACTGTAGGCTACTGTGGCTCTTCAATTAATTCACAGAATAGATATTATCTGCACTGAGTAATATATCCAAATCCCCACCAGTCGACAACAGTCACAGAACACTTGATACAGAGGTAATTTACTCTTGAAGTCACATTTCACCACAACTCTGATGGAATGAGTGTGCAGAAAGCGGTTTCTGGTGACTAGCCAGATGGCGCTACTTTTACATTCGGCGATCACTTTGAGCTCTTCTGCAATAAAACAATCTGCCAGTAGATTTTACCCTTCCTCAACCTTTCCACTATCGTTCGTAATCTTAAGATCACCACACTAGACTAAAGGCTCTGACAGTTCATTGTCATTCACACAGGACAAAGGACTGTGACGGCGAACTGCATCCACTATTCTAGCAGAGTTTCCGATGGAACAAAATCTTGGGCGTGAAAATACAAGGGCCGGAACTTGTGACATTTTTGTAGAGCACAATCAAGTCTGGAAAGATATAATATATTAGCATTTAGGTATGGTAGAAGAATAGTACTTTGTTGTGATTTATGTGTATTTCAGAGGCAGCTCCATATTAAAGACATGGCAGTGCACAGCAAATGAGGCAAATAACAAGTATTCAGGGCTATGGGAAACAGACTGTGGTTTCGGGTCGTTTTACATCTATACCAGTCATCTGCAAGCTACTATGAAGTGCGTGACAGATATTAGTCCCATTCTACTAGCTATTAGGATTTTTTCCGTTCCATTCAAGTATGGATTGCGGGGAGAGAGACTGTTTCAGTGCCTCTGTGCCTGCTGTAACTAAACAAATCTTATCCTTACGTTTCCTATGGGAGCGATACATATGGGGTTGTAGAATATTCCTAGAATCATCATTTATAGCTGGTTTTTGAAACGTTGTAAGTGGATTTCCTCGAGACAGTTTACGTTTATCGTCAAGAAGCTTCCAGTTCGGTTTCGGTTCCTTCAGCATCTATGTGTGACACTCTCCCACGGATCAAAGAAACTCGTGCCGCCCTTCTCTGTAAACGTATTACACTGAAGAGCCAAAGAAACTGGTACACCTGCCTAATATCGTGTACGTCCGCCCGAGAGCACGCAGAAGTGCCACAAAACAACGTGGGATGGACTCGACTAATGTCTGAAGTAGTGCTGGAGGGAATTGACACAATGTATCCTGCAGGGCTATCCACACATCCGTAAGAGTACGAGCTTCTTCGGAACAGCACGTTGCAAGTCATCCCAGATATGCTCAATAATGTTAATGTCTAGGGAGATTGGTGGCCAGCGGGAGAGTTTTAACTCAGAATAGTGTTCCTGGAGCCACTCTGTGGCAATTCTGGACGTGTGGGAGTCGCATTGTCCTGCTGGAATTGTCCAAGTCCGCCCGAACGCACAATGGACATGAATGGATGCAGGTGATCACACAGGATGATTACATACCTGTCACCTGTCAGAGTCGTATCTGCACGTATCAGGACTCCCGTATCACTCCAACTGCACACGCCCCACACTATTATAGGGCCTCTAACAGATTGAGCTGACATGCGGGGTCCATGTATCCATGAGGTTGTCTCCACACCCGTACACGTCCATCCGCTCGATACAATTTGAAAGGAGACTCGTCCGGCCATGTTTCCAGTTATCTACAGCCCAGTGTCGGTGTTGATGGGCCTGGCGATGGGTAAAGGTTTGTGTCCGCAGCCGTCAAGGGTACACGAGTGGCCCTTCGGCTCCAGAGCCCAAATCGATGATGTTTCGTTCAGTGGTTCGCCCGTTGACACTTGTTGATGGCCCAGCACTGAAATCTGCAGCAATTTGCGGAAGGGTTGCCCTTCTGTCACTTTGAACGATTCTTTCCAGCAGTCTTTGGCCACATTCTTGCAGGATCCTTTTTCGGCTGCAGCGATGTCGGAGATTTTACCGGATTCCTGATATTACCGGTTCACTCGTGAAATAGTCGTACTGGAGAATCCCCCTTTCATCGCTACCTCGGAGATACTGTGTCCCATCGCTCGTGCGCCGGCTATAAAACTACGTTCAAACTCACTTAAATCTTGATAACCTGCCATTGTAGCAGCAGTAACTGATCTATTAATTGCTCCAGATACTTGGGGTTGGGGTTGATTTGGGGGAAGAGACCGAACAGCGAGGTCATCTGTGTCATCGGATTATGGGAGAATCAGGAAAGAAGTCGGCCGGACCCTGTAAAAGGAACCATCCCAGCATTTTCCTGAAGTGATTTAGGGAATTCACGGAAAACTTAAATCAGGATTGCCGGACGTGGGATTTATCCGTCGTTCTTTCAAATGCGACTCCAGTGTGCTAAACACTGCGCCTGCGCCACTTGTTGTCTGATATATGCGTTGCCGACAGCAGCGTCGTATTTTGTCTGTTAGCATATCTTTGTATTTGAATACGTTTGTTTATACCAGTTTCTTTGGCGCTTCAGTGTAGCTTTCTTTAGCGATTGCGCCACTTATTCCCGTTTTAGATACTCTGGGAAACTTCGTAAAAAGAAAGACGTATTTGTTTCCTGAGGGATGGTGTACGCTGTCTATGCACTCCTTCCGTACGCAGACTAGTCGTTCATCTATGTTTGCTGAATTTTATTTTTACTTTAATTTTAAACTGTTGTCCGAGCATCATTGAACTTGCTACATATTTCTTAAAGAAGCTGCGTCTGTTTTGTGGTATTTCTGTTGCAACTTCACTGCGATTCTGTAAAAAATATTTTTGTGGATCATTTACAGTCTTATTCCTTACCTGCAGCTGTAAGTTATTAAGTTCCTAAATTGTTGACCATAAAAATAGCAACACCAAGTAGGCGAAAATCTACAATGATGAGATTGGTATGAAGTTTAGCATATGCTTCGGTATGGAAGAAAAGGTTAGCATTTCCGTGCAGCTGCTCAAAGTGGGTAGAAGCATCGCCACCTATATTAGAAAAGATTATGCAGAGTACTTCTCATTCAGAAATTGCATTTCTTTTTTTTTCGTAATTGTGGTTTATGGTTTCACGATGTTGCTGCTCTCGTTCGCCGGGATCCCACAACCATCATCCGGATATGGAGCCGGTGGAATGAGAAGGGAAACTCAATGAATGCCTTGCAGCATCTCAACGGTCCCACGCGCCGAGTGAACAACCATACTGATCGCTTGGGCACACAGGGCCGTACAGCAACGTTACGTACCTTGAATCAGGAAACTGACTTATTTTCAGCAAGAGAACACTCACACATACTGACGCAGGAATCCAGTACTTCGTCTTTTCCAGGAGGATCCTGGTTTTACCTACATCATCTCGATGGACATATCTGTACGTGAAGGTTCCATGGAAAACGTAAGTTGTCAAATTACTTTCGTCATCATCAAATAGGCCGGGTGAACGGTCTGATGGTACGGGATACCATTGAGTATACAATACAATTAGCACAGCCAGTAATTTGGATACCCCGTTCGCATTTATGACGTGTTAACGCTGATGCTGTATCATATCTTAGAAACCCCCGTGAAGCTGTATGTCAACGAAATAACTTTATTTGTTCTGTTCTGGCCTATCTTGATGCAAGAGTACCCGAATGTTGCCCTGGCCAGCCCGTTTTCCAGTTCTCTCAAACGTTAGAGACAACTAGTTACAGTTATACAATCAAGGCTTTAACGACCGGATGTCGTAGTTACTGATATGTCTTCTGGGTTGTAGTGCCTTGAGATGCCAGGAAGACCTCCGAAGATGTCCAGTACAGCTCTGGACGAAACATCGATCACGGCCATACATCAGAAAGACTTATCAGCAGCTAGTCAAGAGTTATCGAGATGCTGGTACGGCACCTCTCGTTAGTCACTACCATTGATGGTGTAGAGGTGAGGCAGCGTGGTATGACGTACCCGTATCTGCCATCCAGTCTCAGCTCGACTCGATGCCCGGGTGGGTTAGAGCCATTGTTACTGCCAGAGGAGGCACTTCTGTGTATTTAATTTCGCACCCTGTAAAGCTCCAAATAACTTACAACTGCAGTCACGTATTCTTCTTGTGTCGTAAACGCACAAAGGATAGACTAATCTTATTTGCTGTCCTTTGATGTGTTACTATTTCAATGCAAATACAAGTAAGCGAAGTGAAACGTATACTTTAAATAATAACAAATGGAAGAGAAGAGAATGTTTTGAAATTTGATGCTACAGAAGAATGCTCAGAATTATTTAATTGGATCGAGAAGCTGTACTAAACCGAATTGGGGAGTAAAGTGCTTTAGTGCATAAATTGCTAAAAGAGGGAATATATTTGCTAGATACTTCGCGAGTCGCCAAGGAATAGTTAATTTGGTGATGGGGTAGAAGTGTATAGGTGGGAGGGCTTAAAACTGGAAATGTAGACCAAGGCTTCACTGCCACAGTCAGGCTCAAATTCTTTATCAGCAAACACATGTGTCCAGAGCACAACCGTATTTAGGACTCCGCCGATCTACGACGATGACAGCTGCGCCTCATGGTAGAGCTCTATGTGAGTCAGCTTTTGAAGCACACCATCTCCCAGGATTCTGTCGCTTGTACGATGAACAATGACAACCAAGAGAGGAAGACATCCTTCTTTTACTACTGAGACGTCTCAACACGCCTCTGTTAGCAAGGACAAGGCAAGCACGGCCAATTGGGGTAGAACACATTCGTTAACGCACTTTTGAATTAAAATTTATTACGGTTACAAGATTCCACATAAATCAACATACTTAAAAGGATGAGCTCCAAAACGAAAAGGTATAGTTATCAATTTCTAAATTGAAAGCACTGCAAGGCAAAAATTTAGGTATGATGAAATTTGCGAAATATTCCTTGCATCAATGAGCATTTGAGAGTGAAATCAGATAATCTTAACGGTATAGGCTTTAAGTAAAGTCAAAGAACTCTTAAAATGTCTTAACAGTGTGTGGAATAATGAGCACAAACTCACAGTAACTGAATCTTAACTGGGCCCATCCACTGACATTTAAATCAGTTTCAATAATGTTTTAAGACAAGACGTATACAACAACTGTAATAAGAGATTTTAAGATGGAACTTTAACAAAATAGTCTGAGCAACCTTCTGGTACTGCAAGCGAACCCTACCGGGCAGTAGAACACGTGAGACTCCACAACAACACGGCCGAGAAGCCCATATTAACAGGTTCTAAAACATACACAAGGCTATTATTGCAAATAGAATAAAATTAACACAAGCAACATAGCGTGGCAATAAATTGCTGCATCTCACACTCTATGGATTAGATTTATCTATTACCTGCATCCTTTGCTTCATTACCACTCTGTTTTACAATAGTGGAATGTCAGTGGACAACTAAACTGGCGTGGAAAAAAGGTGCAGGCCATTTATTAGAAGCCATTTGTTACTTCACAAAACAACAATCTTTTATTGCACATATACCAAAAGCACTAAAAAATACAAATGACTCAGGTAGTTACTCCAGAATTTCATCAGTTGAACCACTTGATGATTAATTAGTTAATTTAAACGAGTAAAATGCAACAATTTAGGAAGAACTAACAAGCAAGTAGTACAACCAAATATAACTCAAACAAGAGCTTAGCGCTGGGCAAGCAATGACAGCAATGATGCTAAAGATTACAATTCCAACATTTGACTAGCCAAAAGTGGTGCCTGACATTAATGAATATAAATTACAAGATAGAAAAATAAAATTACACAGGTCTGGTATCAACATAAATATCCATTATGTGATCAATCAGAGAAGCCCCTTGGGCATATTCAAGATACTGACATGGATAAACAAGAAAAGACCACTTAAAAAATTGAGCATTACACCAATATTAAAACTATTACGTTAAAAACAAACTTCAAACAGAGAAAACATGGAAGGGACAGGTGTGGCAGGCCAGGTCTGAATAAGATGGTTTAGAATAACGGGCACTAGTGGTTAAATTAACGCCCCACTACTACGAGATAGAAACTCAACTTATGAGGGACGCCGTAGCAAGCCAGGAGGCTAAGGGTGCGGCGGGAACCGGCCCGCCCACGCGCACATGTACAAACGACGCGGAGAGGGTACGCCCGATGAATCGGCGGGTAACAGGCAATACCCCAGTGCAGTGCCTCCAAACGCTACGAACAGCTCGGCAAGCCGAGAGCAAACAAGCAAACACGAATTCATGCATAATAATCGCAGAACATATTAAAATGCTCAGACCTTAACAAGAAACTCAATGTGAGCGTAATCCCAAGCCCCAGCCAAACCTTACGTATTACAAAGAGAATGTCAATAAGAATTACTAAAGGATTAACCGGTTAATCTTACAATAAATTATACCAAGTAAATGCAATAACAAGGAAACCACAAGGTACTCAGATACATTAAATTAAGTGGCTTGAAAGGTAAAAATCAAATCTTGAGGGCTAACACTCAACTACAATAGTAATTACGTTTAGAACAATAAATATTAATTTTCTTGAAAGTGGCAAAATATCACCAGAGTTTTGGAACTTAATTACCCAAATGAGCCAACCGTTTCCTTACCACGGCCGGAGGAAATTTTATAGTCACTACATCGAACAGGGAAGCATGAACTTCCAAAACAAATAATACTCAATTTCGAACTCAGTGATCACTAATACACGTGGCGGCTTCGACCATATAACAAAATTAATTTCAGGCCCGACTGACAAGATAAGCAGACACTGAACAAGTAGCAATTAAAGGAAAATTTAAAACACACAAATAAGGCATTTAGATAACTTCATACAGAGGCACAAAAGGTAAATTAAACAGTTCAGACAGATTGATGGACAACCACAGGCAGTCCGGCGTAGCGAGAGCAACTTCAGCATGGGAGTAAATGTGTCCATCAAGTAACGAGCACCTTACCCCCAAAGGGCAGAACAGACGACACCAGAAAATGAACAGCACTACAACACCCACATCGGCAACTATGTCTCCTCAGTCCAGTGTAAACTGGGTGCGCCGACTTTAGGGCCAATATATCTCTGTCCCTGATTGCGATTGACTACCTGACCATGCGATCAATAAGCCATCCCAAGGAACTACAACCAAAGACGCAACTAACAGGCGACTGAAGTGCCACCCGGCGACTAGACATAGAAGTATGAAAAGTAAAAAGTTCCTGGTACCAGGTGATATAGCAGGGAGCCACAATAAGTTAATATAATTTTGTTTCATTTGCAAGAAATAGAAAATTTTGGGTTGCGAGACCCGTGCTAGTGGTTTTTAATAAACAATCCCATTAATACTTAGCAGGCCGAGTCAACTCGACAGTTAAAAGTCACACCAAAACTTTACGCTGTTCACAAAGGCAAAATTTACTGAATTGGGGCTCGTATGTGCTTATCCACTTATCTCAACAAAGGATCAACGAAATAAACAGCAAGCATAAAGTTAGAAGGAAGTTTGACAACGGGATGCTTAATGTTGTCAAAAAAATAAAATGATTTAAATAGCAAGATGGTAATTAGCGGGTATCTGCTTCTCTCAGGGTTCCGCCCAGTTAACGAGCGACACCCAAGATAGCGCACATTCCAAGACACCCGGCTGGTATAACGTGTAGTTGTTGCAGTTACAACAACGCTGCTGCACTGCTGAATGCAAGCAACCACTTCAAATGTCATCACATGGTATTAAGGGATAGACGTACACATGCAGCTTGAGGTCCCTTGACGGCACTTTGAGTAGAACTCTAGCACAGACGGCTGTTGCAGCATCAGTCCGTAGATGGCGGTGGGAAAGGCCCCTCTTTCTTCGATACCATCAGCTAAGGCGGAACACGGCACATACGCCCATCGCCGGAAGCACAGCCGCTAACCCCGGACCGCCAGGTGCTCCGCATACCCCACGACTTTTCCAGCTACGCACCGTCTGCCTCCTCGACGGAGTATCTGCGAGAGAGCGAGCTCGCCAGAGATATCTTAGAAGCCGCCCCTGGACGTCCTCTATCCAAAGACAAGTGTGCACGAAAACCTGGCGTGATAGATCCACTCGCGACACAGCACAACAACCTCGTGGAGGATTCGATGCTTCTAAGAAGGTAATTCAGTTGTTCCAAAAACTGATTAAGTTTATTTGTTTATTTATTTTTACCATGGGACCACGCTGCAGAAAAAGAAGCAGTAAAACGGCCTTGCTTAGGGAAGTGCTGTAGCCCCTAACTTGTTCATCATATATACAAAAGATCAACCAGTACCCAAATATACGAGACATTTTCTCTATGCTGACAATTTGGGTGTCACAGCGCAAGGAAGAGCCTTTGAGGAAGTAAAGGTAGAACTGGAGAATACCCTAAATGCGATGTCAACATATTACGATGACAACGCTGTTAAACCAAATCCCAGTAAAACGAAAGTTTGTTGTTTTCACCTGCACACAAGCCTAGAAAATAGCAAGTTACACGTTAACTGGAATGGGTTTACCCTTGAGCACACTGACCAGTCGACACGCCTCGGAGTAACGCTTAACATGTCCCTCACATACAAACATCACCGTGAAGAAAAAACCGAAACAAGGTAGCTGCAAGGAACAATGACCCTTAGAAACCTAGCGGGCAGTAAGTGGGGCGCCAAACCTACTGTGATTACAATGCGTGCCCTGTCTGATCCAGATCGGCTGTTACAAAGAAAATTGACATAAGCCTTAACGAAACCTATAGGCTAGTCACAGAACGCGTGGAGCGCACTCCACAGGAAAAACTCTGCCAAGCTTCAGGTTTCAGCGGTCCCCAGTCTCGTAGGGTAACTCATGAACATAACGAGGAGTTCAAAAAGGCAGTTGATGAGCGCCATCTACTGTATGGTATTCTCTATGGATTAAAAAGACTGAAATCATGATACGGGTTGCTCAGTTACGCTTTGGATGAACCCCCTGTAGGCTATCCTCTGGCTACGCAAACATGAAACTTTTGACTTAGACCACTATTCGGCCGAAAAAATTAAGTGCTCAGAACAAGAAAAAGTAAAGTAAGTATTACAAAAAGTTTTAGTATGTCCATCCCTCTGACTGAACGTTTGTGGGACTTCAGCAGTTAACGTATGTAATAAAATGAAACACCTGTAGCCGTCCTTTCGATGTTATTTATTACTTGTATATAGTAACCAGCCTTGGTGACTCAGTACATCATTTTCAGACCTTAACTGACTCAGACACCACTCGTTGTTACAGTAGTCAACGGAAGCCAGTTCATAGATCTTGAGCACTTATGGGTTCGTGTACACTATTCGAGTTCACCCCCTCAGCGTCAGTTAAGGCCTGAAGAGTCACCGAAAGTGGCTGTTACATAATAAATAACATCGGAAGGGCGGTCGCAGATGTTTCATTTTATTAGACACTACAAAAATATCCAAATAGCTTTAAAAGATGATATCTTTAAAACTCGCAGAGTCCAAACCATTCACCTCAAACTCTTGCACAAAAAATTTGGCCATGAAGGGAGACAAGGATTTCCTATTGCAACACCAACAGTTTGTTCATATAATTCGCTCCATTTGTGTGTTACGCATAAAGTGAAAAACGTAAATTACACACGTATCTACGAGAATTCCAATGAGACATAATGAATTTTTTTATTGTGTAACATGTATTTAGTATCCTTAGCCGAGTTTTGTACCAAGGTAGCGATTGTTGCGTATTCAAATAACAACTACACTACTGGCCATTAAAACTGCTACACCACGAAGATGACGTGCTACGGACGCGCAATTTAACCGACAGGAAGAAGGTACTGTGATATGCAAATGATTAGCTTTTCAGAGCATTCACACAAGGTTGGCGCCGGTGGCGACACCTGCAACGTGCTGACATAAGGAAACTTTCCAACCGATCTCTCTTACACAAACAGCAGTTGACCGGCGTTGCATGGTGAAACGTTGTTGTGATGCCTCGTGCAAGGAGGAGAAATGCGTACCATCACGTTTCCGTCTTTTACAAAGGTCGGATTGTAGCCTATCGCGATTGCGGTTTACCGTATCGCGACATTGCTGCTCGCGTTGGTCGAGATCCAATGACTGTTAGCAGAATATGGAAACGGCGGGTTCAGTGGGGTAATACGGAACTCCGTGCTGGATCCCAACGGCTTCGTATCACTAGCAGTCGAGATGACAGGCATCTTATCTCGATGCCTGACAAGGGGAAGCCGCCAATTGTGAAATTCAGATTCGATTCATACTGCGCATAATAAAAGCTCATGGCCAGAGGTGTAATGTGGCAAAGCACCAAGACGCACTTCTCAGCCGTTGTCGAGAAAATCGACAGCTAAAAGAAGCCGTTCCGGAGAAATACTCTCTACGCTATTGAGTTTTTTACAGCGTCGTGGCGCAACGGTAAGCGCTCGGGTTCGTAATCCGAAGGTCGCCGGATCGAATCTCGCACCATGCAACTATTTTTTTTTAGTATTTGTTTTTTGTAATTCAAATGTGTATACACACACACACACACACACACACACACACACACACACACACACACACACACACACACACATATATATATATATATATATATATATATATATATATATATATATATACTTTTTTTTCCCCGGCCATCGGTTGCAACAATTATGCATATAATAAGTTGTTGAAAGTCGTTTGTCGTGGAAAAAATGGCGACTTCGAACATCATTATGTTTTCCGCAAACAAAGTTGTATTTCACAAATGTTATTAATTGTCTTCATAATGTTAACCACGTATAGTTAACGGAAGACGTAGAAACGATATTCCGAAACGAATACGTATAGCGTAAGACAAACGTTCGAATTAGAATAGAGACCCCACGAACACAAATTCGCTGTGGCAGGTATGAAATATAAACTCCGTTACTCGCTCGTTACACTTGAAGGACAGATGTTGAATGGGCCGAAACGAGCCGCCGCATAACAGCGTAGTTGACTGCTAACTTCGAAAGAAGGTAGATGCGGTCCCTAGCGCAACTTATAACATCGTCGAAAATCAGTGCGGACGGGAGAGCTTTGGTACACCCTGTTAAACAAACGGAAAAATGGAGGCGGTACAATTGGAGAGCGATCCGCCTTCACCAACATGCATAAGCAATTCATTAATAGTATATATATATATATATATATATATATATATATATATATATATATTTGAATTACAAAAAACTAATAATAAAAAAATTGCATGGCGCGAGATTCGATCCGGCGACCTTCGGTGTACGAACCCGAGCGCTTACCGCTGCGCCACGACGCTGTAGAAAACAAGAATAGCTTAGAGAGTATTTCTCCAGAACGGCTTCTTTTAACTGTCGATTTTTCTCGACAACGGCTGAGAAGTGCGTCTTGGTGCTTTGCCACATTACACCTCTGGCCATGAGCTTTTATTATGCGCAGTATGAATCGAATCTGAATTTCACAATTGGTGGCCTCCCCTTGTGAGTCAACAGATGGGGACGTTTGCAAGACAAGAACCATCTGCAGGAACAGTTCGACGACGTTTGCTGCAAGCAGCATGGACTATTAGCTCGGAGACCATGGCTGCGGTTACCCTTGAAGCTGCATCACAGACGGGAGCGCCTGCGATGGTGTACTCAACGACGAACCTGGGTGCACGAAAGGCAAAACGCCTTTTTTCGGATGAATCCAGGTTCTGTTTACAGCATCATGATGGTCGCATCCGTGTTTGGCGACATCGCGGTGAACGCACATTGGAATCGTGTATTCGTCATCGCCGTACTGGCTTATCACCCGGCGTGATGATATGGGGTGCTATTGGTTACACGTCTCGGTCACCTCTTGTTCGCTTTGACGGAACTTTGAACAGTGGACGTTACATTTCAGATGTGTTACGACCCGTGGCTTTACTCTTCATTCGATCCCTGCGAAACCCTACATTTCAGCAGCATAATGTACGACCGCATGTTGTAGGTCCTGTACGGGCCTTTGTTCGACTGCTGCCCTGGCCAGCACATTCTCCAAACCTCTCAACAATTGAAAACGTCTGGTCAATGGTGGCCGAGCAACTAGCTCGTCACAATACGCCAGTCACTACTCTTGATGAATTGTGGTATCGTGTTGAAGCTGCATAGGCAGCTGTACCTGTACACGCCATCCAAGCTCTGTTTGACTCAACGCCCAGGCGTATCAAGGCCGTTATTACGGCCAGGGGTGGTTGTTCTGGGTACTGATTTCTCAGGATCTATGCACCCAAATTGCGTGAAAGTGTAATCACATGTCAGTTCTAGTATAATATATTTGTCCAATGAATTCCCGTTTACCATCTGCATTTCTTCTTGGTGTAGCACTTTTAATGGCCAGTAGTGTATTCGCTTATCCACAATGAACTAAACACCGTACAGCTTTAAAGGACAAAGTTCCACACATGAATACAACTTGAATGTTCTCCTCTAACGATATGCAGTGGTGGCCACCGTGACGAAGCTTACAATCACCGGTAGCGTTGATGAGCGGAGGAAGGGGACCTGGAACGGCTGACTTTTTGACGGCAGCTCTGAACCTGGAGAAGGCGCGAGACGGCGCTCTCAGATGGGTAGCAGCAGGCATCATGGTCCATAGCGTAGGCTCGAGTATGGCGTGCTATCCGCCTTGAGCCCAGAGTTGAACTCGCTGTCGAGGGGCTGCGCGGCGACCTAAGAACCCGTCCTTGTCGCACGGACACATGACCACAATGATTCGAACAGGTTCATACGAGTGCAGGATTTTTACCACGACCTGAATGTCATGCATGGGAGCGGCTTGCACGCACAGACTCTGTGGCGACTGCACGAGGCTTGAAGACAGACAGCTCAGCGTTTCTTCTATTGATTGGTTCAAATGGCTCTGAGCACTATGGGACGCAACTGCTGTGGTTATCAGTCCCCTAGAACTTAGAACTACTTAAACCTAACTAACCTATCACACACATCCATGCCCGAGGCAGGATTCGAACCTGCGACCGTAGCAGTCGCACGGTTCCGGACTGCGCGCCTAGAACCGCGAGACCACCGCGGCCGGCTCTTCTATTGACAATCAACTTGCAGAGACTGTGGCTGGCCTGCAAAGTGTATCTGTAAGTGCGGTAGCTGACTGTGCCGGGGCCCAGTCCTACTTATACTACAGCGTAATTATGCAATTGTTGAACAGAAACGTTTCTCAGCTTTTCAGCATTTGATCAACTATGAACTCAAAGAGATCGCTGGAGGCTTTTATTTAAAACTGTTATATGAATGTTATTGCAGTAATTTCCAAGCACTTCTTTTTCGCATAGTAGAGTCATTCAGTCTTTTGAAATTCCTGTGTTGTAAGTAAATCAACTCCGTGAAAAATCATTACTTCTTGAAAGTTCAGTCAGTGGATCTGTAAGCAAGAATAACATTCGAAATATTACGTCATTCGAAATGGTATCTCTCTACAGTAGAGCATTTGCAGAAAACAAATAGCTCTGTTGGTTCCTCACTTCTCTTTCGATCCAAATAATTTACTGTAGCTTAACGGCTCTCAGTGCAAGGGATTTTTGCTGTACATGACTAATGCCTCAAATTACACATTCAAAACATGTTCTTCACCAAAAATTATACTTCCAGATACATTCATGAGCATAAACCCTATTATTTGTGCATGCATGGTAATATATTATCGGGCGTCGCTATTACATACTGTGTATAAAACCCTCCGCCGCGTGTTACGATAACATCTCCCATTGCAAAAGGTGAAGCTCTCTGGTCCGTAGCGACCTAGAGCGTCCCACACATGTACAGTGGATGCGTGATGTCCAAGTTTCAGCAGAGTCAACAGCACCACAAATTGTTTGAACGGTAACACTTTACGCCATGCCTAATCGATCAAATATCGCTTTATTTGACTTTCACTGATGCGTGGTTTCGTCCGTTAAGGCATTTCTAAGTGAGCACAAATTAGTTACTTAAGCAGTAAAAATTTATATTATTTCATAATGTTTCTCGTAAACTAACAATTTTGAAAGTCATCTGTACGTTTCGCTAAGGACTTACTTCTGAAATAGATAGTTCTACATCTACATCTACATCCATACTCCGCAAGCCACCTGACGGTGTGTGGCGGAGGGTACCCTGAGTATATCGGCTCTCCCTTCTATTCCAGTCTCTTATTGTTCGTGGAAAGGATTGTCGATATGCTTCTGTGTGGGCTCTAATCTCTCTGATTTTAACCTCATGGTCTCTTCGCGAGATATACGTAGGAGGGAACAATGTACTGCTTGACTCCTCGGTGAAGGTATGTTCTCGAAGCTTTAACAAAAGCCCGTACCGAGCTACTGAGTGTCTCTCCTGCAGAGTCTTCCACTGGAGTTTATCTATCATCTCCGTAACGCTTTCGCGATTACTAAATGATCCTGTAACGAAGCGCACTGCTCTCCGTTGGATCTTCTCTATCTCTTCTATCAACCCTATCTGGTACGGATCCCACACTGCTGAGCAGTATTCAAGCAGTGGGCGAACAAGCGTACTGTAACCTACTTCCTTTGTTTTCGGATTGCATTTCCTTAGGATTCTTCCAATGAATCTCAGTCTGGCATCTGCTTTACCGACGATCAACTTTATATGATCATTCCATTTTAAATCACTCCTAATGCGTACTCCCAGATAACTTATGGAATTAACTGCTTCCAGTTGCCGACCTGCTATTTTGTAGCTAAATGATAAGGGATCTATCTTTCTATGTATTCGCAGCCCATTACACTTGCCTACATTGAGATTGAATTGCCATTCCCTGCACCATGCGTCGATTCGTTGCAGATCCTCCTGCATTTCCGTACAATTTTCCATTGTTACAACCTTTCGATACACCACAGCATCATCTGCAAAAAGCCTCAGTGAACTTCCGATGTCATCTACAAGGTCATTTATGTATATTGTGAATAGCAACGGTCCTATGACACTCCCCTGCGGTACACCTGAAATCACTCTTACTTCGGAAGACTTCTCTCCATTGAGAATGACATGCTGCATTCTGTTATCTAGGAACTCTTCAATCCAATCACACAATTGGTCTGATAGTCCATATGCTCTTACTTTTGGTTTATAGACGATTATTTAGGACAAAATATTAGACATAAGAAGGAAAATTGCTTCCCTATTAAGATTATAGGAAGAAGAGAGAAATTGCGAATTATAAGAAAGGTTGAGCCCGTCACATCGGGTAAATAATTGGGAGTGATACTAAAGGAAAAGAAAGGAAACTACTCGATCAGGCCCTGAAAGCAATGCGATAGTCGCCGACCGCAGGGTCATCCTCAGTCATTCATCATCGGATGCAGTTCGGAGGTGGGCGGTGTCAGTACATTGAGCTCCCGGCCATCGTCGACGTTCCGACCTTGGAGCCGTTACCTCTCAACACGCCAGTCTTCAGTTGGCGTCACGAGGCTCAGTGAATCAGGGTCCAGTCCTCCCACCAAGGCAAAATCCCTAGAAGTACTGGGAATCTAACCCGGGTCACCCATACAAGTGACTGTAGGAGTGACACACGAAGCTGAATGTGATATGACGATCACCTAAATCACTGTGGAGTGGACGAAGAGAAGACTTCTGAATACTGATTCAGCGCTAGGAATCCTTATCAAATAAGCATGACGAGAGACATCGAACGTCTTCAGAGATGCGCTACTAGACTCGAAATAGATCGGTATAGCACATATGAAAGTGTAACAGAAATACTCTGGCAAATAAATGTGAATATTTGGAAGATAGACGACTTAGTAACTCATTAAATGCTGTTGTATAATTTAAGAGAACTTGTATCTGAAGAAGACTGACCCCGTCCCTCTCCATACCGCATCCGACGATGAAAAACTGAGGATGACACGGCAGTCGTCGACTATTGCGTGGTCTTCAGAGCCTGATCGAGCGGATTCCTTTCTTTTCCTCTAGTATCACCCCTATTTACTTACCCGGTGTGAAGTGCTCGAGATGTTCACAATTTGCCTTGTAATAGGGTACTACAGTTCTTTTGTTTTTTTATTATCATTACTTTTCTATCCATATTTAAAGAAACCATTCCCCCACGGAAAAATGCTCCTACCCGAGCACAAAAAAGGCGAACACGCTCCTGCTTATTAGGTCTCTTACTGTGGGGTACCAGCCACCCCATTCTACCTTCCTCAGCCCCTTTAAAAATTTTCTGAAAAATTTTGACTTGCGAACATATTCGTGCTCTTATTAACATGCACCTCACCTCCCACTTCCACAAGTTCCCCTAACTGTAACTCGCTCATACCCGCTAGTTCCATTGCCTAAGATACTCATACCCATTCACTCTCACTTGCCCGTTCTCAGTCATTTATTCAGGCCAACTCACTGTCATTGCCTCTTTGTGTTCCTCTGTCACCGTCTCCCACGCCGTAGCCACAGCCTCCTTCGTTCTGTCCTACTACTACTGTCTCCTCTCACTGTCTGCCTCTTGCTCTCTTATTGCTGCTATCTCATTCATTCCTTCCCACTAATGCTGTCTCTTCTCACTGTCACTATCTATCTCTTGCCATTGTCATAGACTCTGTCTTTCTTATCACTGGTTCTCACCCGCTTCCACTTTCTCCTTCTATTTACTCTCTCCCACTGGTACTGTCTCCTTCAGTCTTTTCCTAGCACTGTTCAGCCACTGTCAGTTATATTCCACTACCACTGTCTCCCTCCATTTCTCCTACAGTGCCATTGTCTCCTTCGCTCTTTCTATACAACAACTTTCCGTCTCTTTCCAACTGCCACCGTCCCCTTCTGTCTCAGCATAGAAAAGCGCGAATGTGTTCGCATGCCAAAATTTCAGGGAAATATTTTAAAGGTGCTGAGGAAGGTAGAATGAGGCAGTTAGTACCACACTTTATAGTCAGAGTCTTTCAACAAACATGAACATATTTGCCTCTTTTGTACTCCTATAGGAACATTTTTCCGCTGGTTCCCTTCTTTTCCCTGCTACAGCAGGGCCTGTTATTCGTACGAAAAGAACATCATTGGTCAGTAAAATTTTAGTAGTTTACTTATGTGAAAATGAAATAAAACAAACCTGTATAATTTTAAACCTCATATCGGATTTTAGGTGCACAAAAGATTTGCATATACTTCACTACTGCACCAACATCGGTTTCTCAGAACCCTACTGATGATAATGGAGACATTTTACAGCTTACTTCTCCATGCTGTCTCACTTTACAAACTACACTTTTGCTTCACACTGCATTTTACGTGTACAAGTAGGGTAACTTTGGTCCTCTGAATCACGGAAACGGATAAAGTTATCAAGAAAATTTTCAATGCTGCTCGATACCGGAATCTTAGGACCGTATCGTAAAAATTTCAGCCACCGAGGTTCTGTTTGCGTTCCGAAAAATCCTTTTCTTAGAGTTTTCTCAGGAGACCCTATGAACTAAATAATGCCTCCATAAGCCCCTTAAGCCGCACCGTAGACTACATCTAATGCAAAAAAAAAATCCATTTTTTCCATTTGTCTACGCTGGAGGAAGTGTATTATAATCAAATTTGGACTGTACTGTAGGATAGTTGCCAACGGCCTTGCCTCAGTGGCAACACCGACTCCAGTCATATCACTGAAGTTAAGTGCTATTGGACTCGACTGGCACTTGCGTGGGTGACCGTCCGGTCTACCGAGCGCTGTTGCAAGCAGGGTGCACACAGCCAGTGTGAGGCAAACTGAGGACATGCCTGTCTGAGAAACAGTGGCTCTGGTCACGAAAAGTGACAAGTGCGTGAGAGCAGTGTGATGACAACATGCCCCTCCATATCCGCATCCAGTGACGCCTACAGGCTGAGAGGTTGACACGGCGGTCGGTCAGTGCGGGTGCGTCCTCCGAGACGTGTTCTGTCGGAGTTTATAGTTTCACAGTAGGATAGTTACAGTAAGACGACCTTTCTGTTTTGTATAGAGATGGTCCCTACCTGCAGGGCTGTCCAAAAAACTACAACCTAATTTTTTATCACCAACCGAACTCGAGGTGGGAGTCATGAAAAAACCTCGTTTTTATGTGTAATGTTTTGAAACATATTAGGTAGTGTGTGCTGTCGCCTGGGTACCGGTTACATCTAGCGGAAATACTGTCCAAGTTTTTCTGCATTTCCTTTTGACCGTCCAACGCCGATATTTTCATCTAGACCTGAACATAGTCAGCGATCATTGTGATAGTGTTACTGGTCCCGTCCGATAAATCGTTTATGTAAAAGGAGCGTTCAATAAGTAATTCAACACATTTTTTTCTGAAGGCAGGTTGGTTTTATTCAGGATTCCACCATATCACTCCCAGCTGTTTTCGCTACTAAACACTATCTTTTAGAATAATCTCCGTTAAATGCGATGTCCTTGCGCCATCTTACTGGGAGGGCGTGTATATCCGCATGGTACCACTCTAGTTCAAAATGGCTCTGAGCACTATGCGACTTAACTTCTGAGGTCATCAGTCACCTAGAACTTAGAACTAATTAAAGCTAACTAACCTAAGGACATCACACACATCCATGCCCGAGGCAGGATTCGAACCTGCGACCGTAGCGGTCGCTCGGCTGCAGACTGTAGTGCCTAGAACCGCATGGCCTCTCCGGCCGGCATACCACTCTAGTGGCTGACGTCGGAACCATCGTCTTGCTCCAGTAATAACCAACCCATCAGCCACGTACTGCTTCCCGTGTAGTGCATCTTTCATTGGACCAACGAGACGGAAGTCGGAAGATGCGCAGGCGGCAAGGAACTTAGCGGCTATGCTCCTTTAAGAACCCCAACAGGTGGACGAGGGTGCCAGCACTACCAACAGAGACGTGTAGTTGAGCAGCGAGTTCTTTGATTGTAATTCATCGATCACCTTGAATGAGAGTGTCCACACTTTCCAACTTTGCAGGTGCCACAGTTTTGCGGCATATCGGACAGGTATGCGCGACCTTGTTGCGGCTCTGACAGATGCATTGCCTAGCGACTCACTGCTAGGCCTCCGATCCATTCTGCAAGCACCTAAGAATATCTGCGATGCTATGGTTTTACGCCAAAAGAAACTCAACGACAGTTCCCTCCTTGGAACGCACCTACGTTACAGATGCCAGTTTGAAGTTTACGTTTAGAGCCGTCACCTATCGGAACTTCATGAAATTGTACGGACAGAAACAGGAATATTCCATGATTCCCACAACATATTTCACATATTTTTCAACCGTAATTGGCACAGAGACATGCGTCTTGCATTACTTATTGAACGCCTTTCGTTTATTGAAAACAATATACATACTATTACGCTTCCTTGGACAAACCAAATGTCACTTTTATTTTTGTGTGGAACATTGCCCATTCAATATAACGTACTGGGTTCTTTTATCAAATATTCACAGAGCCGATCACGTAATTGCGAAGATACGCCGTACGAACATATCCTGATTAGTATTCACCGTGTGGGATTAAATATCTAGAAGTATACGCACGGAGAGATTTTAAGTGTAAGGAAAACATAAAATTAATTGAAAGAAATGCAGATGACAGACTGAGACTCATTGGACGCTTCTTCAGCATGCTTAGTCTACCCACGAATATATTATAAAGCCCTCGTCCGATTGATATTTGAGTATTCTCCCTCTGTCTGGAACCCTTACCTCGTAGTATTGATGGAGAAAAAATAGAAGATACAAAGAAGAGTAGTGCGTTAGTTGACGCGAGAGCATTCCGGAATTAATCACCAAACTCCCATGCAAATTGCCCAAGTTTAGTAATGTGCATGAAAGTGTGACTGAGTGTTATTCATGTTTCGAGAGAGTAGAGGAGTCGACTAACATTTTCTTTTCTCCCACATACTAGATGGGTCCAGAAAATAAATTTTGTTTAGTAATAACTACACAACAGTAAAGTTACACAAAAAAAATTTACTGGAATAAAAGTCGTAAATCTTAAAGTATCTTTCTGCCACTTCATTCACAAAGTTTCAAGGTTGGCTTGATAAAAAATAGAGAAACGGTAAGCCAGTGATTTTAATGAACCCGTGGTCCACGGGTAGCGTCATCGATTATAATTAAAAGTCATTGGTCCCGGGTGTTAACACAGCCATCATTAACTACGCAAAAAAAAGCACCAGCATTGGTTACCGAAGACTTCAGACATAAGAAGTCATCAGCCTCGTGCTAACGGTGTCAAAGCGGGCAGAGGAGCGGACAGAGGTTCAGGGCGCTCTCTTGCCCTTGGGGTGGGAAACTGCTTCTAAAGGCGGAAGAATCGGCAATGATCAACGGCATGGGGCTGCAGAAGGCAACAGAAACCACTGCATTAAAGAAACATAATGCGTATCCACACGGCATGCGCCCTTTAACTAAAAAGGCTTGTGTGGATCTCTCCATTGGCAAAAGATTCGGGAATCATCCCCATTCGGATCTCCGGAAAGGGAGTGCCAAGGGGGATGTGTCCAACGAATAACCAACGAAAGGACAACGTTCTACGAGTAGGGGCGTGAAATGTCCGAAATTTGAACGTTTTAGGAAAGCTAGAAAATCTGAAACGGGAAATTCTAAGTCTCAGTCTAGAAGTAATTGGTGAGGAGGGGGGGGGGGGGGGGTCATTGAAGTGAAATGGAAAGAAGACAAGGTCAGAGAAGTTTAGGGTAATATCAATAGCAGCAGAAAATGGTGTAACGGGACTAAGATTCGTTATGAAAAGGAAGATAGGGAAAGGAATGGGCTACTGTGAACAGTTCAGTGATAAACTCGATCTCAGGAGAATCGACAGCAAACCAACACCGACAACATTAATTTAAGTAAACATCCGACATCGCAAGCCGAAGATGAAGAGATGCAAAAGTATATGAGGATATTCAGTGAGTAGAAGACGACGAAAATTTAACAATCATGGGAGACTGGAATGCGGTTGTAGGCGGAGGAGTAGAAGAAAAGGTAATGGGAATGGAATGAAATAAATGGGAAGTGCAGGGAAGCTAAACGAAATGACTGCACGAAAAATGTGAAGAAATATAAAAATAAAATGGTTGGAAGGACTGACTCAGCATTTAGGAAGGTCAACACTACCTTCGGTGAAATTCAAATCAAGGGTGGTAACATTTAAAAGTGTAACGGGAATTTCACTCTGAAATGCAGGCGAAACGAGAACACTGAAGGCCTCTTTGAGGAAGATTTGTCTAATGTGATGGAAGAAGAAACAGGAGTCGATCTAGCAGATATAGGAGATCCAAGAGAGCTATTGAGGACTTAAGATCAAATAAGGCAGAAGGGATAGATAACATTCCATCAGAATTTTTAAAATCATTGGGGGAAGTGGCAACAGAACGACTATTCACAGTGGTATACAGAATGTATGGGTCTGGCGATTTACCTTCTGACTTTCGGAAAACTATCTTCCATAAAATTCCGAAGAGTGCAAGAGCCGACCACTGCGAGAATTATCGCAAAATCAACTTAACATCTCGTGCATTCAAGTTTCTAACAGGAATAATATACAGAAGAATGGAAAAGAAAGTTGAGGGTGTGTTATATGACCTTCAGTTTGGCTTTAGAAAGGGAAAGGCTCCAGAGAGGCAACTCTGACTTGGCGGTTGATAATGTTAGCAAGACTTAAAAAAAATCAAGACACCTTCATAGAATTTCTCGAGCTAGAAAAAGCGTTCAATAATGTAAAGTGGTGCAAAATGTTCAAAATTCTGAGAAAAATAGAGGTAAGCTATAGGGAGACACGGCTAATATACAATATGTAAAAGAAGCAAGAGGAATAATAAGAGTGAACGACCAAGAAAGTGCTCGGATTAAAAGGGCGTAAGACAGGGATCCTAACCGTTCAGTCTATACATCGAAGAAGCTATTATGGAAATAAAAGAAAAGTTGAGGAGTAGAATTAATATTCAAGGTGAAAGGATATCAACGATACGATTCGCTGATGACATTGCTATCCTGAGTGGAAGTGAAGAAGAATTACATGATACGCTGAATGGAATGAACTGTCTAATGAGTATAGAATATGGAATGAGAGAAAGTCGAAAAATGACAAAGGTAATCTGAAGTAGCAGATGTAATGTATCATATCATTTTTTCTTCCTTGTTATGAGAAGAAACAAAGAGAACAGCGAGAAGCTTAAGATCAAGATTAATGGTCATGAAGTACATGAATTTAAAGAATGCCACTTCCTAGGCAGCAAAACAACCAATGACGGAAGGAGCATAGAGTACATCAAAAGCAGTATAGCACTGGCAGAAAGGACATTCGTGGCCAATAGAAATCTGCTAGCATCAAACATATGCCTGACTTTGAAGAAGAAATTTGTGAGAATATACAGGGTGATTCAAAAAGAATGCCACAACTTTAAAAATGTGTATTTAATGAAAGAAACATAATATAACCTTCTGTTATACATCATTACAAAGAGTATTTAAAAAGGTTTTTTTTCACTCAAAAACAAGTTCCGAGATGTTCAATATGGCCCCTTCCAGACACACGAGCAATATCAACCCGATACTCCAACTCGTTCCACACTCTCTGTAGCATATCAGGCGTAACAGTTTGGATAGCTGCTGTTATTTCTCGTTTCAAATCATCAATGTTGGCTGGGAGAGGTGGCCGAAACACCATATCCTTAACATACCCCCATAAGAAAAAATCGCAGGGGGTAAGATCAGGGCTTCTTGGAGGCCAGTGATGAAGTGCTCTGTCACGGGCTGCCTGGCGGCCGATCCATCGCCTCGGGTAGTTGACGTTCAGGTTTCATAACTAACCTTTTTCGTAGGACTCTCCATACAGTTGATTGTGGAATTTGCAGCTCCATGCTAGCTCTGCGAGTCGATTTTCCTGGGCTGCGAACAAATGCTTGCTGGATGCGTGCCACATTTTCATCAGTCGTTCTCGGCCGTCCAGAACTTTTCCCTTTGCACAAACACCCATTCTCTGTAAACTGTTTATACCAACGTTTAATACACCACCTATCAGGAGGTTTAACACCATACTTCGTTCTAAATGCACGCTGAACAACTGTCGTCGATTCACTTCTGCCGTACTCAATAACACAAAAAGCTTTCTGTTGAGCGGTCGCCATCTTAGCATCAACTAACGCTGACGCCTAGTCAACAGCGCCTCAAGCGAACAAATGTACAACTAAATGAAACTTTATAGCTCCCTTAATTCGCCGACAGATAGTGCTTAGCTCTGCCTTTTGTCGTTGCAGAGTTTTAAATTCCTAAAGTTGTGGTATTCTTTTTGAATCACCCTGTACATTTATAGCACAGCATTATATGGTAATCAAAGACGGACTGTGGGAAACCCGGAATGGAAGAGAATCAAAGCATTTGAGATGTGGTGCTACAGACGAATGTTGCAAATTAGGTGGACCGATAAGGTGATGAATGATGAGGTTCTATGTCGAATCTGAGAGGAAAGTAATGTGTGGAAATCAATGACAAGGATAAGGAACAGGATGGAAGGACATCTGTTAAGAAATCAGGGAATGACTTACATGGTACTAGAGGAAGCTGTAGAGGGCAAAAACCGTAGAGCAAGACCGAGATTGGAATACATCCAGCAAGTAATTGAGGACGTTGGCCACAAGTGCTACTTTGACATGAAGTTGTTGGCATAGGAGAGGGATTCGTGACGGGTCCCATAAAACTAGTCAGAAGACTGATGGCTCAAAAAAATAAAAATAATAAGTAGGAAGGGAGATGCGAGAAATGTGGGAAGATTTCTGTTAGATTACATCATGGTCAGACAGAGATTCTGAAATCACATACTGAATTGTATGGCGTACCCAGGAGCAGTTTAATAGTGATGTGGTAGTGATGCAGAGCAGGCTGAAGTTTAAGAGACTAGTCAGGAAGAATCAGTACCGAAAGAAGTTGGATTCTTAAAGAGGAATGGACATCGTTTATCAGAAGTTGAAAAGAAAACATAAGTACGAAGAAGGTAATCGTGAAGAATCCATAGGTCACAGAAGTACTCCACTTGTTCGCTGAAAGAAAGAAGTACAAAAATGTTCAGGGAAATTCAGAAATATAGAAATAGAAATCGCTTAGGAATGAAATAAATAGAAGTGCAATGATGCTAAGGCGAAATGGTTACATAAAAAATGTGAAGAAATCAAGAAAGAAATGATTATCAGATGAGCTGACTCATCTTATAGAAAAGTCAGAACAATCTTCAGTTAAATGCAGAGGTGGTAACATTAAGAGTGCAATGTGACTTCCACTGTTAAGTGTTAATCAGCCAAAGAGGTCATGCATCAAAATTGAAGACAAGAATAATATACAACAATATGGAAAAAAACTGAGAATGTGTTAGATGACGATCGGTGTGGCTTCAGGAATGGTAAAGGCTCCAGAGAGGCAATTCTGACGAGGCGGTTGATAATGGAAGCAAGACTAATGAAAAATCAAGAACACATTCATTGGATTTGTCGACCTGGGAAAAGCGTTCGACATTGTAAAATGGTACAAAATGTTCGAAATTCTCAGGAAAATAGAAGTAAGTTACAGGAAGACTCAGGTAATATACAACATATATAAGTGCCAATAGGGAACAATAAGAGTGCTCGGATTAAAAAGGGGGGAAGACGGGGATGTAGTCTTTCGCCCCTACCGTTCAGTCTACACATCGAAGAAGCAATGATGGAAATAAATTATAGGTTCACGAGTGGAATTAAAATTCGAGGTAAAAGAATATCAAAGATAAAATTCGCTGATGATGTTTCTACCCTCAATGAAATTGAAGAAGAATTAGAGGATCTGCTGGATGGAATGAACAGACTGACGAGTATTGAATATGGACTGAGAATAACTCGAAGAAAGACGAATGTAACATGAAGTAGCAGATGTAATTGATCACATTACTTTTTCTTTCTTAGTTCATTTGTTTTTATACATGTAAGCTACGTATAAAACCAACGGTAAAGTAACAAGTTATTTTATGCCAGAGATAATGTTTTGATACAAAAACGGGAAGAGATACGCTCTTCAATTGATTAATTTCTGTATCTTCACCTGTTTGTTTCTATAAGAGGTAGCGGGCGGACGTATGACTAACTCCGCCGTGCCAGTATTGCTTAAAAATGTGCATCCCAACCGCATACTAAAAAGTGTTACAAAATTTATTAGGAATGCATATATATATATATATATATATATATATATATATATATATATATATATATATATATTGCATTAATCACATCTGTCTGTTCATCATTTTGCCAGCGCCGAGAATCCTGCAACAGGAGGTTCGATACAGATAAGAGGAATTTCCGTGAGCAGCGGAGTGGCGATCCTGTATCAGTACTGTCGTAATCAGCTCTATGCACAATGGAACTAATGAGAAGAAATACGTAACTTTAAATAATAAATATTGATAGTAAGGTATTGACATTGATGGCCTGTATATCAGTACCAGTTTAAGGTCACACCCAGCATATTTGTACCTTCCAATTTCTTTCAATTATTCTTTCCAATCATTTTTTAAAATTATTCAAGTAGCAATTATCAATCAGTTTCCATTATTTTGAATGCCCCCCTATATGCCACTACTTAACGGCGACCGTGTTTTTAAAACACTGAAGGAGCATATTAAAACTAAATTCTGCCTAGAAACGAGATGCGCCGGGAATGCTGGTTTCAGCGGTAAAGATAGGAAGCTGCTACGCTGTATGCTTATATCGCTGCGCTTGGCGGCGTCTCTCTGGCAGTAAATAATCTCTTATCCTTCCAATTAGTATCCTTTATGGAAAGATCATTTCTAAATAAAAGATGAAAATTTGTTTAAGTCAACATTAACTGCAAGATAAGTCATCAAATTCTATAAGATCGTGTCAGATAATAATTAGGTTCATTTGCGAATACGCAGATAAATATACTTTAGTTGAAAGGTACCGATACAGAGAAAATTTAATTTTGGAAAAAAAAGATTTCATAATTTTGTTAAACACTATTCACAATGGAGTCAAAGAAAGTGGCCATTGTTGGAAATTCATTACAAAATTCAATATGCCAAGATGTCGGAAATCCGAGTTTGACAACAGCTGAAAGTAACGTGCCGACTCGTGAACTGGCAGATGGCTACCAAAACATCGAGGTTGGAGTCCCACTATCAAAAAACGATGACACTGGTAATATGAATAAGCATGATGTCCATGAGCCGGCCGAAGTGGCCGTGCGGTTCTAGGCGCTGCAGTATGGAACCGCGAGACCACTACGGTCGCAGGTTCGAATCCTGCCTCGGGCATGGATGTATGTGATGTCCTTAGGTTAGTTAGGTTTAACTAGTTCTAAGTTCTAGGGGACTAATGACCTCAGCAGTTGAGTCCCATAGTGCTCAGAGCCATTTGAACCATGATGTCGATGAGACAATTTCTCAGTTCTCACCGGGAAACGTTTTTTCAAGTAGTGAAACTGAAGCGCACGACAGCGAAATTCGCTTTGATTATTTGCTAACTTCGTTGCGAACGCAAGAACAGGAATCAGTTCGTAAAACCGATGTAGATACTAGTGAGGCACACAATTTCACACTACTCATGCAACTAATAACACAACAATTTAGAAAACAACAGGAATTTCAGGAAAGTGTAAACAATAACTGAAGGGTGTGACAGAGCAGTTCACAAAACAACATGAAAATATAGGACAACAGCTTACAAAACAAAACCAGGCATTTAACGATTTGAGGAAAGGTATTAGTCAACAGTTCAGTGAGGTGAGAAAAACTATACACACTGAATTATCTGACGAACTATCAGGTAAGTTAACAGAGCTAGGTAAACAACTAAAACACGAAATAACTATCGACACATCCCGCAACACAAATACGCTAATGGAAAATGTATCATGCGTAGATGATAAACAGGAACAACTTGCAGGTGAGTTACAAAACCTTAGTGAAGCATATTGTCAAATTCTGGAGACGCAATCCCACGTGGATGCGTCGGTAAAAAATTTGACAAATGCAGTCAGCGAGCTGCAAGATGTATGCAAAAACTTACCTACATAAGTACAAAAGTTGTCTGAGACTAGACTAATTAAGTTTATAGTCAAAATTTGCCAAAAAACAGATGTGTGCAGATGTAGAGGAAATAACTGAAAAAGCTAAACCCGGATGCTGGATAAGGACGGCATCCATGCTAAAAAATTAGTTCAGAGTGCAAAATTTATGTAGATACTGTAGAAGAAGCTCTAAAGGAGAAAGAAAGTCAACTTCTAGCTAAAACAGATTTAGGTTTAAAGGAAGCAGAGGAAAGTTTACAAGGCAGTATTGCTAAAACTACTAACATTCCAAAACAACGTTTCACAGAAAACAGAAAACGCATTGTGGTTACCCACAATTCGGGGCTAGGCCGTCGAAGGAAAACTGCTAACGTTGCAGAATGCAAGAACAATTGCCGGCAGCTGTACCTGCTGAACAAGCGCAGTTGCCATGCGCTACGTCACAAGCGAACACAAACACGCCTGTCACTGACCGTGCGGCGTGTTTGTCAACATTACTTGCAGATGAGGAATTACTTAGGCATCAACTATTTCTGATATTTGCCTCTGAAGGGAAAAGAACAAACCCCGTGGGCTTGATCCGAGCATTTCTAAATGTTGTACCTCGTATCTGGACCAAAGCCCAGAAAATTAGATTTGTAGTTGGATACACAAAGAGCGACGTTCTGCTACGGACATGGCGGAACGTTGTCACTACCATCCACAATTTGAGAGACCCTTTATGGTTAAATATTAGTCTGAGGCCATACAAGAGAGGCTCAGAAGTGAAGTATTCAACCAGGCTCCATTCAATAGTAAACATGGAAGCCTAAGGGACTATTTCGAAAAATATCTGAATAAAACCAGATACCGGACGAACACGGAATCTCAAGTAGACGTGCTAAAAATTTTAAAGAGCCGTCTTTCTGCCAAAATTAGGAAAAAACTCATTACCATTCCGGAACAGGACACCAAATACTTTCTATCTGTAATGGACTCAATAGAATTGATATACGAAGAGAGGTCAGTACAACTCAAGCCTCTTAATACGCAGATAGTGCCACAGAGATTTACGGACCAACAAGTAAACAACACATTCTTAGTACAACACGGATGGCAACCTTACCCCACACAAACCTATGGTAACAGTAACGGTAATCACAACGGCCATGGACATAGCCGTAAATCCAAGGGCGGATATAAAAGAAATGGGCAAAAATTTAGCTAAAACAACTACAACGGGCAAGTAGCGTATTTCCAGCCTGTACAATATGTACAGACACAAGCTATCGACAATAATCAGCCGATCGCTTGGCAAACACAAAACAATACCAGACAGCCGAATAATCCACAGGCAACGGAATTCGGCCAGCAAATTAACGCAAATGGTTCAAATGGCTCTGAGCACTATGGGACTCAACTGCTGAGGTCATTAGTCCCCTAGAACTTAGAACTAGTTAAACCTAACTAACCTAAGGACATCACAAACATCCATGCCCGAGGCAGGATTCGAACCTGCGACCGTAGCGGTCTTGCGGTTCCAGACTGCAGCGCCTTTAACCGCACGGCCACTTCGGCCGGCAAATTAACGCACATATGCCGAATAACGCACAAAGGTAAAGAGAATTTCGGTCGAGAGCCTCACAGGATAATAACTGGCGTAATCAAACACCAACAGTCGATATAGTGAAAGTTACGCCTAACCCAGGGACTGATGCCACCGCGACGCCGGAGAGCTTGAACCGGTTAAGGGAAAGTCCTGTGACCTGGGAGGAGGGTGGGGGCACGAGCTTGATCGACAAGGTAGGTATACCATCTACGTTGTATATATGTATAACAATATCAGATTTAGGGTGCTTGAAAATCACATTCCAGAATTTATGATGTTAGTTGATGAGGAAAATTTTTGTTTGTATTTTTTCTTATGTGTCAAATGTGTAAACGATAAGGTGAGTGTGTGTAACAAGGAAGAATTTTACTTTTATGTGTATAGAGATACTTTAAATACAACGCTTCGCCTTGCATGTAGCTCATATGTATACAAACTCGTGAAACGGGCGGTAGCGCGCAATGTAATACGTAACTCGCCGCGACGTTAGTAGTATCAGAGCGACGCGGTGCATACGCATTGGGAAGCAAGCTAGTTAACAAACCGCAAGCGCGTGCGCGCCAGACAGACACGGCTCAGAGTGTTGGGGCACCCAAAAAAACAAACCCTGTGAGGTACAGCCAGCACTAGCATTTGTAAGGCTTTTGCATAAACAGGGACATGGAAAATTAAGGAAG